>NC_133420.1:31255000-31880000 GCF_049350105.2 Macaca mulatta
GATATTTCGGATCCCTTTGAAGACTATAGGGCCAAAGGAAATAATCTCCGATGACAAAGAGAAAGAAGCTTTCTGAGAAACTTCTTTGTGTTCTTTGAAATCATCTCACAGAGTTACACCTTTCCCCTCAAGAAGCCTTTCGCTAAGACAGTTCTTGTGGAATTGGCAAAGTGATATTTGGAAGCCCATAGAGGGCTATGGTGAAAAAGGAAATATCCTCACATGAAATCTGGAAAGAAGCTTTCTGAGAAACTGCTGAGTGTTCTGTTAATTCATCTCACAGAGTTACATCTGTATTTCGTGGATCTCTTTGCTAGACTTATTTCTGTGGAATCTGAGAAGAGATATTTCGGATCCCATTGAAGACTATAGGGCCAAAGGAAATATCCTCCGATAACAAAGAGAAAGAAGCTTTCTGAGAAACTTCTTTGGGTTCTGTGAAATCATCTCACAGAGTTACAGCTTTCCCCTCAAGAAGCCTTTCGCTAAGACAGTTCTTGTGGAATTGGCAAAGTGATATTTGGAAGCCCTTACAGGGCTATTGTGAAAAAGGTAATATCCACAGATGAAATCTGGAAAGAAGCTTTCTGAGAAACTTCTGAGTGTTCTGTTAATTCATCTCACAGAGTTACATCTGTATTTCGTGGATCTCTTTGCTAGCCTTATTTCTGTGGAATCTGAGAACAGATATTTCGGATCCCATTGAAGACTATAGGACCAAAGGAAATATCCTCCGATAACAAAGAGAAAGAAGCTTTCTGAGAAACTTCTTTGTGTTCTGTGAAATCATCTCTCAGAGTTACAGCTTTCCCCTCAAGAAGCCTTTCGCTAAGACAGTTCTCGTGGAATTGGCAAAGTGATATTTGGAAGCCCATAGAGGGCTATGGTGAAAAAGGTAATATCCTCAGATGAAATCTGGAAAATAGCTTTCTGAGAAACTGCTGAGTGTTCTGTTAATTCATCTCACAGATTTACATCTGTATTTCGTGGATCTCTTTGCTAGCCTTATTTCTGTGGAATCTGAGAACAGATATTTCGGATCCCATTGAAGACTATAGGACCAAAGGAAATATCCTCCGATAACAAAGAGAAAGAAGCTTTCTGAGAAACTTCTTTGTGTTCTGTGAAATCATCTCACAGAGTTACAGCTTTCCCCTCAAGAAGCCTTTCGCTAAGACAGTTCTTGTGGAATTGGCAAAGTGATATTTGTAAGCCCATAGAGGGCTACGGTGAAAAAGGAAATATCCTCAGATGAAATCTGGAAAGCAGCTTTCTGAGAAACTGCTGAGTGTTCTGTTAATTCATCTCACAGAGTTACATCTGTATTTCGTGGATCTCTTTGCTAGCCTTATTTCTGTGGAATCTGAGAACAGATATTTCGGATCCCATTGAAGACTATAGGACCAAAGGAAATATCCTCCGATAACAAAGAGAAAGAAGCTTTCTGAGAAACTTCTTTGTGTTCTGTGAAATCATCTCACAGAGTTACAGCTTTCCCCTCAAGAAGCCTTTCGCTAAGACAGTTCTTGTGGAATTGGCAAAGTGATATTTGTAAGCCCATAGAGGGCTACGGTGAAAAAGGAAATATCCTCAGATGAAATCTGGAAAGCAGCTTTCTGAGAAACTGCTGAGTGTTCTGTTAATTCATCTCACAGAGTTACATCTGTATTTCGTGGATCTCTTTGCTAGCCTTATTTCTGTGGAATCTGAGAACAGATATTTCGGATCCCATTGAAGACTATAGGACCAAAGGAAATATCCTCCGATAACAAAGAGAAAGAAGCTTTCTGAGAAACTTCTTTGTGTTCTGTGAAATCATCTCACAGAGTTACAGCTTTCCCCTCAAGAAGCCTTTCGCTAAGACAGTTCTCGTGGAATTGGCAAAGTGATATTTGGAAGCCCATAGAGGGCTATGGTGAAAAAGGAAATATCCTCAGATGAAATCTGGAAAGAAGCTTTCTGAGAAACTGCTTAGTGTTCTGTTCATTCATCGCACAGAGTTACATCTGTGTTTCGTGGATCTCTTTGCTAGCCTTATTTCTGTGGAATCTGAGAACAGATATTTCGGATCCCATTGAAGACTATAGGGCCCAAGAAAATATCCTCCGATAACAAAGAGAAAGAAGCTTTCTGAGAAACTTCTTTGTATTCTGTGAAATCATCTCACAGAGTTACAGCTTTCCCCTCAAGAAGCCTTTCGCTAAGACAGTTCTTGTGGAATTGGCAAAGTGATATTTGGAAGCCCATAGAGGGCTAAGGAAATATCCTCAGATGAAATCTGGAAAGAAGCTTTCTGAGAAACTGCTGAGTGTTCTGTTAATTCATCTCACAGATTTACATCTGTATTTCGTGGATCTCTTTGCTAGCCTTATTTCTGTGGAATCTGAGAACAGATATTTCGGATCCCATTGAAGACTATAGGACCAAAGGAAATATCCTCCGATAACAAAGAGAAAGAAGCTTTCTGAGAAACTTCTTTGTGTTCTGTGAAATCGTCTCACAGAGTTACAGCTTTCCCCTCAAGAAGCCTTTCGCTAAGACAGTTCTTGTGGAATTGGCAAAGTGATATTTGGAAGCCCTTAGAGGGCTATGGTGAAAAAGGAAATATCCTCAGATGAAATCTGGAAAGAAGCTTTCTGAGAAACTGCTTAGTGTTCTGTGAAATCATCTCACAGAGTTACAGCTTTCCCCTCAAGAAGCCTTTCGCTAAGACAGTTCTTGTGGAATTGGCAAAGTGATATTTGGAAGCCCATAGAGGGCTATGGTGAAAAAGGAAATATCCTCACTTGAAATCTGCAAAGAAGCTTTCTGAGAAACTGCTTAGTGTTCTGTTAATTAATCTCACAGAGTTACATCTGAATTTCGTGTATCTCTTTGCTAGACTTATTTCTGTGGAATCTGAGAACAGATATTTCGGATCCCTTTGAAGACTATAGGGCCAAAGGAGATATCCTCCGATAACAAAGAGAAAAAAGCTTTCTGAGAAACTTCTTTGTGTTCTGTGAAATCATCTCACAGAGTTACAGCTTTCCCCTCAAGAAGACTTTCGCTAAGACAGTTCTCGTGGAATTGGCAAAGTGATATTTGGAAGCCCATAGAGGGCTATGGTGAAAAAGGAAATATCCTCAGATGAAATCTGGAAAGAAGCTTTCTGAGAAACTGCTTAGTGTTCTGTTCATTCATCGCACAGAGTTACATCTGTGTTTCGTGGATCTCTTTGCTAGCCTTATTTCTGTGGAATCTGAGAACAGATATTTCGGATCCCATTGAAGACTATAGGGCCAAAGAAAATATCCTCCGATAACAAAGAGAAAGAAGCTTTCTGAGAAACATCTTTGTATTCTGTGAAATCATCTCACAGAGTTACAGCTTTCCCCTCAAGAAGCCTTTCGCTAAGACAGTTCTTGTGGAATTGGCAAAGTGATATTTGGAAGCCCATAGAGGGCTATGGTGAAAAAGGAAATATCCTCAGATGAAATCTGTAAAGAAGCTTTCTGAGAAACTGCTTAGTGTTCTGTTAATTAATCTCACAGAGTTACATCTGAATTTCGTGGATCTCTTTGCTAGACTTATTTCTGTGGAATCTGAGAACAGATATTTCGGATCCCTTTGAAGACTATAGGGCCAAAGGAAATATCCTCCGATAACAAAGAGAAAAAAGCTTTCTGAGAAACTTCTTTGTGTTCTGTGAAATCATCTCACAGAGTTACAGCTTTCCCCTCAAGAAGCCTTTCGCTAAGACAGTTCTTGTGGAATTGGCAAAGTGATATTTGGAAGCCCAATGAGGGCTATGGAGAAAAAGGAAATATCCTCAGATGAAATCTGGAAAGAAGCTTTCTGAGAACCTGCTTAGTGTTCTGTTAATTCATCTCACAGAGTTACGTCTGCATTTCGTGCATCTCTTTGCTAGACTTATTTCTGTGGAATCTGAGAACAGATATTTCGGATCCCATTGAAGACTACAGGGCCAAAGGAAATATCCTCCGATAACAAAGAGAAAGAAGCTTACTGAGAAACTTCTTTGTGTTCTGTGAAATCATCTCACAGAGTAACAGCTTTCCCCTCAAGAAGCCTTTCGCTAAGACAGTTCTTGTGGAATTGGCAAAGTGATATTTGGAAGCCCATAGAGGGCTAAGGTGAAAAAGGAAATATCCTCAGATGAAATCTGGAAAGAAGCTTTCTGAGAAACTGCTTAGTGTTCTGTTAATTCATCTCACAGAGTTACATCTGTATTTCGTGGATCTCTTTGCTAGCCTTATTTCTTTGGAATCTGAGAACAGATATTTCGGATCCCATTGAAGACTATAGGGCCAAAGGAAATAATCTCCGATGACAAAGAGAAAGAAGCTTTCTGAGAAACTTCTTTGTGTTCTGTGAAATCATCTCACAGAGTTACAGCATTCCCCTCAAGAAGCCTTTCGCTAAGACAGTTCTTGTGGAATTGGCAAAGTGATATTTGGAAGCCCATAGAGGGCTACGGTGAAAAAGGAAATATCCTCAGATGAAATCTGGAAAGAAGCTTTCTGAGAAACTGCTGAGTGTTCTGTTAATTCATCTCACAGATTTACATCTGTATTTCGTGAATCTCTTTGCTAGCCTTATTTCTGTGGAATCTGAGAACAGATATTTCGGATCCCATTGAAGACTATAGGGCCAAAGGAAATATCCTCCGATAACAAAGAGAAAGAAGCTTTCTGAGAAACTTCTTTGTGTTCTGTGAAATCATCTCACAGAGTTACAGCTTTCCCCTCAAGAAGCCTTTCGCAAAGACAGTTCTTGTGGAATTGGCAAAGTGATATTTGGAAGCCCTTAGAGGGCTATGGTGAAAAAGGAAATATCCTCAGATGAAATCTGGAAAAAAGCTTTCTGAGAAACTGCTTAGTGTTCTGTGAAATCATCTCACAGAGTTACAGCTTTCCCCTCAAGAAGCCTTTCGCTAAGACAGTTCTTGTGGAATTGGCAAAGTGATATTTGGAAGCCCATAGAGGGCTATTGTGAAAAAGGAAATATCCTCAGATGAAATCTGGAAAGAAGCTTTCTGTGAAACTGCTTAGTGTTCTGTTAATTCATCTCACAGAGTTACATCTGTATTTCGTGGATCTCTTTGCTAGACTTATTTCTGTGGAATCTGAGAACAGATATTTCGGATCCCTTTGAAGACTATAGGGCCAAAGGAAATATCCTCCGATAACAAAGAGAAAGAAGCTTTCTGAGAAACTTCTTTGTGTTCTGTGAAATCATCTCACAGAGTTACAGCTTTCCCCTCAAGAAGCCTTTCGCTAAGACAGTTCTTGTGGAATTGGCAAAGTGATATTTGGAAGCTCCTAGAGGGCTATGGTGAAAAAGGAAATATCCTCAGCTGAAATCTGGAAAGAAGCTTTCTGAGAAACTGCTTAGTGTTCTGTTAATTCATCTCACAGAGTTACATCTGTATTTCGTGGATCTCTTTGCTAGCCTTATTTCTGTGGAATCTGAGAACAGATATTTCGGATCCCATTGAAGACTATAGGGCCAAAGGAAATAATCTCCGATGACAAAGAGAAAGAAGCTTTCTGAGAAACTTCTTTGTGTTCTGTGAAATCATCTCACAGAGTTACAGCATTCCCCTCAAGAAGCCTTTCGCTAAGACAGTTCTTGTGGAATTGGCAAAGTGATATTTGGAAGCCCATAGAGGGCTAGGGTGAAAAAGGAAATATCCTCCGATGAAATCTGGAAGGAAGCTGTCTGAGAAACTGCTGAGTGTTCTGTTAATTCATCTCACCGAGTTACATCTGTATTTCGTGGATCTCTTTGCTAGCTTTATTTCTGTGGAATATGAGAACAGATATTTCGGATCCCTTTGAAGACTATAGGGCCAAAGGAAATATCCTCCGATAACAAAGAGAAAGAAGCTTTCTGAAAAACTTCTTTGTGTACTGTGAAATCATCTCACAGCGTTAAAGCTTTCCCCTCAAGAAGCCTTTCGCTAAGACAGTTCTTGTGGAATTGGCAAAGTGATATTTGGAAGCCCATAGAGGGCTATGGTGAAAAAGGAAATATCCTCAGATGAAATCTGGAAAGAAGCTTTCTGAGAAACTGCTTAGTGTTCTGTTAATTCAACTCACAGAGTTACATCTGTATTTCGTGGATCTCTTTGCTAGCCTTATTTCTGTGGAATCTGAGAACAGATATTTCGGATCCCATTGAAGACTATAGGACAACAGGAAATAATCTCCGATAACAAAGAGAAAGAAGCTTTCTGAGAAACTTCTTTGTGTTCTGTGAAATCATCTCACAGAGTTACAGCATTCCCCTCAAGAAGCCTTTCGCTAAGAAAGTTCTTGTGGAATTGGCAAAGTGATATTTGGAAGCCCTTCGAGGGCTATGGTGAAAAAGGAAATATCCTCAGATGAAATCTGGAAAGAAGCTTTCTGTGAAACTGCTTAGTGTTCTGTTAATTCATCTCACAGAGTTACATCTGTATTTCGTGGATCTCTTTGCTAGACTTATTTCTGTTTAATCTGAGAACAGATATTTCGGATCCTATTGAAGACTATAGGGCCAAAGGAAATATCCTCCGATAACAAAGAGAAAGAAGCTTTCTGAGAAACTTCTTTGTGTTCTGTGAAATCATCTCACAGAGTTACAGCTTTCCCCTCAGGAAGCCTTTCGCTAAGACAGTTCTTGTGGAATTGGCAAAGTGATATTTGGAAGCCCATAGAGGGCTATGGTGAAAAAGGAAATATCCTCAGATGAAATCTGGAAAGAAGCTTTCTGAGAAACTGCTTAGTGTTCTGTTAATTCATCTCACAGAGTTACATCTGTATTTCGTGGATCTCTTTGCTAGCCTTATTTCTGTGGAATCTGAGAACAGATATTTCGGATTCCTATGAAGACTGTAGGGGCAAAGGAAATATCCTCCGATAACAAAGAGAAAGAAGCTTTCTGAGAAACGTCTTTGTGTTCTGTGAAATCATCTCACAGAGTTACAGCTTTCCCCTCAAGAAGCCTTTCGCTAAGACAGTTCTTGTGGAATTGGCAAAGTGATATTTGGAAGCCCATAGAGGGCTATGGTGAAAAAGGAAATATCCTCAGATGAAATCTGGAAGGAAGCTTTCTGAGAAACTGCTGAGTGTTCTGTTAATTCATCTCACAGAGTTACATCTGTATTTTGTGGATCTCTTTGCTAGCTTTATTTCTGTGGAATCTGAGAACAGATATTTCGGATCCCATTGAAGACTACAGGGCCAAAGGAAAATCCTCCGATAACAAAGAGAAAGAAGCTTTCTGAGAAACTTCTTTGTGTTCTGTGAAATCATCTCACAGAGTTACAGCTTTCCCCTCAAGAAGCCTTTCGCTAAGACAGTTCTTGTGGAATTGGCAAAGTGATATTTGGAAGCCCATAGAGGGCTATGTTGAAAAAGGAAATATCCTCAGATGAAATCTGGAAAGAAGCTTTCTGAGAAACTGCTGAGTGTTCTGTTAATTCATCTCACAGAGTTACATCTGTATTTCGTGGATCTCTTTGCTAGCCTTATTTCTGTGGAATCTGAGAACAGATATTTCGGATCCCTTTGAAGACTATAGGGCCAAAGGAAATACCCTCCGATAACAAAGAGAAAGAAGCTTTCTGAGAGACTTCTTTGTGTTCTGTGGAATCATCTCACAGAGTTACAGCTTTCCCCTCAAGAAGCCTTTCGCTAAGACAGTTCTTGTGGAATTGGCAAAGTGATATTTAGAAGCCCATAGAGGTCTATGGTGAAAAAGGAAACATCCTCAGATGAAATCTGGAAAGAAGCTTTCTGAGAAACTGCTTAGTGTTCTGTTAATTCATCTCACAGAGTTACATCTGTATTTCGTGGATCTCTTTGCTAGCCTTATTTCTGTGGAATCTGAGAACAGATATTTCGGATCCCATTGAAGACTATAGGGCCGAAGGAAATAATCTCCGATAACAAAGAGAAAGAAGCTTTCTGAGAAACTTCTTTGTGTTCTGTGAAATCATCTCACAGAGTTACAGCATTCCCCTCAAGAAGCCTTTCGCTAAGACAGTTCTTGTGGAATTGGCAAAGTGATATTTGGAAGCCCATAGAGGGCTATGGTGAAAAAGGAAATATCCTCAGATGAAATCTGGAAAGAAGCTTTCTGAGAAACTGCTTAGTGTTCTGTTAATTCATCTCACAGAGTTACATCTGTATTTCGTGGATCTCTTTGCTAGCCTTATTTCTGTGGAATCTGAGAACAGATATTTCGGATCCCATTGAAGACTATAGGGCCGAAGGAAATAATCTCCGATAACAAAGAGAAAGAAGCTTTCTGAGAAACTTCTTTGTGTTCTGTGAAATCATCTCACAGAGTTACAGCATTCCCCTCAAGAAGCCATTCGCTAAGACAGTTCTTGTGGAATTGGCAAAGGGATATTTGGAAGCCCTTAGAGGACTATGGAAAAAAAGGAAATATCCTCAGATGAAATCCGGAAAGAAGCTTTCTGAGAAACTGCTTAGTGTTCTCTTAATTCATCTCACAGAGTTACATCTGTATTTCGTGGATCTCTTTGCTAGACTTATTTCTGTTTAATCTGAGAACAGATATTTCGGATCTTATTGAAGACTATAGGGCCAAAGGAAATATCCTCCGATAACAAAGAGAAAGAAGCTTTCTGAGAAACTTCTTTGTGTTCTGTGAAATCATCTCACAGAGTTACAGCTTTCCCCTCAGGAAGCCTTTCGCTAAGACAGTTCTTGTGGAATTGGCAAAGTGATATTTGGAAGCAAATAGAGGGCTATGGTGAAAAAGGAAATATCCTCAGATGAAATCTGGAAAGAAGCTTTCTGAGAAACTGCTTAGTGTTCTGTTAATTCATCTCACAGAGTTACATCTGTATTTCGTGGATCTCTTTGCTAGCCTTATTTCTGTGGAATCTGAGAACAGATATTTCGGATTCCTATGAAGACTATAGGGGCAAAGGAAATATCTTCCGATAACAAAGAGAAAGAAGCTTTCTGAGAAACTTCTTTGTGTTCTGTGAAATCATCTCACAGAGATACAGCTTTCCCCTCAAGAAGCCTTTCGCTAAGACAGTTCTTGTGGAATTGGCAAAGTGATATTTGGAAGCCCATAGAGGGCTATGGTGAAAAAGGAAATATCCTCAGATGAAATCTGGAAAGAAGCTTTCTGAGAAACTTCTGAGTGTTCTGTTAATTCATCTCACAGAGTTACATCTGTATTTCGTGCATCTCTTTGCTCGCCTTATTTCTGTGGAATCTGAGAACAGATATTTCGGATACCATTGAAGACTATAGGACCAAAGGAAATATCCTCCGATAACAAAGAGAAAGAAGCTTTCTGAGAAACTTCTTTGTGCTCTGTGAAATCACCTCACAGAGTTACAGCTTTCCCCTCAAGAAGCCTTTCGCTAAGACAGTTCTTGTGGAATTGGCAAAGTGATATTTGGAAGCCCATAGAGGGCTATGGTGAAAAAGGAAATATCCTCAGATGAAATCTGGAAAGAAGCTTTCTGAGAAACTGCTTAGTGTTCTGTTAATTCAACTCACAGAGTTACATCTGTATTTCGTGGATCTCTTTGCTAGCCTTATTTCTGTGGAATCTGAGAACAGATATTTCGGATCCCATTGAAGACTATAGGGCCACAGGAAATAATCTCCGATAACAAAGAGAAAGAAGCTTTCTGAGAAACTTCTTTGTGTTCTGTGAAATCATCTCACAGAGTTACAGCATTCCCCTCAAGAAGCCTTTCGCTAAGACAGTTCTTGTGGAATTGGCAAAGTGATATTTGGAAGCCCTTAGAGGGCTATGGTGAAAAAGGAAATATCCTCAGATGTAATCTGGAAAGAAGCTTTCTGAGAAACTGCTTAGTGTTCTGTTAATTCATCTCACAGAGTTACATCTGTATTTCGTGGATCTCTTTGCTAGACTTATTTCTGTTTAATCTGAGAACAGATATTTCGGATCCTATTGAAGACTATAGGGCCAAAGGAAATATCCTCCGATAACAAAGAGAAAGAAGCTTTCTGAGAAACTTCTTTGTGTTCTGTGAAATCATCTCACAGAGTTACAGCTTTCCCCTCAGGAAGCCTTTCGCTAAGACAGTTCTTGTGGAATTGGCAAAGTGATATTTGGAGGCCATAGAGGGCTATGGTGAAAAAGGAAATATCCTCAGATGAAATCTGGAAAGAAGCTTTCTGAGAAACTGCTTAGTGTTCTGTTAATTCATCTCACAGAGTTACATCTGTATTTCGTGGATCTCTTTGCTAGCCTTTTTTCTGTGGAATCTGAGAACAGATATTTCGGATTCCTATGAAGACTATAGGGGCAAAGGAAATATCCTCCGATAACAAAGAGAAAGAAGCTTCCTGAGAAACTTCTTTGTGTTCTGTGAAATCATCTCACAGAGTTACAGCTTTCCCCTCAAGAAGCCTTTCGCTAAGACAGTTCTTGTGGAATTGGCAAAGTGATATTTGGAAGCCCATAGAGGGCTATGGTGAAAAAGGAAATATCCTCAGAGGAAATCTGGAAGGAAGCTTTCTGAGAAACTGCTGAGTGTTCTGTTAATTCATCTCACAGAGTTACATCTGTATTTTGTGGATCTCTTTGCTAGCTTTATTTCTGTGGAATATGAGAACAGATATTTCGGATCCCATTGAAGACTACAGGGCCAAAGGAAATATCCTCCGATAACAAAGAGAAAGAAGCTTTCTGAGAAACTTCTTTGTGTTCTGTGAAATCATCTCACAGAGTTACAGCTTTCCCCTCAAGAAGCCTTTCGCTAAGACAGTTCTTGTGGAATTGGCAAAGTGATATTTGGAAGCCCATAGAGGTCTATGGTGAAAAAGAAAACATCCTCAGATGAAATCTGGAAAGAAGCTTTCTGAGAAACTGCTTAGTGTTCTGTTAATTCATCTCACAGAGTTACATCTGTATTTCGTGGATCTCCTTGCTAGCCTTATTTCTGTGGAATCTGAGAACAGATATTTCGGATCCCATTGAAGACTATAGGGCCGAAGGAAATAATCTCCGATAACAAAGAGAAAGAAGCTTTCTGAGAAACTTCTTTGTGTTCTGTGAAATCATCTCACAGAGTTACAGCATTCCCCTCAAGAAGCCTTTCGCTAAGACAGTTCTTGTGGAATTGGCAAAGTGATATTTGGAAGCCCATAGAGGGCTATGGTGAAAAAGGAAATATCCTCAGATGAAATCTGGAAAGAAGCTTTCTGAGAAACTGCTTAGTGTTCTGTTAATTCATCTCACAGAGTTACATCTGTATTTCGTGGATCTCTTTTCTATCCTTATTTCTGTGGAATCTGAGAACAGATATTTCGGATCCCATTGAAGACTATAGGGCCGAAGGAAATAATCTCCGATAACAAAGAGAAAGAAGCTTTCTGAGAAACTTCTTTGTGTTCTGTGAAATCATCTCACAGAGTTACAGCATTCCCCTCAAGAAGCCATTCGCTAAGACAGTTCTTGTGGAATTGGCAAAGGGATATTTGGAAGCCCTTAGAGGACTATGGAAAAAAAAGGAAATATCCTCAGATGAAATCTGGAAAGAAGCTTTCTGAGAAACTGCTTAGTGTTCTGTTAATTCATCTCACAGAGTTACATCTGTATTTCGTGGATCTCTTTGCTAGACTTATTTCTGTTTAATCTGAGAACAGATATTTCGGATCCTATTGAAGACTATAGGGCCAAAGGAAATATCCTCCGATAACAAAGAGAAAGAAGCTTTCTGAGAAACTTCTTTGTGTTCTGTGAAATCATCTCACAGAGTTACAGCTTTCCCCTCAGGAAGCCTTTCGCTAAGACAGTTCTTGTGGAATTGGCAAAGTGATATTTGGAAGCAAATAGAGGGCTATGGTGAAAAAGGAAATATCCTCAGATGAAATCTGGAAAGAAGCTTTCTGAGAAACTGCTTAGTGTTCTGTTAATTCATCTCACAGAGTTACATCTGTATTTCGTGGATCTCTTTGCTAGCCTTATTTCTGTGGAATCTGAGAACAGATATTTCGGATTCCTATGAAGACTATAGGGGCAAAGGAAATATCTTCCGATAACAAAGAGAAAGAAGCTTTCTGAGAAACTTCTTTGTGTTCTGTGAAATCATCTCACAGAGATACAGCTTTCCCCTCAAGAAGCCTTTCGCTAAGACAGTTCTTGTGGAATTGGCAAAGTGATATTTGGAAGCCCATAGAGGGCTATGGTGAAAAAGGAAATATCCTCAGATGTAATCTGGAAAGAAGCTTTCTGAGAAACTGCTTAGTGTTCTGTTAATTCATCTCACAGAGTTACATCTGTATTTCGTGGATCTCTTTGCTAGACTTATTTCTGTTTAATCTGAGAACAGATATTTCGGATCCTATTGAAGACTATAGGGCCAAAGGAAATATCCTCCGATAACAAAGAGAAAGAAGCTTTCTGAGAAACTTCTTTGCGTTCTGTGAAATCATCTCACAGAGTTACAGCTTTCCCCTCAGGAAGCCTTTCGCTAAGACAGTTCTTGTGGAATTGGCAAAGTGATATTTGGAGGCCATAGAGGGCTATGGTGAAAAAGGAAATATCCTCAGATGAAATCTGGAAAGAAGCTTTCTGAGAAACTGCTTAGTGTTCTGTTAATTCATCTCACAGAGTTACATCTGTATTTCGTGGATCTCTTTGCTAGCCTTTTTGCTGTGGAATCTGAGAACAGATATTTCGGATTCCTATGAAGACTATAGGGGCAAAGGAAATATCCTCCGATAACAAAGAGAAAGAAGCTTCCTGAGAAACTTCTTTGTGTTCTGTGAAATCATGTCACAGAGTTACAGCTTTCCCCTCAAGAAGCCTTTCGCTAAGACAGTTCTTGTGGAATTGGCAAAGTGATATTTGGAAGCCCATAGAGGGCTATGGTGAAAAAGGAAATATCCTCAGAGGAAATCTGGAAGGAAGCTTTCTGAGAAACTGCTGAGTGTTCTGTTAATTCATCTCACAGAGTTACATCTGTATTTTGTGGATCTCTTTGCTAGCTTTATTTCTGTGGAATATGAGAACAGATATTTCGGATCCCATTGAAGACTACAGGGCCAAAGGAAATATCCTCCGATAACAAAGAGAAAGAAGCTTTCGGAGAAACTTCTTTGTGTTCTGTGAAATCATCTCACAGAGTTACAGCTTTCCCCTCAAGAAGCCTTTCGCTAAGACAGTTCTTGTGGAATTGGCAAAGTGATATTTGGAAGCCCTTAGAGGACTATGGAAAAAAAGGAAATATCCTCAGATGAAATCTGGAAAGAAGCTTTCTGAGAAACTGCTTAGTGTTCTGTTAATTCATCTCACAGAGTTACATCTGTATTTCGTGGATCTCTTTGCTAGACTTATTTCTGTTTAATCTGAGAACAGATATTTCGGATCCTATTGAAGACTATAGGGCCAAAGGAAATATCCTCCGATAACAAAGAGAAAGAAGCTTTCTGAGAAACTTCTTTGTGTTCTGTGAAATCATCTCACAGAGTTACAGCTTTCCCCTCAGGAAGCCTTTCGCTAAGACAGTTCTTGTGGAATTGGCAAAGTGATATTTGGAAGCAAATAGAGGGCTATGGTGAAAAAGGAAATATCCTCAGATGAAATCTGGAAAGAAGCTTTCTGAGAAACTGCTTAGTGTTCTGTTAATTCATCTCACAGAGTTACATCTGTATTTCGTGGATCTCTTTGCTAGCCTTATTTCTGTGGAATCTGAGAACAGATATTTCGGATTCCTATGAAGACTATAGGGGCAAAGGAAATATCTTCCGATAACAAAGAGAAAGAAGCTTTCTGAGAAACTTCTTTGTGTTCTGTGAAATCATCTCACAGAGATACAGCTTTCCCCTCAAGAAGCCTTTCGCTAAGACAGTTCTTGTGGAATTGGCAAAGTGATATTTGGAAGCCCATAGAGGGCTATGGTGAAAATGGAAATATCCTCAGATTAAATCTGGAAGGAAGCTTTCTGAGAAACTGCTGAGTGTTCTGTTAATTCATCTCACAGAGTTACATCTGTATTTTGTGGATCTCTTTGCTAGCTTTATTTCTGTGGAATATGAGAACAGATATTTCGGATCCCATTGAAGAATACAGGGCCAAAGGAAATATCCTCCGATAACAAAGAGAAAGAAGCTTTCTGAGAAACTTCTTTGTGTTCTGTGAAATCATCTCACAGAGTTACAGCTTTCCCCTCAAGAAGCCTTTCGCTAAGACAGTTCTTGTGGAATTGGCAAAGTGATATTTGGAAGCCCATAGAGGGCTATGGTGAAATAGGAAATATCCTCAGATGAAATCTGGAAAGAAGCTTTCTGAGAAACTGCTTAGTGTTCTGTTAATTCATCTCACAGAGTTACATCTGTATTTCGTGGATCTCTTTGCTAGCCTTATTTCTGTGGAATCTGAGAACAGATATTTCGGATCCCATTGAAGACTATAGGGCCGAAGGAAATAATCTCCTATAACAAAGAGAAAGAAGCTTTCTGAGAAACTTCTTTGTGTTCTGTGACATCATCTCACAGAGTTACAGCATTCCCCTCAAGAAGCCATTCGCTAAGACAGTTCTTGTGGAATTGGCAAAGGGATATTTGGAAGCCCTTAGAGGGCTATGGTGAAAAAGGAAATATCCTCAGATGAAATCTGGAAAGAAGCTTTCTGGGAACCTGCTTAGTGTTCTGTTAATTCATCTCACAGAGTTACGTCTGCATTTCGTGGATCTCTTTGCTAGACTTATTTCTGTGGAATCTGAGAACAGATATTTCGGATCCCATTGAAGACTATAGGGCCTAAGGAAATATCCTCCGATAACAAAGAGAAAGAAGCTTACTGGGAAACTTCTTTGTGTTCTGTGAAATCATCTCACAGCGTTACAGCTTTCCCCTCAAGAAGCCTTTCGCTAAGACAGTTCTTGTGGAATTGGCAAAGCGATATTTGGAAGCCCATAGAGGGCTAGGGTGAAAAAGGAAATATCCTCAGATGAAATCTGGAAAGAAGCTTTCTGAGAAACTGCTTAGTGTTCTGTGAATTCATCTCACAGAGTTACATCTGTATTTCGTGGATCTCTTTGCTAGCCTTATTTCTGTGGAATCTGAGAACAGATATTTCGGATCCCATTGAAGACTATAGGACCAAAGGAAATATCCTCCGATAACAAAGAGAAAGAAGCTTTCTGAGAAACTTCTTTGTGTTCTGTGAAATCATCTCACAGAGTTACAGCTTTCCCCTCAAGAAGCCTTTCGCTAAGACAGTTCTCGTGGAATTGGCAAAGTGATATTTGGAAGCCCATAGAGGGCTACGGTGAAAAAGGAAATATCCTCAGATGAAATATGGAAAGAAGCTTTCTGAGAAACTGCTTAGTGTTCTGTTCATTCATCGCACAGAGTTACATCTGTGTTTCGTGGATCTCTTTGCTAGCCTTATTTCTGTGGAATCTGAGAACAGATATTTCGGATCCCATTGAAGACTATAGGGCCCAAGAAAATATCCTCCGATAACAAAGAGAAAGAAGCTTTCTGAGAAACTTCTTTGTATTCTGTGAAATCATCTCACAGAGTTACAGCTTTCCCCTCAAGAAGCCTTTCGCTAAGACAGTTCTTGTGGAATTGGCAAAGTGATATTTGGAAGCCCATAGGGGGCTATGGTGAAAAAGGAAATATCCTCAGATGAAATCTGGAAAGAAGCTTTCTGAGAAACTGCTTAGTGTTCTGTTAATTCATCTCACAGAGTTACATCTGAATTTCGTGGATCTCTTTGCTAGACGTATTTCTGTGGAATCTGAGAACAGATATTTCGGATCCCTTTGAAGACTATAGGGCCAAAGGAAATATCCTCCGATAACAAAGAGAAAGAAGCTTTCTGAGAAACTTCTTTGTGTTCTGTGAAATCATCTCACAGAGTTACAGCTTTCCCCTCAAGAAGCCTTTCGCTAAGACAGTTCTTGTGGAATTGGCAAAGTGATATTTGGAAGCCCATAGAGGGCTATGGAGAAAAAGGAAATATCCTCAGATGAAATCTGGAAAGAAGCTTTCTGAGAACCTGCTTTGTGTTCTGTTAATTCATCTCACAGAGTTACGTCTGCATTTCGTGGATCTCTTTGCTAGACTTATTTCTGTGGAATCTGAGAACAGATATTTCGGATCCCATTGAAGACTACAGGGCCAAAGGAAATATCCTCCGATAACAAAGAGAAAGAAGCTTACTGAGAAACTTCTTTGTGTTCTGTGAAATCATCTCACAGAGTAACAGCTTTCCCCTCAAGAAGCCTTTCGCTAAGACAGTTCTTGTGGAATTGGCAAAGTGATATTTGGAAGCCCATAGAGGGCTATGGTGAAAAAGGAAATATCCTCAGATGAAATCTGGAAAGAAGCTTTCTGAGAAACTGCTGAGTGTTCTGTTAATTCATCTCACAGAGTTACATCTGTATTTCGTGGATCTCTTTGCTAGCCTTATTTCTGTGGAATCTGAGAACAGATATTTCGGATCCCATTGAAGACTATAGGGCCAAAGGAAATATCCTCCGATAACAAAGAGACAGAAGCTTTCTGAGAAACTTCTTTGTGTTCTGTGAAATCATCTCACAGAGTTACAGCTTTCCCCTCAAGAAACCTTTCGCTAAGACAGTTCTTGTGGAATTGGCAAAGTGATATTTGGAAGCCCTTAGAGGGCTATGGTGAAAAAGGAAATATCCTCAGATGAAATCTGGAAAGAAGCTTTCTGAGAAACTTCCGAGTGTTCTGTTAATTCATCTCACAGAGTTACATCTGTATTTCGTGGATCTCTTTGCTAGCCTTATTTCTGTGGAATCTGAGAACAGATATTTCGGATCCCATTGAAGACTACAGGACCAAAGGAAATATCCTCCGATAAAAAAGAGAAAGAAGCTTTCAGAGAAACTTCTTTGTGTTCTGTGAAATCATCTCTCAGAGTTACAGCTTTCCCCTCAAGAAGCCTTTCGCTAAGACAGTTCTTGTGGAATTGGCAAAGTGATATTTGGAAGCCCATAGAGGGCTACGGTGAAAAAGGAAATATCCTCAGATGAAATCTGGAAAGAAGCTTTCTGAGAAACTGCTTAGTGTTCTGTTAATTCATCTCACAGAGTTACGTCTGCATTTCGTGGATCTCTTTGCTAGCCTTATTTCTGTGGAATCTGAGAACAGATATTTCGGATCCCATTGAAGACTATAGGACCAAAGGAAATATCCTCCGATAACAAAGAGAAAGAAGCTTTCTGAGAAACTTCTTTGTGTTCTGTGAAATCATCTCACAGAGTTACAGCATTCCCCTCAAGAAGCCATTCGCTAAGACAGTTCTTGTGGAATTGGCAAAGGGATATTTGGAAGCCCTTAGAGGACTATGGTGAAAAAGTCAATATCCTCAGATGAAATCTGGAAAGAAGCTTTCTGAGAAACTGCTTAGTGTTCTGTTAATTCATCTCACAGAGTTACATCTGTATTTCGTGGATCTCTTTGCTAGACTTATTTCTGTTTAATCTGAGAACAGATATTTCGGATCCTATTGAAGACTATAGGGCCAAAGGAAATATCCTCCGATAACAAAGAGAAAGAAGCTTTCTGAGAAACTTCTTTGTGTTCTGTGAAATCATCTCACAGAGTTACAGCTTTACCCTCAGGAAGCCTTTCGCTAAGACAGTTCTTGTGGAATTGGCAAAGTGATATTTGGAAGCAAATAGAGGGCTATGGTGAAAAAGGAAATATCCTCAGATGAAATCTGGAAAGAAGCTTTCTGAGAAACTGCTTAGTGTTCTGTTAATTCATCTCACAGAGTTACATCTGTATTTCGTGGATCTCTTTGCTAGCCTTATTTCTGTGGAATCTGAGAACAGATATTTCGGATTCCTATGAAGACTATAGGGGCAAAGGAAATATCTTCCGATAACAAAGAGAAAGAAGCTTTCTGAGAAACTTCTTTGTGTTCTGTGAAATCATCTCACAGAGATACAGCTTTCCCCTCAAGAAGCCTTTCGCTAAGACAGTTCTTGTGGAATTGGCAAAGTGATATTTGGAAGCCCATAGAGGGCTATGGTGAAAAAGGAAATATCCTCAGATGAAATCTGGAAAGAAGCTTTCTGAGAAACTTCTGAGTGTTCTGTTAATTCATCTCACAGAGTTACATCTGTATTTCGTGGATCTCTTTGCTAGCCTTATTTCTGTGGAATCTGAGAACAGATATTTCGGATCCCATTGAAGACTATAGGACCAAAGGAAATATCCTCCGATAACAAAGAGAAAGAAGCTTTCTGAGAAACTTCTTTGTGCTCTGTGAAATCATCTCACAGAGTTACAGCTTTTCCCTCAAGAAGCCTTTCGCTAAGACAGTTCTCGTGGAATTGGCAAAGTGATATTTGGAAGCCCATAGAGGGCTATGGTGAAAAAGGAAATATCCTCAGATGAAATCTGGAAAGAAGCTTTCTGAGAAACTGCTTAGTGTTCTGTTAATTCATCTCACAGAGTTACATCTGTATTTCGTGGATTTCTTTGCTAGCCTTATTTCTGTGGAATCTGAGAACAGATATTTCGGATCCCTTTGAAGACTATAGGGCCAAAGAAAATATCCTCTGATAACAAAGAGAAAGAAGCTTTCTGAGAAACTTCTTTGTATTCTGTGAAATCATCTCACAGAGTTACAGCTTTCCCCTCAAGAAGCCTTTCGCTAAGACAGTTCTTGTGGAATTGGCAAAGTGATATTTGGAAGCCCATCGAGGGCTATGGTGAAAAAGGAAATATCCTCAGATGAAATCTGGAAAGAAGCTTTCTGAGAAACTGCTTAGTGTTCTGTTAATTCATCTCACAGAGTTACATCTGTATTTCGTGGATCTCTTTGCTAGCCTTATTTCTGTGGAATCTCAGAACAGATATTTCGGATCCCATTGAAGACTATAGGGCCAAAGGATATAATCTCCGATAACAAAGAGAAAGAAGCTTTCTGAGAAACTTCTTTGTGTTCTGTGAAATCATCTCTCAGAGTTACAGCTTTCCCCTCAAGAATCCTTTCGCTAAGACAGTTCTCGTGGAATTGGCAAAGTGATATTTGGAAGCCCATAGAGGGCTATGGTGAAAAAGGAAATATCCACAGATGAAATCTGGAAAGAAGCTTTCTGAGAAACTGCTTAGTGTTCTGTTAATTCATATCACAGAGTTACATCTGTATTTCGTGGATCTCTTTGCTAGCCTTATTTCTGTGTAATCTGAGAACAGATATTTCGGATCCCATTGAAGACTATAGGGCCAAAGAAAATATCCTCCGATAACAAAGAGAAGGAAGCTTTCTGAGAAACTTCTTTGTATTCTGTGAAATCATCTCACAGAGTTACAGCTTTCCCCTCAAGAAGCCTTTCGCTAAGACAGTTCTTCTGGAATTGGCAAAGTGATATTTGGAAGCCCATAGAGGGCTATGGTGAAAAAGGAAATATCCTCTGATGAAATCTGGAAAGAAGCTTTCTGAGAAACTGCTTAGTGTTCTGTTAATTCATCTCACAGATTTACATCTGTATTTCGTGGATCTCTTTGCTAGCCTTATTTCTGTGGAATCTCAGAACAGATATTTCGGATCCCATTGAAGACTATAGGGCCAAAGGATATAATCTCCGATAACAAAGAGAAAGAAGCTTTCTGAGAAACTTCTTTGTGTTCTGTGAAATCATCTCACAGAGTTACAGCATTCCCTTCAGGAAGCCTGTCGCTAAGACAGTTTTGTGGAATTGGCAAAGTGATATTTGGAAGCCCATAGAGGGCTATGGTGAAAAAGGAAATATCCTCAGATGAAATCTGGAAAGAAGCTTTCTGAGAAACTGCTGAGTGTTCTGTTAATTCATCTCACAGAGTTACATCTGTATTTCGTGGATCTCTTTGCTAGCCTTATTTCTGTGGAATCTGAGAACAGATATTTCGGATCCCATTGAAGACTATAGGACCAAAGGAAATATCCTCCGATAACAAAGAGAAAGAAGCTTTCTGAGAAACTTCTTTGTGTTCTGTGAAATCATCTCACAGAGTTACACCTTTCCCCTCAAGAAGCCTTTCACTAAGAGAGTTCTTGTGGAATTGGCAAAGTGATATTTGGAAGCCCATAGAGGGCTATGGTGAAAAAGGAAATATCCTCACATGAAATCTGGAAAGAAGCTTTCTGAGAAACTGCTGAGTGTTCTGTTAATTCATCTCACAGAGTTACATCTGTATTTCGTGGATCTCTTTGCTAGCCTTATTTCTGTGGAATCTGAGAACAGACATTTCGGATCCCATTGAAGACTATAGGGCCAAAGGAAATATCCTCCGATAACAAAGAGAAAGAAGCTTTCTGAGAAACTTCTTTGTGTTCTGTGAAATCATCTCACAGAGTTACAGCTTTCCCCTCAAGAAACCTTTCGCTAAGACAGTTCTTGTGGAATTGGCAAAGTGATATTTGGAAGCCCTTAGAGGGCTATGGTGAAAAAGGAAATATCCTCAGATGAAATCTGGAAAGAAGCTTTCTGAGAAACTTCCGAGTGTTCTGTTAATTCATCTCACAGAGTTACGTCTGCATTTCGTGGATCTCTTTGCTAGACTTATTTCTGTGGAATCTGAGAACAGATATTTCGGATCCCATTGAAGACTATAGGGCCAAAGGAAATATCCTCCGATAACAAAGAGAAAGAAGCTTACTGAGAAACTTCTTTGTGTTCTGTGAAATCATCTCACAGCGTTACAGCTTTCCCCTCAAGAAGCCTTTCGCTAAGACAGTTCTTGTGGAATTGGCAAAGCGATATTTGGAAGCCCATAGAGGGCTATGGTGAAATAGGAAATATCCTCAGATGAAATCTGGAAAGAAGCTTTCTGAGAAACTGCTTAGTGTTCTGTGAATTCATCTCACAGAGTTACATCTGTATTTCGTGGATCTCTTTGCTAGCCTTATTTCTGTGGAATCTGAGAACAGATATTTCGGATCCCATTGAAGACTATAGGACCAAAGGAAATATCCTCCGATAACAAAGAGAAAGAAGCTTTCTGAGAAACTTCTTTGTGTTCTGTGAAATCATCTCACAGAGTTACAGCATTCCCCTCAAGAATCCATTCGCTAAGACAGTTCTTGTGGAATTGGCAAAGGGATATTTGGAAGCCCTTAGAGGACTATGGTGAAAAAGTAAATATCCTCAGATGAAATCTGGAAAGAAGCTTTCTGAGAAACTGCTTAGTGTTCTGTTAATTCATCTCACAGAGTTACATCTGTATTTCGTGGATCTCTTTGCTAGACTTATTTCTGTTTAATCTGAGAACAGATATTTCGGATCCTATTGAAGACTATAGGGCCAAAGGAAATATCCTCCGATAACAAAGAGAAAGAAGCTTTCTGAGAAACTTCTTTGTGTTCTGTGAAATCATCTCACAGAGTTACAGCTTTACCCTCAGGAAGCCTTTCGCTAAGACAGTTCTTGTGGAATTGGCAAAGTGATATTTGGAAGCAAATAGAGGGCTATGGTGAAAAAGGAAATATCCTCAGATGAAATCTGGAAAGAAGCTTTCTGAGAAACTGCTTAGTGTTCTGTTAATTCATCTCACAGAGTTACATCTGTATTTCGTGGATCTCTTTGCTAGCCTTATTTCTGTGGATCTGAGAACAGATATTTCGGATTCCTATGAAGACTATAGGGGCAAAGGAAATATCTTCCGATAACAAAGAGAAAGAAGCTTTCTGAGAAACTTCTTTGTGTTCTGTGAAATCATCTCACAGAGATACAGCTTTCCCCTCAAGAAGCCTTTCGCTAAGACAGTTCTTGTGGAATTGGCAAAGTGATATTTGGAAGCCCATAGAGGGCTATGGTGAAAAAGGAAATATCCTCAGATGAAATCTCGAAAGAAGCTTTCTGAGAAACTGCTTAGTGTTCTGTTAATTCATCTCACAGAGTTACATCTGTATTTCGTGGATCTCTTTGCTAGCCTTATTTCTGTGGAATCTGAGAACAGATATTTCGGATCCCATTGAAGACTATAGGGCCAAAGGATATAATCTCCGATAACAAAGAGAAAGAAGCTTTCTGAGAAACTTCTTTGTGTTCTGTGAAATCATCTCTCAGAGTTACAGCTTTCCTCTCAAGAATCCTTTCGCTAAGACAGTTCTCGTGGAATTGGCAAAGTGATATTTGGAAGCCCATAGAGGGGTATGGTGAAAAAGGAAATATCCTCAGATGAAATCTGGAAAGAAGCTTTCTGAGAAACTGCTTAGTGTTCTGTTAATTCATCTCACAGAGTTACATCTGTATTTCGTGGATCTCTTTGCTAGCCTTATTTCTGTGTAATCTGAGAACAGATATTTCGGATCCCATTGAAGACTATAGGGCCAAAGAAAATATCCTCCGATAACAAAGAGAAAGAAGCTTTCTGAGAAACTTCTTTGTATTCTGTGAAATCATCTCACAGAGTTACAGCTTTCCCCTCAAGAAGCCTTTCGCTAAGACAGTTCTTGTGGAATTGGCAAAGTGATATTTGGAAGCCCATAGAGGGCTATGGTGAAAAAGGAAATATCCTCAGATGAAATCTGGAAAGAAGCTTTCTGTGGAACTGCTTCGTGTGCTGTTAATTCTTCTCACAGAGTTACATCTGTATTTCGTGGATCTCTTTGCTAGACTTATTTCTGTGGAATCTGAGAACAGATATTTCGGATCCCTTTGAAGACTATAGGGCCAAAGGTAATATCCTCCGATAACAAAGAGAAAGAAGCTTTCTGAGAAACTTCTTTGTGTTCTGTGAAATCATCTCACAGAGTTACAGCTTTCCCCTCAAGAAGCCTTTCGCTAAGACAGTTCTTGTGGAATTGGCAAAGTGATATTTGGAAGCCCATAGAGGGCTATGGTGAAAAAGGAAATATCCTCAGATGAAATCTGGAAAGCAGCTTTCTGAGAACCTGCTTAGTGTTCTGTTAATTCATCTCACAGAGTTACGTCTGCATTTCGTGGATCTCTTTGCTAGACTTATTTCTGTGGAATCTGAGAACAGATATTTCGGATCCCATTGAAGACTATAGGGCCAAAGGAAATATCCTCCGATAACAAAGAGAAAGAAGCTTACTGAGAAACTTCTTTGTGTTCTGTGAAATCATCTCACAGCGTTACAGCTTTCCACTCAAGAAGCCTTTCGCTAAGACAGTTCTTGTGGAATTGGCAAAGCGATATTTGGAAGCCCATAGAGGGCTATGGTGAAAAAGGAAATATCCTCAGATGAAATCTGGAAAGAAGCTTTCTGAGAAACTGCTTAGTGTTCTGTGAATTCATCTCACAGAGTTACATCTGTATTTCGTGGATCTCTTTGCTAGCCTTATGTCTGTGGAATCTAAGAACAGATATTTCGGATCCCATTGAAGACTATAGGACCAAAGGAAATATCCTCCGATAACAAAGAGAAAGAAGCTTTCTGAGAAACGTCTTTGTGTTCTGTGAAATCATCTCACAGAGTTACAGCTTTCCCCTCAAGAAGCCTTTCGCTAAGACAGTTCTCGTGGAATTGGCAAAGTGATATTTGGAAGCCCATAGAGGGCTATGGTGAAAAAGGAAATATCCTCAGATGAAATATGGAAAGAAGCTTTCTGAGAAACTGTTTAGTGTTCTGTTCATTCATCGCACAGAGTTACATCTGTATTTCGTGGATATCTTTGCTAGCCTTATTTCTTTGGAATCTGAGAACAGATATTTCGGATCCCATTGAAGACTATAGGGCCAAAGGAAATAATCTCCGATGACAAAGAGAAAGAAGCTTTCTGAGAAACTTCTTTGTGTTCTGTGAAATCATCTCACAGAGTTACAGCATTCCCCTCAAGAAGCCTTTCGCTAAGACAGTTCTTGTGGAATTGGCAAAGTGATATTTGGAAGCCCATAGAGGGCTATGGTGAAAAAGGAAATATCCTCAGATGAAATCTCGAAAGAAGCTTTCTGAGAAACTGCTGAGTGTTCTGTTAATTCATCTCACAGATTTACATCTGTATTTCGTGGATCTCTTTGCTAGCCTTATTTCTGTGGAATCTGAGAACAGATATTTCGGATCCCATTGAAGACTATAGGGCCAAAGGAAATATCCTCCGATAACAAAGAGAAAGAAGCTTTCTGAGAAACTTCTTTGTGTTCTGTGAAATCATCTCACAGAGTTACAGCTTTCCCCTCAAGAAGCCTTTCGCAAAGACAGTTCTTGTGGAATTGGCAAAGTGATATTTGGAAGCCCTTAGAGGGCTATGGTGAAAAAGGAAATATCCTCAGATGAAATCTGGAAAGAAGCTTTCTCAGAAACTGCTTAGTGTTCTGTGAAATCATCTCACAGAGTTACAGATTTCCCCTCAAGAAGCCTTTCGCTAAGACAGTTCTTGTGGAATTGGCAAAGTGATATTTGGAAGCCCATAGAGGGCTATGGTGAAAAAGGAAATATCCTCACTTGGAATCTGGAAAGAAGCTTTCTGAGAAACTGCTGAGTGTTCTGTTAATTCATCTCACAGAGTTACATCTGTATTTCGTGGATCTCTTTGCTAGCCTTATTTCTGTGGAATCTGAGAACAGATAATTCGGATCCCATTGAAGACTATAGGGCCAAAGGAAATAATCTCCGATGACAAAGAGAAAGAAGCTTTCTGAGAAACTTCTTTGTGTTCTGTGAAATCATCTCACAGAGTTACAGCATTCCCCTCAAGAAGCCTTTCGCTAAGACAGTTCTTGTGGAATTGGCAAAGTGATATGTGGAAGCCCATAGAGGGCTAGGGTGAAAAAGGAAATATCCTCAGATGAAATCTGGAAGGAAGCTTTCTGAGAAACTGCTGAGTGTTCTGTTAATTCATCTCACCGAGTTACATCTGTATTTCGTGGATCTCTTTGCTAGCTTTATTTCTGTGGAATATGAGAACAGATATTTCGGATCCCATTGAAGACTATAGGGCCAAAGGAAATATCCTCCGATAACAAAGAGAAAGAAGCTTTCTGAGAAACTTCTTTGTGTTCTGTGAAATCATCTCACAGCGTTACAGCTTTCCCCTCAAGAAGCCTTTCGCTAAGACAGTTCTTGTGGAATTGGCAAAGTGATATTTGGAAGCCCATAGAGGGCAATGGTGAAAAAGGAAATATCCTCAGATGAAATCTGGAAAGAAGCTTTCTGAGAAACTGCTTAGTGTTCTGTGAATTCATCTCACAGAGTTACATCTGTATTTCGTGGATCTCTTTGCTAGCCTTATTTCTGTGGAATCTGAGAACAGATATTTCGGATCCCATTGAGGACTATAGGGCCAAAGGAAATAATCTCCGATAACAAAGAGATAGAAGCTTTCTGAGAAACTTCTTTGTGTTCTGTGAAATCATCTCACAGAGTTACAGCATTCCCCTCAAGAAGCCTTTCGCTAAGACAGTTCTTGTGGAATTGGCAAAGTGATATTTGGAAGCCCTTAGAGGGCTATGGTGAAAAAGGAAATATCCTCAGATGAAATCTGGAAAGAAGCTTTCTGAGAAACTGCTTAGTGTTCTGTTAATTCATCTCACAGAGTTACATCTGTATTTCGTGGATCTCTTTGCTAGACTTATTTCTGTTTAATCTGAGAACAGATATTTCGGATCCTATTGAAGACTATAGGGCCAAAGGAAATATCCTCCGATAACAAAGAGAAAGAAGCTTTCTGAGAAACTTCTTTGTGTTCTGTGAAATCATCTCACAGAGTTACAGCTTTCCCCTCAGGAAGCCTTTCGCTAAGACAGTTCTTGTGGAATTGGCAAAGTGATATTTGGAAGCCCATAGAGGGCTATGGTGAAAAAGGAAATATCCTCAGATGAAATCTGGAAAGAAGCTTTCTGAGAAAATGCTTAGTGTTCTGTTAATTCATCTCACAGAGTTACATCTGTATTTCGTGGATCTCTTTGCTAGCCTTATTTCTGTGGAATCTGAGAACAGATATTTCGGATTCCTATGAAGACTATAGGGGCAAAGGAAATATCCTCCGATAACAAAGAGAAAGAAGCTTTCTGAGATACTTCTTTGTGTTCTGTGAAATCATCTCACAGAGTTACAGCTTTCCCCTCAAGAAGCCTTTCGCTAAGACAGTTCTTGTGGAATTGGCAAAGTGATATTTGGAAGCCCATAGAGGGCTATGGTGAAAAAGGAAATATCCTCAGATGAAATCTGGAAGGAAGCTTTCTGAGAAACTGCTGAGTGTTCTGTTAATTCATCTCACAGAGTTACATCTGTATTTTGTGGATCTCTTTGCTAGCTTTATTTCTGTGGAATCTGAGAACAGATATTTCGGATCCCATTGAAGACTATAGGGCCAAAGGAAATATCCTCCGATAACAAAGAGAAAGAAGCTTTCTGAGAGACTTCTTTGTGTTCTGTGAAATCATCTCTCAGAGTTAGAGCTTTCCCCTCAAGAAGCCTTTCGCTAAGACAGTTCTTGTGGAATTGGCAAAGTGATATTTGGAAGCCCATAGAGGGCTATGGTGAAAAAGGAAATATCCTCAGATGAAATCTGGAAAGAAGCTTTCTGAGAAACTGCTTAGTGTTCTGTTAATTCATCTCACAGAGTTACATCTGTATTTCGTGGATCTCTTTGCTAGCCTTATTTCTGTGGAATCTGAGAACAGATATTTCGGATCCCATTGAAGACTATAGGGCCGAAGGAAATAAAATCCGATAACAAAGAGAAAGAAGCTTTCTGAGAAACTTCTTTGTGTTCTGTGAAATCATCTCACAGAGTTACAGCATTCCCCTCAAGAAGCCTTTCGCTAAGACAGTTATCGTGGAATTGGCAAAGGGATATTTGGAAGCCCTTAGAGGACTATGGTGAAAAAGGAAATATCCTCAGATGAAATCTGGAAAGAAGCTTTCTGAGAAACTGCTTAGTGTTCTGTTAATTCATCTCACAGAGTTACATCTGTATTTCGTGGATCTCTTTGCTAGACTTATTTCTGTTTAATCTGAGAACAGATATTTCGGATCCTATTGAAGACTATAGGGCCAAAGGAAATATCCTCCGATAACAAAGAGAAAGAAGATTTCTGAGAAACTTCTTTGTGTTCTGTGAAATCATCTCACAGAGTTACAGCTTTCCCCTCAGGAAGCCTTTCGCTAAGACAGTTCTTGTGGAATTGGCAAAGTGATATTTGGAAGCAAATAGAGGGCTATGGTGAAAAAGGAAATATCCTCAGATGAAATCTGGAAAGAAGCTTTCTGAGAAACTGCTTAGTGTTCTGTTAATTCATCTCACAGTGTTACATCTGTATTTCGTGGATCTCTTTGCTAGCCTTATTTCTGTGGAATCTGAGAACAGATATTTCGGATTCCTATGAAGACTATAGGGGCAAAGGAAATATCCTCCGATAACAAAGAGAAAGAAGCTTTCTGAGAAACTTCTTTGTGTTCTTTGAAATCATCTCACAGAGTTACAGCTTTCCCCTCAAGAAGCCTTTCGCTAAGACAGTTCTTGTGGAATTGGCAAAGTGATATTTGGAAGCCCATAGAGGGCTATGGTGAAAAAGGATATATCCTCAGATGAAATCTGGAAGGAAGCTTTCTGAGAAACTGCTGAGTGTTCTGTTAATTCATCTCACAGAGTTACATCTGTATTTTGTGTATCTCTTTGCTAGCTTTATTTCTGTGGAATATGAGAACAGATATTTCGGATCCCATTGAAGACTACAGGGCCAAAGGAAATATCCTCCGATAACAAAGAGAAAGAAGCTTTCTGAGAAACTTCTTTGTGTTCTGTGAAATCATCTCACAGAGTTACAGCTTTCCCCTCGAGAAGCCTTTCGCTAAGACAGTTCTTGTGGAATTGACAAAGTGATATTTGGAAGCCCATAGAGGGCTATGTTGAAAAAGGAAATATCCTCAGATGAAATCTGGAAAGAAGCATTCTGAGAAAATGCAGAGTGTTCTGTTAATTCATCTCACAGAGTTACATCTGTATTTCGTGGATCTCTTTGCTAGCCTTATTTTTGTGGAATCTGAGAACAGATATTTCGGATCCCTTTGAAGACTATAGGGCCAAAGGAAATATCCTCCGATAACAAAGAGAAAGAAGCTTTCTGAGAGACTTCTTTGTGTTCTGTGAAATCATATCACAGAGTTACAGCTTTCCCCTCAAGAAGCCTTTCGCTAAGACAGTTCTTGTGGAATTGGCAAAGTGATATTTGGAAGCCCATAGAGGGCTATGGTGAAAAAGGAAATATCCTCAGATGAAATCTGGAAAGAAGCTTTCTGAGAAACTGCTTAGTGTTCTGTTAATTCATCTCACAGAGTTACATCTGTATTTCGTGGATCTATTTGCTAGCCTTATTTCTGTGGAATCTGAGAACAGATATTTCGGATTCCTATGAAGACTATAGGGGCAAAGGAAATATCCTCCGATAACAAAGAGAAAGAAGCTTTCTGAGAAACTTCTTTGTGTTCTGTGAAATCATCTCACAGAGTTACAGCTTTCCCCTCAAGAAGCCTTTCGCTAAGACAGTTCTTGTGGAATTGGCAAAGTGATATTTGGAAGCCCATAGAGGGCTATGGTGAAAAAGGAAATATCCTCAGATGAAATCTGGAAAGAAGCTTTCTGAGAAACTTCTGAGTGTTCTGTTAATTCATCTCACAGAGTTACATCTGTATTTCGTGGATCTCTTTGCCAGCCTTATTTCTGTGGAATCTGAGAACAGATATTTCGGATCCCATTGAAGACTATAGGGCCAAAGAAAATATCCTCCGATAACAAAGAGAAAGAAGCTTTCTGAGAAACTTCTTTGTATTCTGTGAAATCATCTCACAGAGTTACAGCTTTCCCCTCAAGAAGCCTTTCGCTAAGACAGTTCTTGTGGAATTGGCAAAGTGATATTTGGAAGCCCATAGAGGGCTATGTTGAAAAAGGAAATATCCTCAGATGAAATCTGGAAAGAAGCTTTCTGAGAAACTGCTTAGTGTTCTGTGAATTCATCTCACAGAGTTACATCTGTATTTCGTGGATCTCTTTGCTAGCCTTATTTCTGTGGAATCTGAGAACAGATATTTCGGATCCCATTGAAGACTATAGGGCCAAAGGAAATATCCTCCGATAACAAAGAGAAAGAAGCTTTCTGAGAAACTTCTTTGTATTCTGTGAAATCATCTCACAGAGTTACAGCTTTCCCCTCAAGAAGCCTTTCGCTAAGACAGTTCTTGTGGAATTGGCAAAGTGATATTTGGAAGCCCATAGAGGGCTATGGTGAAAAAGGAAATATCCTCAGATGAAATCTGGAAAGAAGCTTTCTGAGAAACTGCTTAGTGTTCTGTGAATTCATCTCACAGAGTTACATCTGTATTTCGTGGATCTCTTTGCTAGCCTTATTTCTGTGGAATCTGAGAACAGATATTTCGGATCCCATTGAAGACTATAGGGCCAAAGGAAATAATCTCCGATAACAAAGAGAAAGAAGCTTTCTGAGAAACTTCTTTGTGTTCTGTGATTTCATCTCACAGAGTTACAGCATTCCCTTCAAGAAGCCTTTCGCTAAGACAGTTCTTGTGGAATTGGCAAAGTGATATTTGGAAGCCCATAGAGGGCTATGGTGAAAAAGGAAATATCCTCAGATGAAATCTGGAAAGAAGCTTTCTGAGAAACTGCTTAGTGTTCTGTTAATTCATCTCACAGAGTTACATCTGTATTTCGTGGATCTCTTTGCTAGCCTTATTTCTGTGGAATCTGAGAACAGATATTTCGGATTCCATTGAAGATTATAGGACCAAAAGAAATATCCTCCGATAACAAAGAGAAAGAAGCTTTCTGAGAAACTTCTTTGTATTCTGTGAAATCATCTCACAGAGTTACAGCTTTCCCCTCAAGAAGCCTTTCGCTAAGACAGTTCTTGTGGAATTGGCAAAGTGATATTTGGAAGCCCACAGAGGGCTATGGTGAAAAAGGAAATATCCTCAGATGAAATCTGGAAAGAAGCTTTCTGAGAAACTGCTTAGTGTTCTGTGAATTCATCTCACAGAGTTACATCTGTATTTCGTGGATCTCTTTGCTAGCCTTATTTCTGTGGAATCTGAGAACAGATATTTCGGATCCCTTTGAAGACTATAGGGCCAAAGGAAATATCCTCCGATAACAAAGAGAAAGAAGCTTTCTGAGAAACTTCTTTGTGTTCTGTGAAATCATCTCACAGAGTTACAGCTTTCCCCTCAAGAAGCCTTTCGCTAAGACAGTTCTTGTGGAATTGGCAAAGTGATATTTGGAAGCCCATAGAGGGCTATGGTGAAAAAGGAAATATCCTCAGATGAAATCTGGAAAGAAGCTTTCTGAGAAACTGCTTAGTGTTCTGTGAATTCATCTCACAGAGTTACATCTGTATTTCGTGGATCTCTTTGCTAGCCTTATTTCTGTGGAATCTGAGAACAGATATTTCGGATCCCATTGAAGACTATAGGGCCAAAGGAAATATCCTCCGATAACAAAGAGAAAGAAGCTTTCTGAGAAACTTCTTTGTATTCTGTGAAATCATCTCACAGAGTTACAGCTTTCCCCTCAAGAAGCCTTTCGCTAAGACAGTTCTTGTGGAATTGGCAAAGTGATATTTGGAAGCCCATAGAGGGCTATGGTGAAAAAGGAAATATCCTCAGATGAAATCTGGAAAGAAGCTTTCTGAGAAACTGCTTAGTGTTCTGTTAATTCATCTCACAGAGTTACATCTGTATTTCGTGGATCTCTTTGCTAGCCTTATTTCTGTGGAATCTGAGAACAGATATTTCGGATCCCATTGAAGACTATAGGGCCAAAGGAAATAATCTCCGATAACAAAGAGAAAGAAGCTTTCTGAGAAACTTCTTTGTGTTCTGTGATTTCATCTCACAGAGTTACAGCATTCCCTTCAAGAAGCCTTTCGCTAAGACAGTTCTTGTGGAATTGGCAAAGTGATATTTGGAAGCCCATAGAGGGCTATGGTGAAAAAGGAAATATCCTCAGATGAAATCTGGAAAGAAGCTTTCTGAGAAACTGCTTAGTGTTCTGTTAATTCATCTCACAGAGTTACATCTGTATTTCGTGGATCTCTTTGCTAGCCTTATTTCTGTGAAATCTGAGAACAGATATTTCGGATTCCATTGAAGATTATAGGACCAAAAGAAATATCCTCCGATAACAAAGAGAAAGAAGCTTTCTGAGAAACTTCTTTGTATTCTGTGAAATCATCTCACAGAGTTACAGCTTTCCCCTCAAGAAGCCTTTCGCTAAGACAGTTCTTGTGGAATTGGCAAAGTGATATTTGGAAGCCCATAGAGGGCTATGGTGAAAAAGGAAATATCCTCAGATGAAATCTGGAAAGAAGCTTTCTGAGAAACTGCTTAGTGTTCTGTGAATTCATCTCACAGAGTTACATCTGTATTTCGTGGATCTCTTTGCTAGCCTTATTTCTGTGGAATCTGAGAACAGATATTTCGGATCCCATTGAAGACTATAGGGCCAAAGGAAATATCCTCCGATAACAAAGAGAAAGAAGCTTTCTGAGAAACTTCTTTGTGTTCTGTGAAATCATCTCACAGAGTTACAGCTTTCCTCTCAAGAAGCCTTTCGCTAAGACAGTTCTTGTGGAATTGACAAAGTGATATTTGGAAGCCCATAGAGGGCTATGTTGAAAAAGGAAATATCCTCAGATGAAATCTGGAAAGAAGCTTTCTGAGAAACTGCAGAGTGTTCTGTTAATTCATCTCACAGAGTTACATCTGTATTTCGTGGATCTCTTTGCTAGCCTTATTTTTGTGGAATCTGAGAACAGATATTTCGGATCCCATTGAAGACTATAGGGCCAAAGGAAATATCCTCCGATAACAAAGAGAAAGAAGCTTTCTGAGAGACTTCTTTGTGTTCTGTGAAATCATATCACAGAGTTACAGCTTTCCCCTCAAGAAGCCTTTCGCTAAGACAGTTCTTGTGGAATTGGCAAAGTGATATTTGGAAGCCCATAGAGGGCTATGGTGAAAAAGGAAATATCCTCAGATGAAATCTGGAAAGAAGCTTTCTGAGAAACTGCTTAGTGTTCTGTTAATTCATCTCACAGAGTTACATCTGTATTTCGTGGATCTCTTTGCTAGCCTTATTTCTGTGGAATCTGAGAACAGATATTTCGGATTCCTATGAAGACTATAGGGGCAAAGGAAATATCCTCCGATAACAAAGAGAAAGAAGCTTTCTGAGAAACTTCTTTGTGTTCTGTGAAATCATCTCACAGAGTTACAGCTTTCCCCTCAAGAAGCCTTTCGCTAAGACAGTTCTTGTGGAATTGGCAAAGTGATATTTGGAAGCCCATAGAGGGCTATGGTGAAAAAGGAAATATCCTCAGATGAAATCTGGAAAGAAGCTTTCTGAGAAACTTCTGAGTGTTCTGTTAATTCATCTCACAGAGTTACATCTGTATTTCGTGGATCTCTTTGCCAGCCTTATTTCTGTGGAATCTGAGAACAGATATTTCGGATCCCATTGAAGACTATAGGGCCAAAGAAAATATCCTCCGATAACAAAGAGAAAGAAGCTTTCTGAGAAACTTCTTTGTATTCTGTGAAATCATCTCACAGAGTTACAGCTTTCCCCTCAAGAAGCCTTTCGCTAAGACAGTTCTTGTGGAATTGGCAAAGTGATATTTGGAAGCCCATAGAGGGCTATGGTGAAAAAGGAAATATCCTCAGATGAAATCTGGAAAGAAGCTTTCTGAGAAACTGCTTAGTGTTCTGTGAATTCATCTCACAGAGTTACATCTGTATTTCGTGGAACTCTTTGCTAGCCTTATTTCTGTGGAATCTGAGAACAGATATTTCGGATCCCATTGAAGACTATAGGGCCAAAGGAAATATCCTCCGATAACAAAGAGAAAGAAGCTTTCTGAGAAACTTCTTTGTATTCTGTGAAATCATCTCACAGAGTTACAGCTTTCCCCTCAAGAAGCCTTTCGCTAAGACAGTTCTTGTGGAATTGGGAAAGTGATATTTGGAAGCCCATAGAGGGCTATGGTGAAAAAGGAAATATCCTCAGATGAAATCTGGAAAGAAGTTTTCTGAGAAACTGCTTAGTGTTCTGTGAATTCATCTCACAGAGTTACATCTGTATTTCGTGGATCTCTTTGCTAGCCTTATTTCTGTGGAATCTGAGAACAGATATTTCGGATCCCATTGAAGACTATAGGGCCAAAGGAAATAATCTCCGATAACAAAGAGATAGAAGCTTTCTGAGAAACTTCTTTGTGTTCTATGATTTCATCTCACTGAGTTACAGCATTCCCTTCAAGAAGCCTTTCGCTAAGACAGTTCTTGTGGAATTGGCAAAGTGATATTTGGAAGCCCATAGAGGGCTATGGTGAAAAAGGAAATATCCTCAGATGAAATCTGGAAAGAAGCTTTCTGAGAAACTGCTGAGTATTCTGTTAATTCATCTCACAGAGTTACATCTGCATTTCGTGGATCTCTTTGCTAGCCTTATTTCTGTGGAATCTGAGAACAGATATTTCGGATTCCATTGAAGACTATAGGGCCAAAGGAAATATCCTCCGATAACAAAGAGAAAGAAGCTTTCTGAGAAACTTCTTTGTGTTCTGTGAAATCATCTCACAGAGTTACAGCTTTCCCCTCAAGAAGCCTTTCGCTAAGACAGTTCTTGTGGAATTGGCAAAGTGATATTTGGAAGCCCATAGAGGGCTATGGTGAAAAAGGAAATATCCTCAGATGAAATCTGGAAAGAAGCTTTCTGTGAAACTGCTGAGTGTTCTGTTAATTCATCTCACAGAGTTACATCTGTATTTCGTGGATCTCTTTGCTAGCCTTATTTCTGTGGAATCTGAGAACAGATATTTCGGATCCCATTGAAGACTACAGGCCCAAAGAAAATATCCTCCGATAACAAAGAGAAAGAAGCTTTCTGAGAAACTTCTTTGTATTCTGTGAAATCATCTCACAGAGTTACAGCTTTCCCCTCAAGAAGCCTTTCGCTAAGACAGTTCTTGTGGAATTGACAAAGTGATATTTGGAAGCCCATAGAGGGCTATGTTGAAAAAGGAAATATCCTCAGATGAAATCTGGAAAGAAGCTTTCTGAGAAACTGCAGAGTGTTCTGTTAATTCATCTCACAGAGTTACATCTGTATTTCGTGGATCTCTTTGCTAGCCTTATTTTTGTGGAATCTGAGAACAGATATTTCGGATCCCATTGAAGACTATAGGGCCAAAGGAAATATCCTCCGAAAACAAAGAGAAAGAAGCTTTCTGAGAGACTTCTTTGTGTTCTGTGAAATCATATCACAGAGTTACAGCTTTCCCCTCAAGAAGCCTTTCGCTAAGACAGTTCTTGTGGAATTGGCAAAGTGATATTTGGAAGCCCATAGAGGGCTATGGTGAAAAAGGAAATATCCTCAGATGAAATCTGGAAAGAAGCTTTCTGAGAAACTGCTTAGTGTTCTGTTAATTCATCTCACAGAGTTACATCTGTATTTCGTGGATCTCTTTGCTAGCCTTATTTCTGTGGAATCTGAGAACAGATATTTCGGATTCCTATGAAGACTATAGGGGCAAAGGAAATATCCTCCGATAACAAAGAGAAAGAAGCTTTCTGAGAAACTTCTTTGTGTTCTGTGAAATCATCTCACAGAGTTACAGCTTTCCCCTCAAGAAGCCTTTCGCTAAGACAGTTCTTGTGGAATTGGCAAAGTGATATTTGGAAGCCCATAGAGGGCTATGGTGAAAAAGGAAATATCCTCAGATGAAATCTGGAAAGAAGCTTTCTGAGAAACTTCTGAGTGTTCTGTTAATTCATCTCACAGAGTTACATCTGTATTTCGTGGATCTCTTTGCCAGCCTTATTTCTGTGGAATCTGAGAACAGATATTTCGGATCCCATTGAAGACTATAGGGCCAAAGAAAATATCCTCCGATAACAAAGAGAAAGAGGCTTTCTGAGAAACTTCTTTGTATTCTGCGAAATCATCTCACAGAGTTACAGCTTTCCCCTCAAGAAGCCTTTCGCTAAGACAGTTCTTGTGGAATTGGCAAAGTGATATTTGGAAGCCCATAGAGGGCTATGGTGAAAAAGGAAATATCCTCAGATGAAATCTGGAAAGAAGCTTTCTGAGAAACTGCTTAGTGTTCTGTGAATTCATCTCACAGAGTTACATCTGTATTTCGTGGAACTCTTTGCTAGCCTTATTTCTGTGGAATCTGAGAACAGATATTTCGGATCCCATTGAAGACTATAGGGCCAAAGGAAATATCCTCCGATAACAAAGAGAAAGAAGCTTTCTGAGAAACTTCTTTGTATTCTGTGAAATCATCTCACAGAGTTACAGCTTTCCCCTCAAGAAGCCTTTCGCTAAGACAGTTCTTGTGGAATTGGGAAAGTGATATTTGGAAGCCCATAGAGGGCTATGGTGAAAAAGGAAATATCCTCAGATGAAATCTGGAAAGAAGTTTTCTGAGAAACTGCTTAGTGTTCTGTGAATTCATCTCACAGAGTTACATCTGTATTTCGTGGATCTCTTTGCTAGCCTTATTTCTGTGGAATCTGAGAACAGATATTTCGGATCCCATTGAAGACTACAGGCCCAAAGAAAATATCCTCCGATAACAAAGAGAAAGAAGCTTTCTGAGAAACTTCTTTGTATTCTGTGAAATCATCTCACAGAGTTACAGCTTTCCCCTCAAGAAGCCTTTCGCTAAGACAGTTCTTGTGGAATTGGCAAAGTGATATTTGGAAGCCCATAGAGGGCTATGGTGAAAAAGGAAATATCCTCAGATGAAATCTGGAAAGAAGCTTTCTGTGAAACTGCTGAGTGTTCTGTTAATTCTTCTCACAGAGTTACATCTATATTTCGTGGATCTCTTTGCTAGACTTATTTCTGTGGAATCTGAGAACAGATATTTCGGATCCCATTGAAGACTATAGGGCCAAAGGAAATAATCTCCGATAACAAAGAGATAGAAGCTTTCTGAGAAACTTCTTTGTGTTCTATGATTTCATCTCACAGAGTTACAGCATTCCCCTCAAGAAGCCTTTCGCTAAGACAGTTCTCGTGGAATTGGCAAAGTGATATTTGGAAGCCCATAGAGGGCTATGGTGAAACAGGAAATATCCTCAGATGAAATCTGGAAAGAAGCTTTCTGAGAACCTGATTAGTGTTCTGTTAATTCATCTCACAGAGTTACGTCTGCATTTCGTGGATCTCTTTGCTAGACTTATTTCTGTGGAATCTGAGAACAGATATTTCGGATCCCATTGAAGACTATAGAGCCAAAGGAAATATCCTCCGATAACAAAGAGAAAGAAGCTTACTGAGAAACTTCTTTGTGTTCTGTGAAATCATCTCACAGAGTTACAGCTTTCCCCTCAAGAAGCCTTTCGCTAAGACAGTTCTTGTGGAATTGGCAAAGCGATATTTGGAAGCCAATAGAGGGCTATGGTGAAAAAGGAAATATCCTCAGATGAAATCTGGAAAGAAGCTTTCTGAGAAACTGCTTAGTGTTCTGTGAATTCATCTCACAGAGTTACATCTGTATTTCGTGGATCTCTTTGCTAGCCTTATTTCTGTGGAATCTGAGAACAGATATTTCGGATCCCATTGAACACTATAGGGCCAAAGGAAATATCCTCCGATAACAAAGAGAAAGAAGCTTTCTGAGAAACTTCTTTGTGTTCTGTGAAATCATCTCACAGAGTTACAGCTTTCCCCTCAAGAAGCCTTTCGCTAAGACAGTTCTCGTGGAATTGGCAAAGTGATATTTGGAAGCCCATAGAGGGCTATGGTGAAAAAGGAAATATCCTCAGATGAAACCTGGAAAGAAGCTTTTTGAGAAACTGCATAGTGTTCTTTTCATTAATCGCACAGAGTTACATCTGTGTTTCGTGGATCTCTTTGCTAGCCTTATTTCTGTGGAATCTGAGAACAGATATTACGGATCCCATTGAAGACTATAGGGCCAAAGAAAATATCCTCCGATAACAAAGAGAAAGAAGCTTTCTGAGAAACTTCTTTGTGTTCTGTGAAATCATCTCACAGAGTTACAGCTTTCCCCTCAAGAAGCCTTTCGCTAAGACAGTTCTTGTGGAATTGGCAAAGCGATATTTGGAAGCCCATAGAGGGCTATGGTGAAAAAGGAAATATCCTCAGATGAAATCTGGAAAGAAGCTTTCTGAGAAACTGCTTTTTGTTCTGTGAATTCATCTCACAGAGTTACATCTGTATTTCGTGGATCTCTTTGCTAGCCTTATTTCTGTGGAATCTGAGAACAGATATTTCGGATCCCATTGAAGACTATAGGGCCAAAGGAAATATCCTCCGATAACAAAGAGAAAGAAGCTTTCTGAGAAACTTCTTTGTGTTCTGTGAAATCATCTCACAGAGTTACAGCTTTCCCCTCAAGAAGCCTTTCGCTAAGACAGTTCTCGTGGAATTGGCAAAGTGATATTTGGAAGCCCATAGAGGGCTATGGTGAAAAAGGAAATATCCTCAGATGAAACCTGGAAAGAAGCTTTCTGAGAAACTGCTTAGTGTTCTGTTCATTAATCGCACAGAGTTACATCTGTGTTTCGTGGATCTGTTTGCTAGCCTTATTTCTGTGGAATCTGAGAACAGATATTACGGATCCCATTGAAGACTATAGGGCCAAAGAAAATATCCTCCGATAACAAAGAGAAAGAAGCTTTCTGAGAAACTTCTTTGTGTTCTGTGAAATCATCTCACAGAGTTACAGCTTTCCCCTCAAGAAGCCTTTCGCTAAGACAGTTCTTGTGGAATTGGCAAAGTGATATTTGGATGCCCTTAGAGGGCTATGGTGAAAAAGGAAATATCCTCAGATGAAATCTGGAAAGAAGCTTTCTGAGAAACTGCTTAGTGTTCTGTTAATTCATCTCACAGAGTTACATCTGTATTTCGTGGATCTCTTTGCTAGACTTATTTCTGTGGAATCTGAGAACAGATATTTCGGATCCCTTTGAAGACTATAGGGCCAAAGGAAATATCCTCCGATAACAAAGAGAAAGAAGCTTTCTGAGAAACTTCTTTGTGTTCTGTGAAATCAGCTCACAGAGTTACAGCTTTCCCCTCAAGAAGCCTTTCGCTAAGACAGTTCTTGTGGAATTGGCAAAGCGATATTTGGAAGCCCATAGAGGGCTATGGTGAAAAAGGAAATATCCTCAGATGAAATCTGGAAAGAAGCTTTCTGAGAAACTGCTCAGTGTTCTGTTAATTCATCTCACAGAGTTACATCTGTATTTCGTGGATCTCTTTGCTAGACTTATTTCTGTGGAATCTGAGAACAGATATTTCGGATCCCTTTGAAGACTATAGGGCCAAAGGAAATATCCTCCGATAACAAAGAGAAAGAAGCTTTCTGAGAAACTTCTTTGTGTTCTGTGAAATCATCTCACAGAGTTACAGCTTTCCCCTCAAGAAGCCTTTCGCTAAGACAGTTCTTGTGGAATAGGCAAAGTGATATTTGAAAGCCCTTAGAGGGCTATGGTGAAAAAGGAAATATCCTCAGATGAAATCTGGAAAGAAGTTTTCTGAGAAACTGCTTAGTGTTCTGTTCATTAATCGCACAGAGTTACATCTGTGTTTCGTGGATCTCTTTGCTAGCCATATTTCTGTGGAATCTGAGAACAGATATTACGGATCCCATTGAAGACTACAGGGCCAAAGAAAATATCCTCCGATAACAAAGAGAAAGAAGCTTTCTGAGAAACTTCTTTGTGTTCTGTGAAATCATCTCACAGAGTTACAGCTTTCCCCTCAAGAAGCCTTTCGCTAAGACAGTTCTTGTGGAATTGGCAAAGTGATATTTGGAAGCCCGTAGAGGGCTATGGTGAAAAAGGAAATATCCTCAGATGAAATCTGGAAAGAAGCTTTCTGAGAAACTGCTTAGTGTTCTGTTAATTCATCTCACAGAGTTACATCTGTATTTCGTGGATCTCTTTGCTAGCCTTATTTCTGTGGAATCTGAGAACAGATATTTCGGATCCCATTGAAGACTAGAGGGCCAAAGGAAATAATCTCCGGTAACAAAGAGAAAGAAGCTTTCTAAGAAACTTCTTTGTGTTCTGTGAAATCATCTCACAGAGTTACAGCACTCCCTTCAAGAAGCCTTTCTCTAAGACAGTTCTTGTGGAATTGGCAAAGTGATATTTGGAAGCCTATAGAGGGCTATGGTGAAAAAGGAAATATCCTCAGATGAAATCTGGAAAGAAGCTTTCTGAGAAACTGCTGAGTGTTCTGTTAATTCATCTCACAGAGTTACATCTGTATTTCGTGGATCTCTTTGCTAGCCTTATTTCTGTGGAATCTGAGAACAGATATTTCGGATCCCATTGAAGACTATAGGGCCAAAGGAAATATCCTCCGATAACAAAGAGAAAGAAGCTTTCTGAGAAACTTCTTTGTGTTCTGTGAAATCATCTCACAGAGTTACAGCTTTCCCCTCAAGAAGCCTTTCGCTAAGACAGTTCTTGTGGAATTGGCAAAGTGATATTTGGAAGCCCTTAGAGGGCTAAGGTGAAAAAGGAAATATCCTCAGATGAATTCTGGAAAGAAGCTTTCTGAGAAACTTCTGAGTGTTCTGTTAATTCATCTCACAGAGTTACATCTGTATTTCGTGGATCTCTTTGCTAGCCTTATTTCTGTGGAATCTGAGAACAGATATTTCGGATCCCATTGAAGACTATAGGACCAAAGGAAATATCCTCCGATAACAAAGAGAAAGAAGCTTTCTGAGAAACTTCTTTGTGTTCTGTGAAATCATCTCACAGAGTTACAGCTTTCCCCTCAAGAAGCATTTCGCTAAGACAGTTCTCGTGGAATTGGCAAAGTGATATTTGGAAGCCCATAGAGGGCTATGGTGAAAAAGGAAATATCCTCAGATGAAATCTGGAAAGAAGCTTTCTGTGAAACTGCTTAGTGTTCTGTTAATTCTTCTCACAGAGTTACATCTGTATTTCGTGGATCTCTTTGCTAGACTTATTTCTGTGGAATCTGAGAACAGATATTTCGGATCCCTTTGAAGACTATAGGGCCAAAGGAAATATCCTCCGATAACAAAGAGAAAGAAGCTTTCTGAGAAACTTCTTTGTGTTCTGTGAAATCATCTCACAGAGTTACAGCTTTCCCCTCAAGAAGCCTTTCGCTAAGACAGTTCTTGTGGAATTGGCAAAGTGATATTTGGAAGCCCGTAGAGGGCTATGGTGAAACAGGAAATATCCTCAGATGAAATCTGGAAAGAAGCTTTCTGAGAACCTGCTTAGTGTTCTGTTAATTCATCTCACAGAGTTACGTCTGCATTTCGTGGATTTCTTTGCTAGACTTATTTCTGTGGAATCTGAGAACAGATATTTCGGATCCCATTGAAGACTATAGAGCCAAACGAAATATCCTCCGATAACAAAGAGAAAGAAGCTTACTGAGAAACTTCTTTGTGTTCTGTGAAATCATCTCACAGAGTTACAGCTTTCCCCTCAAGAAGCCTTTCGCTAAGACAGTTCTTGTGGAATTGGCAAAGCGATATTTGGAAGCCCATAGAGGGCTATGGTGAAAAAGGAAATATCCTCAGATGAAATCTGGAAAGAAGCTTTCTGAGAAACTGCTTAGTGTTCTGTGAATTCATCTCACAGAGTTACATCTGTATTTCGTGGATCTCTTTGCTAGCCTTATTTCTGTGGAATCTGAGAACAGATATTTCGGATCCCATTGAAGACTATAGGGCCAAAGGAAATATCCTCCGATAACAAAGAGAAAGAAGCTTTCTGAGAAACTTCTTTGTGTTCTGTGAAATCATCTCACAGAGTTACAGCTTTCCCCTCAAGAAGCCTTTCGCTAAGACAGTTCTCGTGGAATTGGCAAAGTGATATTTGGAAGCCCATAGAGGGCTATGGTGAAAAAGGAAATATCCTCAGATGAAACCTGGAAAGAAGCTTTCTGAGAAACTGCTTAGTGTTCTTTTCATTAATCGCACAGAGTTACATCTGTATTTCGTGGATCTCTTTGCGAGCCTTATTTCTGTGGAATCTGAGAACAGATATTACGGATCCCATTGAAGACTATAGGGCCAAAGAAAATATCCTCCGATAACAAAGAGAAAGAAGCTTTCTGAGAAACTTCTTTGTGTTCTGTGAAATCATCTCACAGAGTTACAGCTTTCCCCTCAAGAAGCCTTTCGCTAAGACAGTTCTTGTGGAATTGGCAAAGCGATATTTGGAAGCCCATAGAGGGCTATGGTGAAAAAGGAAATATCCTCAGATGAAATCTGGAAAGAAGCTTTCTGAGAAACTGCTTTTTGTTCTGTGAATTCATCTCACAGAGTTACATCGGTATTTCGTGGATCTCTTTGCTAGCCTTATTTCTGTGGAATCTGAGAACAGATATTTCGGTTCCCATTGAAGACTATAGGGCCAAAGGAAATATCCTCCGATAACAAAGAGAAAGAAGCTTTCTGAGAAACTTCTTTGTGTTCTGTGAAATCATCTCACAGAGTTACAGCTTTCCCCTCAAGAAGCCTTTCGCTAAGACAGTTCTCGTGGAATTGGCAAAGTGATATTTGGAAGCCCATAGAGGGCTATGGTGAAAAAGGAAATATCCTCAGATGAAACCTGGAAAGAAGCTTTCTGAGAAACTGCTTAGTGTTCTGTTCATTAATCGCACAGAGTTACATCTGTGTTTCGTGGATCTCTTTGCTAGCCTTATTTCTGTGGAATCTGAGAACAGATATTACGGATCCCATTGAAGACTATAGGGCCAAAGAAAATATACTCCGATAACAAAGAGAAAGAAGCTTTCTGAGAAACTTCTTTGTGTTCTGTGAAATCATCTCACAGAGTTACAGCTTTCCCCTCAAGAAGCCTTTCGCTAAGACAGTTCTTGTGGAATTGGCAAAGTGATATTTGGATGCCCTTAGAGGGCTATGGTGAAAAAGGAAATATCCTCAGATGAAATCTGGAAAGAAGCTTTCTGAGAAACTGCTTAGTGTTCTGTTAATTCATCTCACAGAGTTACATCTGTATTTCGTGGATCTCTTTGCTAGACTTATTTCTGTGGAATCTGAGAACAGATATTTCGGATCCCTTTGAAGACTATAGGGCCAAAGGAAATATCCTCCGATAACAAAGAGAAAGAAGCTTTCTGAGAAACTTCTTTGTGTTCTGTGAAATCATCTCACAGAGTTACAGCTTTCCCCTCAAGAAGCCTTTCGCTAAGACAGTTCTTGTGGAATTGGCAAAGTGATATTTGAAAGTCCTTAGAGGGCTATGGTGAAAAAGGAAATATCCTCAGATGAAATCTGGAAAGAAGTTTTCTGAGAAACTGCTTAGTGTTCTGTTCATTAATCGCACAGAGTTACATCTGTGTTTCGTGGATCTCTTTGCTAGCCTTATTTCTGTGGAATCTGAGAACAGATATTACGGATCCCATTGAAGACTACAGGGCCAAAGAAAATATCCTCCGATAACAAAGAGAAAGAAGCTTTCTGAGAAACTTCTTTGTATTCTGTGAAATCATCTCACAGAGTTACAGCTTTCCCCTCAAGAAGCCTTTCGCTAAGACAGTTCTTGTGGAATTGGCAAAGTGATATTTGGAAGCCCATAGAGGGCTATGGTGAAAAAGGAAATATCCTCAGATGAAATCTGGAAAGAAGCTTTCTGAGAAACTGCTTAGTGTTCTGTTAATTCATCTCACAGAGTTACATCTGTATTTCGTGGATCTCTTTGCTAGACTTATTTCTGTGGAATCTGAGAACAGATATTTCGGATCCCTTTGAAGACTATAGGGCCAAAGGAAATATCCTCCGATAACAAAGAGAAAGAAGCTTTCTGAGAAACTTCTTTGTGTTCTGTGAAATCATCTCACAGAGTTACAGCTTTCCCCTCAAGAAGCCTTTCGCTAAGACAGTTCTTGTGGAATTGGCAAAGTGATATTTGAAAGCCCTTAGAGGGCTATGGTGAAAAAGGAAATATCCTCAGATGAAATCTGGAAAGAAGCTTTCTGAGAACCTGCTTAGTGTTCTGTTAATTCATCTCACAGAGTTACGTCTGCATTTCGTGGATCTCTTTGCTAGCCTTATTTCTGTGGAATCTGAGAACAGATATTTCGGATCCCATTGAAGACTATAGGGCCAAAGGAAATATCCTCCGATAACAAAGAGAAAGAAGCTTTCTGAGAAACTTCTTTGTGTTCTGTGAAATCATCTCACAGAGTTACACCTTTCCCCTCAAGAAGCCTTTCGCTAAAACAGTTCTTGTGGAATTGGCAAAGTGATATTTGGAAGCCCATAGAGGGCTATGGTGAAAAAGGAAATATCCTCACATGAAATCTGGAAAGAAGCTTTCTGAGAAACTGCTGAGTGTTCTGTTAATTCATCTCACAGAGTTACATCTGTATTTCGTGGATCTCTTTGCTAGCCTTATTTCTGTGGAATCTGAGAACAGATATTTCGGATCCCATTGAAGACTATAGGGCCAAAGGAAATATCCTCCGATAACAAAGAGAAAGAAGCTTTCTGAGAAACTTCTTTGTGTTCTGTGAAATCATCTCACAGAGTTACAGCTTTCCCCTCAAGAAGCCTTTCGCTAAGACAGTTCTTGTGGAATTGGCAAAGTGATATTTGGAAGCCCTTAGAGGGCTATGGTGAAAAAGGAAATATCCTCAGGTGAAATCTGGAAAGAAGCTTTCTGAGAAACTTCTGAGTGTTCTGTTAATTCATCTCACAGAGTTACATCTGTATTTCGTGGATCTCTTTGCTAGCCTTATTTCTGTGGAATCTGAGAACAGATATTTCGGATCCCATTGAAGACTATAGGACCAAAGGAAATATACTCCGATAACAAAGAGAAAGAAGCTTTCTGAGAAACTTCTCTGTGTTCTGTGAAATCATCTCACAGAGTTACAGTTTTCACCTCAAGAACCCTTTCGCTAAGATAGATCTTGGGGAATTGGCAAAGTGATATTGGGAAGCCCATAGAGGGCTATGGTGAAAAAGAAAATATCCTCCGATGAAATCTGGAAAGAAGCTTTGTGAGAAACTGCTTAGTGTTCTGTTAATTCATCTCACAGAGTTACATCTGTATTTCGAGGATCTCTTTGCTAGCCTTATTTCTGTGGAATCTGAGAACAGATATTTCGGATCGCTTTGAAGACCATAGGGCCAAAGGAAATATCCTCCGATAACAAACAGAAAGAAGCTTTCTGAGAAACTTCTTTGTGTTCTGTGAAATCATCTCATAGAGTTACAGCTTTCCCCTCAAGAAGCCTTTCGCTAAGACAGTTCTTGTGGAATTGGCAAAGTGATATTTTGAAGCCCATAGAGGGCTATGGTGAAACAGGAAATATCCTCAGATGAAATCTGGAAAGAAGCTTTCTGAGAACCTGCTTAGTGTTCTGTTAATTCATCTCACAGAGTTACATCTGTATTTCGTGGATCTCTTTGCTAGCCTTATTTCTGTGGAATCTGAGAACAGATATTTCGGATCCCATTGAAGACTATAGGGCCAAAGGAAATATCCTCGGATAACTAAGAGAAAGAAGCTTTCTGAGAAACTTCTTTGTGTTCTGTGAAATCATCTCACAGAGTTACAGCTTTCCCCTCAAGAAGCCTTTCGCTAAGACAGTTCTTGTGGAATTGGCAAAGTGATATTTGGAAGCCCTTAGAGGGCTATGGTGAAAAAGGAAATATCCTCAGGTGAAATCTGGAAAGAAGCTTTCTGAGAAACTTCTGAGTGTTCTGTTAATTCATCTCACAGAGTTACATCTGTATTTCGTGGATCTCTTTGCTAGCCTTATTTTTGTGGAATCTGAGAACAGATATTTCGGATCCCACTGAAGACTATAGGACCAAAGGAAATATCCTCCGATAACAAAGAGAAAGAAGCTTTCTGAGAAACTTCTTTGTGTTCTGTGAAATCATCTCTCAGAGTTACAGCTTTCCCCTCAAGAAGCCTTTCGATAAGACAGTTCTCGTGGAATTGGCAAAGTGAAATTTGGAAGCCCCTAGAGGGCTATGGTGAAAAAGGAAATATCCTCAGATGAAATCTGGAAAGAAGCTTTCTGTGAAACTGCTTAGTGTTCTGTTAATTCTTCTCACAGAGTTACATCTGTATTTCGTGGATCTCTTTGCTAGACTTATTTCTGTGGAATCTGAGAACAGATATTTCTGATCCCTTTGAAGACTATAGGGCCAAAGGAAATATCCTCCGATAACAAAGAGAAAGAAGCTTTCTGAGAAACTTCTTTGTGTTCTGTGAAATCATCTCACAGAGTTACAGCTTTCCCCTCAAGAAGCCTTTCGCTAAGACAGTTCTTGTGGAATTGGCAAAGTGATATTTGGAAGCCCATAGAGGGCTATGGTGAAAAAGGAAATATCCTCAGATGAAATCTGGAAAGAAGCTTTCTGAGAACCTGCTTAGTGTTCTGTTAATTCATCTCACAGAGTTACGTCTGCATTTCGTGGATCTCTTTGCTAGACGTATTTCTCTGGAATCTGAGAACAGATATTTCGGATCCCATTGAAGACTATAGAGCCAAAGGAAATATCCTCCAATAACAAAGAGAAAGAAGCTTACTGAGAAACTTCTTTGTGTTCTGTGAAATCATCTCAGAGAGTTACAGCTTTCCCCTCAAGAAGCCTTTCGCTAAGACAGTTCTTGTGGAATTGGCAAAGCGATACTTGGAAGCCCATAGAGGGCTATGGTGAAAAAGGAAATATCCTCAGATGAAATCTGGAAAGAAGCTTTCTGAGAAACTGCTTAGTGTTCTGTGAATTCATCTCACAGAGTTACATCTGTATTTCGTGGATCTCTTTGCTAGCCTTATTTCTGTGGAATCTGAGAACAGATATTTCGGATCCCATTGAAGACTATAGGACCAAAGGAAATATCCTCCGATAACAAAGAGAAAGAAGCTTTCTGAGAATCTTCTTTGTGTTCTGTGAAATCATCTCACAGAGTTACAGCTTTCCCCTCAAGAAGCCTTTCGCTAAGACAGTTCTCGTGGAATTGGCAAAGTGATATTTGGAAGCCCATAGAGGGCTATGGTGAAAAAGGAAATATCCTCAGATGAAATCTGGAAAGAAGCTTTCTGAGAAACTGCTTAGTGTTCTGTTCATTAATCGCATAGAGTTACATCTGTATTTCGTGGATCTCTTTGCTAGCCTTATTTCTGTGGAATCTGAGAACAGATATTTCAGATCCCATTGAAGACTATAGGGCCAAAGAAAATATCCTCCGATAACAAAGAGAAAAAAGCTTTCTGAGAAACTTCTTTGTATTCTGTGAAATCATCTCACAGAGTTACAGCTTTCCCCTCAAGAAGCCTTTCGCTAAGACAGTTCTTGTGGAATTGGCAAAGTGATATTTGGAAGCCCATAGAGGGCTATGGTGAAAAAGGAAATATCCTCAGATGAAATCTGGAAAGAAGCTTTCTGAGAAACTGCTGAGTGTTCTGTTAATTCATCTCACAGAGTTACATCTGTATTTCGTGGATCTCTTTGCTAGACTTATTTCTGTGGAATCTGAGAACAGATATTTCAGATCCCTTTGAAGACTATAGGGCCAAAGGAAATATCCTCCGATAACAAAGAGAAAGAAGCTTTTTGAGAAACTTCTTTGTGTTCTGTGAAATCATCTCACAGAGTTACAGCTTTCCTCTCAAGAAGCCTTTCGCTAAGACAGTTCTTGTGGAATTGGCAAAGTGGTATTTGGAAGCCCTTAGAGGGCTATGGTGAAAAAGGAAATATCCTCAGATGAAATCTGGAAAGAAGCTTTCTGAGAAACTGCTTAGTGTTCTGTTAATTCATCTCACAGAGTTACATCTGTATTTCGTGGATCTCTTTGCTAGACTTATTTCTGTGGAATCTGAGAACAGATATTTCGGATCCCTTTGAAGACTATAGGGCCAAAGGAAATATCCTCCGATAACAAAGAGAAAGAAGCTTTCTGAGAAACTTCTTTGTGTTCTGTGAAATCATCTCACAGAGTGACAGCTTTCCCCTCAAGAAGCCTTTCGCTAAGACAGTTCTTGTGGAATTGGCAAAGTGATATTTGAAAGCCCTTAGAGGGCTATGGTGAAAAAGGAAATATCCTCAGATGAAATCTGGAAAGAAGTTTTCTGAGAAACTGCTTAGTGTTCTGTTCATTAATCGCACAGAGTTACATCTGTGTTTCGTGGATCTCTTTGCTAGCCTTATTTCTGTGGAATCTGAGAACAGATATTACGGATCCCATTGAAGACTATAGGGCCAAAGAAAATATCCTCCGATAACAAACAGAAAGAAGCTTTCTGAGAAACTTCTTTGTGTTCTGTGAAATCATCTCACAGAGTTACAGCTTTCCCCTCTAGAAGCCTTTCGATAAGACAGTTCTCGTGGAATTGGCAAAGTGAAATTTGGAAGCCCCTAGAGGGCTATGGTGAAAAAGGAAATATCCTCAGATGAAATCTGGAAAGAAGCTTTCTGTGAAACTGCTTAGTGTTCTGTTAATTCTTCTCACAGAGTTACATCTGTATTTCGTGGATCTCTTTGCTAGACTTATTTCTGTGGAATCTGAGAACAGATATTTCTGATCCCTTTGAAGACTATAGGGCCAAAGGAAATATCCTCCGATAACAAAGAGAAAGAAGCTTTCTGAGAAACTTCTTTGTGTTCTGTGAAATCATCTCACAGAGTTACAGCTTTCCCCTCAAGAAGCCTTTCGCTAAGACAGTTCTTGTGGAATTGGCAAAGTGATATTTGGAAGCCCATAGAGGGCTATGGTGAAAAAGGAAATATCCTCAGATGAAATCTGGAAAGAAGCTTTCTGAGAACCTGCTTAGTGTTCTGTTAATTCATCTCACAGAGTTACGTCTGCATTTCGTGGATCTCTTTGCTAGACGTATTTCTCTGGAATCTGAGAACAGATATTTCGGATCCCATTGAAGAGTATAGAGCCAAAGGAAATATCCTCCAATAACAAAGAGAAAGAAGCTTACTGAGAAACTTCTTTGTGTTCTGTGAAATCATCTCAGAGAGTTACAGCTTTCCCCTCAAGAAGCCTTTCGCTAAGACAGTTCTTGTGGAATTGGCAAAGCGATATTTGGAAGCCCATAGAGGGCTATGGTGAAAAAGGAAATATCCTCAGATGAAATCTGGAAAGAAGCTTTCTGAGAAACTGCTTAGTGTTCTGTGAATTCATCTCACAGAGTTACATCTGTATTTCGTGGATCTCTTTGCTAGCCTTATTTCTGTGGAATCTGAGAACAGATATTTCGGATCCCATTGAAGACTATAGGACCAAAGGAAATATCCTCCGATAACAAAGAGAAAGAAGCTTTCTGAGAATCTTCTTTGTGTTCTGTGAAATCATCTCACAGAGTTACAGCTTTCCCCTCAAGAAGCCTTTCGCTAAGACAGTTCTCGTGGAATTGGCAAAGTGATATTTGGAAGCCCATAGAGGGCTATGGTGAAAAAGGAAATATCCTCAGATGAAATCTGGAAAGAAGCTTTCTGAGAAACTGCTTAGTGTTTTGTTCATTAATCGCATAGAGTTACATCTGTATTTCGTGGATCTCTTTGCTAGCCTTATTTCTGTGGAATCTGAGAACAGATATTTCAGATCCCATTGAAGACTATAGGGCCAAAGAAAATATCCTCCGATAACAAAGAGAAAAAAGCTTTCTGAGAAACTTCTTTGTATTCTGTGAAATCATCTCACAGAGTTACAGCTTTCCCCTCAAGAAGCCTTTCGCTAAGACAGTTCTTGTGGAATTGGCAAAGTGATATTTGGAAGCCCATAGAGGGCTATGGTGAAAAAGGAAATATCCTCAGATGAAATCTGGAAAGAAGCTTTCTGAGAAACTGCTGAGTGTTCTGTTAATTCATCTCACAGAGTTACATCTGTATTTCGTGGATCTCTTTGCTAGACTTATTTCTGTGGAATCTGAGAACAGATATTTCAGATCCCTTTGAAGACTATAGGGCCAAAGGAAATATCCTCCGATAACAAAGAGAAAGAAGCTTTCTGAGAAACTTCTTTGTGTTCTGTGAAATCATCTCACAGAGTTACAGCTTTCCCCTCAAGAAGCCTTTCGCTAAGACAGTTCTTGTGGAATTGGCAAAGTGGTATTTGGAAGCCCTTAGAGGGCTATGGTGAAAAAGGAAATATCCTCAGATGAAATCTGGAAAGAAGCTTTCTGAGAAACTGCTTAGTGTTCTGTTAATTCATCTCACAGAGTTACATCTGTATTTCGTGGATCTCTTTGCTAGACTTATTTCTGTGGAATCTGAGAACAGATATTTCGGATCCCTTTGAAGACTATAGGGCCAAAGGAAATATCCTCCGATAACAAAGAGAAAGAAGCTTTCTGAGAAACTTCTTTGTGTTCTGTGAAATCATCTCACAGAGTGACAGCTTTCCCCTCAAGAAGCCTTTCGCTAAGACAGTTCTTGTGGAATTGGCAAAGTGATATTTGAAAGCCCTTAGAGGGCTATGGTGAAAAAGGAAATATCCTCAGATGAAATCTGGAAAGAAGTTTTCTCAGAAACTGCTTAGAGTTCTGTTCATTAATCGCACAGAGTTACATCTGTGTTTCGTGGATCTCTTTGCTAGCCTTATTTCTGTGGAATCTGAGAACAGATATTACGGATCCCATTGAAGACTATAGGGCCAAAGAAAATATCCTCCGATAACAAACAGAAAGAAGCTTTCTGAGAAACTTCTTTGTGTTCTGTGAAATCATCTCACAGAGTTACAGCTTTCCCCTCTAGAAGCCTTTCGCTAAGACAGTTCTTGTGGAATTGGCAAAGTGATATTTAAAAGCCCTTAGAGGGCTAAGGTGAAAAAGGAAATATCCTCAGATGAAATCTGGAAAGAAGCTTTCTGAGAACCTGCTTAGTGTTCTGTTAATTCATCTCACAGAGTTGCGTCTGCATTTCGTGGATCTCTTTGCTAGCCTTATTTCTGTGGAATCTGAGAACAGATATTTCGGATCCCATAGGGCCAAAGGAAATATCCTCCGATAACAAAGAGAAAGAAGCTTTCTGAGAAACTTCTTTGTGTTCTGTGAAATCATCTCACAGAGTTACAGCTTTCCCCTCAAGAAGCCTTTCGCTAAGACAGTTCTTGTGGAATTGGCAAAGTGATATTTGGAAGCCCTTAGAGGGATATGGTGAAAAAGGAAATATCCTCAGATGAAATCTGGAAAGAAGCTTTCTGAGAAACTTCTGAGTGTTCTGTTAATTCATCTCACAGAGTTACATCTGTATTTCGTGGATCTCTTTGCTAGCCTTATTTCTGTGGAATCTGAGAACAGATATTTCGGATCCCATTGAAGACTATAGGACCAAAGGAAATATCCTCCGATACCAAAGAGAAAGAAGCTTTCTGAGAAACTTCTTTGTGTTCTGTGAAATCATCTCACAGAGTTACAGCTTTCCCCTCAAGAAGCCTTTCGCTAAGACAGTTCTCGTGGAATTGGCAAAGTGAAATTTGGAAGCCCCTAGAGGGCTATGGTGAAAAAGGAAATATCCTCAGATGAAATCTGGAAAGAAGCTTTCTGTGAAACTGCTTAGTGTTCTGTTAATTCTTCTCACAGTGTTACATCTGTATTTCGTGGATCTCTTTGCTAGACTTATTTCTGTGGAATCTGAGAACAGATATTTCTGATCCCTTTGAAGACTATAGGGCCAAAGGAAATATCCTCCGATAACAAAGAGAAAGAAGCTTTCTGAGAAACTTCTTTGTGTTCTGTGAAATCATCTCACAGAGTTACAGCTTTCCCCTCAAGAAGCCTTTCGCTAAGACAGTTCTTGTGGAATTGGCAAAGTGATATTTTGAAGCCCATAGAGGGCTATGGTGAAACAGGAAATATCCTCAGATGAAATCTGGAAAGAAGCTTTCTGACAACCTGCTTAGTGTTCTGTTAATTCATCTCATAGAGTTACGTCTGCATTTCGTGGATCTCTTTGCTAGACGTATTTCTCTGGAATCTGAGAACAGATATTTCGGATCCCATTGAAGACTATAGAGCCAAAGGAAATATCCTCCGATAACAAAGAGAAAGAAGCTTTCTGAGAAACTTCTTTGTGTTCTGTGAAATCATCTCAGAGAGTTACAGCTTTCCCCTCAAGAAGCCTTTCGCTAAGACAGTTCTTGTGGAATTGGCAAAGCGATATTTGGAAGCCCATAGAGGGCTATGGTGAAAAAGGAAATATCTTCAGATGAAATCTGGAAAGAAGCTTTCTGAGAAACTGCTTAGTGTTCTGTGAATTCATCTCACAGAGTTACACCTGTATTTCGTGGATCTCTTTGCTAGCCTTATTTCTGTGGAATCTGAGAACAGATATTTCGGATCCCATTGATGACTATAGGACCAAAGGAAATATCCTCCGATAACAAAGAGAAAGAAGCTTTCTGAGAATCTTCTTTGTGTTCTGTGAAATCATCTCACAGAGTTACAGCTTTCCCCTCAAGAAGCCTTTCGCTAAGACAGTTCTCGTGGAATTGGCAAAGTGATATTTGGAAGCCCATAGAGGGCTGTGGTGAAAAAGGAAATATCCTCAGATGAAATCTGGAAAGAAGCTTTCTGAGAAACTGCTGAGTGTTCTGTTAATTCATCTCACAGAGTTACGTCTGCATTTCGTGGATCTCTTTGCTAGCTTCATTTCTGTGGAATCTGAGAACAGATATTTCGGATCCCATTGAAGACTATAGGGCCAAAGGAAATATCCTCCGATAACAAAGAGAAAGAAGCTTACTGAGAAACTTCTTTGTGTTCTGTGAAATCATCTCACAGCGTTACAGCTTTCCCCTCAAGAAGCCTTTCGCTAAGACAGTTCTTGTGGAATTGGCAAAGTGATATTTGGAAGCCCATATAGGGCTATGGTGAAAAAGGAAATATCCTCAGATGAAATCTGGAAAGAAGCTTTCTGAGAAACTGCTGAGTGTTCTGTTAATTCATCTCATAGAGTTACATCTGTATTTCGTGGATCTCTTTGCTAGCCTTATTTCTGTGGAATCTGAGAACAGATATTTCGGATCCCATTGAAGACTATAGGGCCAAAGGAAATAATCTCCGATAACAAAGAGAAAGAAGCATTCTGAGAAACTTCTTTGTGTTCTGTGAAATCATCTCACAGAGTTACAGCATTCCCTTCAAGAAGCCTTTCGCTAAGACAGTTCTTGTGGAATTGGCAAAGGGATATTTGGAAGCCCTTAGAGGGCTATGGTGAAAAAGGAAATATCCTCAGATGAAATCTGGAAAGAAGCTTTCTGAGAAACTGCTTAGTGTTCTGTTAATTCATCTCACAGAGTTACATCTGTATTTTGTGGATCTCTTTGCTAGCCTTATTTCTGTATAATCTGAGAACAGATATTTCGGATCCCATTGAAGACTATAGGCTCAAAGAAAATATCCTCCGATAACAAAGAGAAAGAAGCTTTCTGAGAAACTTCTTTGTGTTCTGTGAAATCATCTCACAGAGTTACAGCTTTCCCCTCAAGAAGCCTTTCGCTAAGACAGTTCTTGTGGAATTGGCAAAGTGATATTTGGAAGCCCATAGAGGGCTATGGTGAAAAAGGAAATATCCTCAGATGAAATCTGGAAAGAAGCTTTCTGTGAAACTGCTTAGTGTTCTGTTAATTCTTCTCACAGAGTTACATCTGTATTTCGTGGATCTCTTTGCTAGCCTTATTTCTGTGGAATCTGAGAACAGATATTTCGGATCCCATTGAAGACTATAGGGCCAAAGGAAATATCCTCCGATAACAAAGAGAAAGAAGCTTTCTGAGAAACTTCTTTGTGTTCTGTGAAATCATCTCACAGAGTTACAGCTTTCCCCTCAAGAAGCCTTTCGCTAAGACAGTTCTTGTGGAATTGGCAAAGTGATATTTGGAAGCCCTTAGAGGGCTATGGTGAAAAAGGAAATATCCTCAGATGAAATCTGGAAAGAAGCTTTCTGAGAAACTGCTTAGTGTTCTGTTAATTCATCTCACAGAGTTACATCTGTATTTCGTGGATCTCTTTGCTAGCCTTATTTCTGTGGAATCTGAGAACAGATATTTCGGATCCCATTGAAGACTATAGGGCCAAAGGAAATATCCTCCGATAACAAAGAGAAAGAAGCTTTCTGAGAAACTTCTTTGTGTTCTGTGAAATCATCTCACAGAGTTACAGCTTTCCCCTCAAGAAGCCTTTCGCTAAGACAGTTCTTGTGGAATTGGCAAAGTGATATTTGGAAGCCCTTAGAGGGCTATGGTGAAAAAGGAAATATCCTCAGATGAAATCTGGAAAGAAGGTTTCTGAGAACCTGCTTAGTGTTCTGTTAATTCATCTCACAGAGTTACGTCTGCATTTCGTGGATCTCTTTGCTAGACTTATTTCTGTGGAATCTGAGAACAGATATTTCGGATCCCTTTGAAGACTATAGGGCCAAAGGAAATATCCTCCGATAACAAAGAGAAAGAAGGTTACTGAGAAACTTCTTTGTGTTCTGTGAAATCATCTCACAGCGTTACAGCTTTCCCCTCAAGAAGCCTTTCGCTAAGACAGTTCTTGTGGAATTGGCAAAGCGATATTTGGAAGCCCATAGAGGGCTATGGTGAAAAAGGAAATATCCTCAGATGAAATCTGGAAAGAAGCTTTCTGAGAAACTGCTTAGTGTTCTGTTCATTCATCGCACAGAGTTACATCTGTGTTTCGTGGATCTCTTTGCTAGCCTTATTCCTGTGGAATCTGAGAACAGATATTTCGGATCCCATTGAAGACTATAGGGCCAAAGAAAATATCCTCCGATAACAAAGAGAAAGAAGCTTTCTGAGAAACTTCTTTGTATTCTGTGAAATCATCTCACAGAGTTACAGCTTTCCCCTCAAGAAGCCTTTCGCTAAGACAGTTCTTGTGGAATTGGCAAAGTGATATTTGGAAGCCCATAGAGGGCTACGGTGAAAAAGGAAATATCCTCAGATGAAATCTGGAAAGAAGCTTTCTGAGAAACTGCTTAGTGTTCTGTTAATTCATCTCACAGAGTTACATCTGTATTTCGTGGATCTCTTTGCTAGACTTATTTCTGTGGAATCTGAGAACAGATATTTCGGATCCCATTGAAGACTATAGGGCCAAAGGAAATATCCTCCGATAAGAAAGAGAAAGAATCTTTCTGAGAAACTTCTTTGTGTTCTGTGAAATCATCTCACAGAGTTACAGCTTTCCCCTCAAAAAGCCTTTCGCTAAGAGAGTTCTTGTGGAATTGGCAAAGTGATATTTGGAAGCCCGTAGAGGGCTATGGTGAAAAAGGAAATATCCTCAGATGAAATCTGGAAAGAAGCTTTCTGAGAAACTGCTTAGTGTTCTGTTAATTCATCTCACAGAGTTACATCTGTATTTCGTGGATCTCTTTGCTAGACTTATTTCTTTGGAATCTGAGAACAGATATTTCGGATCCCTTTGAAGACTATAGGGCCAAAGAAAATATCCTCCGAGAACAAAGAGAAAGAAGCTTTCTGAGAAACTTCTTTGTGTTCTGTGAAATCATCTCACAGAGTTACAGCTTTCCCCTCAAGAAGCCTTTCGCTAAGACAGTTCTTGTGGAATTGGCAAAGTGATATTTGGAAGCCCATAGAGGGCTATGGTAAAAAAGGAAATATCCTCAGATGAAATCTGGAAAGAAGCTTTCTGAGAAACTGCTTAGTGTTCTTTTAATTCATCTCACAGAGTTACATCTGTATTTCGTGGATCTCTTGCTAGTCTTATTTCTGTGGAATCTGAGAACAGATATTTCGGATCCCTTTGAAGACTATAGGGCCAAAGAAAATATCCTCCGATAACAAAGAGAAAGAAGCTTTCTGAGAAACTTCTTTGTATTCTGTGAAATCATCTCACAGAGTTACAGCTTTCCCCTCAAGAAGCCTTTCGCTAAGACAGTTCTTGTGGAATTGGCAAAGTGATATTTGGAAGCCCATAGAGGGCTATGGTGAAAAAGGAAATATCCTCAGATGAAATCTGGAAAGAAGCTTTCTGAGAAACTGCTTAGTGTTCTGTTAATTCATCTCACAGAGTTACATCTGTATTTCGTGGATCTCTTTGCTAGCCTTATTTCTGTGGAATCTGAGAACAGATATTTCGGATCCCTTTGAAGACTAGAGGGCCAAAGGAAATAATCTCCGGTAACAAAGAGAAAGAAGCTTTCTAAGAAACTTCTTTGTGTTCTGTGAAATCATCTCACAGAGTTACAGCACTCCCTTCAAGAAGCCTTTCGCTAAGACAGTTCTTGTGGAATTGGCAAAGTGATATTTGGAAGCCTATAGAGGGCTATGGTGAAAAAGGAAATATCCTCAGATGAAATCTGGAAAAAAGCTTTCTGAGAAACTGCTGAGTGTTCTGTTAATTCATCTCACAGAGTTACATCTGTATTTCGTGGATCTCTTTGCTAGCCTTATTTCTGTGGAATCTGAGAACAGATATTTCGGATCCCATTGAAGACTATAGGACCAAAGAAAATATCCTCCGATAACAAAGAGAAAGAAGCTTTCTGAGAAACTTCTTTGTGTTCTGTGAAATCATCTCACAGAGTTACAGCTTTCTCCTCAAGCAGCCTTTCGCTAAGACAGTTCTCGTGGAATTGGCAAAGTGATATTTGGAAGCCCATAGAGGGCTATGGTGAAAAAGGAAATATCCTCAGATGAAATCTGGAAAGAAGCTTTCTGTGAAACTGCTTAGTGTTCTGTTAATTCTTCTCACAGAGTTACATCTGTATTTCGTGGATCTCTTTGCTAGACTTATTTCTGTGGAATCTGAGAACAGATATTTCGGATCCCTTTGAAGACTATAGTGCCAAAGGAAATATCCTCCGATAACAAAGAGAAAGAAGCTTTCTGAGAAACTTCTTTGTGTTCTGTGAAATCATCTCACAGAGTTACAGCTTTCCCCTCAAGAAGCCTTTCGCTAAGACAGTTCTTGTGGAATTGGCAAAGTGATATTTGGAAGCCCATAGAGGGCTATGGTGAAACAGGAAATATCCTCAGATGAAATCTGGAAAGAAGCTTTCTGAGAACCTGCTTAGTGATCTGTTAATTCATCTCACAGAGTTACGTCTGCATTTCGTGGATCTCTTTGCTAGACTTATTTCTGTGGAATCTGAGAACAGATATTTCGGATCCCATTGAAGACTATAGAGCCAAAGGAAATATCCTCCGATAACAAAGAGAAAGAAGCTTACTGAGAAACTTCTTTGTGTTCTGTGAAATCATCTCACAGAGTTACAGCTTTCCCCTCAAGAAGCCTTTCGCTAAGACAGTTCTTGTGGAATTGGCAAAGCGATATTTGGAAGCCCATAGAGGGCTATGGTGAAAAAGGAAATATCCTCAGATGAAATCTGGAAAGAAGCTTTCTGAGAAACTGCTTAGTGTTCTGTGAATTCATCTCACAGAGTTACATCTGTATTTCGTGGATCTCTTTGCTAGCCTTATTTCTGTGGAATCTGAGAACAGATATTTCGGATCCCATTGAAGGCTATAGGGCCAAAGGAAATATCCTCCGATAACAAAGAGAAAGAAGCTTTCTGAGAAACTTCTTTGTGTTCTGTGAAATCATCTCACAGAGTTACAGCGTTCCCCTCAAGAAGCCTTTCGCTAAGACAGTTCTCGTGGAATTGGCAAAGTGATATTTGGAAGCCCATAGAGGGCTATGGTGAAAAAGGAAATATCCTCAGATGAAATCTGGAAAGAAGCTTTCTGTGAAACTGCTTAGTGTTCTGTTAATTCTTCTCACAGAGTTACATCTGTATTTCGTGGATCTCTTTGCTAGACTTATTTCTGTGGAATCTGAGAACAGATATTTCGGATCCCTTTGAAGACTATCGTGCCAAAGGAAATATCCTCCGATAACAAAGAGAAAGAAGCTTTCTGAGAAACTTCTTTGTGTTCTGTGAAATCATCTAACAGAGTTACAGCTTTCCCCTCAAGAAGCCTTTCGGTAAGACAGTTCTTGTGGAATTGGCAAAGTGATATTTGGAAGCCCATAGAGGGCTATGGTGAAACAGGAAATATCCTCAGATGAAATCTGGAAAGAAGCTTTCTGAGAACCTGCTTAGTGATCTGTTAATTCATCTCACAGAGTTACGTCTGCATTTCGTGGATCTCTTTGCTAGACTTATTTCTGTGGAATCTGAGAACAGATATTTCGGATCCCTTTGAAGACTATAGAGCCAAAGGAAATATCCTCCGATAACAAAGAGAAAGAAGCTTACTGAGAAACTTCTTTGTGTTCTGTGAAATCATCTCACAGAGTTACAGCTTTCCCCTCAAGAAGCCTTTCGCTAAGACAGTTCTTGTGGAATTGGCAAAGCGATATTTGGAAGCCCATAGAGGGCTATGGTGAAAAAGGAAATATCCTCAGATGAAATCTGGAAAGAAGCTTTCTGAGAAACTGCTTAGTGTTCTGTGAATTCATCTCACAGAGTTACATCTGTATTTCGTGGATCTCTTTGCTAGCCTTATTTCTGTGGAATCTGAGAACAGATATTTCGGATCCCATTGAAGACTATAGGGCCTAAGGAAATATCCTCCGATAACAAAGAGAAAGAAGCTTTCTGAGAAACTTCTTTGTGTTCTGTGAAATCATCTCACAGAGTTACAGCTTTCCCCTCAAGAAGCCTTTCGCTAAGACAGTTCTCGTGGAATTGGCAAAGTGATATTTGGAAGCCCATAGAGGGCTATGGTGAAAAAGGAAATATCCTCAGATGAAACCTGGAAAGAAGCTTTCTGAGAAACTGCTTAGTGTTTTGTTCATTAATCGCACAGAGTTACATCTGTGTTTCGTGGATCTCTTTGCTAGCCTTATTTCTGTGGAATCTGAGAACAGATATTATGGATCCCATTGAAGACTATAGGGCCAAAGAAAATATCCTCCGATAACAAAGAGAAAGAAGCTTTCTGAGAAACTTCTTTGTGTTCTGTGAAATCATCTCACAGAGTTACAGCTTTCCCCTCAAGAAGCCTTTCGCTAAGACAGTTCTTGTGGAATTGGCAAAGTGATATTTGGATGCCCTTAGAGGGCTATGGTGAAAAAGGAAATATCCTCAGATGAAATCTGGAAAGAAGCTTTCTGAGAAACTGCTTAGGGTTCTGTTAATTCATCTCACAGAGTTACATGTGTATTTCGTGGATCTCTTTGCTAGACTTATTTCTGTGGAATCTGAGAACAGATATTTCGGATCCCTTTGAAGACTATAGGGCCAAAGGAAATATCCTCCGATAACAAAGAGAAAGAAGCTTTCTGAGAAACTTCTTTGTGTTCTGTGAAATCATCTCACAGAGTTACAGCTTTCCCCTCAAGAAGCCTTTCGCTAAGACAGTTCTTGTGGAATTGGCAAAGTGATATTTGAAAGCCCTTAGAGGGCTATGGTGAAAAAGGAAATATCCTCAGATGAAATCTGGAAAGAAGTTTTCTGAGAAACTGCTTAGTGTTCTGTTCATTAATCGCACAGAGTTACATCTGTGTTTCGTGGATCTCTTTGCTAGCCTTATTTCTGTGGAATCTGAGAACAGATATTACGGATCCCATTGAAGACTATAGGGCCAAAGAAAATATCCTCCGATAACAAAGAGAAAGAAGCTTTCTGAGAAACTTCTTTGTATTCTGTGAAATCATCTCACAGAGTTACAGCTTTCCCCTCAAGAAGCCTTTCGCTAAGACAGTTCTTGTGGAATTGGCAAAGTGATATTTGGAAGCCCATAGAGGGCTATGGTGAAAAAGGAAATATCCTCAGATGAAATCTGGAAAGAAGCTTTCTGAGAAACTGCTTAGTGTTCTGTTAATTCATCTCACAGAGTTACATCTGTATTTCGTGGATCTCTTTGCTAGACTTATTTCTGTGGAATCTGAGAACAGATATTTCGGATCCCTTTGAAGACTATAGGGCCAAAGAAAATATCCTCCGATAACAAAGCGAAAGAAGCTTTCTGAGAAACTTCTTTGTATTCTGTGAAATCATCTCACAGAGTTACAGCTTTCCCCTCAAGAAGCCTTTCGCTAAGACAGTTCTTGTGGAATTGGCAAAGTGATATTTGGAAGCCCTTAGAGGGCTATGGTGAAAAAGGAAATATCCTCAGATGAAATCTGGAAAGAAGCTTTCTGAGAACCTGCTTAGTGTTCTGTTAATTCATCTCACAGAGTTACGTCTGCATTTCGTTGATCTCTTTGCTAGCCTTATTTCTGTGGAATCTGAGAACAGATATTTCGGATCCCATTGAAGACTATAGGGCCAAAGGAAATATCCTCCGATAACAAAGAGAAAGAAGCTTTCTGAGAAACTTCTTTGTGTTCTGTGAAATCATCTCACAGAGTTACAGCTTTCCCCTCAAGAAGCCTTTCGCTAAGAGAGTTCTTGTGGAATTGGCAAAGTGATATTTGGAAGCCCATAGAGGGCTATGGTGAAAAAGGAAATATCCTCAGATGAAATCTGGAAAGAAGCTTTCTGTGAAACTGCTTAGTGTTCTGTTAATTCTTCTCACAGAGTTACATCTGTATTTCGTGGATCTCTTTGCTAGACTTATTTCTGTGGAATCTGAGAACAGATATTTCGGATCCCTTTGAAGACTATAGGGCCAAAGGAAATATCCTCCGATAACAAAGAGAAAGAAGCTTTCTGAGAAACTTCTTTGTGTTCTGTGAAATCATCTCACAGAGTTACAGCTTTCCCCTCAAGAAGCCTTTCGCTAAGACAGTTCTTGTGGAATTGGCAAAGTGATATTTGGATGCCCTTAGAGGGCTATGGTGAAAAAGGAAATATCCTCAGATGAAATCTGGAAAGAAGCTTTCTGAGAAACTGCTTAGTGTTCTGTTAATTCATCTCACAGAGTTACATGTGTATTTCGTGGATCTCTTTGCTAGACTTATTTCTGTGGAATCTGAGAACAGATATTTCGGATCCCTTTGAAGACTATAGGGCCAAAGGAAATATCCTCCGATAACAAAGAGAAAGAAGCTTTCTGAGAAACTTCTTTGTGTTCTGTGAAATCATCTCACAGAGTTACAGCTTTCCCCTCAAGAAGCCTTTCGCTAAGACAGTTGTTGTGGAATTGGCAAAGTGATATTTGAAAGCCCTTAGAGGGCTATGGTGAAAAAGGAAATATCCTCAGATGAAATCTGGAAAGAAGTTTTCTGAGAAACTGCTTAGTGTTCTGTTCATTAATCGCACAGAGTTACATCTGTGTTTCGTGGATCTCTTTGCTAGCCTTATTTCTGTGGAATCTGAGAACAGATATTACGGATCCCATTGAAGACTATAGGCCCAAAGAAAATATCCTCCGATAACAAAGAGAAAGAAGCTTTCTGAGTAACTTCTTTGTATTCTGTGAAATCATCTCACAGAGTTACAGCTTTCCCCTCAAGAAGCCTTTCGCTAAGACAGTTCTTGTGGAATTGGCAAAGTGATATTTGGAAGCCCATAGAGGGCTATGGTGAAAAAGGAAATATCCTCAGATGAAATCTGGAAAGAAGCTTTCTGAGAAACTGCTTAGTGTTCTGTTAATTCATCTCACAGAGTTACATCTGTATTTCGTGGATGTCTTTGCTAGACTTATTTCTGTGGAATCTGAGAACAGATATTTCGGATCCCTTTGAAGACTATAGGGCCAAAGAAAATATCCTCCGATAACAAAGAGAAAGAAGCTTTCTGAGAAACTTCTTTGTGTTCTGTGAAATCATCTCACAGAGTTACAGCTTTCCCCTCAAGAAGCCTTTCGCTAAGACAGTTCTTGTGGAATTGGCAAAGTGATATTTGAAAGCCCTTAGAGGGCTATGGTGAAAAAGGAAATATCCTCAGATGAAATCTGGAAAGAAGCTTTCTGAGAACCTGCTTAGTGTTCTGTTAATTCATCTCACAGAGTTACGTCTGCATTTCGTGGATCTCTTTGCTAGCCTTATTTCTGTGGAATCTGAGAACAGATATTTCGGATCCCATTGAAGACTATAGGTCCAAAGGAAATATCCTCCGATAACAAAGAGAAAGAAGCTTTCTGAGAAACTTCTTTGTGTTCTGTGAAATCATCTCACAGAGTTACACCTTTCCCCTCAAGAAGCCTTTCGCTAAGACAGTTCTTGTGTAATTGGCAAAGTGATATTTGGAAGCCCATAGAGGGCTATGGTGAAAAAGGAAATATCCTCAGATGAAATCTGGAAAGAAGCTTTCTGAGAAACTGCTGAGTGTTCTGTTAATTCATCTCACAGAGTTACATCTGTATTTCGTGGATCTCTTTGCTAGCCTTATTTCTGTGGAATCTGAGAACAGATATTTCGGATCCCATTGAAGACTATAGGGCCAAAGGAAATATCCTCCGATAACAAAGAGAAAGAAGCTTTCTGAGAAACTTCTTTGTGTTCTGTGAAATCATCTCACAGAGTTACAGCTTTCCCCTCAAGAAGCCTTTCGCTAAGACAGTTCTTGTGGAATTGGCAAAGTGATATTTGGAAGCCCTTAGAGGGCTATGGTGAAAAAGGAAATATCCTCAGATGAAATCTGGAAAGAAGCTTTCTGAGAAACTTCTGAGTGTTCTGTTAATTCATCTCACAGAGTTACATCTGTATTTCGTGGATCTCTTTGCTAGCCTTATTTCTGTGGAATCTGAGAACAGATATTTCGGATCCCATTGAAGACTATAGGACCAAAGGAAATATCCTCCGATAACAAAGAGAAAGAAGCTTTCTGAGAAACTTCTTTGTGTTCTGTGAAATCATCTCTTAGAGTTACAGCTTTCCCCTCAAGAAGCCTTTCGCTAAGACAGTTCTCGTGGAATTGGCAAAGTGATATTTGGAAGCCCATAGAGGGCTATGGTGAAAAAGGAAATATCCTCAGATGAAATATGGAAAGAAGCTTTCTGAGAAACTGCTTAGTGTTCTGTGAATTCATCTCACAGAGTTACATCTGTATTTCGTGGATCTCTTTGCTAGCCTTATTTCTGTGGAATCTGAGAACAGATATTTCGGATCCCATTGAAGACTATAGGACCAAAGGAAATATCCTCCGATAACAAAGAGAAAGAAGCTTTCTGAGAATCTTCTTTGTGTTCTGTGAAATCATCTCACAGAGTTACAGCTTTCCCCTCAAGAAGCCTTTCGCTAAGACAGTTCTCGTGGAATGGGCAAAGTGATATTTGGAAGCCCATAGAGGGCTATGGTGAAAAAGGAAATATCCTCAGATGAAATCTGGAAAGAAGCTTTCTGTGAAACTGCTTAGTGTTCTGTTCATTAATCGCACAGAGTTACATCTGTATTTCGTGGATCTCTTTGCTAGCCTTATTTCTGTGGAATCTGAGAACAGATATTTCGGATCCCATTGAAGACTATAGGGCCAAAGAAAATATCCTCCGATAACAAAGAGAAAAAAGCTTTCTGAGAAACTTCTTTCTATTCTGTGAAATCATCTCACAGAGTTACAGCTTTCCCCTCAAGAAGCCTTTCGCTAAGACAGTTCTTGTGGAATTGGCAAAGGGATATTTGGAAGCCCATAGAGGGCTATGGTGAAAAAGGAAATATCCTCAGATGAAATCTGGAAAGAAGCTTTATGAGAAACTGCTGAGTGTTCTGTTAATTCATCTCACAGAGTTACATCTGTATTTCGTGGATCTCTTTGCTAGACTTATTTCTGTGGAATCTGAGAACAGATATTTCAGATCCCTTTGAAGACTATAGGGCCAAAGGAAATATCCTCCGATAACAAAGAGAAAGAAGCTTTCTGAGAAACTTCTTTGTGTTCTGTGAAATCATCTCACAGAGTTACAGCTTTCCCCTCAAGAAGCCTTTGGCTAAGACAGTTCTTGTGGAATTTGCAAAGTGGTATTTGGAAGCCCTTAGAGGGCTATGGTGAAAAAGGAAATATCCTCAGATGAAATCTGGAAAGAAGCTTTCTGAGAACCTGCTTAGTGTTCTGTTAATTCATCTCACAGAGTTACATCTGCATTTCGTGGATCTCTTTGCTAGCCTTATTTCTGTGGAATCTGAGAACAGATATTTCGGATCCCATTGAAGACTACAGGGCCAAAGGAAATATCCTCCGATAACAAAGAGAAAGAAGCTTTCTGAGAAACTTCTTTGTGTTCTGGGAAATCATCTCACAGAGTTACACCTTTCCCCTCAAGAAGGCTTTCGCTAAGACAGTTCTTGTGGAATTGGCAACGTGATATTTGGAAGCCCATAGAGGGCTATGGTGAAAAAGGAAATATCCTCACATGAAATCTGGAAAGAAGCTTTCTGAGAAACTGCTGAGTGTTCTGTTAATTCATCTCACAGAGTTACATCTGTATTTCGTGGATCTCTTTGCTAGCCTTATTTCTGTGGAATCTGAGAACAGATATTTCGGATCCCATTGAAGACTATAGGGTCAAAGGAAATATCCTCCGATAACAAAGAGAAAGAAGCTCTCTGAGAAACTTCTTTGTGTTCTGTGAAATCATCTCACAGAGTTACAGCTTTCCCCTCAAGAAGCCTTTCGCTAAGACAGTTCTTGTGGAATTGGCAAAGTGATATTTGGAAGCCCTTAGAGGGCTATGGTGAAAAAGGAAATATCCTCAGATGAAATCTGGAAAGAAGCTTTCTGAGAAACTTCTCAGTGTTCTGTTAAATCATCTCACAGAGTTACATCTGTATTTCGTGGATCTCTTTGCTAGCCTTATTTCTGTGGAATCTGAGAACAGATATTTCGGATCCCATTGAAGACTATAGGACCAAAGGAAATATCCTCCGATAACAAAGAGAAAGAAGCTTTCTGAGAAACTTCTTTGTGTTCTGTGAAATCATCTCTCAGAGTTACAGCTTTCCCCTCAAGAAGCCTTTCGCTAAGACAGTTCTCGTGGAATTGGCAAAGTGATATTTGGAAGCCCATAGAGGGCTATGGTGAAAAAGGAAATATCCTCAGATGAAATCTGGAAAGAAGCTTTCTGAGAAACTGCTTAGTGTTCTGTTAATTCATCTCACAGAGTTACATCTGTATTTCGTGGATCTCTTTGCTAGCCTTATTTCTGTGGAATCTGAGAACAGATATTTCGGATCCCATTGAATACTATAGGGCCAAAGAAAATATCCTCCGATAACAAAGAGAAAGAAGCTTTCTGAGAAACTTCTCTGTATTCTGTGAAATCATCTCACAGAGTTACAGCTTTCCCCTCAAGAAGCCTTTCGCTAAGACAGTTCTTGTGGAATTGGCAAAGCGATATTTGGAAGCCCATAGAGGGCTATGGTGATAAAGGAAATATCCTCACATGAAATCTGGAAAGAAGCTTTCTGTGAAACTGCTTAGTGTTCTGTTAATTCATCTCACAGAGTTACATCTGTATTTCGTGGATCTCTTTGCTAGACTTATTTCTGTGGAATCTGAGAACAGATATTTCGGATCCCTTTGAAGACTATAGGGCCAAAGGAAATATCCTCCGATTACAAAGAGAAAGAAGCTTACTGAGAAACTTCTTTGTGTTCTGTGAAATCATCTCACAGAGTTACAGCTTTCCCCTCAAGAAGCCTTTCGCTAAGACAGTTCTTGGGGAATTGGCAAAGTGATATTTGGAAGCCCTTAGAGGGCTATGGTGAAAAAGGAAATATCCTCACATGAAATCTGGAAAGAAGCTTCTGAGAAACTGCTGAGTGTTCTGTTAATTCATCTCACAGAGTTACATATGTATTTCGTGGATCTCTTTGCTAGCCTTATTTCTGTGGAATCTGAGAACAGATATTTCGGATCCCATTGAAGACTATAGGGCCAAAGGAAATATCCTCCGATAACAAAGAGAAAGAAGCTTTCTGAGAAACTTCTTTGTGTTCTGTGAAATCATCTCACAGAGTTACAGCTTTCCCCTCAAGAAGCCTTTCGCTAAGACAGTTCTCGTGGAATTGGCAAAGTGATATATGGAAGCCCAGAGAGGGCTATGGTGAAAAAGGAAATATCCTCAGATGAAATCTGGAAAGAAGCTTTCTGAGAAACTGCTTAGTGTTCTGTTAATTCATCTCACAGAGTTACATCTGTATTTCGTGCATCTCTTTGCTAACCTTATTTCTGTGGAATCTGAGAACAGATATTTCGGATCCCATTGAAGACTATGGGGCCAAAGAAAGTATCCTCTGATAACAAAGAGAAAGAAGCTTTCTGAGAAACTTCTTTGTATTCTGTGAAATCATCTCACAGAGTTACAGGTTTCCCCTCAAGAAGCCTTTCGCTAAGACAGTTCTTGTGGAATTGGCAAAGTGATATTTGGAAGCCCATAGAGGGCTACGGTGAAAAAGGAAATATCCTCAGATGAAATCTGGAAAGAAGCTTTCTGTGAAACTGCTTAGTGTTCTGTTAATTCATCTCACAGAGTTACATCTGTATTTCGTGGATCTCTTTGCTAGCCTTATTTCTGTGGAATCTGAGAACAGATATTTCGGATCCCATTGAAGACTATAGGACCAAAGGAAATATCCTCCGATAACAAAGAGAAAGAAGCTTTCTGAGAAACTTCTTTGTGTTCTGTGAAATCATCTCACAGAGTTACAGCTTTCCCCTCAAGAAGCCTTTCGTTAAGACAGTTCTCGTGGAATTGGCAAAGTGATATTTGGAAGCCCATAGAGGGCTATGGTGAAAAAGGAAATATCCTCAGATGAAACCTGGAAAGAAGCTTTCTGAGAAACTGCTTAGTGTTCTGTTCATTAATCGCACAGAGTTACATCTGTGTTTCGTGGATCTCTTTGCTAGCCTTATTTCTGTGGAATCTGAGAACAGATATTACGGATCCCATTGAAGACTATAGGGCCAAAGAAAATATCCTCTGATAACAAAGAGAAAGAAGCTTTCTGAGAAACTTCTTTGTGTTCTGTGAAATCATCTCACAGAGTTACAGCTTTCCCCTCAAGAAGCCTTTCGCTAAGACAGTTCTTGTGGAATTGGCAAAGTGATATTTGGATGCCCTTAGAGGGCTATGTTGAAAAAGGAAATATCCTCAGATGAAATCTGGAAAGAAGCTTTCTGAGAAACTGCTTAGTGTTCTGTTAATTCATCTCACAGAGTTACATCTGTATTTCGTGGATCTCTTTGCTAGACTTATTTCTGTGGAATCTGAGAACAGATATTTCGGATCCCTTTGAAGACTATAGGGCCAAAGGAAATATCCTCCGATAACAAAGAGAAAGAAGCTTTCTGAGAAACTTCTTTGTGTTCTGTGAAATCATCTCACAGAGTTACAGCTTTCCCCTCAAGAAGCCTTTCGCTAAGACAGTTCTTGTGGAATTGGCAAAGTGATATTTGGAAGCCCATAGAGGGCTATGGTAAAAAAGGAAATATCCTCAGATGAAATCTGGAAAGAAGCTTTCTGAGAAACTGCTTAGTGTTCTGTTAATTCATCTCACAGAGTTACATCTGTATTTCGTGGATCTCTTTGCTAGTCTTATTTCTGTGGAATCTGAGAACAGATATTTCGGATCCCTTTGAAGACTATAGGGCCAAAGAAAATATCCTCCGATAACAAAGAGAAAGAAGCTTTCTGAGAAACTTCTTTGTATTCTGTGAAATCATCTCACAGAGTTACAGCTTTCCCCTCAAGAAGCCTTTCGCTAAGACAGTTCTTGTGGAATTGGCAAAGTGATATTTGGAAGCCCATAGAGGGCTATGGTGAAAAAGGAAATATCCTCAGATGAAATCTGGAAAGAAGCTTTCTGAGAAACTGCTTAGTGTTCTGTTAATTCATCTCACAGAGTTACATCTGTATTTCGTGGATCTCTTTGCTAGCCTTATTTCTGTGGAATCTGAGAACAGATATTTGGGATCCCATTGAAGACTAGAGGGCCAAAGGAAATAATCTCCGGTAACAAAGAGAAAGAAGCTTTCTAAGAAACTTCTTTGTGTTCTGTGAAATCATCTCACAGAGTTACAGCACTCCCTTCAAGAAGCCTTTCGCTAAGACAGTTCTTGTGGAATTGGCAAAGTGATATTTGGAAGCCTATAGAGGGCTATGGTGAAAAAGGAAATATCCTCAGATGAAATCTGGAAAGAAGCTTTCTGAGAAACTGCTGAATGTTCTGTTAATTCATCTCACAGAGTTACATCTGTATTTCGTGGATCTCTTTGCTAGCCTTATTTCTGTGGAATCTGAGAACAGATATTTCGGATCCCATTGAAGACTATACGGCCAAAGGAAATATCCTCCGATAACAAAGAGAAAGAAGCTTTCTGAGAAACTTCTTTGTGTTCTGTGAAATCATCTCACAGAGTTACAGCTTTCCCCTCAAGAAGCCTTTCGCTAAGACAGTTCTTGTGGAATTGGCAAAGTGATATTTGGAAGCCCTTAGAGGGCTATGGTGAAAAAGGAAATATCCTCAGATGAAATCTGTAAAGAAGCTTTCTGAGAAACTTCTGAGTGTTCTGATAATTCATCTCACAGAGTTACATCTGTATTTCGTGGATCTCTTTGCTAGCCTTATTTCTGTGGAATCTGAGAACAGATATTTCGGATCCCATTGAAGACTATAGGACCAAAGGAAATATCCTCCGATAACAAAGAGAAAGAAGCTTTCTGAGAAACTTCTTTGTGTTCTGTGAAATCATCTCACAGAGTTACAGCTTTCCCCTCAAGAAGCCTTTCGCTAAGAGAGTTCTTGTGGAATTGGCAAAGTGATATTTGGAAGCCCATAGAGGGCTATGGTGAAAAAGGAAATATCCTCAGATGAAATCTGGAAAGAAGCTTTCTGTGAAACTGCTTAGTGTTCTGTTAATTCTTCTCACAGAGTTACATCTGTATTTCGTGGATCTCTTTGCTAGACTTATTTCTGTGGAATCTGAGAACAGATATTTCGGATCCCTTTGAAGACTATAGGGCCAAAGGAAATATCCTCCGATAACAAAGAGAAAGAAGCTTTCTGAGAAACTTCTTTGTGTTCTGTGAAATCATCTCACAGAGTTACAGCTTTCCCCTCAAGAAGCCTTTCGCTAAGACAGTTCTTGTGGAATTGGCAAAGTGATATTTGGAAGCCCATAGAGGGCTATGGTGAAACAGGAAATATCCTCAGATGAAATCTGGAAAGAAGCTTTCTGAGAACCTGCTTAGTGTTCTGTTAATTCATCTCACAGAGTTACGTCTGCATTTCGTGGACCTCTTTGCTAGACTTATTTCTGTGGAATCTGAGAACAGATATTTCGGATCCCATTGAAGACTATAGAGCCAAAGGAAATATCCTCCGATAACAAAGAGAAAGAAGCTTACTGAGAAACTTCTTTGTGTTCTGTGAAATCATCTCACAGAGTTACAGCTTTCCCCTCAAGAAGCCTTTCGCTAAGACAGTTCTTGTGGAATTGGCAAAGCGATATTTGGAAGCCCATAGAGGGCTATGGTGAAAAAGGAAATATCCTCAGATGAAATCTGGAAAGAAGCTTTCTGAGAAACTGCTTAGTGTTCTGTGAATTCATCTCACAGAGTTACATCTGTATTTCGTGGATCTCTTTGCTAGCCTTATTTCTGTGGAATCTGAGAACAGATATTTCGGATCCCATTGAAGACTATAGGGCCAAAGGAAATATCCTCCGATAACAAAGAGAAAGAAGCTTTCTGAGAAACTTCTTTGTGTTCTGTGAAATCATCTCACAGAGTTACAGCTTTCCCCTCAAGAAGCCTTTCGCTAAGACAGTTCTCGTGGAATTGGCAAAGTGATATTTGGAAGCCCATAGAGGGCTATGGTGAAAAAGGAAATATCCTCAGATGAAACCTGGAAAGAAGCTTTCTGAGAAACTGCTTAGTGTTTTGTTCATTAATCGCACAGAGTTACATCTGTGTTTCGTGGATCTCTTTGCTAGCCTTATTTCTGTGGAATCTGAGAACAGATATTATGGATCCCATTGAAGACTATAGGGCCAAAGAAAATATCCTCCGATAACAAAGAGAAAGAAGCTTTCTGAGAAACTTCTTTGTGTTCTGTGAAATCATCTCACAGAGTTACAGCTTTCCCCTCAAGAAGCCTTTCGCTAAGACAGTTCTTGTGGAATTGGCAAAGTGATATTTGGATGCCCTTAGAGGGCTATGGTGAAAAAGGAAATATCCTCAGATGAAATCTGGAAAGAAGCTTTCTGAGAAACTGCTTAGTGTTCTGTTAATTCATCTCACAGAGTTACATGTGTATTTCGTGGATCTCTTTGCTAGACTTATTTCTGTGGAATCTGAGAACAGATATTTCGGATCCCTTTGACGACTATAGGGCCAAAGGAAATATCCTCCGATAACAAAGAGAAAGAAGCTTTCTGAGAAACTTCTTTGTGTTCTGTGAAATCATCTCACAGAGTTACAGCTTTCCCCTCAAGAAGCCTTTCGCTAAGACAGTTCTTGTGGAATTGGCAAAGTGATATTTGAAAGCCCTTAGAGGGCTATGGTGAAAAAGGAAATATCCTCAGATGAAATCTGGAAAGAAGTTTTCTGAGAAACTGCTTAGTGTTCTGTTCATTAATCGCACAGAGTTACATCTGTGTTTCGTGGATCTCTTTGCTAGCCTTATTTCTGTGGAATCTGAGAACAGATATTACGGATCCCATTGAAGACTATAGGGCCAAAGAAAATATCCTCCGATAACAAAGAGAAAGAAGCTTTCTGAGAAACTTCTTTGTATTCTGTGAAATCATCTCACAGAGTTACAGCTTTCCCCTCAAGAAGCCTTTCGCTAAGACAGTTCTTGTGGAATTGGCAAAGTGATATTTGGAAGCCCATAGAGGGCTATGGTGAAAAAGGAAATATCCTCAGATGAAATCTGGAAAGAAGCTTTCTGAGAAACTGCTTAGTGTTCTGTTAATTCATCTCACAGAGTTACATCTGTATTTCGTGGATCTCTTTGCTAGACTTATTTCTGTGGAATATGAGAACAGATATTTCGGATCCCTTTGAAGACTATAGGGCCAAAGAAAATATCCTCCGATAACAAAGAGAAAGAAGCTTTCTGAGAAACTTCTTTGTGTTCTGTGAAATCATCTCACAGAGTTACAGCTTTCCCCTCAAGAAGCCTTTCGCTAAGACAGTTCTTGTGGAATTGGCAAAGTGATATTTGAAAGCCCTTAGAGGGCTATGGTGAAAAAGGAAATATCCTCAGATGAAATCTGGAAAGAAGCTTTCTGAGAACCTGCTTAGTGTTCTGTTAATTCATCTCACAGAGTTACGTCTGCATTTCGTGGATCTCTTTGCTAGCCTTATTTCTGTGGAATCTGAGAACAGATATTTCGGATCCCATTGAAGACTATAGGGCCAAAGGAAATATCCTCCGATAACAAAGAGAAAGAAGCTTTCTGAGAAACTTCTTTGTGTTCTGTGAAATCATCTCACAGAGTTACACCTTTCCCCTCAAGAAGCCTTTCGCTAAGACAGTTCTTGTGTAATTGGCAAAGTGATATTTGGAAGCCCATAGAGGGCTATGGTGAAAAAGGAAATATCCTCACATGAAATCTGGAAAGTAGCTTTCTGAGAAACTGCTGAGTGTTCTGTTAATTCATCTCACAGAGTTACATCTGTATTTCGTGTATCTCTTTGCTAGCCTTATTTCTGTGGAATCTGAGAACAGATATTTCGGATCCCATTGAAGACTATAGGACCAAAGGAAATATCCTCCGATAACAAAGAGAAAGAAGCTTTCTGAGAAACTTCTTTGTGTTCTGTGAAATCATCTCTCAGAGTTACAGCTTTCCCCTCAAGAAGCCTTTCGCTAAGACAGTTCTCGTGGAATTGGCAAAGTGATATTTGGAAGCCCATAGAGGGCTATGGTGAAAAAGGAAATATCCTCAGATGAAATCTGGAAAGAAGCTTTCTGAGAAACTGCTTAGTGTTCTGTGAATTCATCTCACAGAGTTACATCTGTATTTCGTGGATCTCTTTGCTAGCCTTATTTCTGTGGAATCTGAGAACAGATATTTCGGATCCCATTGAAGACTATAGGACCAAAGGAAATATCCTCCGATAACAAAGAGAAAGAAGCATTCGGAGAATCTTCTTTGTGTTCTGTGAAATCATCTCACAGAGTTACAGCTTTCCCCTCAAGAAGCCTTTCGCTAAGACAGTTCTCGTGGAATGGGCAAAGTGATATTTGGAAGCCCATAGAGGGCTATGGTGAAAAAGGAAATATCCTCACATGAAATCTGGAAAGAAGCTTTCTGTGAAACTGCTTAGTGTTCTGTTCATTAATCGCACAGAGTTACATCTGTATTTCGTGGATCTCTTTGCTAGCCTTATTTCTGAGGAATCTGAGAACAGATATTTCGGATCCCATTGAAGACTATAGGGCCAAAGAAAATATCCTCCGATAACAAAGAGAAAAAAGCTTTCTGAGAAACTTCTTTGTATTCTGTGAAATCATCTCACAGAGTTACAGCTTTCCCCTCAAGAAGCCTTTCGCTAAGACAGTTCTTGTGGAATTGGCAAAGGGATATTTGGAAGCCCATAGAGGGCTATGGTGAAAAAGGAAATATCCTCAGATGAAATCTGGAAAGAAGCTTTATGAGAAACTGCTGAGTGTTCTGTTAATTCATCTCACAGAGTTACATCTGTATTTCGTGGATCTCTTTGCTAGACTTATTTCTGTGGAATCTGAGAACAGATATTTCAGATCCCTTTGAAGACTATAGGGCCAAAGGAAATATCCTCCGATAACAAAGAGAAAGAAGCTTTCTGAGAAACTTCTTTGTGTTCTGTGAAATCATCTCACAGAGTTACAGCTTTCCCCTCAAGAAGCCTTTCGCTAAGACAGTTCTTGTGGAATTGGCAAAGTGGTATTTGGAAGCCCTTAGAGGGCTATGGTGAAAAAGGAAATATCCTCAGATGAAATCTGGAAAGAAGCTTTCTGAGAACCTGCTTAGTGTTCTGTTAATTCATCTCACAGAGTTACATCTGCATTTCGTGGATCTCTTTGCTAGCCTTATTTCTGTGGAATCTGAGAACAGATATTTCGGATCCCATTGAAGACTATAGGGCCAAAGGAAATATCCTCCGATAACAAAGAGAAAGAAGCTTTCTGAGAAACTTCTTTGTGTTCTGGGAAATCATCTCACAGAGTTACACCTTTCCCCTCAAGAAGGCTTTCGCTAAGACAGTTCTTGTGGAATTGGCAACGTGATATTTGGAAGCCCATAGAGGGCTATGGTGAAAAAGGAAATATCCTCACATGAAATCTGGAAAGAAGCTTTCTGAGAAACTGCTGAGTGTTCTGTTAATTCATCTCACAGAGTTACATCTGTATTTCGTGGATCTCTTTGCTAGCCTTATTTCTGTGGAATCTGAGAACAGATATTTCGGATCCCATTGAAGACTATAGGGTCAAAGGAAATATCCTCCGATAACAAAGAGAAAGAAGCTTTCTGAGAAACTTCTTTGTGTTCTGTGAAATCATCTCACAGAGTTACAGCTTTCCCCTCAAGAAGCCTTTCGCTAAGACAGTTCTTGTGGAATTGGCAAAGTGATATTTGGAAGCCCTTAGAGGGCTATGGTGAAAAAGGAAATATCCTCAGATGAAATCTGGAAAGAAGCTTTCTGAGAAACTGCTTAGTGTTCTGTTAAATCATCTCACAGAGTTACATCTGTATTTCGTGGATCTCTTTGCTAGCCTTATTTCTGTGGAATCTGAGAACAGATATTTCGGATCCCATTGAAGACTATAGGACCAAAGGAAATATCCTCCGATAACAAAGAGAAAGAAGCTTTCTGAGAAACTTCTTTGTGTTCTGTGAAATCATCTCTCAGAGTTACAGCTTTCCCCTCAAGAAGCCTTTCGCTAAGACAGTTCTCGTGGAATTGGCAAAGTGATATTTGGAAGCCCATAGAGGGCTATGGTGAAAAAGGAAATATCCTCAGATGAAATCTGGAAAGAAGCTTTCTGAGAAACTGCTTAGTGTTCTGTGAATTCATCTCACAGAGTTACATCTGTATTTCGTGGATCTCTTTGCTAGCCTTATTTCTGTGGAATCTGAGAACAGATATTTCGGATCCCATTGAAGACTATAGGGCCAAAGGAAATATCCTCCGATAACAAAGAGAAAGAAGCTTTCTGAGAAACTTCTTTGTGTTCTGTGAAATCATCTCACAGAGTTACAGCTTTCCCCTCAAGAAGCCTTTCGCTAAGACAGTTCTCGTGGAATTGGCAAAGTGATATTTGGAAGCCCATAGAGGGCTATGGTGAAAAAGGAAATATCCTCAGATGAAACCTGGAAAGAAGCTTTCTGAGAAACTGCTTAGTGTTTTGTTCATTAATCGCACAGAGTTACATCTGTGTTTCGTGGATCTCTTTGCTAGCCTTATTTCTGTGGAATCGGAGAACAGATATTATGGATCCCATTGAAGACTATAGGGCCAAAGAAAATATCCTCCGATAACAAAGAGAAAGAAGCTTTCTGAGAAACTTCTTTGTGTTCTGTGAAATCATCTCACAGAGTTACAGCTTTCCCCTCAAGAAGCCTTTCGCTAAGACAGTTCTTGTGGAATTGGCAAAGTGATATTTGGATGCCCTTAGAGGGCTATGGTGAAAAAGGAAATATCCTCAGATGAAATCTGGAAAGAAGCTTTCTGAGAAACTGCTTAGTGTTCTGTTAATTCATCTCACAGAGTTACATGTGTATTTCGTGGATCTCTTTGCTAAACTTATTTCTGTGGAATCTGAGAACAGATATTTCGGATCCCTTTGACGACTATAGGGCCAAAGGAAATATCCTCCGATAACAAAGAGAAAGAAGCTTTCTGAGAAACTTCTTTGTGTTCTGTGAAATCATCTCACAGAGTTACAGCTTTCCCCTCAAGAAGCCTTTCGCTAAGACAGTTCTTGTGGAATTGGCAAAGTGATATTTGAAAGCCCTTAGAGGGCTATGGTGAAAAAGGAAATATCCTCAGATGAAATCTGGAAAGAAGTTTTCTGAGAAACTGCTTAGTGTTCTGTTCATTAATCGCACAGAGTTACATCTGTGTTTCGTGGATCTCTTTGCTAGCCTTATTTCTGTGGAATCTGAGAACAGATATTACGGATCCCATTGAAGACTATAGGGCCAAAGAAAATATCCTCCGATAACAAAGAGAAAGAAGCTTTCTGAGAAACTTCTTTGTATTCTGTGAAATCATCTCACAGAGTTACAGCTTTCCCCTCAAGAAGCCTTTCGCTAAGACAGTTCTTGTGGAATTGGCAAAGTGATATTTGGAAGCCCATAGAGGGCTATGGTGAAAAAGGAAATATCCTCAGATGAAATCTGGAAAGAAGCTTTCTGAGAAACTGCTTAGTGTTCTGTTAATTCATCTCACAGAGTTACATCTGTATTTCGTGGATCTCTTTGCTAGACTTATTTCTGTGGAATCTGAGAACAGATATTTCGGATCCCTTTGAAGACTATAGGGCCAAAGGAAATATCCTCCGATTACAAAGAGAAAGAAGCTTACTGAGAAACTTCTTTGTGTTCTGTGAAATCATCTCACAGAGTTACAGCTTTCCCCTCAAGAAGCCTTTCGCTAAGACAGTTCTTGGGGAATTGGCAAAGTGATATTTGGAAGCCCTTAGAGGGCTATGGTGAAAAAGGAAATATCCCCACATGAAATCTGGAAAGAAGCTTCTGAGAAACTGCTGAGTGTTCTGTTAATTCATCTCACAGAGTTACATATGTATTTCGTGGATCTCTTTGCTAGCCTTATTTCTGTGGAATCTGAGAACAGATATTTCGGATCCCATTGAAGACTATAGGGCCAAAGGAAATATCCTCCGATAACAAAGAGAAAGAAGCTTTCTGAGAAACTTCTTTGTGTTCTGTGAAATCATCTCACAGAGTTACAGCTTTCCCCTCAAGAAGCCTTTCGCTAAGACAGTTCTCGTGGAATTGGCAAAGTGATATATGGAAGCCCAGAGAGGGCTATGGTGAAAAAGGAAATATCCTCAGATGAAATCTGGAAAGAAGCTTTCTGAGAAACTGCTTAGTGTTCTGTTAATTCATCTCACAGAGTTACATCTGTATTTCGTGCATCTCTTTGCTAACCTTATTTCTGTGGAATCTGAGAACAGATATTTCGGATCCCATTGAAGACTATGGGGCCAAAGAAAGTATCCTCTGATAACAAAGAGAAAGAAGCTTTCTGAGAAACTTCTTTGTATTCTGTGAAATCATCTCACAGAGTTACAGGTTTCCCCTCAAGAAGCCTTTCGCTAAGACAGTTCTTGTGGAATTGGCAAAGTGATATTTGGAAGCCCATAGAGGGCTACGGTGAAAAAGGAAATATCCTCAGATGAAATCTGGAAAGAAGCTTTCTGTGAAACTGCTTAGTGTTCTGTTAATTCATCTCACAGAGTTACATCTGTATTTCGTGGATCTCTTTGCTAGCCTTATTTCTGTGGAATCTGAGAACAGATATTTCGGATCCCATTGAAGACTATAGGACCAAAGGAAATATCCTCCGATAACAAAGAGAAAGAAGCTTTCTGAGAAACTTCTTTGTGTTCTGTGAAATCATCTCACAGAGTTACAGCTTTCCCCTCAAGAAGCCTTTCGTTAAGACAGTTCTCGTGGAATTGGCAAAGTGATATTTGGAAGCCCATAGAGGGCTATGGTGAAAAAGGAAATATCCTCAGATGAAACCTGGAAAGAAGCTTTCTGAGAAACTGCTTAGTGTTCTGTTCATTAATCGCACAGAGTTACATCTGTGTTTCGTGGATCTCTTTGCTAGCCTTATTTCTGTGGAATCTGAGAACAGATATTACGGATCCCATTGAAGACTATAGGGCCAAAGAAAATATCCTCTGATAACAAAGAGAAAGAAGCTTTCTGAGAAACTTCTTTGTGTTCTGTGAAATCATCTCACAGAGTTACAGCTTTCCCCTCAAGAAGCCTTTCGCTAAGACAGTTCTTGTGGAATTGGCAAAGTGATATTTGGATGCCCTTAGAGGGCTATGTTGAAAAAGGAAATATCCTCAGATGAAATCTGGAAAGAAGCTTTCTGAGAAACTGCTTAGTGTTCTGTTAATTCATCTCACAGAGTTACATCTGTATTTCGTGGATCTCTTTGCTAGACTTATTTCTGTGGAATCTGAGAACAGATATTTCGGATCCCTTTGAAGACTATAGGGCCAAAGGAAATATCCTCCGATAACAAAGAGAAAGAAGCTTTCTGAGAAACTTCTTTGTGTTCTGTGAAATCATCTCACAGAGTTACAGCTTTCCCCTCAAGAAGCCTTTCGCTAAGACAGTTCTTGTGGAATTGGCAAAGTGATATTTGGAAGCCCATAGAGGGCTATGGTAAAAAAGGAAATATCCTCAGATGAAATCTGGAAAGAAGCTTTCTGAGAAACTGCTTAGTGTTCTGTTAATTCATCTCACAGAGTTACATCTGTATTTCGTGGATCTCTTTGCTAGTCTTATTTCTGTGGAATCTGAGAACAGATATTTCGGATCCCTTTGAAGACTATAGGGCCAAAGGAAATATCCTCCGATAACAAAGAGAAAGAAGCTTTCTGAGAAACTTCTTTGTGTTCTGTGAAATCATCTCACAGAGTTACAGCTTTCCCCTCAAGAAGCCTTTCGCTAAGACAGTTCTTGTGGAATTGGCAAAGTGATATTTGGAAGCCCATAGAGGGCTATGGTGAAACAGGAAATATCCTCAGATGAAATCTGGAAAGAAGCTTTCTGAGAACCTGCTTAGTGTTCTGTTAATTCATCTCACAGAGTTACGTCTGCATTTCGTGGACCTCTTTGCTAGACTTATTTCTGTGGAATCTGAGAACAGATATTTCGGATCCCATTGAAGACTATAGAGCCAAAGGAAATATCCTCCGATAACAAAGAGAAAGAAGCTTACTGAGAAACTTCTTTGTGTTCTGTGAAATCATCTCACAGAGTTACAGCTTTCCCCTCAAGAAGCCTTTCGCTAAGACAGTTCTTGTGGAATTGGCAAAGCGATATTTGGAAGCCCATAGAGGGCTATGGTGAAAAAGGAAATATCCTCAGATGAAATCTGGAAAGAAGCTTTCTGAGAAACTGCTTAGTGTTCTGTGAATTCATCTCACAGAGTTACATCTGTATTTCGTGGATCTCTTTGCTAGCCTTATTTCTGTGGAATCTGAGAACAGATATTTCGGATCCCATTGAAGACTATAGGGCCAAAGGAAATATCCTCCGATAACAAAGAGAAAGAAGCTTTCTGAGAAACTTCTTTGTGTTCTGTGAAATCATCTCACAGAGTTACAGCTTTCCCCTCAAGAAGCCTTTCGCTAAGACAGTTCTCGTGGAATTGGCAAAGTGATATTTGGAAGCCCATAGAGGGCTATGGTGAAAAAGGAAATATCCTCAGATGAAACCTGGAAAGAAGCTTTCTGAGAAACTGCTTAGTGTTTTGTTCATTAATCGCACAGAGTTACATCTGTGTTTCGTGGATCTCTTTGCTAGCCTTATTTCTGTGGAATCTGAGAACAGATATTATGGATCCCATTGAAGACTATAGGGCCAAAGAAAATATCCTCCGATAACAAAGAGAAAGAAGCTTTCTGAGAAACTTCTTTGTGTTCTGTGAAATCATCTCACAGAGTTACAGCTTTCCCCTCAAGAAGCCTTTCGCTAAGACAGTTCTTGTGGAATTGGCAAAGTGATATTTGGAAGCCCATAGAGGGCTATGGTGAAAAAGGAAATATCCTCAGATGAAATCTGGAAAGAAGCTTTCTGAGAAACTGCTTAGTGTTCTGTTAATTCATCTCACAGAGTTACATCTGTATTTCGTGGATCTCTTTGCTAGACTTATTTCTGTGGAATATGAGAACAGATATTTCGGATCCCTTTGAAGACTATAGGGCCAAAGAAAATATCCTCCGATAACAAAGAGAAAGAAGCTTTCTGAGAAACTTCTTTGTGTTCTGTGAAATCATCTCACAGAGTTACAGCTTTCCCCTCAAGAAGCCTTTCGCTAAGACAGTTCTTGTGGAATTGGCAAAGTGATATTTGAAAGCCCTTAGAGGGCTATGGTGAAAAAGGAAATATCCTCAGATGAAATCTGGAAAGAAGCTTTCTGAGAACCTGCTTAGTGTTCTGTTAATTCATCTCACAGAGTTACGTCTGCATTTCGTGGATCTCTTTGCTAGCCTTATTTCTGTGGAATCTGAGAACAGATATTTCGGATCCCATTGAAGACTATAGGGCCAAAGGAAATATCCTCCGATAACAAAGAGAAAGAAGCTTTCTGAGAAACTTCTTTGTGTTCTGTGAAATCATCTCACAGAGTTACACCTTTCCCCTCAAGAAGCCTTTCGCTAAGACAGTTCTTGTGTAATTGGCAAAGTGATATTTGGAAGCCCATAGAGGGCTATGGTGAAAAAGGAAATATCCTCACATGAAATCTGGAAAGTAGCTTTCTGAGAAACTGCTGAGTGTTCTGTTAATTCATCTCACAGAGTTACATCTGTATTTCGTGTATCTCTTTGCTAGCCTTATTTCTGTGGAATCTGAGAACAGATATTTCGGATCCCATTGAAGACTATAGGACCAAAGGAAATATCCTCCGATAACAAAGAGAAAGAAGCTTTCTGAGAAACTTCTTTGTGTTCTGTGAAATCATCTCTCAGAGTTACAGCTTTCCCCTCAAGAAGCCTTTCGCTAAGACAGTTCTCGTGGAATTGGCAAAGTGATATTTGGAAGCCCATAGAGGGCTATGGTGAAAAAGGAAATATCCTCAGATGAAATCTGGAAAGAAGCTTTCTGAGAAACTGCTTAGTGTTCTGTGAATTCATCTCACAGAGTTACATCTGTATTTCGTGGATCTCTTTGCTAGCCTTATTTCTGTGGAATCTGAGAACAGATATTTCGGATCCCATTGAAGACTATAGGACCAAAGGAAATATCCTCCGATAACAAAGAGAAAGAAGCATTCGGAGAATCTTCTTTGTGTTCTGTGAAATCATCTCACAGAGTTACAGCTTTCCCCTCAAGAAGCCTTTCGCTAAGACAGTTCTCGTGGAATGGGCAAAGTGATATTTGGAAGCCCATAGAGGGCTATGGTGAAAAAGGAAATATCCTCACATGAAATCTGGAAAGAAGCTTTCTGTGAAACTGCTTAGTGTTCTGTTCATTAATCGCACAGAGTTACATCTGTATTTCGTGGATCTCTTTGCTAGCCTTATTTCTGAGGAATCTGAGAACAGATATTTCGGATCCCATTGAAGACTATAGGGCCAAAGAAAATATCCTCCGATAACAAAGAGAAAAAAGCTTTCTGAGAAACTTCTTTGTATTCTGTGAAATCATCTCACAGAGTTACAGCTTTCCCCTCAAGAAGCCTTTCGCTAAGACAGTTCTTGTGGAATTGGCAAAGGGATATTTGGAAGCCCATAGAGGGCTATGGTGAAAAAGGAAATATCCTCAGATGAAATCTGGAAAGAAGCTTTATGAGAAACTGCTGAGTGTTCTGTTAATTCATCTCACAGAGTTACATCTGTATTTCGTGGATCTCTTTGCTAGACTTATTTCTGTGGAATCTGAGAACAGATATTTCAGATCCCTTTGAAGACTATAGGGCCAAAGGAAATATCCTCCGATAACAAAGAGAAAGAAGCTTTCTGAGAAACTTCTTTGTGTTCTGTGAAATCATCTCACAGAGTTACAGCTTTCCCCTCAAGAAGCCTTTCGCTAAGACAGTTCTTGTGGAATTGGCAAAGTGGTATTTGGAAGCCCTTAGAGGGCTATGGTGAAAAAGGAAATATCCTCAGATGAAATCTGGAAAGAAGCTTTCTGAGAACCTGCTTAGTGTTCTGTTAATTCATCTCACAGAGTTACATCTGCATTTCGTGGATCTCTTTGCTAGCCTTATTTCTGTGGAATCTGAGAACAGATATTTCGGATCCCATTGAAGACTATAGGGCCAAAGGAAATATCCTCCGATAACAAAGAGAAAGAAGCTTTCTGAGAAACTTCTTTGTGTTCTGGGAAATCATCTCACAGAGTTACACCTTTCCCCTCAAGAAGGCTTTCGCTAAGACAGTTCTTGTGGAATTGGCAACGTGATATTTGGATGCCCTTAGAGGGCTATGTTGAAAAAGGAAATATCCTCAGATGAAATCTGGAAAGAAGCTTTCTGAGAAACTGCTTAGTGTTCTGTTAATTCATCTCACAGAGTTACATCTGTATTTCGTGGATCTCTTTGCTAGACTTATTTCTGTGGAATCTGAGAACAGATATTTCGGATCCCTTTGAAGACTATAGGGCCAAAGGAAATATCCTCCGATAACAAAGAGAAAGAAGCTTTCTGAGAAACTTCTTTGTGTTCTGTGAAATCATCTCACAGAGTTACAGCTTTCCCCTCAAGAAGCCTTTCGCTAAGACAGTTCTTGTGGAATTGGCAAAGTGATATTTGGAAGCCCATAGAGGGCTATGGTAAAAAAGGAAATATCCTCAGATGAAATCTGGAAAGAAGCTTTCTGAGAAACTGCTTAGTGTTCTGTTAATTCATCTCACAGAGTTACATCTGTATTTCGTGGATCTCTTTGCTAGTCTTATTTCTGTGGAATCTGAGAACAGATATTTCGGATCCCTTTGAAGACTATAGGGCCAAAGAAAATATCCTCCGATAACAAAGAGAAAGAAGCTTTCTGAGAAACTTCTTTGTATTCTGTGAAATCATCTCACAGAGTTACAGCTTTCCCCTCAAGAAGCCTTTCGCTAAGACAGTTCTTGTGGAATTGGCAAAGTGATATTTGGAAGCCCATAGAGGGCTATGGTGAAAAAGGAAATATCCTCAGATGAAATCTGGAAAGAAGCTTTCTGAGAAACTGCTTAGTGTTCTGTTAATTCATCTCACAGAGTTACATCTGTATTTCGTGGATCTCTTTGCTAGCCTTATTTCTGTGGAATCTGAGAACAGATATTTGGGATCCCATTGAAGACTAGAGGGCCAAAGGAAATAATCTCCGGTAACAAAGAGAAAGAAGCTTTCTAAGAAACTTCTTTGTGTTCTGTGAAATCATCTCACAGAGTTACAGCACTCCCTTCAAGAAGCCTTTCGCTAAGACAGTTCTTGTGGAATTGGCAAAGTGATATTTGGAAGCCTATAGAGGGCTATGGTGAAAAAGGAAATATCCTCAGATGAAATCTGGAAAGAAGCTTTCTGAGAAACTGCTGAATGTTCTGTTAATTCATCTCACAGAGTTACATCTGTATTTCGTGGATCTCTTTGCTAGCCTTATTTCTGTGGAATCTGAGAACAGATATTTCGGATCCCATTGAAGACTATACGGCCAAAGGAAATATCCTCCGATAACAAAGAGAAAGAAGCTTTCTGAGAAACTTCTTTGTGTTCTGTGAAATCATCTCACAGAGTTACAGCTTTCCCCTCAAGAAGCCTTTCGCTAAGACAGTTCTTGTGGAATTGGCAAAGTGATATTTGGAAGCCCTTAGAGGGCTATGGTGAAAAAGGAAATATCCTCAGATGAAATCTGTAAAGAAGCTTTCTGAGAAACTTCTGAGTGTTCTGATAATTCATCTCACAGAGTTACATCTGTATTTCGTGGATCTCTTTGCTAGCCTTATTTCTGTGGAATCTGAGAACAGATATTTCGGATCCCATTGAAGACTATAGGACCAAAGGAAATATCCTCCGATAACAAAGAGAAAGAAGCTTTCTGAGAAACTTCTTTGTGTTCTGTGAAATCATCTCACAGAGTTACAGCTTTCCCCTCAAGAAGCCTTTCGCTAAGAGAGTTCTTGTGGAATTGGCAAAGTGATATTTGGAAGCCCATAGAGGGCTATGGTGAAAAAGGAAATATCCTCAGATGAAATCTGGAAAGAAGCTTTCTGTGAAACTGCTTAGTGTTCTGTTAATTCTTCTCACAGAGTTACATCTGTATTTCGTGGATCTCTTTGCTAGACTTATTTCTGTGGAATCTGAGAACAGATATTTCGGATCCCTTTGAAGACTATAGGGCCAAAGGAAATATCCTCCGATAACAAAGAGAAAGAAGCTTTCTGAGAAACTTCTTTGTGTTCTGTGAAATCATCTCACAGAGTTACAGCTTTCCCCTCAAGAAGCCTTTCGCTAAGACAGTTCTTGTGGAATTGGCAAAGTGATATTTGGAAGCCCATAGAGGGCTATGGTGAAACAGGAAATATCCTCAGATGAAATCTGGAAAGAAGCTTTCTGAGAACCTGCTTAGTGTTCTGTTAATTCATCTCACAGAGTTACGTCTGCATTTCGTGGACCTCTTTGCTAGACTTATTTCTGTGGAATCTGAGAACAGATATTTCGGATCCCATTGAAGACTATAGAGCCAAAGGAAATATCCTCCGATAACAAAGAGAAAGAAGCTTACTGAGAAACTTCTTTGTGTTCTGTGAAATCATCTCACAGAGTTACAGCTTTCCCCTCAAGAAGCCTTTCGCTAAGACAGTTCTTGTGGAATTGGCAAAGCGATATTTGGAAGCCCATAGAGGGCTATGGTGAAAAAGGAAATATCCTCAGATGAAATCTGGAAAGAAGCTTTCTGAGAAACTGCTTAGTGTTCTGTGAATTCATCTCACAGAGTTACATCTGTATTTCGTGGATCTCTTTGCTAGCCTTATTTCTGTGGAATCTGAGAACAGATATTTCGGATCCCATTGAAGACTATAGGGCCAAAGGAAATATCCTCCGATAACAAAGAGAAAGAAGCTTTCTGAGAAACTTCTTTGTGTTCTGTGAAATCATCTCACAGAGTTACAGCTTTCCCCTCAAGAAGCCTTTCGCTAAGACAGTTCTCGTGGAATTGGCAAAGTGATATTTGGAAGCCCATAGAGGGCTATGGTGAAAAAGGAAATATCCTCAGATGAAACCTGGAAAGAAGCTTTCTGAGAAACTGCTTAGTGTTTTGTTCATTAATCGCACAGAGTTACATCTGTGTTTCGTGGATCTCTTTGCTAGCCTTATTTCTGTGGAATCTGAGAACAGATATTATGGATCCCATTGAAGACTATAGGGCCAAAGAAAATATCCTCCGATAACAAAGAGAAAGAAGCTTTCTGAGAAACTTCTTTGTGTTCTGTGAAATCATCTCACAGAGTTACAGCTTTCCCCTCAAGAAGCCTTTCGCTAAGACAGTTCTTGTGGAATTGGCAAAGTGATATTTGGAAGCCCATAGAGGGCTATGGTGAAAAAGGAAATATCCTCAGATGAAATCTGGAAAGAAGCTTTCTGAGAAACTGCTTAGTGTTCTGTTAATTCATCTCACAGAGTTACATCTGTATTTCGTGGATCTCTTTGCTAGACTTATTTCTGTGGAATATGAGAACAGATATTTCGGATCCCTTTGAAGACTATAGGGCCAAAGAAAATATCCTCCGATAACAAAGAGAAAGAAGCTTTCTGAGAAACTTCTTTGTGTTCTGTGAAATCATCTCACAGAGTTACAGCTTTCCCCTCAAGAAGCCTTTCGCTAAGACAGTTCTTGTGGAATTGGCAAAGTGATATTTGAAAGCCCTTAGAGGGCTATGGTGAAAAAGGAAATATCCTCAGATGAAATCTGGAAAGAAGCTTTCTGAGAACCTGCTTAGTGTTCTGTTAATTCATCTCACAGAGTTACGTCTGCATTTCGTGGATCTCTTTGCTAGCCTTATTTCTGTGGAATCTGAGAACAGATATTTCGGATCCCATTGAAGACTATAGGGCCAAAGGAAATATCCTCCGATAACAAAGAGAAAGAAGCTTTCTGAGAAACTTCTTTGTGTTCTGTGAAATCATCTCACAGAGTTACACCTTTCCCCTCAAGAAGCCTTTCGCTAAGACAGTTCTTGTGTAATTGGCAAAGTGATATTTGGAAGCCCATAGAGGGCTATGGTGAAAAAGGAAATATCCTCACATGAAATCTGGAAAGTAGCTTTCTGAGAAACTGCTGAGTGTTCTGTTAATTCATCTCACAGAGTTACATCTGTATTTCGTGTATCTCTTTGCTAGCCTTATTTCTGTGGAATCTGAGAACAGATATTTCGGATCCCATTGAAGACTATAGGACCAAAGGAAATATCCTCCGATAACAAAGAGAAAGAAGCTTTCTGAGAAACTTCTTTGTGTTCTGTGAAATCATCTCTCAGAGTTACAGCTTTCCCCTCAAGAAGCCTTTCGCTAAGACAGTTCTCGTGGAATTGGCAAAGTGATATTTGGAAGCCCATAGAGGGCTATGGTGAAAAAGGAAATATCCTCAGATGAAATCTGGAAAGAAGCTTTCTGAGAAACTGCTTAGTGTTCTGTGAATTCATCTCACAGAGTTACATCTGTATTTCGTGGATCTCTTTGCTAGCCTTATTTCTGTGGAATCTGAGAACAGATATTTCGGATCCCATTGAAGACTATAGGACCAAAGGAAATATCCTCCGATAACAAAGAGAAAGAAGCATTCGGAGAATCTTCTTTGTGTTCTGTGAAATCATCTCACAGAGTTACAGCTTTCCCCTCAAGAAGCCTTTCGCTAAGACAGTTCTCGTGGAATGGGCAAAGTGATATTTGGAAGCCCATAGAGGGCTATGGTGAAAAAGGAAATATCCTCACATGAAATCTGGAAAGAAGCTTTCTGTGAAACTGCTTAGTGTTCTGTTCATTAATCGCACAGAGTTACATCTGTATTTCGTGGATCTCTTTGCTAGCCTTATTTCTGAGGAATCTGAGAACAGATATTTCGGATCCCATTGAAGACTATAGGGCCAAAGAAAATATCCTCCGATAACAAAGAGAAAAAAGCTTTCTGAGAAACTTCTTTGTATTCTGTGAAATCATCTCACAGAGTTACAGCTTTCCCCTCAAGAAGCCTTTCGCTAAGACAGTTCTTGTGGAATTGGCAAAGGGATATTTGGAAGCCCATAGAGGGCTATGGTGAAAAAGGAAATATCCTCAGATGAAATCTGGAAAGAAGCTTTATGAGAAACTGCTGAGTGTTCTGTTAATTCATCTCACAGAGTTACATCTGTATTTCGTGGATCTCTTTGCTAGACTTATTTCTGTGGAATCTGAGAACAGATATTTCAGATCCCTTTGAAGACTATAGGGCCAAAGGAAATATCCTCCGATAACAAAGAGAAAGAAGCTTTCTGAGAAACTTCTTTGTGTTCTGTGAAATCATCTCACAGAGTTACAGCTTTCCCCTCAAGAAGCCTTTCGCTAAGACAGTTCTTGTGGAATTGGCAAAGTGGTATTTGGAAGCCCTTAGAGGGCTATGGTGAAAAAGGAAATATCCTCAGATGAAATCTGGAAAGAAGCTTTCTGAGAACCTGCTTAGTGTTCTGTTAATTCATCTCACAGAGTTACATCTGCATTTCGTGGATCTCTTTGCTAGCCTTATTTCTGTGGAATCTGAGAACAGATATTTCGGATCCCATTGAAGACTATAGGGCCAAAGGAAATATCCTCCGATAACAAAGAGAAAGAAGCTTTCTGAGAAACTTCTTTGTGTTCTGGGAAATCATCTCACAGAGTTACACCTTTCCCCTCAAGAAGGCTTTCGCTAAGACAGTTCTTGTGGAATTGGCAACGTGATATTTGGAAGCCCATAGAGGGCTATGGTGAAAAAGGAAATATCCTCACATGAAATCTGGAAAGAAGCTTTCTGAGAAACTGCTGAGTGTTCTGTTAATTCATCTCACAGAGTTACATCTGTATTTCGTGGATCTCTTTGCTAGCCTTATTTCTGTGGAATCTGAGAACAGATATTTCGGATCCCATTGAAGACTATAGGGTCAAAGGAAATATCCTCCGATAACAAAGAGAAAGAAGCTTTCTGAGAAACTTCTTTGTGTTCTGTGAAATCATCTCACAGAGTTACAGCTTTCCCCTCAAGAAGCCTTTCGCTAAGACAGTTCTTGTGGAATTGGCAAAGTGATATTTGGAAGCCCTTAGAGGGCTATGGTGAAAAAGGAAATATCCTCAGATGAAATCTGGAAAGAAGCTTTCTGAGAAACTGCTTAGTGTTCTGTTAAATCATCTCACAGAGTTACATCTGTATTTCGTGGATCTCTTTGCTAGCCTTATTTCTGTGGAATCTGAGAACAGATATTTCGGATCCCATTGAAGACTATAGGACCAAAGGAAATATCCTCCGATAACAAAGAGAAAGAAGCTTTCTGAGAAACTTCTTTGTGTTCTGTGAAATCATCTCTCAGAGTTACAGCTTTCCCCTCAAGAAGCCTTTCGCTAAGACAGTTCTCGTGGAATTGGCAAAGTGATATTTGGAAGCCCATAGAGGGCTATGGTGAAAAAGGAAATATCCTCAGATGAAATCTGGAAAGAAGCTTTCTGAGAAACTGCTTAGTGTTCTGTGAATTCATCTCACAGAGTTACATCTGTATTTCGTGGATCTCTTTGCTAGCCTTATTTCTGTGGAATCTGAGAACAGATATTTCGGATCCCATTGAAGACTATAGGGCCAAAGGAAATATCCTCCGATAACAAAGAGAAAGAAGCTTTCTGAGAAACTTCTTTGTGTTCTGTGAAATCATCTCACAGAGTTACAGCTTTCCCCTCAAGAAGCCTTTCGCTAAGACAGTTCTCGTGGAATTGGCAAAGTGATATTTGGAAGCCCATAGAGGGCTATGGTGAAAAAGGAAATATCCTCAGATGAAACCTGGAAAGAAGCTTTCTGAGAAACTGCTTAGTGTTTTGTTCATTAATCGCACAGAGTTACATCTGTGTTTCGTGGATCTCTTTGCTAGCCTTATTTCTGTGGAATCTGAGAACAGATATTATGGATCCCATTGAAGACTATAGGGCCAAAGAAAATATCCTCCGATAACAAAGAGAAAGAAGCTTTCTGAGAAACTTCTTTGTGTTCTGTGAAATCATCTCACAGAGTTACAGCTTTCCCCTCAAGAAGCCTTTCGCTAAGACAGTTCTTGTGGAATTGGCAAAGTGATATTTGGATGCCCTTAGAGGGCTATGGTGAAAAAGGAAATATCCTCAGATGAAATCTGGAAAGAAGCTTTCTGAGAAACTGCTTAGTGTTCTGTTAATTCATCTCACAGAGTTACATGTGTATTTCGTGGATCTCTTTGCTAGACTTATTTCTGTGGAATCTGAGAACAGATATTTCGGATCCCTTTGACGACTATAGGGCCAAAGGAAATATCCTCCGATAACAAAGAGAAAGAAGCTTTCTGAGAAACTTCTTTGTGTTCTGTGAAATCATCTCACAGAGTTACAGCTTTCCCCTCAAGAAGCCTTTCGCTAAGACAGTTCTTGTGGAATTGGCAAAGTGATATTTGAAAGCCCTTAGAGGGCTATGGTGAAAAAGGAAATATCCTCAGATGAAATCTGGAAAGAAGTTTTCTGAGAAACTGCTTAGTGTTCTGTTCATTAATCGCACAGAGTTACATCTGTGTTTCGTGGATCTCTTTGCTAGCCTTATTTCTGTGGAATCTGAGAACAGATATTACGGATCCCATTGAAGACTATAGGGCCAAAGAAAATATCCTCCGATAACAAAGAGAAAGAAGCTTTCTGAGAAACTTCTTTGTATTCTGTGAAATCATCTCACAGAGTTACAGCTTTCCCCTCAAGAAGCCTTTCGCTAAGACAGTTCTTGTGGAATTGGCAAAGTGATATTTGGAAGCCCATAGAGGGCTATGGTGAAAAAGGAAATATCCTCAGATGAAATCTGGAAAGAAGCTTTCTGAGAAACTGCTTAGTGTTCTGTTAATTCATCTCACAGAGTTACATCTGTATTTCGTGGATCTCTTTGCTAGACTTATTTCTGTGGAATCTGAGAACAGATATTTCGGATCCCTTTGAAGACTATAGGGCCAAAGAAAATATCCTCCGATAACAAAGAGAAAGAAGCTTTCTGAGAAACTTCTTTGTGTTCTGTGAAATCATCTCACAGAGTTACAGCTTTCCCCTCAAGAAGCCTTTCGCTAAGACAGTTCTTGTGGAATTGGCAAAGTGATATTTGAAAGCCCTTAGAGGGCTATGGTGAAAAAGGAAATATCCTCAGATGAAATCTGGAAAGAAGCTTTCTGAGAACCTGCTTAGTGTTCTGTTAATTCATCTCACAGAGTTACGTCTGCATTTCGTGGATCTCTTTGCTAGCCTTATTTCTGTGGAATCTGAGAACAGATATTTCGGATCCCATTGAAGACTATAGGGCCAAAGGAAATATCCTCCGATAACAAAGAGAAAGAAGCTTTCTGAGAAACTTCTTTGTGTTCTGTGAAATCATCTCACAGAGTTACACCTTTCCCCTCAAGAAGCCTTTCGCTAAGACAGTTCTTGTGTAATTGGCAAAGTGATATTTGGAAGCCCATAGAGGGCTATGGTGAAAAAGGAAATATCCTCACATGAAATCTGGAAAGAAGCTTTCTGAGAAACTGCTGAGTGTTCTGTTAATTCATCTCACAGAGTTACATCTGTATTTCGTGTATCTCTTTGCTAGCCTTATTTCTGTGGAATCTGAGAACAGATATTTCGGATCCCATTGAAGACTATAGGACCAAAGGAAATATCCTCCGATAACAAAGAGAAAGAAGCTTTCTGAGAAACTTCTTTGTGTTCTGTGAAATCATCTCTCAGAGTTACAGCTTTCCCCTCAAGAATCCTTTCGCTAAGACAGTTCTCGTGGAATTGGCAAAGTGATATGTGGAAGCCCATAGAGGGCTATGGTGAAAAAGGAAATATCCTCAGATGAAATCTGGAAAGAAGCTTTCTGTGAAACTGCTTAGTGTTCTGTTCATTAATCGCACAGAGTTACATCTGTATTTCGTGGATCTCTTTGCTAGCCTTATTTCTGTGGAATCTGAGAACAGATATTTCGGATCCCATTGAAGACTATAGGGCCAAAGAAAATATCCTCCGATAACAAAGAGAAAAAAGCTTTCTGAGAAACTTCTTTCTATTCTGTGAAATCATCTCACAGAGTTACAGCTTTCCCCTCAAGAAGCCTTTCGCTAAGACAGTTCTTGTGGAATTGGCAAAGGGATATTTGGAAGCCCATAGAGGGCTATGGTGAAAAAGGAAATATCCTCAGATGAAATCTGGAAAGAAGCTTTATGAGAAACTGCTGAGTGTTCTGTTAATTCATCTCACAGAGTTACATCTGTATTTCGTGGATCTCTTTGCTAGACTTATTTCTGTGGAATCTGAGAACAGATATTTCAGATCCCTTTGAAGACTATAGGGCCAAAGGAAATATCCTCCGATAACAAAGAGAAAGAAGCTTTCTGAGAAACTTCTTTGTGTTCTGTGAAATCATCTCACAGAGTTACAGCTTTCCCCTCAAGAAGCCTTTCGCTAAGACAGTTCTTGTGGAATTGGCAAAGTGGTATTTGGAAGCCCTTAGAGGGCTATGGTGAAAAAGGAAATATCCTCAGATGAAATCTGGAAAGAAGCTTTCTGAGAACCTGCTTAGTGTTCTGTTAATTCATCTCACAGAGTTACATCTGCATTTCGTGGATCTCTTTGCTAGCCTTATTTCTGTGGAATCTGAGAACAGATATTTCGGATCCCATTGAAGACTATAGGGCCAAAGGAAATATCCTCCGATAACAAAGAGAAAGAAGCTTTCTGAGAAACTTCTTTGTGTTCTGGGAAATCATCTCACAGAGTTACACCTTTCCCCTCAAGAAGGCTTTCGCTAAGACAGTTCTTGTGGAATTGGCAACGTGATATTTGGAAGCCCATAGAGGGCTATGGTGAAAAAGGAAATATCCTCACATGAAATCTGGAAAGAAGCTTTCTGAGAAACTGCTGAGTGTTCTGTTAATTCATCTCACAGAGTTACATCTGTATTTCGTGGATCTCTTTGCTAGCCTTATTTCTGTGGAATCTGAGAACAGATATTTCGGATCCCATTGAAGACTATAGGGTCAAAGGAAATATCCTCCGATAACAAAGAGAAAGAAGCTTTCTGAGAAACTTCTTTGTGTTCTGTGAAATCATCTCACAGAGTTACAGCTTTCCCCTCAAGAAGCCTTTCGCTAAGACAGTTCTTGTGGAATTGGCAAAGTGATATTTGGAAGCCCTTAGAGGGCTATGGTGAAAAAGGAAATATCCTCAGATGAAATCTGGAAAGAAGCTTTCTGAGAAACTTCTCAGTGTTCTGTTAAATCATCTCACAGAGTTACATCTGTATTTCGTGGATCTCTTTGCTAGCCTTATTTCTGTGGAATCTGAGAACAGATATTTCGGATCCCATTGAAGACTATAGGACCAAAGGAAATATCCTCCGATAACAAAGAGAAAGAAGCTTTCTGAGAAACTTCTTTGTGTTCTGTGAAATCATCTCTCAGAGTTACAGCTTTCCCCTCAAGAAGCCTTTCGCTAAGACAGTTCTCGTGGAATTGGCAAAGTGATATTTGGAAGCCCATAGAGGGCTATGGTGAAAAAGGAAATATCCTCAGATGAAATCTGGAAAGAAGCTTTCTGAGAAACTGCTTAGTGTTCTGTTAATTCATCTCACAGAGTTACATCTGTATTTCGTGGATCTCTTTGCTAGCCTTATTTCTGTGGAATCTGAGAACAGATATTTCGGATCCCATTGAATACTATAGGGCCAAAGAAAATATCCTCCGATAACAAAGAGAAAGAAGCTTTCTGAGAAACTTCTCTGTATTCTGTGAAATCATCTCACAGAGTTACAGCTTTCCCCTCAAGAAGCCTTTCGCTAAGACAGTTCTTGTGGAATTGGCAAAGCGATATTTGGAAGCCCATAGAGGGCTATGGTGAAAAAGGAAATATCCTCACATGAAATCTGGAAAGAAGCTTTCTGTGAAACTGCTTAGTGTTCTGTTAATTCATCTCACAGAGTTACATCTGTATTTCGTGGATCTCTTTGCTAGACTTATTTCTGTGGAATCTGAGAACAGATATTTCGGATCCCTTTGAAGACTATAGGGCCAAAGGAAATATCCTCCGATTACAAAGAGAAAGAAGCTTACTGAGAAACTTCTTTGTGTTCTGTGAAATCATCTCACAGAGTTACAGCTTTCCCCTCAAGAAGCCTTTCGCTAAGACAGTTCTTGGGGAATTGGCAAAGTGATATTTGGAAGCCCTTAGAGGGCTATGGTGAAAAAGGAAATAACCTCACATGAAATCTGGAAAGAAGCTTCTGAGAAACTGCTGAGTGTTCTGTTAATTCATCTCACAGAGTTACATCTGTATTTCGTGGATCTCTTTGCTAGCCTTATTTCTGTGGAATCTGAGAACAGATATTTCGGATCCCATTGAAGACTATAGGGCCAAAGGAAATATCCTCCGATAACAAAGAGAAAGAAGCTTTCTGAGAAACTTCTTTGTGTTCTGTGAAATCATCTCACAGAGTTACAGCTTTCCCCTCAAGAAGCCTTTCGCTAAGACAGTTCTCGTGGAATTGGCAAAGTGATATATGGAAGCCCAGAGAGGGCTATGGTGAAAAAGGAAATATCCTCAGATGAAATCTGGAAAGAAGCTTTCTGAGAAACTGCTTAGTGTTCTGTTAATTCATCTCACAGAGTTACATCTGTATTTCGTGGATCTCTTTGCTAACCTTATTTCTGTGGAATCTGAGAACAGATATTTCGGATCCCATTGAAGACTATGGGGCCAAAGAAAGTATCCTCTGATAACAAAGAGAAAGAAGCTTTCTGAGAAACTTCTTTGTATTCTGTGAAATCATCTCACAGAGTTACAGCTTTCCCCTCAAGAAGCCTTTCGCTAAGACAGTTCTTGTGGAATTGGCAAAGTGATATTTGGAAGCCCATAGAGGTCTACGGTGAAAAAGGAAATATCCTCAGATGAAATCTGGAAAGAAGCTTTCTGTGAAACTGCTTAGTGTTCTGTTAATTCATCTCACAGAGTTACATCTGTATTTCGTGGATCTCTTTGCTAGCCTTATTTCTGTGGAATCTGAGAACAGATATTTCGGATCCCATTGAAGACTATAGGACCAAAGGAAATATCCTCCGATAAAAAAGAGAAAGAAGCTTTCTGAGAAACTTCTTTGTGTTCTGTGAAATCATCTCACAGAGTTACAGCTTTCCCCTCAAGAAGCCTTTCGTTAAGACAGTTCTCGTGGAATTGGCAAAGTGATATTTGGAAGCCCATAGAGGGCTATGGTGAAAAAGGAAATATCCTCAGATGAAACCTGGAAAGAAGCTTTCTGAGAAACTGCTTAGTGTTCTGTTCATTAATCGCACAGAGTTACATCTGTGTTTCGTGGATCTCTTTGCTAGCCTTATTTCTGTGGAATCGGAGAACAGATATTACGGATCCCATTGAAGACTATAGGGCCAAAGAAAATATCCTCTGATAACAAAGAGAAAGAAGCTTTCTGAGAAACTTCTTTGTGTTCTGTGAAATCATCTCACAGAGTTACAGCTTTCCCCTCAAGAAGCCTTTCGCTAAGACAGTCCTTGTGGAATTGGCAAAGTGATATTTGGATGCCCTTAGAGGGCTATGTTGAAAAAGGAAATATCCTCAGATGAAATCTGGAAAGAAGCTTTCTGAGAAACTGCTTAGTGTTCTGTTAATTCATCTCACAGAGTTACATCTGTATTTCGTGGATCTCTTTGCTAGACTTATTTCTGTGGAATCTGAGAACAGATATTTCGGATCCCTTTGAAGACTATAGATCCAAAGGAAATATCCTCCGATAACAAAGAGAAAGAAGCTTTCTGAGAAACTTCTTTGTGTTCTGTGAAATCATCTCACAGAGTTACAGCTTTCCCCTCAAGAAGCCTTTCGCTAAGACAGTTCTTGTGGAATTGGCAAAGTGATATTTGAAAGCCCTTAGAGGGCTATGGTGAAAAAGGAAATATCCTCAGATGAAATCTGGAAAGAAGCTTTCTGAGAACCTGCTTAGTGTTCTGTTAATTAATCTCACAGAGTTACGTCTGCATTTCGTGGATCTCTTTGCTAGCCTTATTTCTGTGGAATCTGAGAACAGATATTTCGGATCCCATTGAAGACTATAGGGCCAAAGGAAATATCCTCCGATAACAAAGAGAAAGAAGCTTTCTGAGAAACTTCTTTGTGTTCTGTGAAATCATCTCACAGAGTTACACCTTTCCCCTCAAGAAGCCTTTCGCTAAGACAGTTCTTGTGTAATTGGCAAAGTGATATTTGGAAGCCCATAGAGGGCTATGGTGAAAAAGGAAATATCCTCACATGAAATCTGGAAAGAAGCTTTCTGAGAAACTGCTGAGTGTTCTGTTAATTCATCTCACAGAGTTACATCTGTATTTCGTGTATCTCTTTGCTAGCCTTATTTCTGTGGAATCTGAGAACAGATATTTCGGATCCCATTGAAGACTATAGGACCAAAGGAAATATCCTCCGATAACAAAGAGAAAGAAGCTTTCTGAGAAACTTCTTTGTGTTCTGTGAAATCATCTCTCAGAGTTACAGCTTTCCCCTCAAGAAGCCTTTCGCTAAGACAGTTCTCGTGGAATTGGCAAAGTGATATTTGGAAGCCCATAGAGGGCTATGGTGAAAAAGGAAATATCCTCAGATGAAATCTGGAAAGAAGCTTTCTGAGAAACTGCTTAGTGTTCTGTGAATTCATCTCACAGAGTTACATCTGTATTTCGTGGATCTCTTTGCTAGCCTTATTTCTGTGGAATCTGAGAACAGATATTTCGGATCCCATTGAAGACTATAGGACCAAAGGAAATATCCTCCGATAACAAAGAGAAAGAAGCTTTCTGAGAATCTTCTTTGTGTTCTGTGAAATCATCTCACAGAGTTACAGCTTTCCCCTCAAGAAGCCTTTCGCTAAGACAGTTCTCGTGGAATGGGCAAAGTGATATTTGGAAGCCCATAGAGGGCTATGGTGAAAAAGGAAATATCCTCAGATGAAATCTGGAAAGAAGCTTTCTGTGAAACTGCTTAGTGTTCTGTTCATTAATCGCACAGAGTTACATCTGTATTTCGTGGATCTCTTTGCTAGCCTTATTTCTGTGGAATCTGAGAACAGATATTTCGGATCCCATTGAAGACTATAGGGCCAAAGAAAATATCCTCCGATAACAAAGAGAAAAAAGCTTTCTGAGAAACTTCTTTGTATTCTGTGAAATCATCTCACAGAGTTACAGCTTTCCCCTCAAGAAGCCTTTCGCTAAGACAGTTCTTGTGGAATTGGCAAAGGGATATTTGGAAGCCCATAGAGGGCTATGATGAAAAAGGAAATATCCTCAGATGAAATCTGGAAAGAAGCTTTATGAGAAACTGCTGAGTGTTCTGTTAATTCATCTCACAGAGTTACATCTGTATTTCGTGGATCTCTTTGCTAGACTTATTTCTGTGGAATCTGAGAACAGATATTTCAGATCCCTTTGAAGACTATAGGGCCAAAGGAAATATCCTCCGATAACAAAGAGAAAGAAGCTTTCTGAGAAACTTCTTTGTGTTCTGTGAAATCATCTCACAGAGTTACAGCTTTCCCCTCAAGAAGCCTTTCGCTAAGACAGTTCTTGTGGAATTGGCAAAGTGGTATTTGGAAGCCCTTAGAGGGCTATGGTGAAAAAGGAAATATCCTCAGATGAAATCTGGAAAGAAGCTTTCTGAGAACCTGCTTAGTGTTCTGTTAATTCATCTCACAGAGTTACATCTGCATTTCGTGGATCTCTTTGCTAGCCTTATTTCTGTGGAATCTGAGAACAGATATTTCGGATCCCATTGAAGACTATAGGGCCAAAGGAAATATCCTCCGATAACAAAGAGAAAGAAGCTTTCTGAGAAACTTCTTTGTGTTCTGGGAAATCATCTCACAGAGTTACACCTTTCCCCTCAAGAAGCCTTTCGCTAAGACAGTTCTTGTGGAATTGGCAAAGTGATATTTGGAAGCCCTTAGAGGGCTATGGTGAAAAAGGAAATATCCTCAGATGAAATCTGGAAAGAAGCTTTCTGAGAAACTTCTCAGTGTTCTGTTAAATCATCTCACAGAGTTACATCTGTATTTCGTGGATCTCTTTGCTAGCCTTATTTCTGTGGAATCTGAGAACAGATATTTCGGATCCCATTGAAGACTATAGGACCAAAGGAAATATCCTCCGATAACAAAGAGAAAGAAGCTTTCTGAGAAACTTCTTTGTGTTCTGTGAAATCATCTCTCAGAGTTACAGCTTTCCCCTCAAGAAGCCTTTCGCTAAGACAGTTCTCGTGGAATTGGCAAAGTGATATTTGGAAGCCCATAGAGGGCTATGGTGAAAAAGGAAATATCCTCAGATGAAATCTGGAAAGAAGCTTTCTGAGAAACTGCTTAGTGTTCTGTTAATTCATCTCACAGAGTTACATCTGTATTTCGTGGATCTCTTTGCTAGCCTTATTTCTGTGGAATCTGAGAACAGATATTTCGGATCCCATTGAATACTATAGGGCCAAAGAAAATATCCTCCGATAACAAAGAGAAAGAAGCTTTCTGAGAAACTTCTCTGTATTCTGTGAAATCATCTCACAGAGTTACAGCTTTCCCCTCAAGAAGCCTTTCGCTAAGACAGTTCTTGTGGAATTGGCAAAGCGATATTTGGAAGCCCATAGAGGGCTATGGTGAAAAAGGAAATATCCTCACATGAAATCTGGAAAGAAGCTTTCTGTGAAACTGCTTAGTGTTCTGTTAATTCATCTCACAGAGTTACATCTGTATTTCGTGGATCTCTTTGCTAGACTTATTTCTGTGGAATCTGAGAACAGATATTTCGGATCCCTTTGAAGACTATAGGGCCAAAGGAAATATCCTCCGATTACAAAGAGAAAGAAGCTTACTGAGAAACTTCTTTGTGTTCTGTGAAATCATCTCACAGAGTTACAGCTTTCCCCTCAAGAAGCCTTTCGCTAAGACAGTTCTTGGGGAATTGGCAAAGTGATATTTGGAAGCCCTTAGAGGGCTATGGTGAAAAAGGAAATATCCTCACATGAAATCTGGAAAGAAGCTTCTGAGAAACTGCTGAGTGTTCTGTTAATTCATCTCACAGAGTTACATCTGTATTTCGTGGATCTCTTTGCTAACCTTATTTCTGTGGAATCTGAGAACAGATATTTCGGATCCCATTGAAGACTATGGGGCCAAAGAAAGTATCCTCTGATAACAAAGAGAAAGAAGCTTTCTGAGAAACTTCTTTGTATTCTGTGAAATCATCTCACAGAGTTACAGCTTTCCCCTCAAGAAGCCTTTCGCTAAGACAGTTCTTGTGGAATTGGCAAAGTGATATTTGGAAGCCCATAGAGGGCTACGGTGAAAAAGGAAATATCCTCAGATGAAATCTGGAAAGAAGCTTTCTGTGAAACTGCTTAGTGTTCTGTTAATTCATCTCACAGAGTTACATCTGTATTTCGTGGATCTCTTTGCTAGCCTTATTTCTGTGGAATCTGAGAACAGATATTTCGGATCCCATTGAAGACTATAGGACCAAAGGAAATATCCTCCGATAACAAAGAGAAAGAAGCTTTCTGAGAAACTTCTTTGTGTTCTGTGAAATCATCTCACAGAGTTACAGCTTTCCCCTCAAGAAGCCTTTCGTTAAGACAGTTCTCGTGGAATTGGCAAAGTGATATTTGGAAGCCCATAGAGGGCTATGGTGAAAAAGGAAATATCCTCAGATGAAACCTGGAAAGAAGCTTTCTGAGAAACTGCTTAGTGTTCTGTTCATTAATCGCACAGAGTTACATCTGTGTTTCGTGGATCTCTTTGCTAGCCTTATTTCTGTGGAATCTGAGAACAGATATTACGGATCCCATTGAAGACTATAGGGCCAAAGAAAATATCCTCTGATAACAAAGAGAAAGAAGCTTTCTGAGAAACTTCTTTGTGTTCTGTGAAATCATCTCACAGAGTTACAGCTTTCCCCTCAAGAAGCCTTTCGCTAAGACAGTTCTTGTGGAATTGGCAAAGTGATATTTGGATGCCCTTAGAGGGCTATGTTGAAAAAGGAAATATCCTCAGATGAAATCTGGAAAGAAGCTTTCTGAGAAACTGCTTAGTGTTCTGTTAATTCATCTCACAGAGTTACATCTGTATTTCGTGGATCTCTTTGCTAGACTTATTTCTGTGGAATCTGAGAACAGATATTTCGGATCCCTTTGAAGACTATAGGGCCAAAGGAAATATCCTCCGATAACAAAGAGAAAGAAGCTTTCTGAGAAACTTCTTTGTGTTCTGTGAAATCATCTCACAGAGTTACAGCTTTCCCCTCAAGAAGCCTTTCGCTAAGACAGTTCTCGTGGAATGGGCAAAGTGATATTTGAAAGCCCTTAGAGGGCTATGGTGAAAAAGGAAATATCCTCAGATGAAATCTGGAAAGAAGTTTTCTGAGAAACTGCTTAGTGTTCTGTTCATTAATCGCACAGAGTTACATCTGTGTTTCGTGGATCTCTTTGCTTGCCTTATTTCTGTGGAATCTGAGAACAGATATTACGGATCCCTTTGAAGACTATAGGGCCAAAGAAAATATCCTCCGATAACAAAGAGAAAGAAGCTTTCTGAGAAACTTCTTTGTATTCTGTGAAATCATCTCACAGAGTTACAGCTTTCCCCTCAAGAAGCCTTTCGCTAAGACAGTTCTTGTGGAATTGGCAAAGTGATATTTGGAAGCCCATAGAGGGCTATGGTGAAAAAGGAAATATCCTCAGATGAAATCTGGAAAGAAGCTTTCTGAGAAACTGCTTAGTGTTCTGTTAATTCATCTCACAGAGTTACATCTGTATTTCGTGGATCTCTTTGCTAGACTTATTTCTGTGGAATCTGAGAACAGATATTTCGGATCCCTTTGAAGACTATAGATCCAAAGGAAATATCCTCCGATAACAAAGAGAAAGAAGCTTTCTGAGAAACTTCTTTGTGTTCTGTGAAATCATCTCACAGAGTTACAGCTTTCCCCTCAAGAAGCCTTTCGCTAAGACAGTTCTTGTGGAATTGGCAAAGTGATATTTGAAAGCCCTTAGAGGGCTATGGTGAAAAAGGAAATATCCTCAGATGAAATCTGGAAAGAAGCTTTCTGAGAACCTGCTTAGTGTTCTGTTAATTAATCTCACAGAGTTACGTCTGCATTTCGTGGATCTCTTTGCTAGCCTTATTTCTGTGGAATCTGAGAACAGATATTTCGGATCCCATTGAAGACTATAGGGCCAAAGGAAATATCCTCCGATAACAAAGAGAAAGAAGCTTTCTGAGAAACTTCTTTGTGTTCTGTGAAATCATCTCACAGAGTTACACCTTTCCCCTCAAGAAGCCTTTCGCTAAGACAGTTCTTGTGTAATTGGCAAAGTGATATTTGGAAGCCCATAGAGGGCTATGGTGAAAAAGGAAATATCCTCACATGAAATCTGGAAAGAAGCTTTCTGAGAAACTGCTGAGTGTTCTGTTAATTCATCTCACAGAGTTACATCTGTATTTCGTGTATCTCTTTGCTAGCCTTATTTCTGTGGAATCTGAGAACAGATATTTCGGATCCCATTGAAGACTATAGGACCAAAGGAAATATCCTCCGATAACAAAGAGAAAGAAGCTTTCTGAGAAACTTCTTTGTGTTCTGTGAAATCATCTCTCAGAGTTACAGCTTTCCCCTCAAGAAGCCTTTCGCTAAGACAGTTCTCGTGGAATTGGCAAAGTGATATTTGGAAGCCCATAGAGGGCTATGGTGAAAAAGGAAATATCCTCAGATGAAATCTGGAAAGAAGCTTTCTGAGAAACTGCTTAGTGTTCTGTGAATTCATCTCACAGAGTTACATCTGTATTTCGTGGATCTCTTTGCTAGCCTTATTTCTGTGGAATCTGAGAACAGATATTTCGGATCCCATTGAAGACTATAGGACCAAAGGAAATATCCTCCGATAACAAAGAGAAAGAAGCTTTCTGAGAATCTTCTTTGTGTTCTGTGAAATCATCTCACAGAGTTACAGCTTTCCCCTCAAGAAGCCTTTCGCTAAGACAGTTCTCGTGGAATGGGCAAAGTGATATTTGGAAGCCCATAGAGGGCTATGGTGAAAAAGGAAATATCCTCAGATGAAATCTGGAAAGAAGCTTTCTGTGAAACTGCTTAGTGTTCTGTTCATTAATCGCACAGAGTTACATCTGTATTTCGTGGATCTCTTTGCTAGCCTTATTTCTGTGGAATCTGAGAACAGATATTTCGGATCCCATTGAAGACTATAGGGCCAAAGAAAATATCCTCCGATAACAAAGAGAAAAAAGCTTTCTGAGAAACTTCTTTGTATTCTGTGAAATCATCTCACAGAGTTACAGCTTTCCCCTCAAGAAGCCTTTCGCTAAGACAGTTCTTGTGGAATTGGCAAAGGGATATTTGGAAGCCCATAGAGGGCTATGATGAAAAAGGAAATATCCTCAGATGAAATCTGGAAAGAAGCTTTATGAGAAACTGCTGAGTGTTCTGTTAATTCATCTCACAGAGTTACATCTGTATTTCGTGGATCTCTTTGCTAGACTTATTTCTGTGGAATCTGAGAACAGATATTTCAGATCCCTTTGAAGACTATAGGGCCAAAGGAAATATCCTCCGATAACAAAGAGAAAGAAGCTTTCTGAGAAACTTCTTTGTGTTCTGTGAAATCATCTCACAGAGTTACAGCTTTCCCCTCAAGAAGCCTTTCGCTAAGACAGTTCTTGTGGAATTGGCAAAGTGGTATTTGGAAGCCCTTAGAGGGCTATGGTGAAAAAGGAAATATCCTCAGATGAAATCTGGAAAGAAGCTTTCTGAGAACCTGCTTAGTGTTCTGTTAATTCATCTCACAGAGTTACATCTGCATTTCGTGGATCTCTTTGCTAGCCTTATTTCTGTGGAATCTGAGAACAGATATTTCGGATCCCATTGAAGACTATAGGGCCAAAGGAAATATCCTCCGATAACAAAGAGAAAGAAGCTTTCTGAGAAACTTCTTTGTGTTCTGGGAAATCATCTCACAGAGTTACACCTTTCCCCTCAAGAAGCCTTTCGCTAAGACAGTTCTTGTGGAATTGGCAAAGTGATATTTGGAAGCCCTTAGAGGGCTATGGTGAAAAAGGAAATATCCTCAGATGAAATCTGGAAAGAAGCTTTCTGAGAAACTTCTCAGTGTTCTGTTAAATCATCTCACAGAGTTACATCTGTATTTCGTGGATCTCTTTGCTAGCCTTATTTCTGTGGAATCTGAGAACAGATATTTCGGATCCCATTGAAGACTATAGGACCAAAGGAAATATCCTCCGATAACAAAGAGAAAGAAGCTTTCTGAGAAACTTCTTTGTGTTCTGTGAAATCATCTCTCAGAGTTACAGCTTTCCCCTCAAGAAGCCTTTCGCTAAGACAGTTCTCGTGGAATTGGCAAAGTGATATTTGGAAGCCCATAGAGGGCTATGGTGAAAAAGGAAATATCCTCAGATGAAATCTGGAAAGAAGCTTTCTGAGAAACTGCTTAGTGTTCTGTTAATTCATCTCACAGAGTTACATCTGTATTTCGTGGATCTCTTTGCTAGCCTTATTTCTGTGGAATCTGAGAACAGATATTTCGGATCCCATTGAATACTATAGGGCCAAAGAAAATATCCTCCGATAACAAAGAGAAAGAAGCTTTCTGAGAAACTTCTCTGTATTCTGTGAAATCATCTCACAGAGTTACAGCTTTCCCCTCAAGAAGCCTTTCGCTAAGACAGTTCTTGTGGAATTGGCAAAGCGATATTTGGAAGCCCATAGAGGGCTATGGTGAAAAAGGAAATATCCTCACATGAAATCTGGAAAGAAGCTTTCTGTGAAACTGCTTAGTGTTCTGTTAATTCATCTCACAGAGTTACATCTGTATTTCGTGGATCTCTTTGCTAGACTTATTTCTGTGGAATCTGAGAACAGATATTTCGGATCCCTTTGAAGACTATAGGGCCAAAGGAAATATCCTCCGATTACAAAGAGAAAGAAGCTTACTGAGAAACTTCTTTGTGTTCTGTGAAATCATCTCACAGAGTTACAGCTTTCCCCTCAAGAAGCCTTTCGCTAAGACAGTTCTTGGGGAATTGGCAAAGTGATATTTGGAAGCCCTTAGAGGGCTATGGTGAAAAAGGAAATATCCTCACATGAAATCTGGAAAGAAGCTTCTGAGAAACTGCTGAGTGTTCTGTTAATTCATCTCACAGAGTTACATCTGTATTTCGTGGATCTCTTTGCTAACCTTATTTCTGTGGAATCTGAGAACAGATATTTCGGATCCCATTGAAGACTATGGGGCCAAAGAAAGTATCCTCTGATAACAAAGAGAAAGAAGCTTTCTGAGAAACTTCTTTGTATTCTGTGAAATCATCTCACAGAGTTACAGCTTTCCCCTCAAGAAGCCTTTCGCTAAGACAGTTCTTGTGGAATTGGCAAAGTGATATTTGGAAGCCCATAGAGGGCTACGGTGAAAAAGGAAATATCCTCAGATGAAATCTGGAAAGAAGCTTTCTGTGAAACTGCTTAGTGTTCTGTTAATTCATCTCACAGAGTTACATCTGTATTTCGTGGATCTCTTTGCTAGCCTTATTTCTGTGGAATCTGAGAACAGATATTTCGGATCCCATTGAAGACTATAGGACCAAAGGAAATATCCTCCGATAACAAAGAGAAAGAAGCTTTCTGAGAAACTTCTTTGTGTTCTGTGAAATCATCTCACAGAGTTACAGCTTTCCCCTCAAGAAGCCTTTCGTTAAGACAGTTCTCGTGGAATTGGCAAAGTGATATTTGGAAGCCCATAGAGGGCTATGGTGAAAAAGGAAATATCCTCAGATGAAACCTGGAAAGAAGCTTTCTGAGAAACTGCTTAGTGTTCTGTTCATTAATCGCACAGAGTTACATCTGTGTTTCGTGGATCTCTTTGCTAGCCTTATTTCTGTGGAATCTGAGAACAGATATTACGGATCCCATTGAAGACTATAGGGCCAAAGAAAATATCCTCTGATAACAAAGAGAAAGAAGCTTTCTGAGAAACTTCTTTGTGTTCTGTGAAATCATCTCACAGAGTTACAGCTTTCCCCTCAAGAAGCCTTTCGCTAAGACAGTTCTTGTGGAATTGGCAAAGTGATATTTGGATGCCCTTAGAGGGCTATGTTGAAAAAGGAAATATCCTCAGATGAAATCTGGAAAGAAGCTTTCTGAGAAACTGCTTAGTGTTCTGTTAATTCATCTCACAGAGTTACATCTGTATTTCGTGGATCTCTTTGCTAGACTTATTTCTGTGGAATCTGAGAACAGATATTTCGGATCCCTTTGAAGACTATAGGGCCAAAGGAAATATCCTCCGATAACAAAGAGAAAGAAGCTTTCTGAGAAACTTCTTTGTGTTCTGTGAAATCATCTCACAGAGTTACAGCTTTCCCCTCAAGAAGCCTTTCGCTAAGACAGTTCTCGTGGAATGGGCAAAGTGATATTTGAAAGCCCTTAGAGGGCTATGGTGAAAAAGGAAATATCCTCAGATGAAATCTGGAAAGAAGTTTTCTGAGAAACTGCTTAGTGTTCTGTTCATTAATCGCACAGAGTTACATCTGTGTTTCGTGGATCTCTTTGCTTGCCTTATTTCTGTGGAATCTGAGAACAGATATTACGGATCCCTTTGAAGACTATAGGGCCAAAGAAAATATCCTCCGATAACAAAGAGAAAGAAGCTTTCTGAGAAACTTCTTTGTATTCTGTGAAATCATCTCACAGAGTTACAGCTTTCCCCTCAAGAAGCCTTTCGCTAAGACAGTTCTTGTGGAATTGGCAAAGTGATATTTGGAAGCCCATAGAGGGCTATGGTGAAAAAGGAAATATCCTCAGATGAAATCTGGAAAGAAGCTTTCTGAGAAACTGCTTAGTGTTCTGTTAATTCATCTCACAGAGTTACATCTGTATTTCGTGGATCTCTTTGCTAGACTTATTTCTGTGGAATCTGAGAACAGATATTTCGGATCCCTTTGAAGACTATAGGGCCAAAGGAAATATCCTCCGATAACAAAGAGAAAGAAGCTTTCTGAGAAACTTCTTTGTGTTCTGTGAAATCATCTCACAGAGTTACAGCTTTCCCCTCAAGAAGCCTTTCGCTAAGACCGTTCTTGTGGAATTGGCAAAGTGATATTTGAAAGCCCTTAGAGGGCTATGGTGAAAAAGGAAATATCCTCAGATGAAATCTGGAAAGAAGCTTTCTGAGAACCTGCTTAGTGTTCTGTTAATTCATCTCACAGAGTTACGTCTGCATTTCGTGGATCTCTTTGCTAGCCTTATTTCTGTGGAATCTGAGAACAGATATTTCGGATCCCATTGAAGACTATAGGGCCAAAGGAAATATCCTCCGATAACAAAGAGAAAGAAGCTTTCTGAGAAACTTCTTTGTGTTCTGTGAAATCATCTCACAGAGTTACACCTTTCCCCTCAAGAAGCCTTTCGCTAAGACAGTTCTTGTGGAATTGGCAAAGTGATATTTGGAAGCCCATAGAGGGCTATGGTGAAAAAGGAAATATCCTCACATGAAATCTGGAAAGAAGCTTTCTGAGAAACTGCTGAGTGTTCTGTTAATTCATCTCACAGAGTTACATCTGTATTTCGTGGATCTCTTTGCTAGCCTTATTTCTGTGGAATCTGAGAACAGATATTTCGGATCCCTTTGAAGACTATAGGGCCAAAGGAAATATCCTCCGATAACAAAGAGAAAGAAGCTTTCTGAGAAACTTCTTTGTGTTCTGTGAAATCATCTCACAGAGTTACAGCTTTCCCCTCAAGAAGCCTTTCGCTAATACAGTTCTTGTGGAATTGGCAAAGTGATATTTGGAAGCCCTTAGAGGGCTATGGTGAAAAAGGAAATATCCTCAGATGAAATCTGGAAAGAAGCTTTCTGAGAAACTTCTGAGTGTTCTGTTAATTCATCTCACAGAGTTACATCTGTATTTCGTGGATCTCTTTGCTAGCCTTATTTCTGTGGAATCTGAGAACAGATATTTCGGATCCCATTGAAGACTATAGGAACAAAGGAAATATCCTCCGATAACAAAGAGAAAGAAGCTTTCTGAGAAACTTCTTTGTGTTCTGTGAAATCATCTCTCAGAGTTACAGCTTTCCCCTCAAGAAGCCTTTCGCTAAGACAGTTCTCGTGGAATTGGCAAAGTGATATTTGGAAGCCCATAGAGGGCTACGGTGAAAAAGGAAATATCCTCAGATGAAATCTGGAAAGAAGCTTTCTGTGAAACTGCTTAGTGTTCTGTTAATTCTTCTCACAGAGTTACATCTGTATTTCGTGGATCTCTTTGCTAGCCTTATTTCTGTGGAATCTGAGAACAGATATTTCCGATCCCTTTGAAGACTATAGGGCCAAAGGAAATATCCTCCGATAACAAAGAGAAAGAAGCTTTCTGAGAAACTTCTTTGTGTTCTGTGAAATCATCTCACAGAGTTACAGCTTTCCCCTCAAGAAGCCTTTCGTAAGACAGTTCTTGTGGAATTGGCAAAGTGATATTTGGAAGCCCATAGAGGGCTATGGTGAAACAGGAAATATCCTAAGATGAAATCTGGAAAAAAGCTTTCTGAGAACCTGCTTAGTGTTCTGTTAATTCATCTCACAGAGTTACGTCTGCATTTCGTGGATCTCTTTGCTAGACTTATTTCTGTGGAATCTGAGAACAGATATTTCGGATCCCATTGAAGACTATAGGGCCAAAGGAAATATCCTCCGATAACAAAGAGAAAGAAGCTTTCTGAGAAACTTCTTTGTGTTCTGTGAAACCATCTCACAGAGTTACACCTTTCCCCTCAAGAAGCCTTTCGCTAAGACAGTTCTTGTGGAATTGGCAAAGTGATATTTGGAAGCCCATAGATGGCTATGGTGAAAAAGGAAATATCCTCACATGAAATCTGGAAAGAAGCTTTCTGAGAAACTGCTGAGTGTTCTGTTAATTCATCTCACAGAGTTACATCTGTATTTCGTGAATGTCTTTGCTAGCCTTATTTCTGTGGAATCTGAGAACAGATATTTCGGATCCCTTTGAAGACTATAGGGCCAAAGGAAATATCCTCCGATAACAAAGAGAAAGAAGCTTTCTGAGAAACTTCTTTGTGTTCTGTGAAATCATCTCACAGAGTTACAGCTTTCCCCTCAAGAAGCCTTTCGCTAAGACAGTTCTTGTGGAATTGGCAAAGTGATATTTGGAAGCCCTTAGAGGGCTATGGTGAAAAAGGAAATATCCTCAGATGAAATCTGGAAAGAAGCTTTCTGAGAAACTTCTGAGTGTTCTGTTAATTCATCTCACAGAGTTACATCTGTATTTCGTGGATCTCTTTGCCAGCCTTATTTCTGTGGAATCTGAGAACAGATATTTCGGATCCCATTGAAGACTATAGGAACAAAGGAAATATCCTCCGATAACAAAGAGAAAGAAGCTTTCTGAGAAACTTCTTTGTGTTCTGTGAAATCATCTCTCAGAGTTACAGCTTTCCCCTCAAGAAGCCTTTCGCTAAGACAGTTCTCGTGGAATTGGCAAAGTGATATTTGGAAGCCCATAGAGGGCTATGGTGAAAAAGGAAATATCCTCAGATGAAATCTGGAAAGAAGCTTTCTGTGAAACTGCTTAGTGTTCTGTTAATTCTTCTCACAGAGTTACATCTGTATTTCGTGGATCTCTTTGCTAGACTTATTTCTGTGGAATCTGAGAACAGATATTTCGGATCCCTTTGAAGACTATAGGGCCAAAGGAAATATCCTCCGATAACAAAGAGAAAGAAGCTTTCTGAGAAACTTCTTTGTGTTCTGTGAAATCATCTCACAGAGTTACAGCTTTCCCCTCAAGAAGCCTTTCGCTAAGACAGTTCTTGTGGAATTGGCAAAGTGATATTTGGAAGCCCATAGAGGGCTATGGTGAAACAGGAAATATCCTAAGATGAAATCTGGAAAAAAGCTTTCTGAGAACCTGCTTAGTGTTCTGTGAATTCATCTCACAGAGTTACGTCTGCATTTCGTGGATCTCTTTGCTAGACTTATTTCTGTGGAATCTGAGAACAGATATTTCGGATCCCTTTGAAGACTATAGGGCCAAAGGAAATATCCTCCGATAACAAAGAGAAAGAAGCTTTCTGAGAAACTTCTTTGTGTTCTGTGAAATCATCTCACAGAGTTACAGCTTTCCCCTCAAGAAGCCTTTCGCTAAGACAGTTCTTGTGGAATGGGCAAAGTGATATTTGAAAGCCCTTAGAGGGCTATGGTGAAAAAGGAAATATCCTCAGATGAAATCTGGAAAGAAGTTTTCTGAGAAACTGCTTAGTGTTCTGTTCATTAATCGCACAGAGTTACATCTGTGTTTCGTGGATCTCTTTGCTAGCCTTATTTCTGTGGAATCTGAGAACAGATATTACGGATCCCATTGAAGACTATAGGGCCAAAGAAAATATCCTCCGATAACAAAGAGAAAGAAGCTTTCTGAGAAACTTCTTTGTATTCTGTGAAATCATCTCACAGAGTTACAGCTTTCCCCTCAAGAAGCCTTTCGCTAAGACAGTTCTTGTGGAATTGGCAAAGTGATATTTGGAAGCCCATAGAGGGCTATGGTGAAAAAGGAAATATCCTCAGATGAAATCTGGAAAGAAGCTTTCTGAGAAACTGCTTAGTGTTCTGTTATTTCAACTCACAGAGTTACATCTGTATTTCGTGGATCTCTTTGCTAGACTTATTTCTGTGGAATCTGAGAACAGATATTTCGGATCCCTTTGAAGACTATAGGGCCAAAGGAAATATCCTCCGATAACAAAGAGAAAGAAGCTTTCTGAGAAACTTCTTTGTGTTCTGTGAAATCATCTCACAGAGTTACAGCTTTCCCCTCAAGAAGCCTTTCGCTAAGACAGTTCTTGTGGAATGGGCAAAGTGATATTTGAAAGCCCTTAGAGGGCTATGGTGAAAAAGGAAATATCCTCACATGAAATCTGGAAAGAAGTTTTCTGAGAAACTGCTTAGAGTTCTGTTCATTAATCGCACAGAGTTACATCTGTGTTTCGTGGATCTCTTTGCTTGCCTTATTTCTGTGGAATCTGAGAACAGATATTACGGATCCCATTGAAGACTATAGGACCAAAGAAAATATCCTCCGATAACAAAGATAAAGAAGCTTTCTGAGAAACTTCTTTGTATTCTGTGAAATCATCTCACAGAGTTACAGCTTTCCGCTCAAGAAGCCTTTCGCTAAGACAGTTCTCGTGGAATTGGCAAAGTGATATTTGAAAGCCCTTAGAGGGCTATGGTGAAAAAGGAAATATCCTCAGATGAAATCTGGAAAGAAGCTTTCTGAGAACCTGCTTAGTGTTCTGTTAATTCATCTCACAGAGTTACGTCTGCATTTCGTGGATCTCTTTGCTAGCCTTATTTCTGTGGAATCTGAGAACAGATATTTCGGATCCCTTTGAAGACTATAGGGCCAAAGGAAATATCCTCCGATAACAAAGAGAAAGAAGCTTTCTGAGAAACTTCTTTGTGTTCTGTGAAATCATCTCACAGAGTTACAGCTTTCCCCTCAAGAAGCCTTTCGCTAAGACAGTTCTTGTGGAATTGGCAAAGTGATATTTGGAAGCCCATAGAGGGCTATGGTGAAACAGGAAATATCCTCATATGAAATCTGGAAAGAAGCTTTCTGAGAACCTGCTTAGTGTTCTGTTAATTCATCTCACAGAGTTACGTCTGCATTTCGTGGATCTCTTTGCTAGACTTATTTCTGTGGAATCTGAGAACAGATATTTCGGATCCCATTGAAGACTATAGAGCCAAAGGAAATATCCTCCAATAACAAAGAGAAAGAAGCTTACTGAGAAACTTCTTTGTGTTCTGTGAAATCATCTCACAGAGTTACAGCTTTCCTCTCAAGAAGCCTTTCGCTAAGACAGTTCTTGTGGAATTGGCAAAGCGATATTTGGAAGCCCATAGAGGGCTATGGTGAAAAAGGAAATATCCTCAGATGAAATCTGGAAAGAAGCTTTCTGAGAAACTGCTTAGTGTTCTGTGAATTCATCTCACAGAGTTACATCTGTATTTCGTGGATCTCTTTGCTAGCCTTATTTCTGTGGAATCTGAGAACAGATATTTCGGATCCCATTGAAGACTATAGGGCCAAAGGAAATATCCTCCGATAACAAAGAGAAAGAAGCTTTCTGAGAAACTTCTTTGTGTTCTGTGAAATCATCTCACAGAGTTACAGCTTTCCCCTCAAGAAGCCTTTCGCTAAGACAGTTCTCGTGGAATTGGCAAAGTGATATTTGGAAGCCCATAGAGGGCTATGGTGAAAAAGGAAATATCCTCAGATGAAACCTGGAAAGAAGCTTTCTGAGAAACTGCTTAGTGTTCTGTTCATTAATCGCACAGAGTTACATCTGTGTTTCGTGGATCTCTTTGCTGGCCTTATTTCTGTGGAATCTGAGAACAGATATTACGGATCCCATTGAAGACTATAGGGCCAAAGAAAATATCCTCTGATAACAAAGAGAAAGAAGCTTTCTGAGAAACTTCTTTGTGTTCTGTGAAATCATCTCACAGAGTTACAGCTTTCCCCTCAAGAAGCCTTTCGCTAAGACAGTTCTTGTGGAATTGGCAAAGTGATATTTGGATGCCCTTAGAGGGCTATGTTGAAAAAGGAAATATCCTCAGATGAAATCTGGAAAGAAGCTTTCTGAGAAACTGCTTAGTGTTCTGTTAATTCATCTCACAGAGTTACATCTGTATTTCGTGGATCTCTTTGCTAGACTTATTTCTGTGGAATCTGAGAACAGATATTTCGGATCCCTTTGAAGACTATAGGGCCAAAGGAAATATCCTCCGATAACAAAGAGAAAGAAGCTTTCTGAGAAACTTCTTTGTGTTCTGTGAAATCATCTCACAGAGTTACAGCTTTCCCCTCAAGAAGCCTTTCGCTAAGACAGTTCTTGTGGAATGGGCAAAGTGATATTTGAAAGCCCTTAGAGGGCTATGGTGAAAAAGGAAATATCCTCAGATGAAATCTGGAAAGAAGTTTTCTGAGAAACTGCTTAGTGTTCTGTTCATTAATCGCACAGAGTTACATCTGTGTTTCGTGGATCTCTTTGCTAGCCTTATTTCTGTGGAATCTGAGAACAGATATTACGGATCCCATTGAAGACTATAGGGCCAAAGAAAATATCCTCCGATAACAAAGAGAAAGAAGCTTTCTGAGAAACTTCTTTGTATTCTGTGAAATCATCTCACAGAGTTACAGCTTTCCCCTCAAGAAGCCTTTCGCTAAGACAGTTCTTGTGGAATTGGCAAAGTGATATTTGGAAGCCCATAGAGGGCTATGGTGAAAAAGGAAATATCCTCAGATGAAATCTGGAAAGAAGCTTTCTGAGAAACTGCTTAGTGTTCTGTTAATTCATCTCACAGAGTTACATCTGTATTTCGTGGATCTCTTTGCTAGACTTATTTCTGTGGAATCTGAGAACAGATATTTCGGATCTCTTTGAAGACTATAGGGCCAAAGGAAATATCCTCCGATAACAAAGAGAAAGAAGCTTTCTGAGAAACTTCTTTGTGTTCTGTGAAATCATCTCACAGAGTTACAGCTTTCCCCTCAAGAAGCCTTTCGCTAAGACAGTTCTTGTGGAATTGGCAAAGTGATATTTGAAAGCCCTTAGAGGGCTATGGTGAAAAAGGAAATATCCTCAGATGAAATCTGGAAAGAAGCTTTCTGAGAACCTGCTTAGTGTTCTGTTAATTCATCTCACAGAGTTACGTCTGCATTTCGTGGATCTCTTTGCTAGCCTTATTTCTGTGGAATCTGAGAACAGATATTTCGGATCCCATTGAAGACTATAGGGACAAAGGAAATATCCTCCGATAACAAAGAGAAAGAAGCTTTCTGAGAAACTTCTTTGTGTTCTGTGAAATCATCTCACAGAGTTACACCTTTCCCCTCAAGAAGCCTTTCGCTAAGACAGTTCTTGTGGAATTGGCAAAGTGATATTTGGAAGCCCCTAGAGGGCTATGGTGAAAAAGGAAATATCCTCAGATGAAATCTGGAAAGAAGCTTTCTGAGAAACTGCTGAGTGTTCTGTTAATTCATCTCACAGAGTTACATCTGTATTTCGTGGATCTCTTTGCTAGCCTTATTTCTGTGGAATCTGAGAACAGATATTTCGGATCCCATTGAAGACTATAGGGCCAAAGGAAATATCCTCCGATAACAAAGAGAAAGAAGCTTTCTGAGAAACTTCTTTGTGTTCTGTGAAATCATCTCACAGAGTTACAGCTTTCCCCTCAAGAAGCCTTTCGCTAAGACAGTTCTTGTGGAATTGGCAAAGTGATATTTGGAAGCCCTTAGAGGGCTATGGTGAAAAAGGAAATATCCTCAGATGAAATCTGGAAAGAAGCTTTCTGAGAAACTTCTGAGTGTTCCGTTAATTCATCTCACAGAGTTACATCTGTATTTCGTGGATCTCTTTGCTACCCTTATTTCTGTGGAATCTGAGAACAGATATTTCGGACCCATTGAAGACTATAGGACCAAAGGAAATATCCTCCGATAACAAAGAGAAAGAAGCTTTCTGAGAAACTTCTTTGTGTTCTGTGAAATCATCTCTCAGAGTTACAGCTTTCCCCTCAAGAAGCCTTTCGCTAAGACAGTTCTCGTGGAATTGGCAAATTGATATTTGGAAGCCCATAGAGGGCTATGGTGAAAAAGGAAATATCCTCAGATGAAATCTGGAAGGAAGCTTTCTGAGAAACTGCTGAGTGTTCTGTTAATTCATCTCACAGAGTTACATCTGTATTTCGTGGATCTCTTTGCTAGCCTTATTTCTGTGGATTCTGAGAACAGATATTTCGGATCCCATTGAAGACAATAGGACCAAAGGAAATATCCTCCGATAACAAAGAGAAAGAAGCTTTCTGAGAAACTTCTTTGTGTTCTGTGAAATCATCTCTCAGAGTTACAGCTTTCCCCTCAAGGAGCCTTTCGCTAAGACAGTTCTCGTGGAATTGGCAAAGTGATATTTGGAAGCCCATAGAGGGCTATGGTGAAAAAGGAAATATCCTCAGATGAAATCTGGAAAGAAGCTTTCTGAGAAACTGCTTAGTGTTCTGTTAATTCATCTCACAGAGTTACATCTGTATTTCGTGGATCTCTTTGCTAGCCTTATTTCTGTGGAATCTGAGAACAGATATTTCGGATCCCATTGAAGACTATAGGGCCAAAGAAAATATCCTCCGATAACAAAGAGAAAGAAGCTTTCTGAGAAACTTCTCTGTATTCTGTGAAATCATCTCACAGAGTTACAGCTTTCCCCTCAAGAAGCCTTTCGCTAAGACAGTTCTTGTGGAATTGGCAAAGCGATATTTGGAAGCCCATAGAGGGCTATGGTGAAAAAGGAAATATCCTCACATGAAATCTGGAAAGAAGCTTTCTGTGAAACTGCTTAGTGTTCTCTTAATTCATCTCACAGAGTTACATCTGTATTTCGTGGATCTCTTTGCCTTCTTATTTCTGTGGAATCTGAGAACAGATATTTCGGATCCCTTTGAAGACTATAGGGCCAAAGGAAATATCCTCCGATAACAAAGAGAAAGAAGCTTACTGAGAAACTTCTTTGTGTTCTGTGAAATCATCTCACAGCGTTACAGCTTTCCCCTCAAGAAGCCTTTCGCTAAGACAGTTCTTGTGGAATTGGCAAAGCGATATTTGGAAGCCCATAGAGGGCTATGGTGAAAAAGGAAATATCCTCAGATGAAATCTGGAAAGAAGCTTTCTGAGAAACTGCTTAGTGTTCTGTTAATTCATCTCACAGAGTTACATCTGTATTTCGTGGATCTCTTTGCTAGACTTATTTCTGTGGAATCTGAGAACAGATATTTCGGATCCCATTGAAGACTACAGGGCCAGAGAAAATATCCTCCGATAACAAAGAGAAAGAAGCTTTCTGAGAAACTTCTTTGTATTCTGTGAAATCATCTCACAGAGTTACAGCTTTCCCCTCAAGAAGCCTTTCGCTAAGACATTTCTTGTGGAATTGGCAAAGTGATATTTGGAAGCCCAAAGAGGGCTATGGTGAAAGAGGAAATATCCTCAGATGAAATCTGGAAAGAAGCTTTCTGAGAAACTGCTTAGTGTTCTGTTAATTCATCTCACAGAGTTACATCTGTATTTCGTGGATCTCTTTGCTAGACTTATTTCTGTGGAATCTGAGAACAGATATTTCGGATCCCTTTGAAGACTATAGGGCCAAAGGAAATATCCTCCGATAACAAAGAGAAAGAAGCTTTCTGAGAAACTTCTTTGTTTTCTGTGAAATCATCTCACAGAGTTACAGCTTTCCCCTCAAGAAGCCTTTCGCTAAGACAGTTCTTGTGGAATTGGCAAAGTGATATTTGGAAGCCCATAGAGGGCTATGGTGAAAAAGGAAATATCCTCAGATGAAATCTGGAAAGAAGCTTTCTGAGAACCTGCTTAGTGTTCTCTTAATTCATCTCACAGAGTTACGTCTGCATTTCGTGGTTCTCTTTGCTAGACTTTTCTCTGTGGAATCTGAGAACAGATATTTCGGATCCCATTGAAGACTATAGGGCCAAAGGAAATATCCTCCGATAACAAAGAGAAAGAAGCTTACTGAGAAACTTCTTTGTGTTCTGTGAAATCATCTCACAGAGTAACAGCTTTCCCCTCAAGAAGTCTTTCTCTAAGACTGTTCTTGTGGTATTGGCAAAGTGATATTTGGAAGCCCATAGAGGGCTATGGTTAAAAAGGAAATATCCTCAGATGAAATCTGGAAAGAAGCTTTCTGAGAAACTGCTTAGTGTTCTGTTAATTCATCTCACAGAGTTACATCTGTATTTCGTGGATCTCTTTGCTAGCCTTATTTCTGTGGAATCTGAGAACAGATATTTCTGATCCCATTGAAGACTATTGGGCCAAAGGAAATAATCTCCGATGACAAAGAGAAAGAAGCTTTCTGAGAAACTTCTTTGTGTTCTGTGAAATCATCTCACAGAGTTACAGCATTCCCCTCAAGAAGCCTTTCGCTAAGACAGTTCTTGTGGAATTGGCAAAGTGATATTTGGAAGCCCATAGAGGGCTATGGAGAAAAAGGAAATGTCCTCAGATGAAATCTGGAAAGAAGCTTTCTGAGAAACTGCTGAGTGTTCTGTTAATTCATCTCACAGAGTTACATCTGTATTTCGTGGATCTCTTTGCTAGCCTTATTTCTGTGGAATCTGAGAACAGATATTTCGGATCCCATTGAAGACTATGGGGCCAAAGAAAGTATCCTCTGATAACAAAGAGAAAGAAGCTTTCTGAGAAACTTCTTTGTATTCTGTGAAATCATCTCACAGTGTTACAGCTTTCCCCTCAAGAAGCCTTTCGCTAAGACAGTTCTTGTGGAATTGGCAAAGTGATATTTGGAAGCCCATAGAGGGCTACGGTGAAAAAGGAAATATCCTCAGATGAAATCTGGAAAGAAGCTTTCTGTGAAACTGCTTAGTGTTCTGTTAATTCATCTCACAGAGTTACATCTGTATTTCGTGGATCTCTTTGCTAGCCTTATTTCTGTGGAATCTGAGAACAGATATTTCGGATCCCTTTGAAGACTATAGGGTCAAAGGAAATATCCTCCGATAACAAAGAGAAAGAAGCTTTCTGAGAAACTTCTTTGTGTTCTGTGAAATCATCTCTCAGAGTTACAGCTTTCCCCTCAAGAAGCCTTTCGCTAAGACAGTTCTTGTGGAATTGGCAAAGCGATATTTGGAAGCCCATAGAGGGCTATGGTGAAAAAGGAAATATCCTCAGATGAAATCTGGAAAGAAGCTTTGTGAGAAACTGCTTAGTGTTCTGTTAATTCATCTCACAGAGTTACATCTGTATTTCGTGGATCTCTTTGCTAGCCTTATTTCTGTGGAATCTGAGAACAGATATTTCGGATCCCATTGAAGACTATAGGGCCAAAGGAAATATCCTCCGATAACAAAGAGAAAGAAGCTTTCTGAGAAACTTCTTTGTGTTCTGTGAAATCATCTCACAGAGTTACAGCTTTCCCCTCAAGAAGCCTTTCGCTAAGACAGTTCTTGTGGAATTGGCAAAGTGATATTTGGAAGCCCATAGAGGGCTATGGTGAAAAAGGAAATATCCTCAGATGAAATCTGGAAGGAAGCTTTCTGAGAAACTGCTGAGTGTTCTGTTAATTCATCTCACAGAGTTACATCTGTATTTCGTGTATCTCTTTGCTACCTTTATTTCTGTGGAATCTGAGAACAGATATTTCGGATCCCATTGAAGACTATAGGGCCAAAGGAAATATCCTCCGATAACAAAGAGAAAGAAGCTTTCTGAGAAACTTCTTTGTGTTCTGTGAAATCATCTCACAGAGTTACAGCTTTCCCCTCAAGAAGCCTTTCGCTAAGACAGTTCTTGTGGAATTGGCAAAGAGATATTTGGAAGCCCTTAGAGGGCTAGGGTGAAAAAGGAAATATCCTCAGATGAAATCTGGAAGGAAGCTTTCTGAGAAACTGCTGAGTGTTCTGTTAATTCATCTCACAGAGTTACATCTGTATTTCGTGGATCTCTTTGCTAGCTTTATTTCTGTGGAATCTGAGAACAGATATTTCGGATCCCTCTGAAGACTACAGGGCCAAAGGAAATATTCTCTGATAACAAAGAGAAAGAAGCTTTCAGAGAAACTTCTTTGTGTTCTATGAAATCATCTCACAGAGTTACAGCTTTCCCCTCAAGAAGCCTTTCGCTAAGACAGTTCTTGTGGAATTGGCAAAGTGATATTTGGAAGCCCATAGAGGGCTATGGTTAAAAATGAAATATCCTCAGATGAAATCTGGAAAGAAGCTTTCTGAGAAACTTCTGAGTGTTCTGTTAATTCATCTCACAGAGTTACATCTGTATTTCGTGGATCTCTTTGCTAGCCTTATTTCTGTGGAATCTGAGAACAGATATTTCGGATCCCTTTGAAGACTATAGGGCCAAAGGAAATATCCTCCGATAACAAAGAGAAAGAAGCTTTCTGAGAAACTTCTTTGTGTTCTGTGAAATCATCTCACAGAGTTACAGCTTTCCCCTCAGGAAGCCTTTCGCTAAGACAGTTCTCGTGGAATTGGCAAAGTGATATTTGGAAGCCCATAGAGGGCTATGGTGAAAAAGGAAATATCCTCAGATGAAAACTGGAAAGAAGCTTTCTGAGAAACTTCTCAGTGTTCTGTTAATTCATCTCACAGAGTTACATCTGTATTTCGTGGATCTCTTTGCTAGCCTTATTTCTGTGGAATCTGAGAACAGATATTTCGGATCCCATTGAAGACTATAGGACCAAAGGTAATATCCTCCGATAACAAAGAGAAAGAAGCTTTCTGAGAAACTTCTTTGTGTTCTGTGAAATCATCTCTCAGAGTTACAGCTTTCCCCTCAAGAAGCCTTTCGCTAAGACAGTTCTCGTGGAATTGGCAAAGTGATATTTGGAAGCCCATAGAGGGCTATGGTGAAAAAGGAAATATCCTCAGATGAAATCTGGAAAGAAGCTTTCTGAGAAACTGCTTAGTGTTCTATTAATTCATCTCACAGAGTTACATCTGTATTTCGTGGATCTCTTTGCTAGCCTTATTTCTGTGGAATCTGAGAACAGATATTTCGGATCCCTTTGAAGAATATAGGGCCAAAGGAAATATCCTCCGATAACAAAGAGAAAGAAACTTTCTGAGAAACTTCTCTGTATTCTGTGAAATCATCTCACAGAGTTACAGCTTTCCCCTCAAGAAGCCTTTCGCTAAGACAGTTCTTGTGGAATTGGCAAAGCGATATTTGGAAGCCCATAGAGGGCTATGGTGAAAAAGGAAATATCCTCACATGAAATCTGGAAAGAAGCTTTCTGTGAAACTGCTTAGTGTTCTGTTAATTCATCTCACAGAGTTACATCTGTATTTCGTGGATCTCTTTGCTAGACTTATTTCTGTGGAATCTGAGAACAGATATTTCGGATCCCTTTGAAGACTATAGGGCCAAAGGAAATATCCTCCGATAACAAAGAGAAAGAAGCTTACTGAGAAACTTCTTTGTGTTCTGTGAAATCATCTCACAGCGTTACAGCTTTCCCCTCAAGAAGCCTTTCGCTAAGACAGTTCTTGTGGAATTGGCAAAGCGATATTTGGAAGCCCATAGAGGGCTATGGTGAAAAAGGAAATATCCTCAGATGAAATCTGGAAAGAAGCTTTCTGAGAAACTGCTTAGTGTTCTGTTAATTCATCTCACAGAGTTACATCTGTATTTCGTGGATCTCTTTGCTAGACTTATTTCTGTGGAATCTGAGAACAGATATTTCGGATCCCATTGAAGACTACAGGGCCAGAGAAAATATCCTCCGATAACAAAGAGAAAGAAGCTTTCTGAAAAACTTCTTTGTATTCTGTGAAATCATCTCACAGAGTTACAGCTTTCCCCTCAAGAAGCCTTTCGCTAAGACATTTCTTGTGGAATTGGCAAAGTGATATTTGGAAGCCCAAAGAGGGCTATGGTGAAAAAGGAAATATCCTCAGATGAAATCTGGAAAGAAGCTTTCTGAGAAACTGCTTAGTGTTCTGTTAATTCATCTCACAGAGTTACATCTGTATTTCGTGGATCTCTTTGCTAGACTTATTTCTGTGGAATCTGAGAACAGATATTTCGGATCCCTTTGAAGACTATAGGGCCAAAGGAAATATCCTCCGATAACAAAGAGAAAGAAGCTTTCTGAGAAACTTCTTTGTGTTCTGTGAAATCATCTCACAGAGTTACAGCTTTCCCCTCGAGAAGCCTTTCGCTAAGACAGTTCTTGTGGAATTGGCAAAGTGATATTTGGAAGCCCATAGAGGGCTATGGTGAAAAAGGAAATATCCTCAGATGAAATCTGGAAAGAAGCTTTCTGAGAACCTGCTTAGTGTTCTGTTAATTCATCTCACAGAGTTACGTCTGCATTTCGTGGATCTCTTTGCTAGACTTTTCTCTGTGGAATCTGAGAACAGATATTTCGGATCCCTTTGAAGACTATAGGGCCAAAGGAAATATCCTCCGATAACAAAGAGAAAGAAGCTTACTGAGAAACTTCTTTGTGTTCTGTGAAATCATCTCACAGAGTAACAGCTTTCCCCTCAAGAAGTCTTTCTCTAAGACTGTTCTTGTGGAATTGGCAAAGTGATATTTGGAAGCCCATAGAGGGCTATGGTTAAAAAGGAAATATCCTCAGATGAAATCTGGAAAGAAGCTTTCTGAGAAACTGCTTAGTGTTCTGTTAATTCATCTCACAGAGTTACATCTGTATTTCGTGGATCTCTTTGCTAGCCTTATTTCTGTGGAATCTGAGAACAGATATTTCGGATCCCATTGAAGACTATTGGGCCAAAGGAAATAATCTCCGATGACAAAGAGAAAGAAGCTTTCTGAGAAACTTCTTTGTGTTCTGTGAAATCATCTCACAGAGTTACAGCATTCCCCTCAAGAAGCCTTTCGCTAAGACAGTTCTTGTGGAATTGGCAAAGTGATATTTGGAAGCCCATAGAGGGCTATGGTGAAAAAGGAAATGTCCTCAGATGAAATCTGGAAAGAAGCTTTCTGAGAAACTGCTGAGTGTTCTGTTAATTCATCTCACAGAGTTACATCTGTATTTCGTGGATCTCTTTGCTAGCCTTATTTCTGTGGAATCTGAGAACAGATATTTCGGATCCCTCTGAAGACTACAGGGCCAAAGGAAATATCCTCTGATAACAAAGAGAAAGAAGCTTTCAAAGAAACTTCTTTGTGTTCTGTGAAATCATCTCACAGAATTACAGCTTTCCCCTCAAGAAGCCTTTCGCTAAGACAGTTCTTGTGGAATTGGCAAAGTGATATTTGGAAGCCCATAGAGGGCTATGGTTAAAAATGAAATATCCTCAGATGAAATCTGAAAAGAAGCTTTCTGAGAAACTTCTGAGTGTTCTGTTAATTCATCTCACAGAGTTACATCTGTATTTCGTGGATCTCTTTGCTAGCCTTATTTCTGTGGTATCTGAGAACAGATATTTCGGATCCCATAGAAGACTATAGGACCAAAGGAAATATCCTCCGATAACAAAGAGAAAGAAGCTTTCTGAGAAACTTCTTTGTGTTCTGTGAAATCATCTCACAGAGTTACAGCTTTCCCCTCAAGAAGCCTTTCGCTAAGACAGTTCTCGTGGAATTGGCAAAGTGATATATGGAAGCCCATAGAGGGCTATGGTGAAAAAGGAAATATCCTCAGATGAAATCTGGAAAGAAGCTTTTGAGAAACTGCTTAGTGTTCTGTTAATTCATCTCACAGAGTTACATCTGTATTTCGTGGATCTCTTTGCTAGCCTTATTTCTGTGGAATCTGAGAACAGATATTTCGGATCCCATTGAAGACTATGGGGCCAAAGAAAGTATCCTCTGATAACAAAGAGAAAGAAGCTTTCTGAGAAACTTCTTTGTATTCTGTGAAATCATCTCACAGAGTTACAGCTTTCCCCTCAAGAAGCCTTTCGCTAAGACAGTTCTTGTGGAATCGGCAAAGTGATATTTGGAAGCCCATAGAGGGCTACGGTGAAAAAGGAAATATCCTCAGATGAAATCTGGAAAGAAGCTTTCTGTGAAACTGCTTAGTGTTCTGTTAATTCATCTCACAGAGTTACATCTGTATTTCGTGGATCTCTTTGCTAACCTTATTTCTGTGCAATCTGAGAACAGATATTTCGGATCCCTTTGAAGACTATAGGGTCAAAGGAAATATCCTCCGATAACAAAGAGAAAGAAGCTTTCTGAGAAACTTCTTTGTGTTCTGTGAAATCATCTCACAGAGTTACAGCTTTCCCCTCAAGAAGCCTTTCGCTAAGACAGTTCTTGTGGAATTGGCAAAGCGATATTTGGAAGCCCATAGAGGGCTACGGTGAAAAAGGAAATATCCTCAGATGAAATCTGGAAGGAAGCTTTCTGAGAAACTGCTGAGTGTTCTGTTAATTCATCTCACAGAGTTACATCTGTATTTCGTGTATCTCTTTGCTAGCTTTATTTCTGTGGAATCTGAGAACAGATATTTCGGATCCCATTGAAGACTATAGGGCCAAAGGAAATATCCTCCGATAACAAAGAGAAAGAAGCTTTCTGAGAAACTTCTTTGTGTTCTGTGAAATCATCTCACAGAGTTACAGCTTTCCCCTCAAGAAGCCTTTCGCTAAGACAGTTCTTGTGGAATTGGCAAAGAGATATTTGGAAGCCCTTAGAGGGCTAGGGTGAAAAAGGAAATATCCTCAGATGAAATCTGGAAGGAAGCTTTCTGAGAAACTGCTGAGTGTTCTGTTTATTCATCTCACAGAGTTACATCTGTATTTCGTGGATCTCTTTGCTAGCTTTATTTCTGTGGAATCTGAGAACAGATATTTCGGATCCCTCTGAAGACTACAGGGCCAAAGGAAATATTCTCTGATACCAAAGAGAAAGAAGCTTTCAGAGAAACTTCTTTGTGTTCTGTGAAATCATCTCACAGAGTTACAGCTTTCCCCTCAAGAAGCCTTTCGCTAAGACAGTTCTTGTGGAATTGGCAAAGTGATATTTGGAAGCCCATAGAGGGCTATGGTTAAAAATGAAATATCCTCAGATGAAATCTGGAAAGAAGCTTTCTGAGAAACTTCTGAGTGTTCTGTTAATTCATCTCACAGAGTTACATCTGTATTTCGTGGATCTCTTTGCTAGCCTTATTTCTGTGGAATCTGAGAACAGATATTTCGGATCCCGTAGAAGACTATAGGACCAAAGGAAATATCCTCCGATAACAAAGAGAAAGAAGCTTTCTGAGAAACTTCTTTGTGTTCTGTGAAATCATCTCACAGAGTTACAGCTTTCCCCTCAAGAAGCCTTTCGCTAAGACAGTTCTCGTGGAATTGGCAAAGTGATATTTGGAAGCCCATAGAGGGCTATGGTGAAAAAGGAAATATCCTCAGATGAAATCTGGAAAGAAGCTTTCTGAGAAACTGCTTAGTGTTCTGTTAATTCATCTCACAGAGTTACATCTGTATTTCGTGGATCTCTTTGCTAGCTTTATTTCTGTGGAATCTGAGAACAGATATTTCGGATCCCATTGAAGTCTATAGGGCCAAAGGAAATATCCTCCGATAACAAAGAGAAAGAAGCCTTCTGAGAAACTTCTTTGTGTTCTGTGAAATCATCTCACAGAGTTACAGCTTTCCCCTCAAGAAGCCTTTCGCTAAGACAGTTCTTGTGGAATTGGCAAAGAGATATTTGGAAGCACTTAGAGAGCTAGGGTGAAAAAGGAAATATCCTCACATGAAATCTGGAAGGAAGCTTTCTGAGAAACTGCTGAGTGTTCTGTTAATTCATCTCACAGAGTTACATCTGTATTTCGTGGATCTCTTTGCTAGTTTTATTTCTGTGGAATCTGAGAACAGATATTTCGGATCCCTCTGAAGACTATAGGGCCAAAGGAAATATCCTCTGATAACAAAGAGAAAGAAGCTTTCAGAGAAACTTCTTTGTGTTCTGTGAAATCATCTCACAGAGTTACAGCTTTCCCCTCAAGAAGCCTTTCGCTAAGACAGTTCTTGTGGAATTGGCAAAGTGATATTTGAAAGCCCATAGAGGGCTATGGTGAAAAACGAAATATCCTCAGCTGAAATCTGGAAAGAAGCTTTCTGTGAAACTGCTTAGTGTTCTGTTAATTCATCTCACAGAGTTACATCTGTATTTCGTGGATCTCTTTGCTAGCCTTATTTCTGTGGAATCTGAGAACAGATATTGCGGATCCCATTGAAGACTATAGGGCCAAAGGAAATATCCTCCGATAACAAAGAGAAAGAAGCTTTCTGAGAAACTTCTTTGTGTTCTGTGAAATCATCTCACAGAGTTACAGCTTTCCCCTCAAGAAGCCTTTCGCTAAGACAGTTCTTGTGGAATTGGCAAAGTGATATTTGGAAGCCCTTAGAGGGCTATGGTGAAAAAGGAAATATCCTCAGATGAAATCTGGAAAGAAGCTTTCTGAGAAACTGCTTCGTGTTCTGTTAATTCATCTCACAGAGTTACATCTGTATTTCGTGGATCTCTTTGCTAGCCTTATTTCTTTGGAATCTGAGAACAGATATTTCGGATCCCAATGAAGACTATAGGGCCAAAGGAAATATCCTCCGATAACAAAGAGAAAGAAGCTTTCTGAGAAACTTCTTTGTGTTCTGTGAAATCATCTCACACAGTTACAGCTTTCCCCTCAAGAAGCCTTTCGCTAAGACAGTTCTTGTGGAATTGGCAAAGTGATATTTGGAAGCCCATAGAGGGCTATGGTGAAAAAGGAAATATCCTCAGATGAAAACTGGAAGGAAGCTTTCTGAGAAAATGCTGAGTGTTCTGTTAATTCATCTCACAGAGTTACATCTGTATGTCGTGGATCTCTTTGCTAGCCTTATTTCTGTGGAATCTGAGAACAGATATTTCGGATCCCATTGAAGACTACAGGGCCAAAGGAAATATCCTCCGATAACAAAGAGAAAGAAGCTTTCTGAGAAACTTCTTTGTGTTCTGTGAAATCATCTCACAGAGTTACAGCTTTCCCCTCAAGAAGCCTTTCGCTAAGACAGTTCTTGTGGAATTGGCAAAGTGATATTTGGAATCCCATAGAGGGCTATGGTGAAAAAGGAAATATCCTCAGATGAAATCTGGAAAGAAGCTTTCTGAGAAACTGCTGAGTGTTCTGTTAATTCATCTCACAGAGTTACATCTGTATTTCGTGGATCTCTTTGCTAGCCTTATTTCTGTGGAACCTGAGAACAGATATTTCGGATCCCATTGTAGACTATAGGGCCAAAGGAAATATCCTCCGATAACAAAGAGAAAGAAGCTTTCTGTGAAACTTCTTTGTGTTCTGTGAAATCATCTCACAGAGTTACAGCTTTCCCCTCAAGAAGCCTTCCGCTAAGACAGTTCTTGTTGAATTGGCAAAGTGATATTTGGAAGCCCATAGAGGGCTATGGTGAAAAAGGAAATATCCTCAGTTGAAACCTGGAAAGAAGATTTCTGAGAAACTGCTGAGTGTTCTGTTAATTCATCTCACAGAGTTACATCTGTATTTCGTGGATCTCTTTGCTAGCCTTATTTCTGTGGAATCTGAGAACAGATATGTCGGATCCCATTGAAGACTATAGGGCCAAAGGAAATATCCTCCGATAACAAAGAGAAAGAAGCTTTCTGAGAAACTTCTTTGTGTTCTGTGAAATCATCTCACAGAGTTACAGCTTTCCCCTCAAGAAGCCTTTCGCTAAGACAGTTCTTGTGGAATTGGCAAAGTGATATTTGGAAGCCCATAGAGGGCTATGTTGAAAAAGTAAATATTCTCAGATGAAATCTGGAAGGAAGCTTTCTGTGATACTGCTTAGGGTTCTGTTAATTCATCTCACAGAGTTACATCTGTATTTCGTGGATCTCTTTGCTAGCCTTATTTCTTTGGAATCTGAGAACAGATATTTCTGATCCCATTGAAGACTATAGAGCCAAAGGAAATATCCTCCGATAACAAAGAGAAAGAAGCTTTCTGAGAAACTTCTTTGTGTTCTGTGAAATCATCTCACAGAGTTACAGCTTTCCCCTCAAGAAGCCTTTCGCTAAGACAGTTCTTGTGGAATTGGCAAAGTGATATTTGGAAGCCCATAGAGGGCTATGGAGAAAAAGGAAATATCCTCAGATGAAAACTGGAAGGAAGCTTTCTGAGAAAATGCTGAGTGTTCTGTTAATTCATCTCACAGCATTACATCAGTATGTCGTGGATCTCTTTGCTAGCCTTATTTCTGTGGAATCTGAGAACAGATATTTCGGATCCCATTGAAGACTACAGGGCCAAAGGAAATATCCTCCGATAACAAAGAGAAAGAAGCTTTCTGAGAAACTTCTTTGTGTTCTGTGAAATCATCTCACAGAGTTACAGCTTTCCCCTCTAGAAGCCTTTCGCTAAGACAGTTCTTGTGGAATTGGCAAAGTGATATTTGGAAGCCCATTGAGGGCTATGGTGAAAAAGGAAATATCCTCAGATGAAATCTGGAAAGAAGATTTCTGAGAAATTGCTGAGTGTTCTGTTAATTCATCTCACAGAGTTACATCTGTATTTCGTGGATCTCTTTGCTAGCCTTATTTCTGTGGAATCTGAGAACAGATATTTCGGATCCCATTGAAGACTATAGGGCCAAAGGAAATATCCTCCGATAACAAAGAGAAAGAAGCTTTCTGAGAAACTTCTTTGTGTTCTGTGAAATCATCTCACAGAGTTACAGCTTTCCCCTCAAGAAGCCTTTCGCTAAGACAGTTTTTGTGGAATTGGCAAAGTGATATTGGGAAGCCCATAGAGGGCTATGTTGAAAAAGGAAATATTCTCAGATGAAATCTGGAAGGAAGCTTTCTGTGAAACTGCTTAGTGTTCTGTCCGATAACAAAGAGAAAGAAGCTTTCTGAGAAACTTCTTTGTGTTCTGTGAAATCATCTCACAGAGTTACAGCTTTCCCCTGAAGAAGCCTTTCTCTAAGACAGTTCTTGTGGAATTGGCAAAGTGATATTTGGAACCCCTAGAGGCCTATGGTGAAAAAGGAAATATCCTCAGATGAAATCTGGAAAGAAGCTTTCTGAGAAACTGCTGAGTGTTCTGTTAATTCATCTCACAGAGTTACATCTGTATTTCGTGGATCTCTTTGCTAGCCTTATTTCTGTGGAATCTGAGAACAGATATTTCGGATCCCTTTGAAGACTATAGGGCCAAAGGAAATGTCCTCCGATAACAAAGAGAAAGAAGCTTTCTGAGAAACTTCTTTGTGTTCTGTGAAATCATCTCACAGAGTTACAGCTTTCCCCTCAATAATCCTTTCGCTAAGACAGTTCTTGTGGAATTGGCAAAGTGATATTTGGAAGCCCATAGAGGGCTATGGTGAAAAAGGAAATATCCTCAGATGAAATCTGGAAAGAAGCTTTCTGAGAAACTGCTTAGTGTTCTGTTAATTCATCTCACAGAGTTACATCCGTATTTCGTGGATCTCTTTGCTAGCCTTATTTCTTTAGAATCTGAGAACAGATATTTCGGATCCCTTTGAAGAATATAGGGCCAAAGGAAATATCCTCCGATAACAAAGAGAAAGAAGCTTTCTGAGAAACTTCTTTGTGTTCTGTGAAATCATCTCACAGAGTTACAGCTTTCCCCTCAAGAAGCCTTTCGATAAGACAGTTCTTGTTGAATTGGCAAAGTGATATTTGGAAGCCCTTAGAGGGCTATGGTGAAAAAGGAAATATCCTCAGATGAAATCTGGAAGGAAGCTTTCTGAGAAACTGCTGAGCGTTCTGTTACTTTATCTCACAGAGTTACATCCGTATTTCGTGGATCTCTTTGCTAGACTTATTTCTGTGGAATCTGAGAAGAGATATTTTGGATCCCTTTGAAGACTATAGGGCCAAAGAAATATCCTCCGATAACAAAGAGAAAGAAGCTTTCTGAGAAACTTCTTTGTGTTCTGTGAAATCATCTCACAGAGTTACAGCTTTCCCCTCAAGAAGCCTTTCGCTAAGACAGTTCTTGTGGAATTGGCAAAGTGATATTTGGTAGCCCATAGAGGGCTATGGTGAAAAAGGAAATATCCTCAGATGAAATCTGGAAAGAAGCTTTCTGAGAAACTGCTTAGTGTTCTGTTAATTCATCTCACAGAGTTACATCTGTGTTTCGTGGATCTCTTTGCTAGCCTTATTTCTGTGGAATCTGAGAACAGATATTTCGGATCCCTTTGAAGACTATAGGGCCAAAGGAAATATCCTCCAATAACAAAGAGAAAGAAGCTTTCTGAGAAACTTCTTTGTGTTCTGTGAAATCATCTCACAGAGTTACAGCTTTCCCCTCAAGAAGCCTTTCGCTAAGACAGTTCTTGTGGAATTGGCAAAGTGATATTTGGAAGCCCCTAGAGGGCTATGGTGAAAAAGGAAATATCCTCAGATGAAATCTGGAAAGAAGCTTTCTGAGAAACTGCTTAGTGTTCTGTTAATTCACCTCACAGAGTTACATCCGTATTTCGTGGAACTCTTTGCTAGACTTATTTCTGTGGAATCTGAGAACAGATATTTCGGATCCCTTTGAAGACTATAGGGCCAAAGGAAATATCCTCCGATAACAAAGAGAAAGAAGCTTTCTGAGAAACTTCTTTGTGTTCTGTGAAATCATCTCACAGAGTTACAGCTTTCCCCTCAAGAAGCCTTTCGCTAAGACAGTTCTTGTGGAATTGGCAAAGTGATACTTGGAAGCCCATAGAGGGCTATGGTGAAAAAGGAAATATCCTCAGATGAAATCTGGAAAGAAGCTTTCTGAGAAACTGCTTAGTGTTCTGTTAATTCATCTCACAGAGTTACATCTGTATTTCGTGGATCTCTTTGCTAGCCTTATTTCTGTGGAATCTGAGAACAGATATTTCGGATCCCATTGAAGACTAAAGGGCCAAAGGAAATATCCTCCGATAACAAAGAGAAAGAAGCTTTCTGAGAAACTTCTTTGTGTTCTGTGAAATCATCTCACAGAGTTACAGCTTTCCCCTCAAGAAGCCTTTCGCTAAGACAGTTCTTGTGGAATTGGCAAAGTGATATTTGGAAGCCCATAGAGGGCTATGGTGAAAAAGGAAATATCCTCAGATGAAATCTGGAAAGAAGCTTTCTGAGAAACTGCTTAGTGTTCTGTTAATTCATCTCACAGAGTTACATCTGTATTTCGTGGATCTCTTTGCTAGCCTTATTTCTGTGGAATCTGAGAAGAGATATTTCAGATCCCATTGAAGACTATAGGGCCAAAGGAAATATCTTCCGATAACAAAGAGAAAAAAGCTTTCTGAGAAACTTCTTTGTGTTCTGTGAAATCATCTCACAGAGTTACAGCTTTCCACTCAAGAAGCCTTCCGCTAAGACAGTTCTTGTGGAATTGGGAAAGTGATATTTGGAATCCCACAGAGGGCTATGGTGAAAAAGGAAATATCCTCAGATGAAATCTGGAAAGAAGCTTTCTGAGAAACTGCTTAGTGTTCTGTTAATTCATCTCACCGAGTTACATCTGTGTTTAGTGGATCTCTTTGCTAGCCTTATTTCTGTGGAATCTGAGAACAGATATTTCGGATCCCTTTGAAGACTATAGGGCCAAAGGAAATATCCTCCGATAACAAAGAGAAAGAAGCTTTCTGAGAAACTTCTTTGTGTTCTGTGAAATCATCTCACAGAGTTACAGCTTTCCCCTCAAGAAGCCTTTCGCTAAGACAGTTCTTGTGGAATTGGCAAAGTGATATTTGGAAGCCCCTAGAGGGCTATGGTGAAAAAGGAAATATCCTCAGATGAAATCTGGAAAGAAGCTTTCTGAGAAACTGCTTAGTGTTGTGTTAATTCACCTCACAGAGTTACATCCGTATTTCGTGGATCTCTTTGCTAGACTTATTTCTGTGGAATCTGAGAACAGATATTTCGGATCCCTTTGAAGACTATAGGGCCAAAGGAAATATCCTCCGATAACAAAGAGAAAGAAGCTTTCTGAGAAACTTCTTTGTGTTCTTTGAAATCATCTCACAGAGTTACAGCTTTCCCCTCAAGAAGCCTTTCGCTAAGACAGTTCTTGTGGAATTGGCAAAGTGATATTTGGTAGCCCATAGAGGGCTATGGTGAAAAAGGAAATATCCTCAGATGAAATCTGGAAAGAAGCTTTCTGAGAAACTGCTTAGTGTTCTGTTAATTCATCTCGCAGAGTTACATCTGTATTTCGTGGATCTCTTTGCTAGCCTTATTTCTGTGGAATCTGAGAACAGATATTTCGGATCCCATTGAAGACTATAGGGCCAAAGGAAATATCTTGCGATAACAAAGAGAAAAAAGCTTTCTGAGAAACTTCTTTGTATTCTGTGAAATCATCTCACAGAGTTACAGCTTTCCCCTCAAGAAGCCTTTCGCTAAGACAGTTCTTGTGGAATTGGCAAAGTGATATTTTGAATCCCATAGAGGGCTATGGTGAAAAAGGAAATATCCTCAGATGAAACGTGGAAAAAAGCTTTCTGAGAAACTGCTTAGTTTTCTGTTAATTCATCTCACAGAGTTACATCTGTGTTTCGTGGATCTCTTTGCTAGCCTTATTTCTGTGGAATCTGAGAACAGATATTTCGGATCCCTTTGAAGACTATAGGGCCAAAGGAAATATCCTCCGATAACAAAGAGAAAGAAGCTTTCTGAGAAACTTCTTTGTGTTCTGCGAAATCATCTCACAGAGTTACAGCTTTCCCCTCAAGAATCCTTTCGCTAAGACAGTTCTTGTGGAATTGGCAAAGTGATATTTGGAAGCCCATAGAGGGATATGGTGAAAAAGGAAATATCCTCAGATGAAATCTGGAAAGAAGCTTTCTGAGAAACTGCTTAGTGTTCTGTTAATTCATCTCACAGAGTTACACCCGTATTTCGTGGATCTCTTTGCTAGCCTTATTTCTGTGGAATCTGAGAACAGATATTTCGGATCCCTTTGAAGACTATAGGGCCAAAGGAAATATCCTCCGATAACAAAGAGAAAGAAGCTTTCTGAGAAACTTCTTTGTGTTCCGTGAAATCATCTCACAGAGTTACAGCTTTCCCCTCAAGAAGCCTTTCGCTAAGACAGTTCTTGTGGAATTGGCAAAGTGATATTTTGAATCCCATAGAGGGCTATGGTGAAAAAGGAAATATCCTCAGATGAAATGTGGAAAGAAGCTTTCTGAGAAACTGCTTAGTTTTCTGTTAATTCATCTCACAGAGTTACATCTGTGTTTCGTGGATCTCTTTGGTAGCCTTATTTCTGTGGAATCTGAGAACAGATATTTCGGATCCCTTTGAAGACTATAGGGCCAAAGGAAATATCCTCCGATAACAAAGAGAAAGAAGCTTTCTGAGAAACTTCTTTGTGTTCTGTGAAATCATCTCACAGAGTTACAGCTTTCCCCTCAAGAATCCTTTCGCTAAGACAGTTCTGTGGAATTGGCAAAGTGATATTTGGAAGCCCATAGAGGGCTATGGTGAAAAAGGAAATATCCTCAGATGAAATCTGGAAAGAAGCTTTCTGAGAAACTGCTGAGTGTTCTGTTAATTCATCTCACAGAGTTACATCTGTATTTCGTGGATCTCTTTGCTAGCCTTATTTCTTTGGAATCTGAGAACAGATATTTCGGATCCTTTTGAAGACTACAGGGCCAAAGGAAATATCCTCCGATAACAAAGAGAAAGAAGCTTTCTGAGAAACTTCTTTGTGTTCTGTGAAATCATCTCACAGAGTTATAGCTTTCCCCTCAAGAAGCCTTTCACTAAGACAGTTCTTGTGGAATTGGCGAAGTGATATTTGGAAGCCCATAGAGGGCTATGGTGAAAAAGGAAATATCCTCAGATGAAAACTGGAAGGAAGCTTTCTGAGAAAATGCTGAGTGTTCTGTTAATTCATCTCACAGAGTTACATCTGTATGTCGTGGATCTCTTTGCTAGCCTTATTTCTGTGGAATCTGAGAACAGATATTTCTTATCCCATTGAAGACTACAGGGCCAAAGGAAATATCCTCCGATAACAAAGAGAAAGAAGCTTTCTGAGAAACTTCTTTGTGTTCTGTGAAATCATCTCACAGAGTTACAGCTTTCCCCTCAAGAAGCCTTTCGCTAAGACAGTTCTTGTGGAATTGGCAAAGTGATATTTGGAAGCCCATAGAGGGCTATGGTGAAAAAGGAAATATCCTCAGATGAAATCTGGAAAGAAGCTTTCTGAGAAACTGCTGAGTGTTCTGTTAATTCTTCTCACAGAGGTACATCTGTATTTCGTGGATCTCTTTGCTAGCCTTATTTCTGTGGAACCTGAGAACAGATATTTCAGATCTCATTTAAGACTATAGGGCCAAAGGAAATATCCTCCGATAACAAAGAGAAAGAAGCTTTTTGAGAAACTTCTTTGTTTTCTGTGAAATCATCTCACAGAGTTACAGCTTTCCCCTCAAGAAGCCTATCGCTAAGACAGTTCTTGTGGGATTGGCAAAGTGATATTTGGAAGCCCATAGAGGGCTATGGTGAAAAAGGAAATATCCTCAGATGAAATCTGGAAAGAAGCTTTCTGAGAAACTGCTTAGTGTTCTGTTACTTCATCTCACAGAGTTACATGTGTATTTCGTGGATCTCTTTGCTAGCCTTATTTCTGTGGAATCTGAGAACAGATATTTCGGATCCCATTGAAGACTAAAGGGCCAAAGGAAATATCCTCCGATAACAAAGAGAAAGAAGCTTTCTGAGAAACTTCTTTGTGTTCTGTGAAATCATCTCACAGAGTTACAGCTTTCCCCTCAAGAAGCCTTTTGCTAAGACAGTTCTTGTTGAATTGGCAAAGTGATATTTGGAACCCCTAGAGGGCTATGGTGAAAAAGGAAATATCCTCAGATGAAAACTGGAAGGAAGCTTTCTGAGAAAATGCTGAGTGTTCTGTTAATTCATCTCACAGAGTTACATCTGTATTTCGTGGATCTCTTTGCTAGACTTATTTCTGTGGAATCTGAGAACAGATACTTCGGATCCCATTGAAGACTGCAGGGCCAAAGGAAATATCCTCCGATAACAAAGAGAAAGAAGCTTTCTGAGAAACTTCTTTGTGTTCTGTGAAATCATCTCACAGAGTTACAGCTTTCCCCTCAAGAAGCCTTTCGCTAAGACAGTTCTTGTGGAATTGGCAAAGTGATATTTGGAAGCCCATAGAGGGCTATGGTGAAAAAGGAAATATCCTCAGATGAAATCTGGAAAGAAGCTTTCTGAGAAACTGCTGAGTGTTCTGTTAATTCATCTCACAGAGTTACATCTGTATTTCGTGGATCTCTTTGCTAGCCTTATTTCTGTGGAACCTGAGAACAGATATTTCAGATCTCATTTAAGACTATACGGCCAAAGGAAATATCCTCCGATAACAAAGAGAAAGAAGCTTTCTGAGAAACTTCTTTGTGTTCTGTGAAATCATCTCACAGAGTTACAGCTTTCCCCTCAAGAAGCCTTTCGCTAAGACAGTTCTTGTGGAATTGGCAAGGTGATATTTGGAAGCCCATAGAGGGCTATGGTGCAAAAGGAAATATCCTCCGATGAAATCTGGAAAGAAGCTTTCTGAGAAACTGCTTAGTGTTCTGTTAATTCATCTCACAGAGTTACATCTGTATTTCGTGGATCTCTTTGCTAGCCTTATTTCTTTGGAATCTGAGAACAGATATTTCGGATCCCATTGAAGACTATAGGGCCAAAGGAAATATCCTCCGATAACAAAGAGAAAGAAGCTTTCTGAGAAACTTCTTTGTGTTCTGTGAAATCATCTCACAGAGTTACAGCTTTCCCCTCAAGAAACCTTTCGCAAAGACAGTTCTTGTGGAATTGGCAAAGTGATATTTGGAAGCCCATAGAGGGCTATGGTGAAAAAGGAAATATCCTCAGATGAAATCTGGAAAGAAGCTTTCTGAGAAACTGCTTAGTGTTCTGTTAATTCATCTCACAGAGTTACATCTGTATTTCGTGGATCTCTTTGCTAGCCTTATTTCTTTGGAATCTGAGAACAGATATTTCGGATCCCATTGAAGACTATAGGGCCAAAGGAAATATCCTCCGATAACAAAGAGAAAGAAGCTTTCTGAGAAACTTCTTTGTGTTCTGTGAAATCATCTCACAGAGTTACAGCTTTCCCCTCAAGAAACCTTTCGCAAAGACAGTTCTTGTGGAATTGGCAAAGTGATATTTGGAAGCCCATAGAGGGCTATGGTGAAAAAGGAAATATCCTCAGATGAAATCTGGAAAGAAGCTTTCTGAGAAACTGCTTAGTGTTCTGTTAATTCATCTCACAGAGTTACATCTGTATTTCGTGGATCTCTTTGCTAGCCTTATTTCTGTGGAATCTGAGAACAGATATTTTGGATCCCATTGAAGACTATAGGGCCAAAGGAAATATCCTCCGATAACAAAGAGAAAGAAGCTTTCTGAGAAACTTCTTTGTGTTCTGTGAAATCATCTCACAGAGTTACAGCTTTCCCCTCAAGAAGCCTTTCGCTAAGACAGTTCTTGTGGAATTGGCAAAGTGATATTTGGAAGCCCCTAGAGGGCTATGGTGAAAAAGGAAATATCCTCAGATGAAATCTGGAAAGAAGCTTTCTGAGAAACTGCTTAGTGTTCTGTTAATTCACCTCACAGAGTTACATCCGTATTTCGTGGATCTCTTTGCTAGACTTATTTCTGTGGAATCTGAGAACAGATATTTCGGATCCCTTTGAAGACTATAGGGCCAAAGGAAATATCCTCCGATAACAAAGAGAAAGAAGCTTTCTGAGAAACTTCTTTGTGTTCTTTGAAATCATCTCACAGAGTTACAGCTTTCCCCTCAAGAAGCCTTTCGCTAAGACAGTTCTTGTGGAATTGGCAAAGTGATATTTGGTAGCCCATAGAGGGCTATGGTGAAAAAGTAAATATCCTCAGATGAAATCTGGAAAGAAGCTTTCTGAGAAACTGCTTAGTGTTCTGTTAATTCATCTCACAGAGTTACATCTGTATTTCGTGGATCTCTTTGCTAGCCTTATTTCTGTGGAATCTGAGAACAGATATTTCGGATCCCATTGAAGACTAAAGGGCCAAAGGAAATATCTTGCGATAACAAAGAGAAAAAAGCTTTCTGAGAAACTACTTTGTATTCTGTGAAATCATCTCACAGAGTTACAGCTTTCCCCTCAAGAAGCCTTTCGCTAAGACAGTTCTTGTGGAATTGGCAAAGTGATATTTTGAATCCCATAGAGGGCTATTGTGAAAAAGGAAATATCCTCAGATGAAATGTGGAAAAAAGCTTTCTGAGAAACTGCTTAGTTTTCTGTTAATTCATCTCACAGAGTTACATCTGTGTTTCGTGGATCTCTTTGCTAGCCTTATTTCCGTGGAATCTGAGAACAGATATTTCGGATCCCTTTGAAGACTATAGGGCCAAAGGAAATATCCTCCGATAACAAAGAGAAAGAAGCTTTCTGAGAAACTTCTTTGTGTTCTGCGAAATCATCTCACAGAGTTACAGCTTTCCCCTCAAGAATACTTTCGCTAAGACAGTTCTTGTGGAATTGGCAAAGTGATATTTGGAAGCCCATAGAGGGATATGGTGAAAAAGGAAATATCCTCAGATGAAATCTGGAAAGAAGCTTTCTGAGAAACTGCTTAGTGTTCTGTTAATTCATCTCACAGAGTTACACCCGTATTTCGTGGATCTCTTTGCTAGCCTTATTTCTGTGGAATCTGAGAACAGATATTTCGGATCCCTTTGAAGACTATAGGGCCAAAGGAAATATCCTCCGATAACAAAGAGAAAGAAGCTTTCTGAGAAACTTCTTTGTGTTCCGTGAAATCATCTCACAGAGTTACAGCTTTCCCCTCAAGAAGCCTTTCGCTAAGACAGTTCTTGTGGAATTGGCAAAGTGATATTTTGAATCCCATAGAGGGCTATGGTGAAAAAGGAAATATCCTCAGATGAAAACTGGAAGGAAGCTTTCTGAGAAAATGCTGAGTGTTCTGTTAATTCATCTCACAGAGTTACATCTGTATGTCGTGGATCTCTTTGCTAGCCTTATTTCTGTGGAATCTGAGAACAGATATTTCTTATCCCATTGAAGACTACAGCGCCAAAGGAAATATCCTCCGATAACAAAGAGAAAGAAGCTTTCTGAGAAACTTCTTTGTGTTCTGTGAAATCATCTCACAGAGTTACAGCTTTCCCCTCAAGAAGCCTTTCGCTAAGACAGTTCTTGTGGAATTGGCAAAGTGATATTTGGAAGCCCATAGAGGGCTATGGTGAAAAAGGAAATATCCTCAGATGAAATCTGGAAAGAAGCTTTCTGAGAAACTGCTGAGTGTTCTGTTAATTCTTCTCACAGAGGTACATCTGTATTTCGTGGATCTCTTTGCTAGCCTTATTTCTGTGGAACCTGAGAACAGATATTTCAGATCTCATTTAAGACTATAGGGCCAAAGGAAATATCCTCCGATAACAAAGAGAAAGAAGCTTTTTGAGAAACTTCTTTGTTTTCTGTGAAATCATCTCACAGAGTTACAGCTTTCCCCTCAAGAAGCCTTTCGCTAAGACAGTTCTTGTGGAATTGGCAAAGTGATATTTGGAAGCCCATAGAGGGCTATGGTGAAAAAGGAAATATCCTCAGATCAAATCTGGAAAGAAGCTTTCTGAGAAACTGCTTAGTGTTCTGTTACTTCATCTCACAGAGTTACATCTGTATTTCGTGGATCTCTTTGCTAGCCTTATTTCTGTGGAATCTGAGAACAGATATTTCGGATCCCATTGAAGACTAAAGGGCCAAAGGAAATATCCTCCGATAACAAAGAGAAAGTAGCTTTCTGAGAAACTTCTTTGTGTTCTGTGAAATCATCTCACAGAGTTACAGCTTTCCCCTCAAGAAGCCTTTCGCTAAGACAGTTCTTGTTGAATTGGCAAAGTGATATTTGGAACCCCTAGAGGGCTATGGTGAAAAAGGAAATATCCTCAGATGAAAACTGGAAGGAAGCTTTCTGAGAAAATGCTGAGTGTTCTGTTAATTCATCTCACAGAGTTACATCTGTATGTCGTGGATCTCTTTGCTAGCCTTATTTCTGTGGAATCTGAGAACAGATACTTCGGATCCCTTTGAAGACTGCAGGGCCAAAGGAAATATCCTCCGATAACAAAGAGAAAGAAGCTTTCTGAGAAACTTCTTTGTGTTCTGTGAAATCATCTCACAGAGTTACAGCTTTCCCCTCAAGAAGCCTTTCGCTAAGACAGTTCTTGTGGAATTGGCAAAGTGATATTTGGAAGCCCATAGAGGGCTATGGTGAAAAAGGAAATATCCTCAGATGAAATCTGGAAAGAAGCTTTCTGAGAAACTGCTGAGTGTTCTGTTAATTCATCTCACAGAGTTACATCTGTATTTCGTGGATCTCTTTGCTAGCCTTATTTCTGTGGAACCTGAGAACAGATATTTCAGATCTCATTTAAGACTATACGGCCAAAGGAAATATCCTCCGATAACAAAGAGAAAGAAGCTTTCTGAGAAACTTCTTTGTGTTCTGTGAAATCATCTCACAGAGTTACAGCTTTCCCCTCAAGAAGCCTTTCGCTAAGACAGTTCTTGTGGAATTGGCAAAGTGATATTTGGAAGCCCATAGAGGGCTATGGTGCAAAAGGAAATATCCTCTGATGAAATCTGGAAAGAAGCTTTCTGAGAAACTGCTTAGTGTTCTGTTAATTCATCTCACAGAGTTACATCTGTATTTCGTGGATCTCTTTGCTAGCCTTATTTCTTTGGAATCTGAGAACAGATATTTCGGATCCCATTGAAGACTATAGGGCCAAAGGAAATATCCTCCGATAACAAAGAGAAAGAAGCTTTCTGAGAAACTTCTCTGTGTTCTGTGAAATCATCTCACAGAGTTACAGCTTTCCCCTCAAGAAACCTTTCGCAAAGACAGTTCTTGTGGAATTGGCAAAGTGATATTTGGAAGCACATAGAGGGCTATGGTGAAAAAGGAAATATCCTCAGATGAAATCTGGAAAGAAGCTTTCTGAGAAACTGCTTAGTGTTCTGTTAATTCATCTCACAGAGTTACATCTGTATTTCGTGGATCTCTTTGCTAGCCTTATTTCTGTGGAATCTGAGAACAGATATTTTGGATCCCATTGAAGACTATAGGGCCAAAGGAAATATCCTCCGATAACAAAGAGAAAGAAGCTTTCTGAGAAACTTCTTTGTGTTCTGTGAAATCATCTCACAGAGTTACAGCTTTCCCCTCAAGAAGCCTTTCGCTAAGACAGTTCTTGTGGAATTGGCAAAGTGATATTTGGAAGCCCATAGAGGGCTATGGTGAAAAAGGAAATATCCTCAGAAGAAATATGGAAAGAAGATTTCTGAGAAACTGCTGAGTGTTCTGTTAACTCATCTCACAGAGTTACATCTGTATTTCGTGGATCTCTTTGCTAGCCTTATTTCTGTGGAATCTGAGAACAGATATTTCGGATCCCATTGAAGACTACAGGGCCAAAGGAAATATCCTCCGATAACAAAGAGAAAGAAGCTTTCTGAGAAACTTCTTTGTGTTCTGTGAAATCATCTCACAGAGTTACAGCTTTCCCCTCAAGAAGCCTTTCGCTAAGACAGTTCTTGTGGAATTGGCAAAGTGATATTTGGAAGCCCATAGAGGGCTATGGTGAAAAAGGAAATATCCTCAGATGAAATCTGGAAAGAAGCTTTCTGAGAAACTGCTTAGTGTTCTGTTAATTCATCTCATAGAGTTACATCTGTATTTCGTGGATCTCTTTGCTAGCCTGATTTCTGTGGAATCTGAGAACAGATATTTCGGATCCCTTTGAAGACTATAGGGCCAAAGGAAATATCCTCCGATAACAAAGAGAAAGAAGCTTTCTGAGAAACTTCTTTGTGTTCTGTGAAATCATCTCACAGAGTTACAGCTTTCCCCTCAAGAAGCCTTTCGCTAAGACAGTTCTTGTGGAATTGGCAAAGTGATATTTGGAAGCCCATAGAGGGCTATGGTGAAAAAGGAAATATCCTCAGATGAAATCTGGAAAGAAGTTTTCTGAGAAACTGCTTAGTGTTCTGTTAATTCATCTCACAGAGGTACATCTGTATTTCGTGGATCTCTTTGCTAGCCTTATTTCTTTGGAATCTGAGAACAGATATTTCGGATCCCATTGAAGACTATAGTGCCAAAGGAAATATCCTCCGATAACAAAGAGAAAGAAGCTTTCTGAGAAACTTGTTTGTGTTCTGTGAAATCATCTCACAGAGTTACAGCTTTCCCCTCAAGAAGCCTTTCGCTAAGCCAGTTCTTGTGGAATTGGCAAAGTGATATTTGGAACCCCTAGAGGGCTATGGTGAAAAAGGAAATATCCTCAGATGAAAACTGGAAGGAAGCTTTCTGAGAAAATGCTGAGTGTTCTGTTAATTCATCTCACAGAGTTACATCTCTATGTCGTGGATCTCTTTGCTAGCCTTATTTCTGTGGAATCTGAGAACAGATATTTCGGATCCCATTGAAGACTATAGGGCCAAAGGAAATATCCTCCGATAACAAAGAGAAAGAAGCTTTCTGAGAAACTTCTTTGTGTTCTGTGAAATCATCTCACAGAGTTACAGCTTTCCCCTCAAGAAGCCTTTCGCTAAGACAGTTCTTGTGGAATTGGCAAAGTGATATTTGGAAGCCCATAGAGGGCTATGGTGAAAAAGAAAATATCCTCAGATGAAATCTGGAAAGAAGCTTTCTGAGAAACTGCTTAGTGTTCTGTTAATTCATCTCACAGTGTTACATCTGTATTTCGTGGATCTTTTTGCTAGCCTTATTTCTGTGGAATCTGAGAACAGATATTTTGGATCCCTTTGAAGACTATAGGGCCAAAGGAAATATCCTCCGATAACAAAGAGAAAGAAGCTTTCTGAGAAACTTCTTTGTGTTCTGTGAAATCATCTCACAGAGTTACATCTTTCCCCTCAAGAAGCCTTTCGCTAAGACAGTTCTTGTGGAATTGGCAAAGTGATATTTGGAAGCCCATAGAGGGCTATGGTGAAAAAGGAAATATCCTCAGATGAAATCTGGAAAGAAGATTTCTGAGAAACTGCTGAGTGTTCTGTTAACTCATCTCACAGAGTTACATCTGTATTTCGTGGATCTCTTTGCTAGCCTTATTTCTGTGGAATCTGAGAACAGATATTTCGGATCCCATTGAAGACTATAGGGCCAAAGGAAATATCCTCCGATAACAAAGAGAAAGAAGCTTTCTGAGAAACTTCTTTGTGTTCTGTGAAATCATCTCACAGAGTTACAGCTTTCCCCTCAAGAAGCCTTTCGCTAAGACAGTTCTTGTGGAATTGGCAAAGTGATATTTGGAAGCCCATAGAGGGCTATGTTGAAAAAGGATATATTCTCAGATGAAATCTGGAAGGAAGCTTTCTGTGAAACTGCTTAGTGTTCTGTTAATTCATCTCACAGAGTTACATCTGTATTTCGTGGATCTCTTTGCTAGCCTTATTTCTTTGGAATCTGAGAACAGATATTTCTGATCCCATTGAAGATTATAAGGCCAAAGGAAATATCCACCGATAACAAAGAGAAAGAAGCTTTCTGAGAAACTTCTTTGTGTTCTGTGAAATCATCTCACAGAGTTACAGCTTTCCCCTCAAGAAGCCTTTCGCTAAGACAGTTCTTGTGGAATTGGCAAAGTGATATTTGGAACCCCTAGAGGGCTATGGTGAAAAAGGAAATATCCTCAGATGAAAACTGGAAGGAAGCTTTCTGAGAAAATGCTGAGTGTTCTGTTAATTCATCTCACAGAGTTACATCGGTATGTCGTGGATCTCCTTGCTAGCCTTATTTCTATGGCATCTGAGAACAGATATTTCGAATCCCATTGAAGACTACAGGGCCAAAGGAAATATACTCCGATAACAAAGAGAAAGAAGCTTTCTGAGAAACTTCTTTGTGTTCTGTGAAATCATCTCACAGAGTTACAGCTTTCCCCTCAAGAAGCCTTTCGCTAAGACAGTTCTTGTGGAATTGGCAAAGTGATATTTGGAACCCCTAGAGGGCTATGGTGAAAAAGGAAATATCCTCAGATGAAAACTGGAAGGAAGCTTTCTGAGAAAATGCTGAGTGTTCTGTTAATTCATCTCACAGAGTTACATCGGTATGTCGTGGATCTCCTTGCTAGCCTTATTTCTATGGAATCTGAGAACAGATATTTCGAATCCCATTGAAGACTACAGGGCCAAAGGAAATATACTCCGATAACAAAGAGAAAGAAGCTTTCTGAGAAACTTCTTTGTGTTCTGTGAAATCATCTCACAGAGTTACAGCTTTCCCCTCAAGAAGCCTTTCGCTAAGCCAGTTCTTGTGGAATTGGCAAAGTGATATTTGGAACCCCTAGAGGGCTATGGTGAAAAAGGAAATATCCTCAGATGAAAACTGGAAGGAAGCTTTCTGAGAAAATGCTGAGTGTTCTGTTAATTCATCTCACAGAGTTACATCTGTATTTCGTGGATCTCTTTGCTAGCCTTATTTCTGTGGAATCTGAGAAGAGATATTTCGGATCCCTTTGAAGACTACAGGGCCAAAGGAAATATCCTCCGATAACAAAGAGAAAGAAGCTTTCTGAGAAACTTCTTTGTGTTCTGTGAAATCATCTCACAGAGTTACAGCTTTCCCCTCAAGAAGCCTTTCGCTAAGACAGTTCTTGTGGAATTGGCAAAGTGATATTTGGAAGCCCATAGAGGGATACGGTGAAAAAGGAAATATCCTCAGATGAAATCTGGAAAGAAGCTTTCTGAGAAACTGCTGAGTGTTCTGTTAATTCATCTCACAGAGTTACATCTGTATTTCGTGGATCTCTTTGCTAGCCTTATTTCTGTGGAACATGAGAACAGATATTTCAGATCTCATTTAAGACTATAGGGCCAAAGGAAATATCCTCCGATAACAAAGAGAAAGAAGCTTTCTGAGAAACTTCTTTGTGTTCTCTGAAATCATCTCACAGAGATACAGCTTTCCCCTCAAGAAGCCTTTCCCTAAGACAGTTCTTGTGGAATTGGCAAAGTGATATTTGGAAGCCCATAGAGGGCTATGGTGAAAAAGGAAATATCCTCAGATGAAATCTGGAAAGAAGCTTTCTGAGAAACTGCTTAGTGTTCTGTTAATTCATCTCACAGAGTTACATCTGTATGTCGTGGATCTCTTTGCTAGCCTTATTTCTGAGGAATCTGAGAACAGATATTTCGGATCCCATTGAAGACTACAGGGCCAAAGGAAATATCCTCTGATAACAAAGGGAAAGAAGCTTTCTGAGAAACTTCTTTGTGTTCTGTGAAATCATCTCACAGAGTTACAGCTTCCCCTCAAGAAGCCTTTCGCTAAGACAGTTCTTGTGGAATTGGCAAAGTGATATTTGGAAGCCCATAGAGGGCTATGGTGAAAAAGGAAATATCCTCAGATGAAATCTGGAAAGAAGATTTCTGAGAAACTGCTGAGTGTTCTGTTAACTCATCTCACAGAGTTACATCTGTATTTCGTGGATCTCTTTGCTAGCCTTATTTCTGTGGAATCTGAGAACAGATATTTCGGATCCCATTGAAGACTACAGGGCCAAAGGAAATATCCTCCGATAACAAAGAGAAAGAAGCATTCTGAGAAACTTCTTTGTGTTCTGTGAAATCATCTCACAGAGTTACAGCTTTCCCCTCAAGAAGCCTTTCGCTAAGACAGTTCTTGTGGAATTGGCAAAGTGATATTTGGAACCCCTAGAGGGCTATGGTGAAAAAGGAAATATCCTCAGATGAAAACTGGAAGGAAGCTTTCTGAGAAAATGCTGAGTGTTCTGTTAATTCATCTCACAGAGTTACATCTGTATGTCGTGGATCTCTTTGCTAGCCTTATTTCTGTGGAATCTGAGAACAGATATTTCGGATCCCATTGAAGACTACAGGGCCAAAGGAAATATCCTCCGATAACAAAGAGAAAGAAGCTTTCTGAGAAACTTCTTTGTGTTCTGTGAAATCATCTCACAGAGTTACAGCTTTCCCCTCAAGAAGCCTTTCGCTAAGACAGTTCTTGTGGAATTGTCAAAGTGATATTTGGAAGCCCATAGAGGGCTATGGTGAAAAAGGAAATATCCTCAGATGAAATCTGGAAAGAAGATTTCTGAGAAACTGCTGAGTGTTCTGTTAACTCATCTCACAGAGTTACATCTGTATTTCGTGGATCTCTTTGCTAGCCTTATTTCTGTGGAATCTGAGAACAGATATTTCGGATCCCTTTGAAGACTATAGGACCAAAGGAAATATCCTCCGATAACAAAGAGAAAGAAGCATTCTGAGAAACTTCTTTGTGTTCTGTGAAATCATCTCACAGAGTTACAGCTTTCCCCTCAAGAAGCCTTTCGCTAAGACAGTTCTTGTGGAATTGGCAAAGTGATATTTGGAACCCCTAGAGGGCTATGGTGAAAAAGGAAATATCCTCAGATGAAATCTGGAAAGAAGCTTTCTGAGAAACTGCTGAGTGTTCCGTTAATTCATCTCACAGAGTTACATCTCTATGTCGTGGATCTCTTTGCTAGCCTTATTTCTGTGGAATCTGAGAACAGATATTACGGATCCCATTGAAGACTACAGGGCCAAAGGAAATATCCTCCGATAACAAAGAGAAAGAAGCTTTCTGAGAAACTTCTTTGTGTTCTGTGAAATCATCTCACAGAGTTACAGCTTCCCCCTCAAGAAGCCTTTCGCTAAGACAGTTCTTGTGGAATTTGCAAAGTGATATTTGGAAGCCCATAGAGGGCTATGGTGAAAAAGGAAATATCCTCAGATGAAATCTGGAAAGAAGCTTTCTGAGAAACTGCTTAGTGTTCTGTTAATTCGTCTCACAGAGTTACATCTGTATTTCGTGGATCTTCTTGCTAGCCTTATTTCTGTGGAATCTCAGAACAGATATTTTGGATCCCATTGAAGACTATAGGGCCAAAGGAAATATCCTCCGATAACAAAGAGAAAGAAGCTTTCTGAGAAACTTCTTTGTGTTCTGTGAAATCATCTCACAGAGTTACAGCTTTCCCCTCAAGAAGCCTTTCGCTAAGACAGTTCTTGTTGAATTGGCAAAGTGATATTTGGAAGCCCATAGAGGGCTATGGTGAAAAAGGAAATATCCTCAGATGAAATCTGGAAAGAAGATTTCTGAGAAACTGCTGAGTGTTCTGTTAACTCATCTCACAGAGTTACATCTGTATTTCGTGGATCTCTTTGCTAGCCTTATTTCTGTGGAATCTGAGAACAGATATTTCGGATCCCATTGAAGACTATAGGGCCAAAGGAAATATCCTCCGATAACAAAGAGAAAGAAGCTTTCTGAGAAACTTCTTTGTGTTCTGTGAAATCATATCACAGAGTTACAGCTTTCCCCTCAAGAAGCCTTTCGCTAAGACAGTTCTTGTGGAATTGGCAAAGTGATATTTGGAAGCCCATTGAGGGCTATGTTGAAAAAGGAAATATTCTCAGATGAAATCTGGAAGGAAGCTTTCTGTGAAACTGATTAGTGTTCTGTTAATTCATCTCACAGAGTTACATCTGTATTTCGTGGATCTCTTTGCTAGCCTTATTTCTTTGGAATCTGAGAACAGATATTTCTGATCCCATTGAAGACTATAGGGCCAAAGGAAATATCCTCCGATAACAAAGAGAAAGCAGCCTTCTGAGAAACTTCTTTGTGTTCTGTGAAATCATCTCACCGAGCTACAGCTTTCCCCACAAGAAGCCTTTCGCTAAGACACTTCTTGTGGAATTGGCAAAGTGATATTTGGAACCCCTAGAGGGCTATGGTGAAAAAGGAAATATCCTCAGATGAAAACTGGAAGGAAGCTTTCTGAGAAAATGCTGAGTGTTCTGTTAATTCATCTCACAGAGTTACATCGGTATGTCGTGGATCTCTTTGCTAGCCTTATTTCTGTGGAATCTGAGAACAGATATTTCGAATCCCTTTGAAGACTACAGGGCCAAAGGAAATATCCTCCGATAACAAAGAGAAAGAAGCTTTCTGAGAAACTTCTTTGTGTTCTGTGAAATCATCTCACAGAGTTACAGCTTTCCCCTCAAGAAGCCTTTCGCTAAGACAGTTCTTGTGGAATTGGCAAAGTGATATTTGGAAGCCCATAGATGGCTATGGTGAAAAAGGAAATATCCTCAGATGAAATCTGGAAAGAAGCTTTCTGAGAAACTGCTTAGTGTTCTGTTAATTCATCTCACAGAGTTACATCTGTATTTCGTGGATCTCTTTGCTAGCCTTATTTATGTGGAACCTGAGAACAGATATTTCAGATCTCATTTAAGACTATACGGCCAAAGGAAATATCCTCCGATAACAAAGAGAAAGAAGCTTTCTGATTAACTTCTTTGTGTTCTGTGAAATCATCTCACAGAGTTACAGCTTTCCCCTGAAGAAGCCTTTCGCTAAGACAGTTCTTGTGGAATTGGCAAAGTGATATTTGGAACCCCTAGAGGGCTATGGTGAAAAAGGAAATATCCTCAGATGAAAACTGGAAGGAAGCTTTCTGAGAAAATGCTGAGTGTTCTGTTAATTCATCTCACAGAGTTACATCTGTATGTCGTGGATCTCTTTGCTAGCCTTATTTCTGTGGAATCTGAGAACAGATATTTCGGATCCCTTTGAAGACTACAAGGCCAAAGGAAATATCCTCCGATAACAAAGAGAAAGAAGCTTTCTGAGAAACTTCTTTGTGTTCTGTGAAATCATCTCACAGAGTTACAGCTTTCCCCTCAAGAAGCCTTTCGCTAAGACAGTTCTTGTGGAATTGGCAAAGTGATATTTGGAAGCCCATAGAGGGCTACGGTGAAAAAGGAAATACCCTCAGATGAAATCTGGAAAGAAGCTTTCTGAGAAACTGCTGAGTGTTCTGTTAATTCATCTCACAGAGTTACATCTGTATTTCGTGGATCTCTTTGCTAGCCTTATTTCTGTGGAACCTGAGAACAGATATTTCAGATCTCATTTAAGACTATAGGGCCAAAGGAAATATCCTCCGATAACAAAGAGAAAGAAGCTTTCTGAGAAACTTCTTTGTGTTCTGTGAAATCATCTCACAGAGTTACAGCTTTCCCCTCAAGAAGCCTTTCGCTAAGACAGTTCTTGTGGAATTGGCAAAGTGATACTTGGAAGCCCATAGAGGGCTATGGTGAAAAAGGAAATATCCTCAGATGAAATCTGGAAAGAAGCTTTCTGAGAAACTGCTTAGTGTTCTGTTAATTCATCTCACAGAGTTACATCTGTATTTCGTGGATCTCTTTGCTAGCCTTATTTCTGTGTAATCTGAGAACAGATATTTCGGATCCCATTGAAGACTATAGGGCCAAAGGAAATATCCTCCGATAACAAAGAGAAAGAAGCTTTCTGAGAAACTTCTTTGTGTTCTGTGAAATCATCTCACAGAGTTACAGCTTTCCCCTCAAGAAGCCTTTCGCTAAGACAGTTCTTGTGGAATTTGCAAAGTGATATTTGGAAGCCCATAGAGGGCTATGGTGAAAAAGGAAATATCCTCAGATGAAATCTGGAAAGAAGCTTTCTGAGAAACTGCTTAGTGTTCTGTTAATTCGTCTCACAGAGTTACATCTGTATTTCGTGGATCTTCTTGCTAGCCTTATTTCTGTGCAATCTCAGAACAGATATTTTGGATCCCATTGAAGACTATAGGGCCAAAGGAAATATCCTCCGATAACAAAGAGAAAGAAGCTTTCTGAGAAACTTCTTTGTGTTCTGTGAAATCATCTCACAGAGTTACAGCTTTCCCCTCAAGAAGCCTTTCGCTAAGACAGTTCTTGTGGAATTGGCAAAGTGATATTTGGAAGCCCATAGAGGGCTATGGTGAAAAAGGAAATATCCTCAGATGAAATCTGGAAAGAAGCTTTCTGAGAAACTGCTTAGTGTTCTGGTAATTCATCTCACAGAGTTACATCTGTATTTCGTGGATCTCTTTGCTAGCCTTATTTCTTTGGAATCTGAGAACAGATATTTCGGATCCCATTGAAGACTATAGGGCCAAAGGAAATATCCTCCGATAACAAATGGAAAGAAGCTTTCTGATTAACTTCTTTGTGTTCTGTGAAATCATCTCACAGAGTTACAGCTTTCCCCTCAAGAAGCCTTTCGCTAAGACAGTTCTTGTGGAATTGGCAAAGTGATATTTGGAACCCCTAGAGGGCTATGGTGAAAAAGGAAATATCCTCAGATGAAAACTGGAAGGAAGCTTTCTGAGAAAATGCTGAGTGTTCTGTTAATTCATCTCACAGAGTTACATCTGTATTTCGTGGATCTCTTTGCTAGCCTTATTTCTGTGGAATCTGAGAACAGATATTTCGTATCCCATTGATGACTATAGGGCCAAAGGAAATATCCTCCGATAACAAAGAGAAAGAAGCTTTCTGAGAAACTTCTTTGTGTTCTGTGAAATCATCTCACAGAGTTACAGCTTTCCCCTCAAGAAGCCTTTCGCTAAGACAGTTCTTGTGGAATTGGCAAAGTGATATTTGGAAGCCCTTAGAGGGCTATGGTGAAAAAGGAAATATCCTCAGATGAAAACTGGAAGGAAGATTTCTGAGAAACTGCTGAGTGTTCTGTTAATTCATCTCACAGAGTTACATCTGTATTTCGTGAATCTCTTTGCTAGCCTTATTTCTGTGGAACCTGAGAACAGATATTTCAGATCTCATTTAAGACGATAGGGCCAAAGGAATTATCCTCCGATAACAAAGAGAAAGAAGCTTTCTGAGAAACTTCTTTGTGTTCTGTGAAATCATCTCACAGAGTTACAGCTTTCCCCTCAAGAAGCCTTTCGCTAAGACAGTTCTTGTGGAATTGGCAAAGTGATATTTGGAAGCCCATAGAGGGCTATGGTGAAAAAGGAAATATCCTCAGATGAAATCTGGAAAGAAGCTTTCTGAGAAACTGCTTAGTGTTCTGTTAATTCATCTCACAGAGTTACATCTGTATTTCGTGGATCTCTTTGCTAGCCTTATTTCTGTGGAATCTGAGAACAGATATTTCGGATCCCATTGAAGACTATAGGGCCAAAGGAAATATCCTCCGATAACAAAGAGAAAGAAGCTTTCTGAGAAACTTCTTTGTGTTCTGTGAAATCATCTCACAGAGTTACAGCTTTCCCCTCAAGAATCCTTTCGCTAAGACAGTTCTTGTGGAATTGGCAAAGTGATATTTGGAAGCCCATAGAGGGATATGGTGAAAAAGGAAATATCCTCAGATGAAATCTGGAAACAAGCTTTCTGAGAAACTGCTTAGTGTTCTGTTAATTCATCTCACAGAGTTACATCCGTATTTCGTGGATCTCTTTGCTAGCCTTATTTCTGTGGAATGTGAGAACAGATATTCGGATCCCATTGAAGACTATAGGGCCAAAGGAAATATCCTCCGATAACAAAGAGAAAGAAGCTTTCTGAGAAACTTCTTTGTGTTCCGTGAAATCATCTCACAGAGTTACAGCTTTCCCCTCAAGAAGCCTTTCGCTAAGACAGTTCTTGTGGAATTCGCAAAGTGATATTTGGAAGCCCATAGAGGGCTATGGTGAAAAAGGAAATATCCTCAGATGAAATCTGGAAAGAAGCTTTCTGAGAAACTGCTTAGTGTTCTGTTAATTCATCTCACAGAGTTACATCTGTATTTCGTGGATCTCTTTGCTAGCCTTATTTCTGTGGAATCTGAGAACAGATATTTCGGATCACTTTGAAGACTATAGGGCCAAAGGAAATATCCTCCGATAACAAAGAGAAAGAAGCTCTCTGAGAAACTTCTTTGTGTTCTGTGAAATCATCTCACAGAGTTACAGCTTTCCCCTCAAGAAGCCTTTCGCTAAGACAGTTCTTGTGGAATTGGCAAAGTGATATTTGGAAGCCCATAGAGGGCTATGGTGAAAAAGGAAATATCCTCAGATGAAAACTGGAAGGAAGCTTTCTGAGAAAATGCTGAGTATTCTGTTAATTCATCTCACAGAGTTACATCTGTATGTCGTGGATCTCTTTGCTAGCCTTATTTCTGTGGAATCTGAGAACAGATATTTCGGATCCCATTGAAGACTACAGGGCCAAAGGAAATATCCTCCGATAACAAAGAGAAAGAAGCTTTCTGAGAAAGTTCTTTGTGTTCTGTGAAATCATCTCACGGAGTTACAGCTTTCCCCTCAAGAATCCTTTCGCTAAGACAGTTCTTGTGGAATTGGCAAAGTGATATTTGGAAGCCCATAGAGGGCTATGGTGAAAAAGGAAATATCCTCAGATGAAATCTGGAAAGAAGATTTCTGAGAAACTGCTGAGTGTTCTGTTAACTCATCTCACAGAGTTACATCTGTATTTCGTGGATCTCTTTGGTAGCCTTATTTCTGTGGAATCTGAGAACAGATATTTCGGATCCCATTGAAGACTATAGGGCCAAAGGAAATATCCTCCGATAACAAAGAGAAAGAAGCTTTCTGAGAAACTTCTTTGTGTTCTGTGAAATCATCTCACAGAGTTACAGCTTTCCCCTCAAGAAGCCTTTCGCTAAGACAGTTCTTGTGGAATTGGCAAAGTGATATTTGGAAGCCCATAGAGGGCTATGTTGAAAAAGGAAATATTCTCAGATGAAATCTGGAAGTAATCTTTCTGTGAAACTGCTTAGTGTTCTGTTAATTCATCTCACAGAGTTACATCTGTATTTCGTGGATCTCTTTGCTAGCCTTATTTCTTTGGAATCTGAGAACAGATATTTCTGATCCCTTTGAAGACTATAGGGCCAAAGGAAATATCCTCCGATAACAAAGAGAAAGAAGCTTTCTGAGAAACTTCTTTGTGTTTTGTGAAATCATCTCACAGAGTTACAGCTTTCCCCTCAAGAAGCCTTTCGCTAAGACAGTTCTTGTGGAATTGGCAAAGTGATATTTGGAACCCCTAGAGGGCTATGATGAAAAAGGAAATATCCTCAGATGAAAACTGGAAGGAAGCTTTCTGAGAAAATGCTGAGTGTTCTGTTAATTCATCTCAGAGTAACATCGGTATGTCGTGGATCTCTTTGCTAGCCTTATTTCTGTGGAATCTGAGAACAGATATTTCGAATCCCATTGAAGACTAAAGAGCCAAAGGAAATATCCTCCGATAACAAAGAGAAGGAAGCTTTCTGAGAAACTTCTTTGTGTTCTGTGAAATCATCTCACAGAGTTACAGCTTTCCCCTCAAGAAGCCTTTCGCTAAGACAGTTCTTGTGGAATTGGCAAAGTGATATTTGGAAGCCCATAGAGGGCTATGGTGAAAAAGGAAATATCCTCAGATGAAATCTGGAAAGAAGCTTTCTGAGAAACTGCTGAGTGTTCTGTTAATTCATCTCACAGAGTTACATCTGTATTTCGTGGATCTCTTTGCTAGCCTTATTTATGTGGAACCTGAGAACAGATATTTCAGATCTCATTTAAGACTATACGGCCAAAGGAAATATCCTCCGATAAGAAAGAGAAAGAAGCTTTCTGAGAAACTTCTTTGTGTTCTGTGATTTCATCTCACAGAGTTACAGCTTTCCCCTCAAGAAGCCTTTCGCTAAGACAGTTCTTGTGGAATTGGCAAAGTGATATTTGGAAGCCCATAGAGGGCTATGGTGAAAAAGGAAATATCCTCAGATGAAATCTGGAAAGAAGCTTTCTGAGAAACTGCTTAGTGTTCTGTTAATTCAACTCACAGAGTTACATCTGTATTTCGTGGATCTCTTTGCTAGCCTTATTTCTTTGGAATCTGAGAACAGATATTTCGGATCCCATTGAAGACTATAGGGCCAAAGGAAATATCCTCCGATAACAAATGGAAAGAAGCTTTCTGATTAACTTCTTTGTGTTCTGTGAAATCATCTCCCAGAGTTACAGCTTTCCCCTCAAGAAGCCTTTCGCTAAGACAGTTCTTGTGGAATTGGCAAAGTGATATTTGGAATCCCCTAGAGGGCTATGGTGAAAAAGGAAATATCCTCAGATGAAAACTGGAAGGAAGCTTTCTGAGAAAATGCTGAGTGTTCTGTGAATTCATCTCAACAGAGTTACATCTGTATGTCGTGGATCTCTTTGCCAGCCTTATTTCTGTGGAATCTGAGAACAGATATTTCGGATCCCTTTGAAGACTATAGGGCCAAAGGAAATATCCTCCGATAACAAAGAGAAAGAAGCTTTCTGAGAAACTTCTTTGTGTTCTGTGAAATCATCTCCCAGAGTTACAGCTTTCCCCTCAAGAAGCCTTTCGCTAAGACAGTTCTTGTGGAATTGGCAAAGTGATATTTGGAAGCCCATAGAGGGCTATGGTGAAAAAGGAAATATCCTCAGATGAAATCTGGAAAGAACCTTTCTGAGAAACTGCTGAGTGTTCTGTTAACTCATCTCACAGAGTTACATCTGTATTTCGTGGATCTTTTTGATAGCCTTATTTCTGTGGAATCTGAGAAGAGATATTTCGGATCCCATTGAAGACGATAGGGCCAAAGGAAATATCTTCCGATAACAAAGAGAAAAAAGCTTTCTGAGAAAGTTCTTTGTGTTCTGTGAAATCATCTCACAGAGTTACAGCTTTCCCCTCAAGAAGCCTTTCGCTAAGACAGTTCTTGTGGAATTGGCAAAGTGATATTTGGAAGCCCATAGAGGGCTATGTTGAAAAAGGAAATATTCTCAGATGAAATCTGGAAGGAAGTTTTCTGTGAAACTGCTTAGTGCTCTGTTAATTCACCTCACAGAGTTACATCTGTGTTTCGTGGATCTCTTTGCTAGCCTTATTTCTTTGGAATCTGAGAACAGATATTTCTGATCCCATTGAAGACTATAGGGCCAAAAGAAATATCCTCCGATAACAAAGAGAAAGAAGCTTTCTGAGAAACTTCTTTGTGTTCTCTGAAATCATCTCACAGAGTTACAGCTTTCCCCTCAAGAAGCCTTTCGCTAAGACAGTTCTTGTGGAATTGGCAAAGTGATATTTGGAACCCCTAGAGGGCTATGGTGAAAAAGGAAATATCCTCAGATGAAATCTGGAAAGAACCTTTCTGAGAAACTGCTTAGTGTTCCGTTAATTCATCTTACAGAGTTACATCTCTATGTCGTGGATCTCTTTGCTAGCCTTATTTCTGTGGAATCTGAGAACAGATATTTCGGATCCCATTGAAGACTACAGGGCCAAAGGAAATATCCTCCGATAACATAGAGAAAGAAGCTTTCTGAGAAACTTCTTTGTGTTCTGTGAAATCATCTCACAGAGTTACAGCTTTCCCCTCAAGAAGCCTTCCGCTAAGACAGTTCTTGTGGAATTGGTAAAGTGATATTTGGAAGCCCATAGAGGGCTATGGTGAAAAAGGAAATATCCTCAGATGAAATCTGGAAAGAAGCTTTCTGAGAAACTGCTTAGTGTTCTGTTAATTCATCTCACAGAGTTACATCTGTATTTCGTGGATCTTTTTGCTAGCCTTATTTCTGTGGAATCTGAGAACAGATATTTTGGATCCCTTTGAAGACTATAGGGCCAAAGGAAATATCCTCCGATAACAAAGAGAAAGAAGCTTTCTGAGAAACTTCTTTGTGTTCTGTGAAATCATCTCACAGAGTTACAGCTTCCCCCTCAAGAAGCCTTTCGCTAAGACAGTTCTTGTGGAATTGGCAAAGTGATATTTGGAAGCCCATAGAGGGCTATGGTGAAAAAGGAAATATCCTCAGATGAAATCTGGAAAGAAGATTTCTGAGAAACTGCTGAGTGTTCTGTTAATTCATCTCACAGAGTTACATCTGTATTTCGTGGATCTCTTTGCTAGTCTTATTTCTGTGGAATCTGAGAACAGATATTTCGGAACCCATTGAAGACTATAGGGCCAAAGGAAATATCCTCCGATAACAAAGAGAAAGAAGCTTTCTGAGAAACTTCTTTGTGTTCTGTGAAATCATCTCACAGAGTTACAGCTTTCCCCTCAAGAAGCCTTTCGCTAAGACAGTTCTTGTGGAATTGGCAAAGTGATATTTGGAACCCCTAGAGGCCTATGGTGAAAAAGGAAATATCCTCAGATGAAATCTGGAAAGAAGCTTTCTGAGAAACTGCTTAGTGTTCTGTTAATTCATCTCACAGAGTTACATCTGTATTTCGTGGATCTCTTTGCTAGCCTTATTTCTGTGGAATCTGAGAACAGATATTTCGGATCCCTTTGAAGACTATAGGGCCAAAGGAAATGTCCTCCGATAACAAAGAGAAAGAAGCTTTCTGAGAAACTTCTTTGTGTTCTCTGAAATCATCTCACAGAGTTACAGCTTTCCCCTCAAGAAGCCTTTCGCTAAGACAGTTCTTGTGGAATTGGCAAAGTGATATTTGGAAGCCCATAGAGGGCTATGGTGAAAAAGGAAATATCCTCAGATGAAATCTGGAAAGAAGCTTTCTGAGAAACTGCTTAGTGTTCTGTTAATTCATCTCACAGAGTTACATCTGTACTTCGTGGATCTCTTTGCTAGCCTTATTTCTGTGGAATCTGAGAACAGATATTTCGGATCCCATTGAAGACTATAGGGCCAAAGGAAATATCCTCCGATAACAAAGAGAAAGAAGCTTTCTGAGAAACTTCTTTGTGTTCTGTGAAATCATCTCACAGAGTTACAGCTTTCCCCTCAAGAATCCTTTCGCTAAGACAGTTCTTGTGGAATTGGCAAAGTGATATTTGGAAGCCCATAGAGGGATATGGTGAAAAAGGAAATATCCTCAGATGAATCTGGAAACAAGCTTTCTGAGAAACTGCTTAGTGTTCTGTTAATTCATCTCACAGAGTTACATCCGTATTTCGTGGATCTCTTTGCTAGCCTTATTTCTGTGGAATCTGAGAACAGATATTCGGATCCCATTGAAGACTATAGGGCCAAAGTAAATATCCTCCGATAACAAAGAGAAAGAAGCTTTCTGAGAAACTTCTTTGTGTTCCGTGAAATCATCTCACAGAGTTACAGCTTTCCCCTCAAGAAGCCTTTCGCTAAGACAGTTCTTGTGGAATTCGCAAAGTGATATTTGGAAGCCCATAGAGGGCTATGGTGAAAAAGGAAATATCCTCAGATGAAATCTGGAAAGAAGCTTTCTGAGAAACTGCTTAGTGTTCTGTTAATTCATCTCACAGAGTTACATCTGTATTTCGTGGATCTCTTTGCTAGCCTTATTTCTGTGGAATCTGAGAACAGATATTTCGGATCACTTTGAAGACTATAGGGCCAAAGGAAATATCCTCCGATAACAAAGAGAAAGAAGCTCTCTGAGAAACTTCTTTGTGTTCTGTGAAATCATCTCACAGAGTTACAGCTTTCCCCTCAAGAAGCCTTTCGCTAAGACAGTTCTTGTGGAATTGGCAAAGTGATATTTGGAAGCCCATAGAGGGCTATGGTGAAAAAGGAAATATCCTCAGATGAAAACTGGAAGGAAGCTTTCTGAGAAAATGCTGAGTATTCTGTTAATTCATCTCACAGAGTTACATCTGTATGTCGTGGATCTCTTTGCTAGCCTTATTTCTGTGGAATCTGAGAACAGATATTTCGGATCCCATTGAAGACTACAGGGCCAAAGGAAATATCCTCCGATAACAAAGAGAAAGAAGCTTTCTGAGAAAGTTCTTTGTGTTCTGTGAAATCATCTCACGGAGTTACAGCTTTCCCCTCAAGAATCCTTTCGCTAAGACAGTTCTTGTGGAATTGGCAAAGTGATATTTGGAAGCCCATAGAGGGCTATGGTGAAAAAGGAAATATCCTCAGATGAAATCTGGAAAGAAGATTTCTGAGAAACTGCTGAGTGTTCTGTTAACTCATCTCACAGAGTTACATCTGTATTTCGTGGATCTCTTTGGTAGCCTTATTTCTGTGGAATCTGAGAACAGATATTTCGGATCCCATTGAAGACTATAGGGCCAAAGGAAATATCCTCCGATAACAAAGAGAAAGAAGCTTTCTGAGAAACTTCTTTGTGTTCTGTGAAATCATCTCACAGAGTTACAGCTTTCCCCTCAAGAAGCCTTTCGCTAAGACAGTTCTTGTGGAATTGGCAAAGTGATATTTGGAAGCCCATAGAGGGCTATGTTGAAAAAGGAAATATTCTCAGATGAAATCTGGAAGTAATCTTTCTGTGAAACTGCTTAGTGTTCTGTTAATTCATCTCACAGAGTTACATCTGTATTTCGTGGATCTCTTTGCTAGCCTTATTTCTTTGGAATCTGAGAACAGATATTTCTGATCCCTTTGAAGACTATAGGGCCAAAGGAAATATCCTCCGATAACAAAGAGAAAGAAGCTTTCTGAGAAACTTCTTTGTGTTTTGTGAAATCATCTCACAGAGTTACAGCTTTCCCCTCAAGAAGCCTTTCGCTAAGACAGTTCTTGTGGAATTGGCAAAGTGATATTTGGAACCCCTAGAGGGCTATGATGAAAAAGGAAATATCCTCAGATGAAAACTGGAAGGAAGCTTTCTGAGAAAATGCTGAGTGTTCTGTTAATTCATCTCAGAGTAACATCGGTATGTCGTGGATCTCTTTGCTAGCCTTATTTCTGTGGAATCTGAGAACAGATATTTCGAATCCCATTGAAGACTAAAGAGCCAAAGGAAATATCCTCCGATAACAAAGAGAAGGAAGCTTTCTGAGAAACTTCTTTGTGTTCTGTGAAATCATCTCACAGAGTTACAGCTTTCCCCTCAAGAAGCCTTTCGCTAAGACAGTTCTTGTGGAATTGGCAAAGTGATATTTGGAAGCCCATAGAGGGCTATGGTGAAAAAGGAAATATCCTCAGATGAAATCTGGAAAGAAGCTTTCTGAGAAACTGCTGAGTGTTCTGTTAATTCATCTCACAGAGTTACATCTGTATTTCGTGGATCTCTTTGCTAGCCTTATTTATGTGGAACCTGAGAACAGATATTTCAGATCTCATTTAAGACTATACGGCCAAAGGAAATATCCTCCGATAAGAAAGAGAAAGAAGCTTTCTGAGAAACTTCTTTGTGTTCTGTGATTTCATCTCACAGAGTTACAGCTTTCCCCTCAAGAAGCCTTTCGCTAAGACAGTTCTTGTGGAATTGGCAAAGTGATATTTGGAAGCCCATAGAGGGCTATGGTGAAAAAGGAAATATCCTCAGATGAAATCTGGAAAGAAGCTTTCTGAGAAACTGCTTAGTGTTCTGTTAATTCAACTCACAGAGTTACATCTGTATTTCGTGGATCTCTTTGCTAGCCTTATTTCTTTGGAATCTGAGAACAGATATTTCGGATCCCATTGAAGACTATAGGGCCAAAGGAAATATCCTCCGATAACAAATGGAAAGAAGCTTTCTGATTAACTTCTTTGTGTTCTGTGAAATCATCTCCCAGAGTTACAGCTTTCCCCTCAAGAAGCCTTTCGCTAAGACAGTTCTTGTGGAATTGGCAAAGTGATATTTGGAATCCCCTAGAGGGCTATGGTGAAAAAGGAAATATCCTCAGATGAAAACTGGAAGGAAGCTTTCTGAGAAAATGCTGAGTGTTCTGTGAATTCATCTCAACAGAGTTACATCTGTATGTCGTGGATCTCTTTGCCAGCCTTATTTCTGTGGAATCTGAGAACAGATATTTCGGATCCCTTTGAAGACTATAGGGCCAAAGGAAATATCCTCCGATAACAAAGAGAAAGAAGCTTTCTGAGAAACTTCTTTGTGTTCTGTGAAATCATCTCCCAGAGTTACAGCTTTCCCCTCAAGAAGCCTTTCGCTAAGACAGTTCTTGTGGAATTGGCAAAGTGATATTTGGAAGCCCATAGAGGGCTATGGTGAAAAAGGAAATATCCTCAGATGAAATCTGGAAAGAACCTTTCTGAGAAACTGCTGAGTGTTCTGTTAACTCATCTCACAGAGTTACATCTGTATTTCGTGGATCTTTTTGATAGCCTTATTTCTGTGGAATCTGAGAAGAGATATTTCGGATCCCATTGAAGACGATAGGGCCAAAGGAAATATCTTCCGATAACAAAGAGAAAAAAGCTTTCTGAGAAAGTTCTTTGTGTTCTGTGAAATCATCTCACAGAGTTACAGCTTTCCCCTCAAGAAGCCTTTCGCTAAGACAGTTCTTGTGGAATTGGCAAAGTGATATTTGGAAGCCCATAGAGGGCTATGTTGAAAAAGGAAATATTCTCAGATGAAATCTGGAAGGAAGTTTTCTGTGAAACTGCTTAGTGCTCTGTTAATTCACCTCACAGAGTTACATCTGTGTTTCGTGGATCTCTTTGCTAGCCTTATTTCTTTGGAATCTGAGAACAGATATTTCTGATCCCATTGAAGACTATAGGGCCAAAAGAAATATCCTCCGATAACAAAGAGAAAGAAGCTTTCTGAGAAACTTCTTTGTGTTCTCTGAAATCATCTCACAGAGTTACAGCTTTCCCCTCAAGAAGCCTTTCGCTAAGACAGTTCTTGTGGAATTGGCAAAGTGATATTTGGAACCCCTAGAGGGCTATGGTGAAAAAGGAAATATCCTCAGATGAAATCTGGAAAGAACCTTTCTGAGAAACTGCTTAGTGTTCCGTTAATTCATCTTACAGAGTTACATCTCTATGTCGTGGATCTCTTTGCTAGCCTTATTTCTGTGGAATCTGAGAACAGATATTTCGGATCCCATTGAAGACTACAGGGCCAAAGGAAATATCCTCCGATAACATAGAGAAAGAAGCTTTCTGAGAAACTTCTTTGTGTTCTGTGAAATCATCTCACAGAGTTACAGCTTTCCCCTCAAGAAGCCTTCCGCTAAGACAGTTCTTGTGGAATTGGTAAAGTGATATTTGGAAGCCCATAGAGGGCTATGGTGAAAAAGGAAATATCCTCAGATGAAATCTGGAAAGAAGCTTTCTGAGAAACTGCTTAGTGTTCTGTTAATTCATCTCACAGAGTTACATCTGTATTTCGTGGATCTTTTTGCTAGCCTTATTTCTGTGGAATCTGAGAACAGATATTTTGGATCCCTTTGAAGACTATAGGGCCAAAGGAAATATCCTCCGATAACAAAGAGAAAGAAGCTTTCTGAGAAACTTCTTTGTGTTCTGTGAAATCATCTCACAGAGTTACAGCTTCCCCCTCAAGAAGCCTTTCGCTAAGACAGTTCTTGTGGAATTGGCAAAGTGATATTTGGAAGCCCATAGAGGGCTATGGTGAAAAAGGAAATATCCTCAGATGAAATCTGGAAAGAAGATTTCTGAGAAACTGCTGAGTGTTCTGTTAATTCATCTCACAGAGTTACATCTGTATTTCGTGGATCTCTTTGCTAGTCTTATTTCTGTGGAATCTGAGAACAGATATTTCGGAACCCATTGAAGACTATAGGGCCAAAGGAAATATCCTCCGATAACAAAGAGAAAGAAGCTTTCTGAGAAACTTCTTTGTGTTCTGTGAAATCATCTCACAGAGTTACAGCTTTCCCCTCAAGAAGCCTTTCGCTAAGACAGTTCTTGTGGAATTGGCAAAGTGATATTTGGAACCCCTAGAGGCCTATGGTGAAAAAGGAAATATCCTCAGATGAAATCTGGAAAGAAGCTTTCTGAGAAACTGCTTAGTGTTCTGTTAATTCATCTCACAGAGTTACATCTGTATTTCGTGGATCTCTTTGCTAGCCTTATTTCTGTGGAATCTGAGAACAGATATTTCGGATCCCTTTGAAGACTATAGGGCCAAAGGAAATGTCCTCCGATAACAAAGAGAAAGAAGCTTTCTGAGAAACTTCTTTGTGTTCTCTGAAATCATCTCACAGAGTTACAGCTTTCCCCTCAAGAAGCCTTTCGCTAAGACAGTTCTTGTGGAATTGGCAAAGTGATATTTGGAAGCCCATAGAGGGCTATGGTGAAAAAGGAAATATCCTCAGATGAAATCTGGAAAGAAGCTTTCTGAGAAACTGCTTAGTGTTCTGTTAATTCATCTCACAGAGTTACATCTGTACTTCGTGGATCTCTTTGCTAGCCTTATTTCTGTGGAATCTGAGAACAGATATTTCGGATCCCATTGAAGACTATAGGGCCAAAGGAAATATCCTCCGATAACAAAGAGAAAGAAGCTTTCTGAGAAACTTCTTTGTGTTCTGTGAAATCATCTCACAGAGTTACAGCTTTCCCCTCAAGAATCCTTTCGCTAAGACAGTTCTTGTGGAATTGGCAAAGTGATATTTGGAAGCCCATAGAGGGATATGGTGAAAAAGGAAATATCCTCAGATGAATCTGGAAACAAGCTTTCTGAGAAACTGCTTAGTGTTCTGTTAATTCATCTCACAGAGTTACATCCGTATTTCGTGGATCTCTTTGCTAGCCTTATTTCTGTGGAATCTGAGAACAGATATTCGGATCCCATTGAAGACTATAGGGCCAAAGTAAATATCCTCCGATAACAAAGAGAAAGAAGCTTTCTGAGAAACTTCTTTGTGTTCCGTGAAATCATCTCACAGAGTTACAGCTTTCCCCTCAAGAAGCCTTTCGCTAAGACAGTTCTTGTGGAATTCGCAAAGTGATATTTGGAAGCCCATAGAGGGCTATGGTGAAAAAGGAAATATCCTCAGATGAAATCTGGAAAGAAGCTTTCTGAGAAACTGCTTAGTGTTCTGTTAATTCATCTCACAGAGTTACATCTGTATTTCGTGGATCTCTTTGCTAGCCTTATTTCTTTGGAATCTGAGAACAGATATTTCGGATCCCATTGAAGACTATAGGGCCAAAGGAAATATCCTCCGATAACAAAGAGAAAGAAGCTCTCTGAGAAACTTCTTTGTGTTCTGTGAAATCATCTCACAGAGTTACAGCTTTCCCCTCAAGAAGCCTTTCGCTAAGACAGTTCTTGTGGAATTGGCAAAGTGATATTTGGAAGCCCATAGAGGGCTATGGTGAAAAAGGAAATATCCCCAGATGAAAACTGGAAGGAAGCTTTCTGAGAAAATGCTGAGTATTCTGTTAATTCATCTCACAGAGTTACATCTGTGTGTCGTGGATCTCTTTGCTAGCCTTATTTCTGTGGAATCTGAGAACAGATATTTCGGATCCCATTGAAGACTACAGGGCCAAAGGAAATATCCTCCGATAACAAAGAGAAAGAAGCTTTCTGAGAAACTTCTTTGTGTTCTGTGAAATCATCTCAAGAGTTACAGCTTTCCCCTCAAGAAGCCTTTCGCTAAGACAGTTCTTGTGGAATTGACAAAGTGATATTTGGAAGCCCATAGAGGGCTATGGTGAAAAAGGAAATATCCTCAGATGAAATCTGGAAAGAAGCTTTCTGAGAAACTGCTGAGTGTTCTGTTAATTCATCTCACAGAGTTACATCTGTATTTCGTGGATCTCTTAGCTAGCCTTATTTCTGTGGAACCTGAGAACAGATATTTCAGATCTCATTTAAGACTATAGGGCCAAAGGAAATATCCTCCGATAACAAAGAGAAAGAAGCTTTCTGAGAAACTTCTTTGTGTTCTGTGAAATCATCTCAGAGAGTTACAGCTTTCCCCTCAAGAAGCCTTTCGCTAAGACAGTTCTTGTGGAATTGGCAAAGTGATATTTGGAAGCCCATAGAGGGCTATGGTGAAAAAGGAAATATCCTCAGATGAAATCTGGAAAGAAGCTTTCTGAGAAACTGCTTAGTGTTCTGTTAATTCATCTCACAGAGTTACATCTGTATTTCGTGGATCTCTTTGCTAGCCTTATTTCTGTGGAATCTGAGAACAGATATTTCGGATCCCATTGAAGACTATAGGGCCAAAGGAAATATCCTCCGATAACAAAGAGAAAGAAGCTTTCTGAGAAACTTCTTTGTGTTCTGTGAAATCATCTCACAGAGTTACAGCTTTCCCCTCAAGAAGCCTTTCGCTAAGACAGTTCTTGTTGAATTGGCAAAGTGATATTTGGAAGCCAATAGAGGGCTATGGTGAAAAAGGAAATATCCTCAGATGAAATCTGGAAGGAAGCTTTCTGAGAAACTGCTGAGTGTTTTGTTAACTCATTTCACAGAGTTACATCTGTATTTCGTGGATCTCTTTGCTAGCCTTATTTCTGTGGAATCTGAGAACAGATATTTCGGATCCCTTTGAAGACTATAGGGCCAAAGGAAATATCCTCCGATAACAAAGAGAAAGAAGCCTTCTGAGAAACTTCTCTGTGTTCTGTGAAATCATCTCACAGAGTTACAGCTTTCCCCTCAAGAAGCCTTTCGCTAAGACAGTTCTTGTGGAATTGGCAAAGTGATATTTGGCAGCCCCTAGAGGGCTATGGTGAAAAAGGAAATATCCTCAGACGAAATCTGGAAAGAAGCTTTCTGAGAAACTGCTTAGTGTTCTGTTAATTCATCTCACAGAGTTACATCTGTATGTCGTGGATCTCTTTGCTAGCCTTATTTCTCTGGAATCTGAGAACAGATATTTCGGATCCCTTTGAAGACTATAGGGCCAAAGGAAATATCCTGTGATAACAAAGAGAAAGAAGCTTTCTGAGAAACTTCTTTGTGTTCTGTGAAATCATCTCACAGAGTTACAGCTTTCCCCTCAAGAAGCCTTTCGCTAAGAGAGTTCTTGTGGAATTGGCAAAGTGATATTTGGAAGCCCATAGAGGGCTACGGTGAAAAAGGAAATATCCTCCGATGAAATCTGGAAAGAAGCTTTCTGAGAAACTGCTTAGTGTTCGGTTAATTCATCTAACAGAGTTACATCTGTATTTCGTGGATCTCTTTGCTAGCCTTATTTCTGTGGAATCTGAGAACAGATGTTTCGGATCCCTTTGAAGACTATAGGGCCACAGGAAATATCCTCCGATAACAAAGAAAAAGAAGCCTTCTGAGAAACTTCTTTGTGTTCTGTGAAATCATCTCACAGAGTTACAGCTTTCCCCTCAACAAGCCTTTCGCTAATACAGTTCTTGTGGAATTGGCAAAGTGATATTTGGCAGCCCATAGAGGGCTATGGTGAAAAAGGAAATATCCTCAGACGAAATCTGGAAAGAAGCTTTCTGAGAAACTGCTTAGTGTTCTGTTAATTCATCTCACAGAGTTACATCTGTATTTCGTGGATCTCTTTGCTAGCCTTATTTCTGTGGAATCTGAGAACAGATATTTCGGATCCCTTTGAAGACTACAGGGCCAAAGGAAATATCCTCCGATAACAAAGAGAAAGAAGCTTTCTGAGAAACTTCTTTGTGTTCTGTGAAATCATCTCACAGAGTTACAGCTTTCCCCTCAAGAAGCCATTCGCTAAGACAGTTCTTGTGGAATTAGCAAAGTGATATTTGCATGCCCATAGAGGGCTATGGTGAAAAAGGAAATATCCTCATATGAAATCTGGAAAGAAGCTTTCTGAGAAACTGCTTAGAGTTCTGTTAATTCATCTCACAGAGTTACATCTGTATTTCGTGGATCTCTTTGCTAGCCTTATTTCTGTGGAATCTGAGAAGAGATATTTCGGATCCCTTTGGAGACTATAGGGCCAAAGGAAATATCCTCCGAAAACAAAGAGAAAGAAGCTTTCTGAGAAACTTCTTTGTGTTCTGTGAAATCATCTCAGAGAGTTACAGCTTTCCCCTCGAGAAGCCTTTCCCTGAGACAGTTCTTGTGGAATTGGCAAAGTGATATTTGGATGCCCATAGAGGCCTATGTTGAAAAAGGAAATATCCTCAGATGAAATCTGGAAAGAAGCTTTCTGAGAAACTGCTTAGTGTTCTGTTAATTCATCTCACAGAGTTACATCTGTATTTCCTGGATCTCTTTGCTAGCCTTATTTCTGTGGAATCTCAGAAGAGATATTTCGGATCCCTTTGAAGACTATAGGGCCAAAGGAAATATCCTCCGATAACAAAGAGAAAGAAGCTTTCTGAGAAACTTCTTTGTGTTCAGTGAAATCATCTCACAGAGTTACAGCTTTCCCCACAAGAAGCCTTTCGCTAAGACAGTTCTTGTGGAATTGGCAAAGTGATATTTGGAAGCCCATAGAGGGCTATGGTGAAAAAGGAAATATCCTCAGACGAAATCTGGAAAGAAGCTTTCTGAGAAACTGCTTAGTGTTCTGTAAATTCATCTCACAGAGTTACATCTGTATTTCGTGGATCACTTTGCTAGCCTTATTTCTGTGGAATCTGAGAACAGATATTTGGGATCCCTTTGAAGCCTATAGGGCCAAAGCAAATATCCTCCGATAACAAAGAGAAAGAAGCTTTCTGAGAAACTTCTTTGTGTTCTGTGAAATCACCTCACAGAGTTACAGTTTTCCCCTAAAGAAGCCTTTTGCTAAGACAGTTCTTGTGGAATTGGCAAAGTGATATTGGGAAGCCCCTAGAGGGCGTTGGTGAAAAAGGAAATATCCTCAGATGAAATCTGGAAAGAAGCTTTCTGAGAAACTGCTTAGTGTTCTGTAAATTCATCTCACAGGGTTACATCTGTATTTCGAGGATCTCTTTCCTAGCCTTATTTCTGTGGAATCTGAGAACAGGTATTTCGGATCCCTTTGAAGACTATAGGGCCAAAGGAAATATCCTCCGATAACAAAGAGATAGAAGCTTTCTGAGAAACTTCTTTGTGTTCTGTGAAATCATCTCACAGAGTTACAGCTTTCCCCTCAAGAAGCCTTTCGCTAAGACAGTTCTTGTGGAATTGGCAAAGTGATATTGGGAAGCCCGAAGAGCGCTATGGTGAAAAAGGAAATATCCTCAGATGAAATCTGGAATGAAGCCTTCTGAGAAACTGCTTAGTGTTCTGTTAATTCATCTCACAATGTTACATCTGTATTTCGTGGATCTCTTTGCTAGCCTTATTTCTGTGGAATCTGAGAACAGATATTTTGGATCCCTTTGAAGACTATAGGGCCAAAGGAAATATCCTCCGATAACAAAGAGAAAGAAGCTTTCTGAGAAACTTCTTTGTGTTCTGTGAAATCATGTCACAGAGTTACAGCTTTCCCCTCAAGAAGCCTTTCGCAAAAACAGTTCTTGTGGAATTGGCAAACTGATATTTGGAAGCCCATAGAGGGCTAGGGTGAAAAACGAAATATCCGCACATGAAATCTGGAAAGAAGGATTCCTAAGAACTGCTTAGTGTTCTGTTAATTCATCTCACAGAGTTACATCTGTATTTCGTGGATCTCTTTGCTAGCCTTATTTCTGTGGGATCTGAGAAGAGATATTTCAGATCCCTTTGAAGACTATAGGGCAAAAGGAAATATCTTCCGATAACAAAGAGAAAGAAGCTTTCTGAGAAACTTCTTTGTGTTCTGTGAAATCATCTCACAGAGTTACAGCTTTCCCCTCAAGAAGCCTTTCGCAAAAACAGTTCTTGTGGAATTGGCAACGTGATATTTGGAAGCCCATAGAGGGCTAGGGTGAAAAACGAAATATCCTCACATGAAATCTGGAAAGAAGCATTCCTAAGAACAGCTTAGTGTTCTGTTAATTCATCTCACAGAGTTACATCTGTATTTCGTGGATCTCTTTGCTAGCCTTATTTCTGTGGAATCTGAGAACAGATATTTCGGATCCCTTTGAAGACTACAGGGCCAAAGGAAATATCCAACGATAACAAAGAGAAAGAAGCTTTCTGAGAAACTTCTTTGTGTTCTGTGAAATCATCTCACAGAGTTACAGGTTTTCCCTCTAGAAGCCTTTCGCTAAGACAGTTCTTGTGGAATTGGCAAAGTGATATTTGGATGCCCATAGAGGGCTATGGTGAAAAAGGAAATATCCTCAGATTAAATCTGGAAAGAAGCTTTCTGAGAAACTGCTTAGTGTTCTGTTAATTCATCTCACAGAGTTACATCTGTATTTCCTGGATCTCTTTGCTAGCCTTATTTCTGTGGAATCTGAGAACAGATATTTCGGATCCCTTTGGAGACTATAGGGCCAAAGGAAATATCCTCCGATAACAAAGAGAAAGAAGCTTTCTGAGAAACTTCTTTGTGTTCTGTGAAATAATCTCTCAGAGTTGTAGTTTTCCCCTCAATAAGCCTTTCGTTGAGACAGTTCTTGTAGAATTGGCAAAGTGATATTTGGAAGCCCCTAGAGGGCGTTGGTGAAAAAGGAAATATCCTCAGATGAAATCTGGAAAGAAGCTTTCTGAGAAACTGCTTAGTGTTCTGTTAATTCATCTCACAGAGTTACATCGGTATTTCATGGATCTCTTTGCTAGCCTTATTTCTGTGGAATCTGAGAACAGATATTTCGGATCCCTTTGTAGACTATAGGGCCAAAGGAAATATCCTCCGATAACAAAGAGAAAGAAGCTTTCTGAGAAACTCCTTTGTGTTCTGTGAAATCATCTCACAGAGTTACAGCTTTCCCCTCAAGAAGCCTCTCGCTAAGACAGTTCCTGTGGAATTGGCAAAGTGATATTTGGAAGCCCATAGAGGGCTATGGTGAAAAAGGAAATATCCTCAGATGAAATCTGGAAAGAATCTTTCTGAGAAACTGCTTAGTGTTCTGTTAATTCATCTCACCGAGTTACATCTGTATTTCGTGGACCTTTGCTAGCCTTATTTCTGTGGAATCTGAGAACAGATATTTCGGATCCCTTTGAAGACTACAGGGCCAAAGGAAATATCCTGTGATAACAAAGAGAAAGAAGCTTTCTGAGAAACTTCTTTGTGTTCTGTGAAATCATATCACAGAGTTACAGCTTTCCCCTCAACAAGCCTTTCGCTAAGACAGTTCTTGTGGAATTAGCAAAGTGATATTGGGAAGCCCATAGAGGGCTATGGTGAAAAAGGAAATATCCTCATATGAAATCTGGAAAGAAGCTTTCTGAGAAACTGCTTAGTGTTCTGTTAATTCATCTCACAGAGTTACATCTGTATTTCGTGGATCTCTTTGCTAGCCTTATTTCTTTGGAATCTGAGAAGAGATATTTCGGATCCCTTTGGAGACTATAGGGCCAAAGGAAATATCCTCCGATAACAAAAAAGAAAGTAGCTTTCTGAGAAACTTCTTTGTGTTCTGTGAAATCATCTCACAGAGTTACAGCTTTCCCCTCAAGAAGCCTTTCCCTAAGACAGTTCTTGTGGATTTGGCAAAGTGACATTTGGAAGCCCATAGAGGGCTATGGTGAAAAAGGAAATATCCTCAGATGAAATCTGGAAAGAACCTTTCTGAGAAACTGCTCAGTGTTCTGTTTATTCATCTCACAGTGTTACATCTGTATTTCCTGGATCTCTTTGCTAGCCTTATTTCTGTGGAATCTGAGAAGAGATATTTCGGATCCCATTGAAGACTACAGGGCCAAAGGAAACATCCTCCGATAACAAAGAGAAAGAAGCTTTCTGAGAAACTTCTTTATGTTCTGTGAAATCATCTCAGAGAGTTACAACTTTCCCCTCAATAAGCCTTTCGCTAAGACAGTTCTTGTGGAATTGGCAAAGTGATATTGGGAAGCCCCTAGAGGGCGTTGGTGAAAAAGGAAATATCCTCAGATGAAATCTGGAAAGAAGCTTTCTGAGAAACTGCTTAGTGTTCTGTTAATTCATCTCACAGAGTTACATCTGTATTTCGTGGATCTCTTTGCTAGCCTTATTTCTGTGGAATCTGAGAACAGATATTTCGGATCCCTTTGAAGACTATAGGGCCAAAGGAAATATCCTCCGATAACAAAGAGAAAGAAGCTTTCTGAGAAACTTCTTTGTGTTCCGTGAAATCATCTCACAGAGTTACAGCTTTCCCCTCAAGAAGCCTTTCGCTAAGACAGTTCTTGTGGAATTGGCAAAGTGATATTCGGAAGCGCATAGAGGGCAATCGTGAAAAAGGAAATATCCTCAGATGAAATCTGGAAAGAAGCTTTCTGAGAAACTGCTTAGTGTTCTGTTAATTCATCTCACAGAGTTACATCTGTATTTCGTGGATCTCTTTGCTAGCCTTATTTCTGTGGAATCTGAGAACAGATATTTCGGATTCCTTTGAAGACTATAGGGCCAAAGGAAATATCCTCCGATAACAAAGAGAAAGAAGCTTTCTGAGAAACTTATTTGTGTTCATGAAATCATCTCACAGAGTTACAGCTTTCCCCTCAAGAAGCCTCTCTCTAAGACAGTTCTTGTGGAATTGGCAAAGTGATATTTGGAAGCCCATAGAGGGCTATGGTGAAAAGGGAAATATCCTCAGATGAAATCTGGAAAGAAGCTTTCTGAGAAACTGCTTAGTGTTCTGCTAATTCATCTCACAGAGTTACATCTGTATTTCCTGGATCTCTTTGATAGCCTTATTTCTGTGGGATCTGAGAAGAGATATTTCGGATCCCTTTGAAGACTATGGGGCAAAAGGAAATATCTTCCGATAACAAAGAGAAAGAAGCTTTCTGAGAAACTTCTTTATGTTCTGTGAAATCATCTCACAGAGGTACAGCTTGCCCTAGAAGAAGCCTTTCGCTAAGACAGTTCTTGTGGAATTGGCAAAGTGATATTTGCATGCCCATAGAGGGCTAAGGTGAAAAAGGAAATATCCTCAGGTGAAATCTGGAAAGAAGCTTTCTGAGAAACTGCTTAGTGTTCTGTTAATTCATCTCCCAGGGTTACATCTGTGTTTCGTGGATCTCTTTGCTAGCCTTATTTCTGTGGAATCTGAGAACAGATATTTCGGATCCCTTTGAAGACTATAGGGCCAAAGGAAATATCCTCCGATAACAAAGAGAAAGAAGCTTTCTGAGAAACTTCTTTGTGTTCTGTGAAATCATCTCACAGAGTTACAGCTTTCCCTTCAAGAAGCTTTTCACTAAGACAGTTCTTGTGGAATTGGCAAAGTGATATTTGGAAGCCCATAGAGGGCTATCGTGAAAAAGGAAATATCCTCAGACGAATTCTGGAAAGAAGCTTTCTGAGAAACTGCTTAGTGTTCTGTTAATTCATCTCCCAGAGTTACATCTGTATTTCCTGGATCTCTTTGCTAGCCTTATTTCTGTGGAATCTGAGAACAGATATTACGGATACCTTTGAAGACTATAGGGCCAAAGGAAATATCATCCGATAACAAAGAGAAAGAAGGTTTCTGAGAAACTTCTTTGTGTTCTGTCAAATCATCTCACAGAAGTACAGCTTTCCATAGAAGAAGCCATTCGCTAAGACAGTTCTTGTGGAATTGGCAAAGTGATATTCGGAAGCCCATAGAGGGCTATGGTGAAAAAGGAAATATCCTCAGATGAAATCTGGAAAGAAGCTTTCTGAGAAACTGCTTAGTGTTCTGTTAATTCATCTCACAGAGTTACATCTGTATGTCGTGGATCTCTTTGCTAGCCTTATTTCTGTGGAATCTGAGAAGAGATATTTCGGATCCCTTTGAAGACTATAGGGCCAAAGGAAATATCTTCCGATAATAAAGAGAAAGAAGCTTTCTGAGAAACTTCTTTATATTCTGTGAAATCATGTCACAGAGGTACAGCTTTCCCTAGAAGAAGCCATTCGCTAAGACAGTTCTTGTGGAATTGGCAAAGTGATATTTGCATGCCCATAGAGGGCTATGGTGAAAAAGGAAATATCCTCAGATGAAATCTGGAAAGAAGCTTTCTGAGAAAGTGCTGACTGTTGTGTTAATTCATCTCACCGAGTTACATCGGTATTTCGTGGATCTATTTGCTAGCCTTATTTCTGTGGAATCTGAGAACAGATATTTCGGATCCCTTTGAAGACTATAGGGCCAAAGGAAATATCCTCCGATAACAAAGAGAAAGAAGCTTTCTGAGAAACTTCTTTGTGTTCTGTGAAATCATCTCACAGAGTTACATCTGTATTTCGTGGATCTCTTTGCTAGCCTTATTTCTTAGGAATCTGAGAAGAGATATTTCGGATCCCTTTGGAGACTATAGGGCCAAAGGAAATATCCTCCGATAACAAAAAAGAAAGTAGCTTTCTGAGAAACTTCCTTGTGTTCTGTGAAATCATCTCAGAGAGTTACAGCTTTCCCCTCAAGAAGCCTTTCGCTAAGACAGTTCTTGTGGAATTGGCAAAGTGATATTTGGAAGCCCATAGAGGGCTATGGTGAAAAAGGAAATACCCTCAGATGAAATCTGGAAAGAAGCTTTCTGAGAAACTGCTTAGTGTTCTGTTAATTCATCTCACAGACTTACATCTGTATTTCCTGGATCTCTTTGCTAGCCTTATTTCTGTGGAATCTGAGAACAGATATTTCGGATCCCTTTGAAGACTATAGGGCCAAAGGAAATATCCTCCGATAACAAAGAGAAAGAAGCTTTCTGAGAAACTTCTTTGTGTTCTGTGAAATCATCTCACAGAGTTACAGCTTTCCCTTCAAGAAGCTTTTCGCTAAGACAGTTCTTGTGGAATTGGCAAAGTGATATTTGGAAGCCCATAGAGGGCTATCGTGAAAAAGGAAATATCCTCAGACGAATTCTGGAAAGAAGCTTTCTGAGAAACTGCTTAGTGTTCTGTTAATTCATCTCACAGAGTTACATCTGTATTTCGTGGATCTCTTTGCTAGCCTTATTTCTGTGGAATCTGAGAACAGATATTTCGGATCCCTTTGAAGACTATAGGGCCAAAGGAAATATCATCCGATAACAAAGAGAAAGAAGGTTTCTGAGAAACTTCTTTGTGTTCTGTCAAATCATCTCACAGAAGTACAGCTTTCCATAGAAGAAGCCATTCGCTAAGACAGTTCTTGTGGAATTGGCAAAGTGATATTTGGAAGCCCATAGAGGGCTATGTGAAAAAGGAAATATTCTCAGTTGAAACCTGGAAAGAAGCATTCTGAGAAACTTCTTAGTGTTCTGTTAATTCATCTCACAGAGTTACATCTGTATTTCGTGGTTCTCTTTGCTAGCCTTATTTCTGTGGAATCGGAGAACAGATATTTCGGATCCCTTTGAAGACTATAGGGCCAAAGGAAATATCCTGCGATGACAAAGAGAAAGAAGCTTTCTGAGAAACTTCTTTGTGTTCTGTGAAATCATCTCACAGAGTTACAGCTTTCCCCTCGAGAAGCCTTTCGCTAAGACAGTTCTTGTGGAATTGGCAAAGTGGTATTTGGAAGCCCATAGAGGGCTATGGTGAAAAAGGAAATATCCTCCGATGAAATCTGGAAAGAAGCTTTCTGAGAAACTGCTTAGTGTTCTGTTAATTCATGTCACAGAGTTACATCTGTATTTCGTGGATATCTTTGCTAGACTTATTTCTGTGGAATCTGAGAACAGATATTTCGGATCCCTTTGAAGACTATAGGGCCAAAGGAAATATCCTCCGATAGCAAAGAGAAAGAAGCTTTCTAAGAAACTTCTTTGTGTTCTGTGAAATCATCTCACAGAGTTTCAGCTTTCCCCTCAAGAAGCCATTCGCTAAGACAGTTCTTGTGGAATTGGCAAAGTGATATTTCGATGCCCATAGAGGGCTGTGGTGAAAAAGGAAATATCCTCCGATGAAATCTGGAAAGAAACTTTGTGAGAAACTGCTTAGTGTTCTGTTAATTCATCTCACCAAGTTACATCTGTATTTCGTGGATCTCTTTGCTAGCCTTATTTCTGTGGAATCTGAGAACAGATATTTCGGATCCCTTTGAAGACTATTGGGACAAAGGAAATATCCTGCGATGACAAAGAGAAAGAAGCTTTCTGAGAAACTTCTTTGTGTTCTGTGAAATCATCTCACAGAGTTACAGCTTTCCCCTCAAGAAGGCTTTCGCTAAGACAGTTCTTGTGGAATTGGCAAAGTGATATTTGGAAGCCCATAGAGGGCTATGGTGAAAAAGGAAATATCCTCAGATGAAATCTGGAAAAAGCTTTCTGAGAAACTGGTTAGTGTTCTGTTAATTCATCTCACAGAGTTACATCTGTATTTCCTGGATCTCTTTGATAGCCTTATTCCTGTGGAATCTGAGAACAGATATTTCGGATCCCTTTGAAGACTTTAGGGCCAAAGGAAATATCCTCCGATAACAAAGAGAAAGAAGCTTTCTGAGAAACTTCTTTGTGTTCCGTGAAATCATCTCACAGAGTTAGAGCTTTCCCCTCAATAAGCCTTTTGCTAACACAGTTCTTGTGGAATTGGCAAAGTGATATTTGGATGCCCATAGAGGGCTATGGTGAAAAAGGAAATATCCTCAGACGAAATCTGGAAAGAAGCTCTCTGAGAAACTGCTCAGTGTTCTGTTAATTCATCTCACAGAGTTACATCAGTATTTCTTGGATCCCTTTGCTGGCCTTATTTCTGTGGTATCTGAGAACAGATATTTCGGATCCCTTTGAAGACTACAGGGCCAAAGGAAATATCCTCCGATAACACAGACAAAGAAGCTTTCTAGGAATCTTCTTTGTGTTCTGTGAAATCATCTCACAGAGTTACTGCTTACCCCTCAACAAGCCTTTCGCTAATCCAGTTATGTGGAATTGGCAAAGTGATATTGGGAAGCCCTTAGAGGGCTATGGTGAAAAAGGAAATATTCTTAGTGGAAATCTGGAAAGAAGCATTCTGAGAAACTGCTTTGTTCTGTTAATTCATCTCATAGAGTTACATCTGTATTTCGTGGATCTCTTTGCTAGCCTTATTTCTGTGGAATCTGAGAACAGATATTTCGGATCCCTTTGAAGACTATAGGGCCAAAGGAAATATCCTGTGATAACAAAGAGAAAGAAGCTTTCTGAGAAACTTCTTTGTGTTCTGTGAAATCATCTCACAGAGTTACAGCTTTTCCCTCAAGAAGCCTTTCGCTAAGACAGTTCTTGTGGAATTGGCAAAGTGATATATGGAAGCCCATAGAGGGCTATGGTGAAAAAGGAAATATCCTCCGATGAAATCTGGAAAGAAGCTTTCTGAGAAACTACTTAGTGTTCTGTTAATTCATCTCACCGAGTTACATCTGTATTTCCTGGATCTCTTTGCTAGCCTTATTTCTGTGGAATCTGAGAACAGATATTTCAGATCCCTTTGAAGACTATAGGGCCAAAGGAAATATCCTCTGATAACAAAGAGAAAGAAGCTTTCTGAGAACTTCTTTGTGTTCTGTGAAATCATCTCACAGAGTTAGAGCGTTCCCTTCAAGAAGCCTTTTGCTAAGACAGTTCTTGTGGAATTGGCAAAGTGATATTGGGAAGCCCATAGAGGGCTATGGTGAAAAAGGAAATATCCGCAGATGAAATCTGGAAAGAAGCTTTCTGAGAAACTGCTTAGTGTTCTGTTAATTCATCTCACAGAGTTACATCTGTATTTCGTGGATCTCTTTGCTAGCCTTATTTCTGTGGAATCTGAGAAGAGATATTTCGGATCACTTTGAAGACTATAGGGCCAAAGGAAATATCCTGTGATAACAAAGAGAAAGAAGCTTTCTGAGAAACTTCTTTGTGTTCGGTGAAATCATCTCACAGAGTTACAGCTTTCCCCACAAGAAGCCTTTCGCTAAGACAGTTGTTGTGGAATTGGCAAAGTGATATTTGGAAGCCCATAGAGGGCTATGGTGAAAAAGGAAATATCCTCCGATGAAATCTGGAAAGAAGCTTTCTGAGAAAGTGCTGACTGTTGTGTTAATTCATCTCACCGAGTTACATCTGTATTTCGTGGATCTATTTGCTAGCCTTATTTCTGTGGAATCTGAGAACAGATATTTCGGATCCCTTTTAAGACTCTAGGGCCAAAGGAAATACCTTCCGATAACAAAGAGAAGGAAGCTTTCTGAGAAACTTCTTTGTGTTCTGTGAAACCATCTCACAGAGTTACAGCTTTAGCCTCAAGAAGCCTTTCGCTAAGACAGTTCCTGTGCAATTGGCAAAGTGATATTGGGAAGCCCATAGTGGGCTATGGTGAAAAAGGAAATATCCTCAGATGAAATCTGGAAAGAAGCTTTCTGAGAAACTGCCTAGTGTTCTGTTAATTCATCTCACAGAGTTACAACTGTATTTCGTGGATCTCTTTGCTAGCCTTATTTCTGTGGTATCTGAGAACAGATATTTCGGATCCCTTTGAAGACTATAGGGCCAAAGGAAATACCCTCCGATAACAAAGAGAAAGAAGCTTTCTGAGAAACTTCTTTGTGTTCTGAGAAATCATCTCACAGAGATACAGCTTTCCCCTCAACAAGCCGTTCGCTAAGACAGTTCTTGTGGAATTGGCAAAGTGATATTGGGAAGCCCATAGAGGGCTATGGTGCAAAAGGAAATATCCTCAGTTGAAATCTGGAAAGAAGCTTTCTCAGAAACTGCTTAGTGTTCTGTTAATTCATCTCAAACAGTTACATCTGTATTTCGTGGATCTCTTTGCTAGCCTTATTTCTGTGGAATCTGAGAACAGATATTTCGGATCCCGTTGAAGACTATAGGGCCAAAGGAAATATCCTCCGATAACAAAGAGAAAGAAGCTTTCTGAGAAACTTCTTTGTGTTCTTGAAATCATCTCACAGAGTTACAGCTTTTCCCTCTAGAAGCCTTTCGCTAAGACAGTTCTTGTGGAATTGGCAAAGTGATATTTGGAAGCCCCTAGAGGGCGTTGGTGAAAAAGGAAATATCCTCAGATGAAATCTGGAAAGAAGCTTTCTGAGAAAGTGCTGACTGTTGTGTTAATTCATCTCACGGAGTTACATCTGTATTTCGTGGATCTATTTGCTAGCCTTATTTCTGTGGAATCTGAGAACAGATATTTCGGATCCCTTTGAAGACTCTAGGGCCAAAGGAAATACCTTCCGATAACAAAGAGAAAGAAGCTTTCTGAGAAACTTCTTTGTGTTCTGTGAAACCATCTCACAGAGTTACAGCATTCCCCTCAAGAAGCCTTTCGCTAAGACAGTTCTTGTGGAATTGGCAAAGTGATATTGGGAAGCCCTTAGAGGGCTATGGTGAAAAAGGAAATATCCTCAGATGAAATCTGGAAAGAAGCTTTCTGAGAAACTGCTTAGTGTTCTGTTAATTCATCTCACAGAGTTACATCAGTATTTCGTGAATCTCTTTGCTAGCCGTATTTCTGTGGAATCTGAGAACAGATATTTCGGATCCCTTTGAAGACTATAGGGCCAAAGGAAATATCCTCCGATAACAAAGAGAAAGAAGCTTTCTGTGAAACTTCTTTGTGTTCCGTGAAATCATCTCACAGAGTTAGAGCTTTCCCCTCAAGAAGCCTTTTGCTAAGACAGTTCTTGTGGAATTGGCAAAGTGATATTTGGAAGCCCATAGAGGGCTACGGTGAAATAGGAAATATCCTCAGAGGAAATCTGGAAAGAAGCTTTCTGAGAAACTGCTTAGTGTTCTGTTAATTCATCTCACAGAGTTACATCAGTATTTCGTGGATCTCTTTGCTAGCCTTATTTCTGTGGTATCTGAGAACAGATATTTCGGATCCCTTTGAAGACTACAGGGCCAAAGAAATATCCTCCGATAACACAGACAAAGAAGCTTTCTGAGCATCTTCTTTGTGTTCTGTGAAATCATCTCACAGAGTTACTGCTTACCCCTCAACAAGCCTTTCGCTAAGCCAGTTCTTGTGGAATTGGCAAAGTGATATTGGGAAGCCCTTAGAGGGCTAAGGTGAAAAAGGAAATATTCTCAGTTGAAATCTGGAAGGAAGCATTCTAAGAAACTGCTTAGTGTTCTGTTAATTCATCTCATAGAGTTACATCTGTATTTCGTCGATCTCTTTGCTAGCCTTATTTCTGTGGAATCGGAGAACAGATATTTCGGATCCCTTTGAAGACTATAGGGCCAAAGGAAATATCCTGCGATGACAAAGAGAAAGAAGTTTTCTGAGAAACTACTTTGTGTTCTGTGAAATCATCTCACAGAGTTACAGCTTTCCCCTCGAGAAGCCTTTCGCTAAGACAGTTCTTGTGGAATTGGCAAAGTGGTATTTGGAAGCCCATAGAGGGCTATGGTGAAAAAGGAAATATCCTCCGATGAAATCTGGAAAGAAGCTTTCTGAGAAACTCCTTAGTGTTCTGTTCATTCATCTCACCGAGTTACATCTGTATTTCGTGGATCTCTTTGCTAGCCCTATATCTGTGGAATCTGAGAACAGACATTTCGGATCCCTTTGAAGACTATAGTGTAAAAGCAAATATCCTCCGATAACAAAGAGAAAGAAGCTTTCTGAGAAACTTCTTTGTGTTCTGTAAAATCATCTCACAGAGTTACAGCTTTCCCCTCAAGAAGGCTTTCGCTAAGACAGTTCTTGTGGAATTGGCAAAGTGATATTTGGAAGCCCATATTGGGCTATGGTGAAAAAGGAAATATCCTCCGATGAAATCTGGAAAGAAGATTTCTGAGAAACTGCTTAGTGTTCTGTTAATTCATCTCACATAGTTACATCTGTATTTCGTGGATATCTTTGCTAGCTATATTTCTGTGGAATCTGAAAACAGATATTTCGGATCCCTTTAGACTACAGGGTAAAAGGAAATATCCTCCGATAACAAAGAGAAAGAAGCTCTCTGAGAAACTTCTTTGTGTTCCGTGAAATCATCTCACAGAGTTAGATCTTTCCCCTCAAGAAGCCTTTTGCTAAGACAGTTCTTGTGGAATTGGCAAAGTGATATTTGGATGCCCATAGAGGGCTATGGTGAAAAAGGAAATATCCTCAGACGAAATCTGGAAAGAAGCTTTCTGAGAAACTGCTCAGTGTTCTGTTAATTCATCTCACAGAGTTACATCTGTATTTCGTGGATTTCTTTGCTAGCCTTATTTCTGTGGAATCTGAGAACAGGTATTTCGGATCCCTTTGAAGACTACAGGGCCAAAGGAAATATCCTCCGATAACACAGACAAAGAAGCTTTCTGAGAAACTTCTTTGTGTTCTGTGAAATCATCTCACAGAGTTACTGCTTACCCCTCAACAAGCCTTTCGCTAAGTCAGTTCTTGTGGAATTGGCAAAGTGATATTGGGAAGCCCATAGACGGCTATGGTGCAAAAGGAAATATCCTCAGTTGAAATCTGGAAAGAAGCTTTCTGAGAAACTGCTTAGAGTTCTGTTAATTCATCTCACAGAGTTACATCTGTATTTCGTGGATCTCTTTGCTAGCCTTATTTCTGTGGAATCTGAGAACAGATATTTCGGATCCCGTTGAAGACTATAGGGCCAAAGGAAATATCCTCCGATAACAAAGAGAAAGAAGCTTTCTGAGAAACTTCTTTGTGTTCTGTGAAATCATCTCACAGAGTTACAGCTTTTCCCTCTAGAAGCCTTTCGCTAAGACAGTTCTTGTGGAATTGGCAAAGTGATATTTGGAAGCCCCTAGAGGGCGTTGGTGAAAAAGGAAATATCCTGAGATGAAATCTGGAAAGAAGCTTTCTGAGAAACTGCTTAGTGTTCTGTTAATTCATCTCACAGAGTTACATCTGTATTTCGTGGATCTCATTGCTAGCCTTATTTCTGTGGAATCTGAGATCAGATATTTCGGATCCCTTTGAAGACTATAGGGCCAAAGGAAATATCCTCCGATAACAAAGAGAAAGAAGCTTTCTGAGAAACTTCTTTGTGTTCTCTGAAATCATATCACAGAGTTACAGCTTTCCCCCCAAGAAGCCTTTCCCTAAGACAGTTCTTGTGGAATTGGCAAAGTGATATTGGGAAGCCCATAGAGGGCTAAGGTGAAAAAGGAAATATCTTCAGATGAAATCTGGAAAGAAGCTTTCTGAGAAACTGCTTAGTGTTCTGTTAATTCATCTCACAGAGTTACATCTGTATTTCGTGGATCTCTTTGCTAGCCTTATTTCTGTGGAATCTGAGAAGAGATATTTCGGATCACTTTGAAGACTATAGGGCCAAAGGAAATATCCTGTGATAACAAAGAGAAAGAAGCTTTCTGAGAAACTTCTTTGTGTTCGGTGAAATCATCTCACAGAGTTACAGCTTTCCCCACAAGAAGCCTTTCGCTAAGACAGTTGTTGTGGAATTGGCAAAGTGATATTTGGAAGCCCCTAGAGGGCTATGGTGAAAAAGGAAATATCCTCCGATGAAATCTGGAAAGAAGCTTTCTGAGAAAGTGCTGACTGTTGTGTTAATTCATCTCACCGAGTTACATCTGTATTTCGTGGATCTATTTGCTAGCCTTATTTCTGTGGAATCTGAGAACAGATATTTCGGATCCCTTTGAAGACTCTAGGGCCAAAGGAAATACCTCCCGATAACAAAGAGAAAGAAGCTTTCTGAGAAACTTCTTTGTGTTCTGTGAAACCATCTCACAGAGTTACAGCTTTCCCCTCAAGAAGCCTTTCGCTAAGACAGTTCTTGTGGAATTGGCAAAGTGATATTTGGATGCCCATAGAGGGCTATGGTGAAAAAGGAAATATCCTCAGATGAAATCTGGAAAGAAGCTTTCTGAGAAACTGCTTAGTGTTCTGTTAATTCATCTCACAGAGTTACATCTGTATTTCGTGGATCTCTTTGCAAGCCTTATTTCTGTGGAATCTGAGAACAGATATTTCGGATCCCTTTGAAGACTATAGGGCCAAAGGAAATATCCTGTGATAACAAAGAGAAAGAAGCTTTCTGAGAAACTTCTTTGTGTTCGGTGAAATCATCTCACAGAGTTAGAGCTTTCCCCTCAAGAAGCCTTTCGCTAAGACAGTTCTTGTGGAATTGGCAAAGTGATATTTGGAAGCCCATAGAGGGCTACGGTGAAATAGGAAATATCCTCAGATGAAATCTGGAAAGAAGCTTTCTGAGAAACTGCTTAGTGTTCTGTTAATTCATCTCACAGAGTTACATCAGTATTTCGTGGATCTCTTTGCTAGCCTTATTTCTGTGGTATCTGAGAACAGATATTTCGGATCCCTTTGAAGACTACAGGGCCAAAGAAATATCCTCCGATAACACAGACAAAGAAGCTTTCTGAGCATCTTCTTTGTGTTCTGTGAAATCATCTCACAGAGTTACTGCTTACCCCTCAACAAGCCTTTCGCTAAGCCAGTTCTTGTGGAATTGGCAAAGTGATATTGGGAAGCCCTTAGAGGGCTAAGGTGAAAAAGGAAATATTCTCAGTTGAAATCTGGAAGGAAGCATTCTAAGAAACTGCTTAGTGTTCTGTTAATTCATCTCATAGAGTTACATCTGTATTTCGTCGATCTCTTTGCTAGCCTTATTTCTGTGGAATCGGAGAACAGATATTTCGGATCCCTTTGAAGACTATAGGGCCAAAGGAAATATCCTGCGATGACAAAGAGAAAGAAGTTTTCTGAGAAACTACTTTGTGTTCTGTGAAATCATCTCACAGAGTTACAGCTTTCCCCTCGAGAAGCCTTTCGCTAAGACAGTTCTTGTGGAATTGGCAAAGTGGTATTTGGAAGCCCATAGAGGGCTATGGTGAAAAAGGAAATATCCTCCGATGAAATCTGGAAAGAAGCTTTCTGAGAAACTCCTTAGTGTTCTGTTCATTCATCTCACCGAGTTACATCTGTATTTCGTGGATCTCTTTGCTAGCCCTATATCTGTGGAATCTGAGAACAGACATTTCGGATCCCTTTGAAGACTATAGTGTAAAAGCAAATATCCTCCGATAACAAAGAGAAAGAAGCTTTCTGAGAAACTTCTTTGTGTTCTGTAAAATCATCTCACAGAGTTACAGCTTTCCCCTCAAGAAGGCTTTCGCTAAGACAGTTCTTGTGGAATTGGCAAAGTGATATTTGGAAGCCCATATTGGGCTATGGTGAAAAAGGAAATATCCTCCGATGAAATCTGGAAAGAAGATTTCTGAGAAACTGCTTAGTGTTCTGTTAATTCATCTCACATAGTTACATCTGTATTTCGTGGATATCTTTGCTAGCTATATTTCTGTGGAATCTGAAAACAGATATTTCGGATCCCTTTAGACTACAGGGTAAAAGGAAATATCCTCCGATAACAAAGAGAAAGAAGCTCTCTGAGAAACTTCTTTGTGTTCCGTGAAATCATCTCACAGAGTTAGATCTTTCCCCTCAAGAAGCCTTTTGCTAAGACAGTTCTTGTGGAATTGGCAAAGTGATATTTGGATGCCCATAGAGGGCTATGGTGAAAAAGGAAATATCCTCAGACGAAATCTGGAAAGAAGCTTTCTGAGAAACTGCTCAGTGTTCTGTTAATTCATCTCACAGAGTTACATCTGTATTTCGTGGATTTCTTTGCTAGCCTTATTTCTGTGGAATCTGAGAACAGGTATTTCGGATCCCTTTGAAGACTACAGGGCCAAAGGAAATATCCTCCGATAACACAGACAAAGAAGCTTTCTGAGAAACTTCTTTGTGTTCTGTGAAATCATCTCACAGAGTTACTGCTTACCCCTCAACAAGCCTTTCGCTAAGTCAGTTCTTGTGGAATTGGCAAAGTGATATTGGGAAGCCCATAGAGGGCTATGGTGCAAAAGGAAATATCCTCAGTTGAAATCTGGAAAGAAGCTTTCTGAGAAACTGCTTAGAGTTCTGTTAATTCATCTCACAGAGTTACATCTGTATTTCGTGGATCTCTTTGCTAGCCTTATTTCTGTGGAATCTGAGAACAGATATTTCGGATCCCGTTGAAGACTATAGGGCCAAAGGAAATATCCTCCGATAACAAAGAGAAAGAAGCTTTCTGAGAAACTTCTTTGTGTTCTGTGAAATCATCTCACAGAGTTACAGCTTTTCCCTCTAGAAGCCTTTCGCTAAGACAGTTCTTGTGGAATTGGCAAAGTGATATTTGGAAGCCCCTAGAGGGCGTTGGTGAAAAAGGAAATATCCTGAGATGAAATCTGGAAAGAAGCTTTCTGAGAAACTGCTTAGTGTTCTGTTAATTCATCTCACAGAGTTACATCTGTATTTCGTGGATCTCATTGCTAGCCTTATTTCTGTGGAATCTGAGATCAGATATTTCGGATCCCTTTGAAGACTATAGGGCCAAAGGAAATATCCTCCGATAACAAAGAGAAAGAAGCTTTCTGAGAAACTTCTTTGTGTTCTCTGAAATCATATCACAGAGTTACAGCTTTCCCCCCAAGAAGCCTTTCCCTAAGACAGTTCTTGTGGAATTGGCAAAGTGATATTGGGAAGCCCATAGAGGGCTAAGGTGAAAAAGGAAATATCTTCAGATGAAATCTGGAAAGAAGCTTTCTGAGAAACTGCTTAGTGTTCTGTTAATTCATCTCACAGAGTTACATCTGTATTTCGTGGATCTCTTTGCTAGCCTTATTTCTGTGGAATCTGAGAAGAGATATTTCGGATCACTTTGAAGACTATAGGGCCAAAGGAAATATCCTGTGATAACAAAGAGAAAGAAGCTTTCTGAGAAACTTCTTTGTGTTCGGTGAAATCATCTCACAGAGTTACAGCTTTCCCCACAAGAAGCCTTTCGCTAAGACAGTTGTTGTGGAATTGGCAAAGTGATATTTGGAAGCCCCTAGAGGGCTATGGTGAAAAAGGAAATATCCTCCGATGAAATCTGGAAAGAAGCTTTCTGAGAAAGTGCTGACTGTTGTGTTAATTCATCTCACCGAGTTACATCTGTATTTCGTGGATCTATTTGCTAGCCTTATTTCTGTGGAATCTGAGAACAGATATTTCGGATCCCTTTGAAGACTCTAGGGCCAAAGGAAATACCTCCCGATAACAAAGAGAAAGAAGCTTTCTGAGAAACTTCTTTGTGTTCTGTGAAACCATCTCACAGAGTTACAGCTTTCCCCTCAAGAAGCCTTTCGCTAAGACAGTTCTTGTGGAATTGGCAAAGTGATATTTGGATGCCCATAGAGGGCTATGGTGAAAAAGGAAATATCCTCAGATGAAATCTGGAAAGAAGCTTTCTGAGAAACTGCTTAGTGTTCTGTTAATTCATCTCACAGAGTTACATCTGTATTTCGTGGATCTCTTTGCAAGCCTTATTTCTGTGGAATCTGAGAACAGATATTTCGGATCCCTTTGAAGACTATAGGGCCAAAGGAAATATCCTGTGATAACAAAGAGAAAGAAGCTTTCTGAGAAACTTCTTTGTGTTCGGTGAAATCATCTCACAGAGTTAGAGCTTTCCCCTCAAGAAGCCTTTCGCTAAGACAGTTCTTGTGGAATTGGCAAAGTGATATTGGGAAGCCCTTAGAGGGCTATGGTGAAAAAGGAAATATTCTCAGACGAAATCTGGAAAGAAGCTTTCTGAGAAACTGCTTAGTGTTCTGTTAATTCATCTCACAGAGTTACATCAGTATTTCGTGAATCTCTTTGCTAGCCGTATTTCTGTGGAATCTGAGAACAGATATTTCGGATCCCTTTGAAGACTATAGGGCCAAAGGAAATATCCTCCGATAACAAAGAGAAAGAAGCTTTCTGAGAAACTTCTTTGTGTTCCGTGAAGTCATCTCACAGAGTTAGAGCTTTCCCCTCAAGAAGCCTTTTGCTAAGACAGTTCTTTTGGAATTGGCAATGTGATATTTGGAAGCTCATAGAGGGCTATGGTGAAAAAGGAAATATCCTCAGATGAAATCTGGAAAGAAGCTTTCTGAGAAACTGCTTAGTGTTCTGTTAATTCATTTCACAGAGTTACATCAGTATTTCGTGGATCTCTTTGCTAGGCTTATTTCTGTGGTATCTGAGAACAGATATTTCGGATCCCTTTGAAGACTACAGGGCCAAAGAAATATCCTCCGATAACACAGACAAAGAAGCTTTCCGAGCATCTTGTTTGTGTTCTGTGAAATCATCTCACAGAGTTACTGCTTACCCCTCAACAAGCCTTTCGCTAAGCCAGTTCTTGTGGAATTGGCAAAGTGATATTGGGAAGCCCTTAGAGGGCTATGGTGAAAGAGGAAATATTCTCAGTTGAAATCTGGAAAGAGGCATTCTGAGAAACTGCTTAGTGTTCTGTTAATTCATCTCATAGAGTTACTTCTGTATTTCGTGGATCTCGTTGCTAGCCTTATTTCTGTGGAATCTGAGAACAGATATTTCGGATCCCTTTGAAGACTATAGGGCCAAAGGAAATATCCACCGATAACAAAGAGAAAGAAGCTTTCTGAGAAACTTCTTTGTGTTCTGTGAAATCATCTCACAGAGTTACAGCTTTCCCCTCAACAAGACGTTCACTAAGCCAGTTCTTGTGGAATTGGAAAAGTGATATTGGGAAGCCCATAGAGGGCTATGGTGAAAAAGGAAATTTCCTCAGTTGAAATCTGGAAAGAAAATTTCTGAGAAACTGCTTAGTGTTCTGTTAATTAATCTCACACAGTTACATCTGTATTTCGTGGATCTCTTTGCTAGCCTTATTTCTGTGGAATCTGAGAACAGATATTTCGGATCCCTTTGAAGACTATAGGGCCAAAGGAAATATCCTCCGATAACAAAGAGAAAGAAGCTTTCTGAGAAACTTCTTTGTGTTCTGTGAAATCATCTCAGAGAGTTACAGCTTTCCCCTCAACAAGCCTTTCGCTAAGACAGTTCTTGTGGAATTGGCAAAGTGATATTGGGAAGCCCATAGAGGGCTATGGTGAAAAAGGAAATACCCTCAGACGAAATCTGGAAAGAAGCTTTCTGATTAACTGCTTAGTGTTCTGTTAATTCATCTCACAGAGTTACATCTGTATTTCGTGGATCTCTTTGCTAGTCTTATTTCTGTGGAATCTGAGAACAGATATTTCGGATCCCTTTGAAGACTATAGGGCCAAAGGAAATATCCTCCGATAACAAAGTGAAAGAAGCCTTCTGAGAATCTTCTTTGTGTTCTGTGAAATCATCTCACAGAGTTACTGCTTACCCCTCATCAAGCCTTTCGCTAAGCCAGTTCTTGTGGAATTGGCAAAGTGATATTGGGAAGCCCTTAGAGGGCTATGGTGAAAAAGGAAATATACTCAGACGAAATCTGGAAAGAAGCTTTCTGAGAAACTGCTTAGTGTTCTGTTAATTCATCTCACAGAGTTACATCTGTATTTCCTGGATCTCTTTGCTAGCCTTATTTCTGTGGAATCTGAGAACAGATATATCGGATCCCTTTGAAGACTATAGGGCCAAAGGAAATATCCTCCGATAACAAAGAGAAAGAAGCTTTCTGAGAAACTTCTTTGTGTTCTGTGAAATCATCTCACAGTGTTACAGCTTTCCCCTGAAGAAGCCTTTTGCTAAGACAGTTCTTGTGGAATTGGCAAAGTGATATTTGGAAGCCCATAGAGGGCTATGGTGAAAAAGGAAATACCCTCAGACGAAATCTGGAAAGAAGCTTTCTGATTAACTGCTTAGTGTTCTGTTAATTCATCTCACAGAGTTACATCTGTATTTCGTGGATCTCTTTGCAAGCCTTATTTCTGTGGAATCTGAGAACAGATATTTCGGATCCCTTTGAAGACTATAGGGCCAAAGGAAATATCCTGTGATAACAAAGAGAAAGAAGCTTTCTGAGAAACTTCTTTGTGTTCTGTGAAATCATCTCACAGAGTTAGAGCTATCCCTTCAAGAAGCCTTTTGCTAAGACAGTTCTTGTGGAATTGGCAAAGTGATATTAGGAAGCCCTTAGAGGGCTATGGTGAAAAAGGAAATATCCTCAGTGGAAATCTGGAAAGAAGCTTTCTGAGAAACTGCTTAGTGTTCTGTTAATTCATCTCACAGAGTTACATCTGTATTTCGTGGATCTCTTTGCTAGCCTTATTTCTGTGGAATCTGAGAACAGATATTTCGGATCCCTTTGAAGACTATAGGGCCAAAGGAAATATCCTCCGATAACAAAGAGAAAGAAGCCTTCTGAGAAACTTCTTTGTGTTTTGTGAAATCATCTCACAGAGTTACAGCTTTCCCCTCAAGAAGCCTTTCGCTAAGACAGTTCTTGTGGAATTGGAAAAGTGATATTTGGAAGCCCATAGAGGGCTATGGTGAAAAAGGAAATATACTCAGACGAAATCTGGAAAGAAGCTTTCTGAGAAACTGCTTAGTGTTCTGTTAATTCATCTCTCCGAGTTACATCTGTATTTCCTGGATCTCTTTGCTAGCCTTATTTCTGTGGAATCTGAGAACAGATATTTCGGATCCCGTTGAAGACCATAGGGCCAAAGGAAATATCCTCCGATAACAAAGAGAAAGAAGCTTTCTGAGAAACTTCTTTGTGTTCTGTGAAATCATCTCACAGAGTTACAGCTTTTCCCTCTAGAAGCCTTTCGCTAAGACAGTTCTTGTGGAATTGGCAAAGTGATATTTGGAAGCCCCTAGAGGGCGTTGATGAAAAAGGAAATATCCTCAGATGAAATCTTGAAAGAAGCTTTCTGAGAAACTGCTTAGTGTTCTGTTAATTCATCTCACAGAGTTACATCTGTATTTCGTGGATCTCTTTGCTAGCCTTATTTCTGTGGAATCTGAGAACAGATATTTCGGATCCCTTTGAAGACTATAGGGCCAAAGGAAATATCCTCCGATAACAAAGAGAAAGAAGCTTTCTGAGAAACTTCTTTGTGTTCTGTGAAATCATCTCACAGAGTTACTGCTTACCCCTCAAAAAGCCTTTCGCTAAGCCAGTTCTTGTGGAATAGGCAAAGTGATATTGGGAAGCCCATAGAGGGCTATGGTGAAAAAGGAAATATACTCAGTTGAAATCTGAAAAGAAGCATTCTGAGAAACTGCTTAGTGTTCTGTTAACTCATCTCATAGAGTTGCATCTGTATTTCGTGGATATCTTTGCTAGCCTTATTTCTGCGGAATCTGAGAACAGATATTTCGGATCCCTTTGAAGACTATAGGGTCAAAGGAAATATCCACCGATTACAAAGAGAAAGAAGATTTCTGAGAAACTTCTTTGTGTTCTGTGAAATCATCTCACAGTGTTACAGCTTTCCCCTCAAGAAGCCTTTTGCTAAGACAGTTCTTGTGGAATTGGCAAAGTGATATTTGGAAGCCCATAGAGGGCTATGGTGAAAAAGGAAATACCCTCAGACGAAATCTGGAAAGAAGCTTTCTGATTAACTGCTTAGTGTTCTGTTAATTCATCTCACAGAGTTACATCTGTAGTTCGTGGATCTCTTTGCAAGCCTTATTTCTGTGGAATCTGAGAACAGATATTTCGGATCCCTTTGAAGACTATAGGGCCAAAGGAAATATCCTGTGATAACAAAGAGAAAGAAGCTTTCTGAGAAACTTCTTTGTGTTCGGTGAAATCATCTCACAGAGTTAGAGCTTTCCCCTCAAGAAGCCTTTCGCTAAGACAGTTCTTGTGGAATTGGCAAAGTGATATTTGGAAGCCCATAGAGGACTATGGTGAAAAAGGAAATATCCTCAGCTGAAATCTGGAAAGAAGCTTTCTGAGAAACTGCTTAGTGTTCTGCTAATTCATCTCACAGAGTTACATCTGTATTTCGTGGATCTCTTTGCTAGCCTTATTTCTGTGGAATCTGAGAACAGATATTTCATATCCCTTTGAAGACTATAGGGCCAAAGGAAATATCCTCTGATAACAAAGAGAAAGAAGCTTTCTGAGAAACTTCTTTGTGTTCTGTGAAATCATCTCACAGCGTTACAGCTTTCCCCTCAAGAAGCCTTTAGCTAAGACAGTTCTTGTGGAATTGGGAAAGTGATATTTGGAAGCCCCTAGAGGGCTATAGTGAAAAAGGAAATATCCTCAGATGAAATCTAGAAAGAAGCTTTCTGAGAATCTGCTTAGTGTTCTGTTAATTCATCTCACAGAGTTACATCTGTATTTCGTGGATCTCTTTGCTAGCCTTATTTCTGTGGAATCTGAGAAGAGATATTTCGGATCCCTTTGAAGACTATAGGGCCAAAGGAAATATCCTCCGATAACAAAGAGAAAGAAGCTTACTGAGAAACTTCTTTGTGTTCTGTGAAATCATCTCACAGAGTTTCAGCTTTCCCCTCAAGAAGCCTTTCGCTAAGACAGTTCTTGTGGAATTGGCAAAGTGATATTTGGAAGCCCATAGAGGGCTATGGTGAAAAAGGAAATATCCTCCGATGAAATCTGGAAAGAAGCTTTCTGAGAAACTGCTTAGTGTTCTGTTAATTCATCTCACAGAGTTACATCTGTATTTCGAGGATCTCCTTGCTAGCCTTATTTCTGTGGAATCTGAAAACAGATATTTCGGATCGCTTTGAAGACCATAGGGCCAAAGGAAATATCCCCCGATAACAAACAGAAAGAAGCTTTCTGCGAAACTTCTTTGTGTTCTGTGAAATCATCTCATAGAGTTACAGCTTTCCCCTCAAGAAGCCTTTCGCTAAGACAGTTCTTGTGGAATTGGCAAAGTGATATTTGGAAGCCCATAGAGGGCTATGGTGAAAAAGAAAATATCCTCAGATGAAATCTGGAAAGAAGCTTTCTGAGAAACTGCTTAGTGTTCTGCTAATTCATCTCACAGAGTTACATCTGTATTTCGTGGATCTCTTTGCTAGCCTTATTTCTGTGGAATCTGAGAACAGATATTTCGGATCCCTTTGAAGACTATAGGGCCAAAGGATATATCCTCCGATAACAAAGAGAAAGAAGCTTTCTGAGAAACTTCTTTGTGTTCTGTGAAATCTTCTCACAGAGTTACAGCTTTCCCCTCAAGAAGCCTTTCGCTAAGACAGTTCTTGTGGAATTGGCAAAGTGATATTTGGAAGCCCATAGCGGGCTATGGTGAAAAAGGAAATATCCTCCGATGAAATCTGGAAAGAAGCTTTCTGAGAAACTGCTTAGTGTTCTGTTAATTCATCTCACAGAGTTACATCTGTATTTAGTGGATCTCTTTGCTAGCCTTATTTCTGTGGAATCTGAGAACAGATATTTCGGATCCCTTTGAAGACCATAGGGCCAAGCGAAATATCCTCCGATAACAAAGAGAAAGAAGCTTTATGAGAAACTTCTTTGTGTTCTGTGAAATCATCTCACAGAGTTACAGCTTTCCCCTCAAGAAGCCTTTCGCTAAGACAGTTCTTGTGGAATTGGCAAAGTGATATTTGGAAGCCCATAGAGGACTATGGTGAAAAAGGAAATATCCTCAGATGAAATCTGGAAAGAAGCTTTCTGAGAAACTGCTTAGTGTTCTGCTAATTCATCTCACAGAGTTACATCTGTATTTCGTGGATCTCTTTGCTAGCCTTATTTCTGTGGAATCTGAGAACAGATATTTCATATCCCTTTGAAGACTATAGGGCCAAAGGAAATATCCTCTGATAACAAAGAGAAAGAAGCTTTCTGAGAAACTTCTTTGTGTTCTGTGAAATCATCTCACAGCGTTACAGCTTTCCCCTCAAGAAGCCTTTAGCTAAGACAGTTCTTGTGGAATTGGGAAAGTGATATTTGGAAGCCCCTAGAGGGCTATCGTGAAAAAGGAAATATCCTCCGATGAAATCTAGAAAGAAGCTTTCTGAGAATCTGCTTAGTGTTCTGTTAATTCATCTCATAGAGTTACATCTGTATTTCGTGGATCTCTTTGCTAGCCTTATTTCTTTGGAATCTGAGAAGAGATATTTCGGATCCCTTTGAAGAATATAGGGCTAAAGGAAATATCCTCCGATAACAAAGAGAAAGAAGCTTACTGAGAAACTACTTTGTGTTCTGTGAAATCATCTCACAGAGTTTCAGCTTTCCCCTCAAGAAGCCTTTCGCTAAGACAGTTCTTGTGGAATTGGCAAAGTGATATTTGGAAGCCCATAGAGGGCTATGGTGAAAAAGGAAATATCCTCAGATGAAATCTGGAAAGAAGCTTTCTGAGAATCTGCTTAGTGTCCTGTTAATTCATCTCACAGAGTTACATCTGTATTTCGTGGATCTCTTTGCTAGCCTTATTTCTGTGGAATCTGAGCACAGATACTTCGGATCCCTTTGAAAACTACACGGCCAAAGGAAATATCCTCCGATAACAAAGAGAAAGAAGCTTTCTGAGAAACTTCTCTGTGGTCTGTGAAATCATCTCACAGAGTTACAGTTTTCCCCTCAAGAACCCTTTGGCTAAGGTAGTTCTTGGGGAATTGGCAAAGTGATATTGGGAAGCCCATAGAGGGCTATGGTGAAAAAGAAAATATCCTCCGATGAAATCTGGAAAGAAGCTTTCTGAGAAACTGCTTAGTGTTCTGTTAATTCATCTCACAGAGTTACTTCTGTATTTCGAGGATCTCTTTGCTAGCCTTATTTCTGTGGAATCTGAGAACAGATATTTCGGATCGCTTTGAAGACCATAGGGCCAAAGGAAATATCCTCCGATAACAAACAGAAAGAAGCTTTCGGAGAAACATCTTTGTGTTCTGTGAAATCATCTCACTGAGTTACAGCTTTCTCCTCAAGAAGCCTTTCGCTTAGACAGTTCTTGTGGAATTGGCAAAGTGATATTTGGAAGCCCATAGAGGGCTATGGTGAAAAAGGATATATCCTCAGATGAAATCTGGAAAGAAGCTTTCTGAGAATCTGCTTAGTGTTCTGTTAATTCATCTCACAGAGTTACATCTGTATTTCTTGGATCTCTTTGCTAGCCTTATTTCTGTGGAATCTGAGGACAGATATTTCGGATCCCTTTGAAGACTATAGGGCCAAAGGAAATATCCTCCGATAACAAAGAGAAAGAAGCTTACTGTGAAACTTCTTTGTGTTCTGTGAAATCATCTCACAGAGTTTCAGCTTTCCCCTCAAGAAGCCTTTCGCTAAGACAGTTCTTGTGGAATTGGCAAAGTGATATTTGGAAGCCCATAGAGGGCTATGGTGAAAAAGGAAATATCCTCAGATGAAATCTGGAAAGAAGCTTTCGGAGAAACTGCTTAGTGTTCTGTTAATTCATCTCACAGAGTTACATCTGTATTTCGAGGATCTCCTTGCTAGCCTTATTTCTGTGGAATCTGAAAACAGATATTTCGGATCGCTTTGAAGACCATAGGGCCAAAGGAAATATCCTCCGATAACAAACAGAAAGAAGCTTCCTGAGAAACTTCTTTGTGTTCTGTGAAATTATCTCATAGAGTTACAGCTTTCCCCTCAAGAAGCCTTTCGCTAAGACAGTTCTTGTGGAATTGGCAAAGTGATATTTGGAAGCCCATAGAGGGCTATGGTGAAAAAGAAAATATCCTCAGATGAAATCTGGAAAGAAGCTTTCTGAGAAACTGCTTAGTGTTCTGGTAATTCATCTCACAGAGTTACATCTGTATTTCGTGGACCTCTTTGCTAGCCTTATTTCTGTGGAATCTGAGAACAGATATTTCGGATACTCTTGAAGACTATAGGGCCAAAGGAAATATCCTCCGATAACAAAGAGAAAGAAGCTTTCTGAGAAACTTCTTTGTGTTCTGTGAAATCTTCTCACAGAGTTACAGTTTTCCCCTCAAGAAGCCTTTAGCTAAGACAGTTCTTATGGAATTGGCAAAGTGATATTTGGAAGCCCATAGCGGGCTATGTTGAAAAAGGAAATATCCTCTGATGAAATATGGAAAGAAGCTTTCTGAGAATCTGCTTAGAGTTCTGTTAATTCATCTCACAGAGTTACATCTGTATTTCGTGGATCTCTTTGCTAGCCTTATTTCTGTGGAGTCTGAGAACAGATATTTCTGATCCCTTTGAAGACTATAGGGCCAAAGGAAATATCCTCCAATAACAAAGAGAAAGAAGCTTTCTGAGAAACTTCTCTGTGTTCTGTGAAATCATCTCACAGAGTTACAGATTTCCCCTCAGAAGCCTTTCGCTAAGACAGTTCTTGTGGAATTGGCAAAGTGATATTTGAAAGCCCATAGAGGGCTATGTTGAGAAAGGAAATATCTTCAGATGAAATCTGGAAAGAAGCTTTCTGAGAAACTGCTTAGTGTTCTGTTAATTCATCTCACAGAGTTACATCTGTATTTCGTGGATCTCTTTGCTATCCTTATTTCTGTGGAATATGAGAACAGATATTTCGTATCCCTTTGAAGACCATAGGGCCAAACGAAATATCCTCCGATAACAAAGAGAAAGAAGCTTACTGAGAAACTTCTTTGTGTTCTGTGAAATCATCTCACGGAGTTTCAGCTTTCCCCTCAAGAAGCCTTTCGCTAAGACAGTTCTTGTGGAATTGGCAAAGTGATATTTGGAAGCCCATAGAGGGCTATGGTGAAAGAGGAAATATCCTCAGATGAAATATGGAAAGAAGCTTTCTGAGAATCTGCTTAGTGTTCTGTTAATTCATCTCACAGAGTTACATCTGTATTTCGTGGATCTCTTTGCTAGCCTTATTTCTGTGGAATCTGAGAACAGATATTTCGGATCCCTTTGAAGACTATACGGCCAAAGGAAATATCCTCCGATAACAAAGAGAAAGAAGCTTTCTGAGAAACTTCTTTGTGTTCTGTGAAATCATCTCTCAGAGTTACAGCTTTCCTCTCAAGAAGCCTTCCGCTAAGACAGTTCTTGTGGAATTGGCAAAGTGATATTTGAAAGCCCATTGAGGGCTATGTTGAGAAAGGAAATATCTTCAGATGAAATCTGGAAAGAAGCTTTCTGAGAAACTGCTTAGTGTTCTGTTAATTCATCTCACAGAGTTACATCTGTATTTCGTGGATCTCTTTGCTATCCTTATTTCTGTGGAAACTGAGAACAGATACTTCGGATCCCTTTGAAGACCATAGGGCCAAACGAAATATCCTCCGATAACAAAGAGAAAGAAGCTTTCTGAGAAACTTCTCTGTGTTCTGTGAAATCATCTCACAGAGTTACAGATTTCCCCTCAAGAAGCCTTTCGCTAAGACAGTTCTTGTGGAATTGGCAAAGTGATATTTGAAAGCCCATAGAGATCTATGTTGAGAAAGGAAATATCTTCAGATGAAATCTGGAAAGAAGCTTTCTGAGAAACTGCTTAGTGTTCTGTTAATTCATCTCACAGAGTTACATCTGTATTTCGTGGATCTCTTTGCTATCCTTATTTCTGTGGTATCTGAGAACAGATATTTCGGATCCCTTTGAAGACTATAGGGCCAAACGAAATATCCTCCGATAAAAAAGAGAAAGAAGCTTTCTGAGAAACGTCTTTGTGTTCTGTGAAATCATCTCACAGAGTTACAGCTTTCCCCTCAGGAAGCCTTTCGCTAAGACAGTTCTTGTGGAATTGGCAAAGTGATATTTGGAAGCCCATAGAGGGCTATGGTGAAAGAGGAAATATCCTCAGATGAAATATGGAAAGAAGCTTTCTGAAAATCTGCTTAGTGTTCTGTTAATTCATCTCACAGAGTTACATCTGTATTTCGTGAATCTCTTTGCTAGCCTTATTTCTGTGGAATCTGAGAACAGATATTTCGGATCCCTTTGAAGACTATACGGCCAAAGGAAATATCCTCCGATAACAAAGAGAAAGAAGCTTTCTGAGAAACTTCTCTGTGTTCTGTGAAATCATCTCACAGAGTTACAGCTTTCCCCTCAAGAAGCCTTTCGCTAAGACAGTTCTTGTGGAATTGGCAAAGTGATATTTGGAAGCCCATAGAGGGCTATGGTGAAAAAGGAAATATACTCAGATGAAATCTGGAAAGAAGCTTTCTGAGAATCTGCTTAGTGTCCTGTTAATTCATCTCACAGAGTTACATCTGTATTTCGTGGATCTCTTTGCTAGCCTTATTTCTGTGGAATCTGAGCACAGATACTTCGGATCCCTTTGAAAACTACACGGCCAAAGGAAATATCCTCCGATAACAAAGAGAAAGAAGCTTTCTGAGAAACTTCTCTGTGGTCTGTGAAATCATCTCACAGAGTTACAGTTTTCCCCTCAAGAACCCTTTCGCTAAGATAGTTCTTGGGGAATTGGCAAAGTGATATTGGGAAGCCCATAGAGGGCTACGGTGAAAAAGGAAATATCCTCCGATGAAATCTGGAAAGAAGGTTTCTGAGAAACTGCTTAGTGTTCTGTTAATTCATCTCACAGAGTTACATCTGTATTTCGTGGATCTCTTTGCTAGCCTTATTTCTGTGGAATCTGACAACAGATATTTCGGATCCCTTTGAAGACCATAGGGCCAAAAGAAATATCCTCCGATAACAAAGAGAAAGAAGCTTTCTGAGAAACTTCTTTGTGTTCTGTGAAATCAGCTCACAGAGTTACAGCTTTCCCCTCAAGAAGCCTTTCGCTAAGACAGTTCTTGGGGAATAGGCAAAGTGATATTGGGAAGCCCATAGAGGGCAATGGTGAAAAAGGAAATATCCTCCGATGAAATCTGGAAATAAGCTTTCTGAGAAACTGCTTAGTGTTCTGCTAATTCATCTCACAGAGTTACATCTGTATTTCGTGGATCTCTTTGCTATCCTTATTTCTGTGGAATATGAGAACAGATATTTCGTTTCCCTTTGAAGACCATAGGGCCAAACGAAATATCCTCCGATAACAAAGAGAAAGAAGCTTTCTGAGAAAATTCTTTGTGTTCTGTGAAATCATCTCACAGAGTTACAGATTTCCCCTCAGAAGCCTTTCGCTAAGACAGTTCTTGTGGAATTGGCAAAGTGATATTTGGAAGCTCATAGAGGGGTACGGTGAAAAAGGAAATATCCTCAGATGAAATCTGGAAAGAAGCTTTCTGAGAAACTGCTTAGTGTTCTGCTAATTCATCTCACAGAGTTACATCTGTATTTCGTGGATCTCTTTGCTAGCCTTATTTCTGTGGAATCTGAGAACAGATATTTCAGATCCCTTTGAAGACTATAGGGCCAAAGGAAATATCCTCTGATAACAAAGAGAAAGAAGCTTTCTGCGAAACTTCTTTGTGTTCTGTGAAATCATCTCACAGCGTTACAGCTTTCCCCTCAAGAAGCCTTTCGCTAAGACAGTTCTTGTGGAATTGGCAAAGTGATATTTGGAAGCCCATAGAGGGCTATGGTGAAAAAGGAAATATCCTCAGATGAAATCTGGAAAGAAGCTTTCTGAGAATCTGCGTAGTGTTCTGTTAATTCATCTCACAGAGTTACATCTGTATTTCGTGGATCTCTTTGCTAGCCTTATTTCTGTGGAATCTGAGCACAGATATTTCGGATCCCTTTGAAGACTACACGGCCAAAGGAAATAACCTCCGATAAGGAAGAGAAAGAAGCTTTCTGAGAAACTTCTCTGTGTTCTGTGAAATCATCTCACAGAGTTACAGTTTTCCCCTCAAGAACCCTTTCGCTAAGATAGCTCTTGGGGAATTGGCAAAGTGATATTGGGAAGCCCATAGAGGGCTATGGTGAAAAAGAAAATATCCTCCGATGAAATCTGGAAAGAAGCTTTCTGAGAAACTGCTTAGTGTTCTGTTAATTCATCTCACAGAGTTACATCTGTATTTCGAGGATCTCTTTGCTAGCCTTATTTCTGTGGAATCTGAGAACAGATATTTCGGATCGCTTTGAAGACCATAGGGCCAAGGGAAATATCCTCCGATAACAAACAGAAAGAAGCTTTCGGAGAAACTTCTTTGTGTTCTGTGAAATCATCTCACAGAGTTACAGCTTTCTCCTCAAGAAGCCTTTCGCTAAGACAGTTCTTGTGGAATTGGCAAAGTGATATTTGGAAGCCCATAGAGGGCTACGGTGAAAAAGGATACATCCTCAGATGAAATCTGGAAAGAAGCTTTCTGAGAATCTGCTTAGTGTTCTGTTAATTCATCTCACAGAGTTACATCGGTATTTCTTGGATCTCTTTGCTAGCCTTATTTCTGTGGAGTCTGAGGACAGATATTTCGGATCCCTTTGAAGACTATAGGGCCAAAGGAAATATCCTCTGATAACAAAGAGAAAGAAGTTTTCTGAAAAACTTCTTTGTGTTCTGTGAAATCATCTCACAGAGTTACAGCTTTCCCCTCAAGAAGCCTTTCGCTAAGACAGTTCTTGTGGAATTGGCAAAGTGATATTTGGAAGCCCATAGAGGGCTACGGTAAAAAAGGAAATATCCTCAGATGAAATCTGGAAAGAAGCTTTCTGAGAATCTCCTTAGTGTTCTGTTAATTCATCTCACAGAGTTACATCTGTATTTCGTGGATCTCTTTGCTAGCCTTATTTCTGTGGAATCTAAGAACAGATATTTCGGATCCCTTTGAAGACTATAGGGCCAAAGGAAATATCCTCCGATAACAAAGAGAAAGAAGCTTACTGAAAAACTTCTTTGTTTTCTGTGAAATCATCTCACAGAGTATCAGATTTCCCCTCAAGAAGCCTTTCGCTAAGACACTTCTTGTGGAATTGGCAAAGTGATATTTGGAAGCCCATAGAGGGCTATGGTGAAAAAGGATATATCCTCAGATGAAATCTGGAAAGAAGCTTTCTGAGAATCTGCTTAGTGTTCTGTTAATTCATCTCACAGAGTTACATCTGTATTTCTTGGATCCCTTTGCTAGCCTTATTTCTGTGGAGTCTGAGGACAGATATTTCGGATCCCTTTGAAGACTATAGGGCCAAAGGAAATATCCTCTGATAACAAAGAGAAAGAAGCTTTCTGAAAAACTTCTTTGTGTTCTGTGAAATCATCTCACAGAGTTACAGCTTTCCCCTCAAGAAGCCTTTCGCTAAGACAGTTCTTGTGGAATTGGCAAAGTGATATTTGGAAGCCCATAGAGGGCTACGGTGAAAAAGGAAATATCCTCAGATGAAATCTGGAAAGAAGCTTTCTGAGAATCTCCTTAGTGTTCTGTTAATTCATATCACAGAGTTACATCTGTATTTCGTGGATCTCTTTGCTAGCCTTATTTCTGTGGAATCTAAGAACAGATATTTCGGATCCCTTTGAAGACTATAGGGCCAAAGGAAATATCCTCCGATAAGAAAGAGAAAGAAGCTTACTGAAAAACTTCTTTGTGTTCTGTGAAATCATCTCACAGAGTTTCAGATTTCCCCTCAAGAAGCCTTTCGCTAAGACAGTTCTTGTGGAATTGGCAAAGTGATATTTGGAAGCCCATAGAGGGCTATGGTGAAAAAGGAAATATCCTCAGATTAAATCTGGAAAGAAGCTTTCTGAGGATCTGCTTAGTGTTCTGTTAATTCATCTCACAGAGTTACATCTGTATTTCGTGGATCTCTTGCTAGCCTTATTTCTGTGGAATCTGAGAACAGATATTTCGGATCCCTTTGAAGACTTTACGGCCAAAGGAAATATCCTCCGATAACAAAGAGAAAGAAGCTTTCTGAGAAACTTCTCTGTGTTCTGTGAAATCATCTCACAGAGTTACAGCTTTCCCCTGAAGAAGCCTTTCGCTAAGATAGTTCTTGGGGAATTGGCAAAGTGATATTGGGAAGCCCATAGAGGGCTATGGTGAAATGGAAATATCCTCTGATGAAATCTGGAAAGAAGCTTTCTGAGAAACTGCTTAGTGTTCTGTTAATTCATCTCACAGAGTTACATCTGTATTTAGTGGATCTCTTTGCTAGCCTTATTTCTGTGGAATCTGAGAACAGATATTTCGGATCCCTTTGAAGACCATAGGGCCAAGCGAAATATCCTCCGATAACAAAGAGAAAGAAGCTTTATGAGAAACTTCTTTGTGTTCTTTGAAATCATCTCACAGAGTTACAGCTTTCCTCTCAAGAAACCTTTCGCTAAGACAGTTCTTGTGGAATTGGCAAAGTGATATTTGGAAGCCCATAGAGGACTATGGTGAAAAAGGAAATATCCTCAGCTGAAATCTGGAAAGAAGCTTTCTGAGAAACTGCTTAGTGTTCTGCTAATTCATCTCACAGAGTTACATCTGTATTTCGTGGATCTCTTTGCTAGCCTTATTTCTGTGGAATCTGAGAACAGATATTTCATATCCCTTTGAAGACTATAGGGCCAAAGGAAATATCCTCTGATAACAAAGAGAAAGAAGCTTTCTGAGAAACTTCTTTGTGTTCTGTGAAATCATCTCACAGCGTTACAGCTTTCCCCTCAAGAAGCCTTTAGCTAAGACAGTTCTTGTGGAATTGGGAAAGTGATATTTGGAAGCCCCTAGAGGGCTATAGTGAAAAAGGAAATATCCTCAGATGAAATCTAGAAAGAAGCTTTCTGAGAATCTGCTTAGTGTTCTGTTAATTCATCTCACAGAGTTACATCTGTATTTCGTGGATCTCTTTGCTAGCCTTATTTCTGTGGAATCTGAGAAGAGATATTTCGGATCCCTTTGAAGACTATAGGGCCAAAGGAAATATCCTCCGATAACAAAGAGAAAGAAGCTTACTGAGAAACTTCTTTGTGTTCTGTGAAATCATCTCACAGAGTTTCAGCTTTCCCCTCAAGAAGCCTTTCGCTAAGACAGTTCTTGTGGAATTGGCAAAGTGATATTTGGAAGCCCATAGAGGGCTATGGTGAAAAAGGAAATATCCTCCGATGAAATCTGGAAAGAAGCTTTCTGAGAAACTGCTTAGTGTTCTGTTAATTCATCTCACAGAGTTACATCTGTATTTCGAGGATCTCCTTGCTAGCCTTATTTCTGTGGAATCTGAAAACAGATATTTCGGATCGCTTTGAAGACCATAGGGCCAAAGGAAATATCCCCCGATAACAAACAGAAAGAAGCTTTCTGCGAAACTTCTTTGTGTTCTGTGAAATCATCTCATAGAGTTACAGCTTTCCCCTCAAGAAGCCTTTCGCTAAGACAGTTCTTGTGGAATTGGCAAAGTGATATTTGGAAGCCCATAGAGGGCTATGGTGAAAAAGAAAATATCCTCAGATGAAATCTGGAAAGAAGCTTTCTGAGAAACTGCTTAGTGTTCTTCTAATTCATCTCACAGAGTTACATCTGTATTTCGTGGATCTCTTTTCTAGCCTTATTTCTGTGGAATCTGAGAACAGATATTTCGGATCCCTTTGAAGACTATAGGGCCAAAGGATATATCCTCCGATAACAAAGAGAAAGAAGCTTTCTGAGAAACTTCTTTGTGTTCTGTGAAATCTTCTCACAGAGTTACAGCTTTCCCCTCAAGAAGCCTTTCGCTAAGACAGTTCTTGTGGAATTGGCAAAGTGATATTTGGAAGCCCATAGCGGGCTATGGTGAAAAAGGAAATATCCTCCGATGAAATCTGGAAAGAAGCTTTCTGAGAAACTGCTTAGTGTTCTGTTAATTCATCTCACAGAGTTACATCTGTATTTAGTGGATCTCTTTGCTAGCCTTATTTCTGTGGAATCTGAGAACAGATATTTCGGATCCCTTTGAAGACCATAGGGCCAAGCGAAATATCCTCCGATAACAAAGAGAAAGAAGCTTTATGAGAAACTTCTTTGTGTTCTGTGAAATCATCTCACAGAGTTTCAGCTTTCCCCTCAAGAAGCCTTTCGCTAAGACAGTTCTTGTGGAATTGGCAAAGTGATATTTGGAAGCCCATAGAGGACTATGGTGAAAAAGGAAATATCCTCAGATGAAATCTGGAAAGAAGCTTTCTGAGAAACTGCTTAGTGTTCTGCTAATTCATCTCACAGAGTTACATCTGTATTTCGTGGATCTCTTTGCTAGCCTTATTTCTGTGGAATCTGAGAACAGATATTTCATATCCCTTTGAAGACTATAGGGCCAAAGGAAATATCCTCTGATAACAAAGAGAAAGAAGCTTTCTGAGAAACTTCTTTGTGTTCTGTGAAATCATCTCACAGCGTTACAGCTTTCCCCTCAAGAAGCCTTTAGCTAAGACAGTTCTTGTGGAATTGGGAAAGTGATATTTGGAAGCCCCTAGAGGGCTATGGTGAAAAAGGAAATATCCTCCGATGAAATCTAGAAAGAAGCTTTCTGAGAATCTGCTTAGTGTTCTGTTAATTCATCTCATAGAGTTACATCTGTATTTCGTGGATCTCTTTGCTAGCCTTATTTCTTTGGAATCTGAGAAGAGATATTTCGGATCCCTTTGAAGAATATAGGGCTAAAGGAAATATCCTCCGATAACAAAGAGAAAGAAGCTTACTGAGAAACTACTTTGTGTTCTGTGAAATCATCTCACAGAGTTTCAGCTTTCCCCTCAAGAAGCCTTTCGCTAAGACAGTTCTTGTGGAATTGGCAAAGTGATATTTGGAAGCCCATAGAGGGCTATGGTGAAAAAGGAAATATCCTCAGATGAAATCTGGAAAGAAGCTTTCTGAGAATCTGCTTAGTGTCCTGTTAATTCATCTCACAGAGTTACATCTGTATTTCGTGGATCTCTTTGCTAGCCTTATTTCTGTGGAATCTGAGCACAGATACTTCGGATCCCTTTGAAAACTACACGGCCAAAGGAAATATCCTCCGATAACAAAGAGAAAGAAGCTTTCTGAGAAACTTCTCTGTGGTCTGTGAAATCATCTCACAGAGTTACAGTTTTCCCCTCAAGAACCCTTTCGCTAAGGTAGTTCTTGGGGAATTGGCAAAGTGATATTGGGAAGCCCATAGAGGGCTATGGTGAAAAAGAAAATATCCTCCGATGAAATCTGGAAAGAAGATTTCTGAGAAACTGCTTAGTGTTCTGTTAATTCATCTCACAGAGTTACATCTGTATTTCGAGGATCTCTTTGCTAGCCTTATTTCTGTGGAATCTGAGAACAGATATTTCGGATCGCTTTGAAGACCATAGGGCCAAAGGAAATATCCTCCGATAACAAACAGAAAGAAGCTTTCGGAGAAACATCTTTGTGTTCTGTGAAATCATCTCACTGAGTTACAGCTTTCTCCTCAAGAAGCCTTTCGCTAAGACAGTTCTTGTGGAATTGGCAAAGTGATATTTGGAAGCCCATAGAGGGCTATGGTGAAAAAGGATATATCCTCAGATGAAATCTGGAAAGAAGCTTTCTGAGAATCTGCTTAGTGTTCTGTTAATTCATCTCAAGAGTTACATCTGTATTTCTTGGATCTCTTTGCTAGCCTTATTTCTGTGGAGTCTGAGGACAGATATTTCGGATCCCTTTGAAGACTATAGGGCCAAAGGAAATATCCTCCGATAACAAAGAGAAAGAAGCTTACTGTGAAACTTCTTTGTGTTCTGTGAAATCATCTCACAGAGTTTCAGCTTTCCCCTCAAGAAGCCTTTCGCTAAGACAGTTCTTGTGGAATTGGCAAAGTGATATTTGGAAGCCCATAGAGGGCTATGGTGAAAAAGGAAATATCCTCAGATGAAATCTGGAAAGAAGCTTTCGGAGAAACTGCTTAGTGTTCTGTTAATTCATCTCACAGAGTTACATCTGTATTTCGAGGATCTCCTTGCTAGCCTTATTTCTGTGGAATCTGAAAACAGATATTTCGGATCGCTTTGAAGACCATAGGGCCAAAGGAAATATCCTCCGATAACAAACAGAAAGAAGATTCCTGAGAAACTTCTTTGTGTTCTGTGAAATCATCTCATAGAGTTACAGCTTTCCCCTCAAGAAGCCTTTCGCTAAGACAGTTCTTGTGGAATTGGCAAAGTGATATTTGGAAGCCCATAGAGGGCTATGGTGAAAAAGAAAATATCCTCAGATGAAATCTGGAAAGAAGCTTTCTGAGAATCTGCTTAGAGTTCTGTTAATTCATCTCACAGAGTTACATCTGTATTTCGTGGATCTCTTTGCTAGCCTTATTTCTGTGGAGTCTGAGAACAGATATTTCTGATCCCTTTGAAGACTATAGGGCCAAAGGAAATATCCTCCAATAACAAAGAGAAAGAAGCTTTCTGAGAAACTTCTCTGTGTTCTGTGAAATCATCTCACAGAGTTACAGATTTCCCCTCAGAAGCCTTTCGCTAAGACAGTTCTTGTGGAATTGGCAAAGTGATATTTGAAAGCCCATAGAGGGCTATGTTGAGAAAGGAAATATCTTCAGATGAAATCTGGAAAGAAGCTTTCTGAGAAACTGCTTAGTGTTCTGTTAATTCATCTCACAGAGTTACATCTGTATTTCGTGGATCTCTTTGCTATCCTTATTTCTGTGGAATATGAGAACAGATATTTCGTATCCCTTTGAAGACCATAGGGCCAAACGAAATATCCTCCGATAACAAAGAGAAAGAAGCTTACTGAGAAACTTCTTTGTGTTCTGTGAAATCATCTCACGGAGTTTCAGCTTTCCCCTCAAGAAGCCTTTCGCTAAGACAGTTCTTGTGGAATTGGCAAAGTGATATTTGGAAGCCCATAGAGGGCTATGGTGAAAGAGGAAATATCCTCGGATGAAATATGGAAAGAAGCTTTCTGAGAATCTGCTTAGTGTTCTGTTAATTCATCTCACAGAGTTACATCTGTATTTCGTGGATCTCTTTGCTAGCCTTATTTCTGTGGAATCTGAGAACAGATATTTCGGATCCCTTTGAAGACTATACGGCCAAAGGAAATATCCTCCGATAACAAAGAGAAAGAAGCTTTCTGAGAAACTTCTTTGTGTTCTGTGAAATCATCTCTCAGAGTTACAGCTTTCCTCTCAAGAAGCCTTCCGCTAAGACAGTTCTTGTGGAATTGGCAAAGTGATATTTGAAAGCCCATAGAGGGCTATGTTGAGAAAGGAAATATCTTCAGATGAAATCTGGAAAGAAGCTTTCTGAGAAACTGCTTAGTGTTCTGTTAATTCATCTCACAGAGTTACATCTGTATTTCGTGGATCTCTTTGCTATCCTTATTTCTGTGGAAACTGAGAACAGATACTTCGGATCCCTTTGAAGACCATAGGGCCAAACGAAATATCCTCCGATAACAAAGAGAAAGAAGCTTTCTGAGAAACTTCTCTGTGTTCTGTGAAATCATCTCACAGAGTTACAGATTTCCCCTCAAGAAGCCTTTCGCTAAGACAGTTCTTGTGGAATTGGCAAAGTGATATTTGAAAGCCCATAGAGGGCTATGTTGAGAAAGGAAATATCTTCAGATGAAATCTGGAAAGAAGCTTTCTGAGAAACTGCTTAGTGTTCTGTTAATTCATCTCACAGAGTTACATCTGTATTTCGTGGATCTCTTTGCTATCCTTATTTCTGTGGAATCTGAGAACAGATATTTCGGATCCCTTTGAAGACCATAGGGCCAAACGAAATATCCTCCGATAAAAAAGAGAAAGAAGCTTTCTGAAAAACGTCTTTGTGTTCTGTGAAATCATCTCACAGAGTTACAGCTTTCCCCTCAGGAAGCCTTTCGCTAAGACAGTTCTTGTGGAATTGGCAAAGTGATATTTGGAAGCCCATAGAGGGGTATGGTGAAAAAGGAAATATCCTCAGATGAAATCTGGAAAGAAGCTTTCTGAGAATCTGCTTAGTGTTCTGTTAATTCATCTCACAGAGTGACATCTGTATTTCGTGGATCTCTTCGCTAGCCTTATTTCTGTGGTATCTGAGAACAGATATTTCGGATCCCTTTGAAGACCATAGGGCCAAAGGAAATATCGTCCGATAACAAAGAGAAAGAAGCTTTCTGAGAAACTTCTTTGTGTTCTGTGAAATCATTTCATAGAGTTACAGCTTTCCCCTCAAGAAGCCTTTCGCTAAGACAGTTCTTGTGGAACTGGCAAAGTGATATTTGGAAGCCCATAGAGGGCTATGGTGAAAAAGGAAATATACTCAGATGAAATCTGGAAAGAAGCTTTCTGAGAATCTGCTTAGTGTCCTGTTAATTCATCTCACAGAGTTACATCTGTATTTCGTGGATCTCTTTGCTAGCCTTATTTCTGTGGAATCTGAGCACAGATACTTCGGATCCCTTTGAAAACTACACGGCCAAAGGAAATATCCTCCGATAACAAAGAGAAAGAAGCTTTCTGAGAAACTTCTCTGTGGTCTGTGAAATCATCTCACAGAGTTACAGTTTTCCCCTCAAGAACCCTTTCGCTAAGATAGTTCTTGGGGAATTGGCAAAGTGATATTGGGAAGCCCATAGAGGGCTACGGTGAAAAAGGAAATATCCTCCGATGAAATCTGGAAAGAAGGTTTCTGAGAAACTGCTTAGTGTTCTGTTAATTCATCTCACAGAGTTACATCTGTATTTCGTGGATCTCTTTGCTAGCCTTATTTCTGTGGAATCTGACAACAGATATTTCGGATCCCTTTGAAGACCATAGGGCCAAAAGAAATATCCTCCGATAACAAAGAGAAAGAAGCTTTCTGAGAAACTTCTTTGTGTTCTGTGAAATCAGCTCACAGAGTTACAGCTTTCCCCTCAAGAAGCCTTTCGCTAAGACAGTTCTTGGGGAATAGGCAAAGTGATATTGGGAAGCCCATAGAGGGCAATGGTGAAAAAGGAAATATCCTCCGATGAAATCTGGAAATAAGCTTTCTGAGAAACTGCTTAGTGTTCTGCTAATTCATCTCACAGAGTTACATCTGTATTTCGTGGATCTCTTTGCTATCCTTATTTCTGTGGAATATGAGAACAGATATTTCGTTTCCCTTTGAAGACCATAGGGCCAAACGAAATATCCTCCGATAACAAAGAGAAAGAAGCTTTCTGAGAAAATTCTTTGTGTTCTGTGAAATCATCTCACAGAGTTACAGATTTCCCCTCAGAAGCCTTTCGCTAAGACAGTTCTTGTGGAATTGGCAAAGTGATATTTGGAAGCCCATAGAGGGGTACGGTGAAAAAGGAAATATCCTCAGATGAAATCTGGAAAGAAGCTTTCTGAGAAACTGCTTAGTGTTCTGCTAATTCATCTCACAGAGTTACATCTGTATTTCGTGGATCTCTTTGCTAGCCTTATTTCTGTGGAATCTGAGAACAGATATTTCAGATCCCTTTGAAGACTATAGGGCCAAAGGAAATATCCTCTGATAACAAAGAGAAAGAAGCTTTCTGCGAAACTTCTTTGTGTTCTGTGAAATCATCTCACAGCGTTACAGCTTTCCCCTCAAGAAGCCTTTCGCTAAGACAGTTCTTGTGGAATTGGCAAAGTGATATTTGGAAGCCCATAGAGGGCTATGGTGAAAAAGGAAATATCCTCAGATGAAATCTGGAAAGAAGCTTTCTGAGAATCTGCGTAGTGTTCTGTTAATTCATCTCACAGAGTTACATCTGTATTTCGTGGATCTCTTTGCTAGCCTTATTTCTGTGGAATCTGAGCACAGATATTTCGGATCCCTTTGAAGACTACACGGCCAAAGGAAATAACCTCCGATAAGGAAGAGAAAGAAGCTTTCTGAGAAACTTCTCTGTGTTCTGTGAAATCATCTCACAGAGTTACAGTTTTCCCCTCAAGAACCCTTTCGCTAAGATAGCTCTTGGGGAATTGGCAAAGTGATATTGGGAAGCCCATAGAGGGCTATGGTGAAAAAGAAAATATCCTCCGATGAAATCTGGAAAGAAGCTTTCTGAGAAACTGCTTAGTGTTCTGTTAATTCATCTCACAGAGTTACATCTGTATTTCGAGGATCTCTTTGCTAGCCTTATTTCTGTGGAATCTGAGAACAGATATTTCGGATCGCTTTGAAGACCATAGGGCCAAGGGAAATATCCTCCGATAACAAACAGAAAGAAGCTTTCGGAGAAACTTCTTTGTGTTCTGTGAAATCATCTCACAGAGTTACAGCTTTCTCCTCAAGAAGCCTTTCGCTAAGACAGTTCTTGTGGAATTGGCAAAGTGATATTTGGAAGCCCATAGAGGGCTACGGTGAAAAAGGATACATCCTCAGATGAAATCTGGAAAGAAGCTTTCTGAGAATCTGCTTAGTGTTCTGTTAATTCATCTCACAGAGTTACATCGGTATTTCTTGGATCTCTTTGCTAGCCTTATTTCTGTGGAGTCTGAGGACAGATATTTCGGATCCCTTTGAAGACTATAGGGCCAAAGGAAATATCCTCTGATAACAAAGAGAAAGAAGTTTTCTGAAAAACTTCTTTGTGTTCTGTGAAATCATCTCACAGAGTTACAGCTTTCCCCTCAAGAAGCCTTTCGCTAAGACAGTTCTTGTGGAATTGGCAAAGTGATATTTGGAAGCCCATAGAGGGCTACGGTAAAAAAGGAAATATCCTCAGATGAAATCTGGAAAGAAGCTTTCTGAGAATCTCCTTAGTGTTCTGTTAATTCATCTCACAGAGTTACATCTGTATTTCGTGGATCTCTTTGCTAGCCTTATTTCTGTGGAATCTAAGAACAGATATTTCGGATCCCTTTGAAGACTATAGGGCCAAAGGAAATATCCTCCGATAACAAAGAGAAAGAAGCTTACTGAAAAACTTCTTTGTTTTCTGTGAAATCATCTCACAGAGTATCAGATTTCCCCTCAAGAAGCCTTTCGCTAAGACACTTCTTGTGGAATTGGCAAAGTGATATTTGGAAGCCCATAGAGGGCTATGGTGAAAAAGGATATATCCTCAGATGAAATCTGGAAAGAAGCTTTCTGAGAATCTGCTTAGTGTTCTGTTAATTCATCTCACAGAGTTACATCTGTATTTCTTGGATCCCTTTGCTAGCCTTATTTCTGTGGAGTCTGAGGACAGATATTTCGGATCCCTTTGAAGACTATAGGGCCAAAGGAAATATCCTCTGATAACAAAGAGAAAGAAGCTTTCTGAAAAACTTCTTTGTGTTCTGTGAAATCATCTCACAGAGGTACAGCTTTCCCCTCAAGAAGCCTTTCGCTAAGACAGTTCTTGTGGAATTGGCAAAGTGATATTTGGAAGCCCATAGAGGGCTACGGTGAAAAAGGAAATATCCTCAGATGAAATCTGGAAAGAAGCTTTCTGAGAATCTCCTTAGTGTTCTGTTAATTCATATCACAGAGTTACATCTGTATTTCGTGGATCTCTTTGCTAGCCTTATTTCTGTGGAATCTAAGAACAGATATTTCGGATCCCTTTGAAGACTATAGGGCCAAAGGAAATATCCTCCGATAAGAAAGAGAAAGAAGCTTACTGAAAAACTTCTTTGTGTTCTGTGAAATCATCTCACAGAGTTTCAGATTTCCCCTCAAGAAGCCTTTCGCTAAGACAGTTCTTGTGGAATTGGCAAAGTGATATTTGGAAGCCCATAGAGGGCTATGGTGAAAAAGGAAATATCCTCAGATTAAATCTGGAAAGAAGCTTTCTGAGGATCTGCTTAGTGTTCTGTTAATTCATCTCACAGAGTTACATCTGTATTTCGTGGATCTCTTGCTAGCCTTATTTCTGTGGAATCTGAGAACAGATATTTCGGATCCCTTTGAAGACTTTACGGCCAAAGGAAATATCCTCCGATAACAAAGAGAAAGAAGCTTTCTGAGAAACTTCTCTGTGTTCTGTGAAATCATCTCACAGAGTTACAGCTTTCCCCTGAAGAAGCCTTTCGCTAAGATAGTTCTTGGGGAATTGGCAAAGTGATATTGGGAAGCCCATAGAGGGCTATGGTGAAATGGAAATATCCTCTGATGAAATCTGGAAAGAAGCTTTCTGAGAAACTGCTTAGTGTTCTGTTAATTCATCTCACAGAGTTACATCTGTATTTAGTGGATCTCTTTGCTAGCCTTATTTCTGTGGAATCTGAGAACAGATATTTCGGATCCCTTTGAAGACCATAGGGCCAAGCGAAATATCCTCCGATAACAAAGAGAAAGAAGCTTTATGAGAAACTTCTTTGTGTTCTTTGAAATCATCTCACAGAGTTACAGCTTTCCTCTCAAGAAACCTTTCGCTAAGACAGTTCTTGTGGAATTGGCAAAGTGATATTTGGAAGCCCATAGAGGACTATGGTGAAAAAGGAAATATCCTCAGCTGAAATCTGGAAAGAAGCTTTCTGAGAAACTGCTTAGTGTTCTGCTAATTCATCTCACAGAGTTACATCTGTATTTCGTGGATCTCTTTGCTAGCCTTATTTCTGTGGAATCTGAGAACAGATATTTCATATCCCTTTGAAGACTATAGGGCCAAAGGAAATATCCTCTGATAACAAAGAGAAAGAAGCTTTCTGAGAAACTTCTTTGTGTTCTGTGAAATCATCTCACAGCGTTACAGCTTTCCCCTCAAGAAGCCTTTAGCTAAGACAGTTCTTGTGGAATTGGGAAAGTGATATTTGGAAGCCCCTAGAGGGCTATAGTGAAAAAGGAAATATCCTCAGATGAAATCTAGAAAGAAGCTTTCTGAGAATCTGCTTAGTGTTCTGTTAATTCATCTCACAGAGTTACATCTGTATTTCGTGGATCTCTTTGCTAGCCTTATTTCTGTGGAATCTGAGAAGAGATATTTCGGATCCCTTTGAAGACTATAGGGCCAAAGGAAATATCCTCCGATAACAAAGAGAAAGAAGCTTACTGAGAAACTTCTTTGTGTTCTGTGAAATCATCTCACAGAGTTTCAGCTTTCCCCTCAAGAAGCCTTTCGCTAAGACAGTTCTTGTGGAATTGGCAAAGTGATATTTGGAAGCCCATAGAGGGCTATGGTGAAAAAGGAAATATCCTCCGATGAAATCTGGAAAGAAGCTTTCTGAGAAACTGCTTAGTGTTCTGTTAATTCATCTCACAGAGTTACATCTGTATTTCGAGGATCTCCTTGCTAGCCTTATTTCTGTGGAATCTGAAAACAGATATTTCGGATCGCTTTGAAGACCATAGGGCCAAAGGAAATATCCCCCGATAACAAACAGAAAGAAGCTTTCTGCGAAACTTCTTTGTGTTCTGTGAAATCATCTCATAGAGTTACAGCTTTCCCCTCAAGAAGCCTTTCGCTAAGACAGTTCTTGTGGAATTGGCAAAGTGATATTTGGAAGCCCATAGAGGGCTATGGTGAAAAAGAAAATATCCTCAGATGAAATCTGGAAAGAAGCTTTCTGAGAAACTGCTTAGTGTTCTTCTAATTCATCTCACAGAGTTACATCTGTATTTCGTGGATCTCTTTTCTAGCCTTATTTCTGTGGAATCTGAGAACAGATATTTCGGATCCCTTTGAAGACTATAGGGCCAAAGGATATATCCTCCGATAACAAAGAGAAAGAAGCTTTCTGAGAAACTTCTTTGTGTTCTGTGAAATCTTCTCACAGAGTTACAGCTTTCCCCTCAAGAAGCCTTTCGCTAAGACAGTTCTTGTGGAATTGGCAAAGTGATATTTGGAAGCCCATAGCGGGCTATGGTGAAAAAGGAAATATCCTCCGATGAAATCTGGAAAGAAGCTTTCTGAGAAACTGCTTAGTGTTCTGTTAATTCATCTCACAGAGTTACATCTGTATTTAGTGGATCTCTTTGCTAGCCTTATTTCTGTGGAATCTGAGAACAGATATTTCGGATCCCTTTGAAGACCATAGGGCCAAGCGAAATATCCTCCGATAACAAAGAGAAAGAAGCTTTATGAGAAACTTCTTTGTGTTCTGTGAAATCATCTCACAGAGTTTCAGCTTTCCCCTCAAGAAGCCTTTCGCTAAGACAGTTCTTGTGGAATTGGCAAAGTGATATTTGGAAGCCCATAGAGGACTATGGTGAAAAAGGAAATATCCTCAGATGAAATCTGGAAAGAAGCTTTCTGAGAAACTGCTTAGTGTTCTGCTAATTCATCTCACAGAGTTACATCTGTATTTCGTGGATCTCTTTGCTAGCCTTATTTCTGTGGAATCTGAGAACAGATATTTCATATCCCTTTGAAGACTATAGGGCCAAAGGAAATATCCTCTGATAACAAAGAGAAAGAAGCTTTCTGAGAAACTTCTTTGTGTTCTGTGAAATCATCTCACAGCGTTACAGCTTTCCCCTCAAGAAGCCTTTAGCTAAGACAGTTCTTGTGGAATTGGGAAAGTGATATTTGGAAGCCCCTAGAGGGCTATGGTGAAAAAGGAAATATCCTCCGATGAAATCTAGAAAGAAGCTTTCTGAGAATCTGCTTAGTGTTCTGTTAATTCATCTCATAGAGTTACATCTGTATTTCGTGGATCTCTTTGCTAGCCTTATTTCTTTGGAATCTGAGAAGAGATATTTCGGATCCCTTTGAAGAATATAGGGCTAAAGGAAATATCCTCCGATAACAAAGAGAAAGAAGCTTACTGAGAAACTACTTTGTGTTCTGTGAAATCATCTCACAGAGTTTCAGCTTTCCCCTCAAGAAGCCTTTCGCTAAGACAGTTCTTGTGGAATTGGCAAAGTGATATTTGGAAGCCCATAGAGGGCTATGGTGAAAAAGGAAATATCCTCAGATGAAATCTGGAAAGAAGCTTTCTGAGAATCTGCTTAGTGTCCTGTTAATTCATCTCACAGAGTTACATCTGTATTTCGTGGATCTCTTTGCTAGCCTTATTTCTGTGGAATCTGAGCACAGATACTTCGGATCCCTTTGAAAACTACACGGCCAAAGGAAATATCCTCCGATAACAAAGAGAAAGAAGCTTTCTGAGAAACTTCTCTGTGGTCTGTGAAATCATCTCACAGAGTTACAGTTTTCCCCTCAAGAACCCTTTCGCTAAGGTAGTTCTTGGGGAATTGGCAAAGTGATATTGGGAAGCCCATAGAGGGCTATGGTGAAAAAGAAAATATCCTCCGATGAAATCTGGAAAGAAGATTTCTGAGAAACTGCTTAGTGTTCTGTTAATTCATCTCACAGAGTTACATCTGTATTTCGAGGATCTCTTTGCTAGCCTTATTTCTGTGGAATCTGAGAACAGATATTTCGGATCGCTTTGAAGACCATAGGGCCAAAGGAAATATCCTCCGATAACAAACAGAAAGAAGCTTTCGGAGAAACATCTTTGTGTTCTGTGAAATCATCTCACTGAGTTACAGCTTTCTCCTCAAGAAGCCTTTCGCTAAGACAGTTCTTGTGGAATTGGCAAAGTGATATTTGGAAGCCCATAGAGGGCTATGGTGAAAAAGGATATATCCTCAGATGAAATCTGGAAAGAAGCTTTCTGAGAATCTGCTTAGTGTTCTGTTAATTCATCTCAAGAGTTACATCTGTATTTCTTGGATCTCTTTGCTAGCCTTATTTCTGTGGAGTCTGAGGACAGATATTTCGGATCCCTTTGAAGACTATAGGGCCAAAGGAAATATCCTCCGATAACAAAGAGAAAGAAGCTTACTGTGAAACTTCTTTGTGTTCTGTGAAATCATCTCACAGAGTTTCAGCTTTCCCCTCAAGAAGCCTTTCGCTAAGACAGTTCTTGTGGAATTGGCAAAGTGATATTTGGAAGCCCATAGAGGGCTATGGTGAAAAAGGAAATATCCTCAGATGAAATCTGGAAAGAAGCTTTCGGAGAAACTGCTTAGTGTTCTGTTAATTCATCTCACAGAGTTACATCTGTATTTCGAGGATCTCCTTGCTAGCCTTATTTCTGTGGAATCTGAAAACAGATATTTCGGATCGCTTTGAAGACCATAGGGCCAAAGGAAATATCCTCCGATAACAAACAGAAAGAAGCTTCCTGAGAAACTTCTTTGTGTTCTGTGAAATCATCTCATAGAGTTACAGCTTTCCCCTCAAGAAGCCTTTCGCTAAGACAGTTCTTGTGGAATTGGCAAAGTGATATTTGGAAGCCCATAGAGGGCTATGGTGAAAAAGAAAATATCCTCAGATGAAATCTGGAAAGAAGCTTTCTGAGAAACTGCTTAGTGTTCTGGTAATTCATCTCACAGAGTTACATCTGTATTTCGTGGACCTCTTTGCTAGCCTTATTTCTGTGGAATCTGAGAACAGATATTTCGGATACTCTTGAAGACTATAGGGCCAAAGGAAATATCCTCCTATAACAAAGAGAAAGAAGCTTTCTGAGAAACTTCTTTGTGTTCTGTGAAATCTTCTCACAGAGTTACAGTTTTCCCCTCAAGAAGCCTTTAGCTAAGACAGTTCTTATGGAATTGGCAAAGTGATATTTGGAAGCCCATAGCGGGCTATGTTGAAAAAGGAAATATCCTCTGATGAAATATGGAAAGAAGCTTTCTGAGAATCTGCTTAGAGTTCTGTTAATTCATCTCACAGAGTTACATCTGTATTTCGTGGATCTCTTTGCTAGCCTTATTTCTGTGGAGTCTGAGAACAGATATTTCTGATCCCTTTGAAGACTATAGGGCCAAAGGAAATATCCTCCAATAACAAAGAGAAAGAAGCTTTCTGAGAAACTTCTCTGTGTTCTGTGAAATCATCTCACAGAGTTACAGATTTCCCCTCAGAAGCCTTTCGCTAAGACAGTTCTTGTGGAATTGGCAAAGTGATATTTGAAAGCCCATAGAGGGCTATGTTGAGAAAGGAAATATCTTCAGATGAAATCTGGAAAGAAGCTTTCTGAGAAACTGCTTAGTGTTCTGTTAATTCATCTCACAGAGTTACATCTGTATTTCGTGGATCTCTTTGCTATCCTTATTTCTGTGGAATATGAGAACAGATATTTCGTATCCCTTTGAAGACCATAGGGCCAAACGAAATATCCTCCGATAACAAAGAGAAAGAAGCTTACTGAGAAACTTCTTTGTGTTCTGTGAAATCATCTCACGGAGTTTCAGCTTTCCCCTCAAGAAGCCTTTCGCTAAGACAGTTCTTGTGGAATTGGCAAAGTGATATTTGGAAGCCCATAGAGGGCTATGGTGAAAGAGGAAATATCCTCGGATGAAATATGGAAAGAAGCTTTCTGAGAATCTGCTTAGTGTTCTGTTAATTCATCTCACAGAGTTACATCTGTATTTCGTGGATCTCTTTGCTAGCCTTATTTCTGTGGAATCTGAGAACAGATATTTCGGATCCCTTTGAAGACTATACGGCCAAAGGAAATATCCTCCGATAACAAAGAGAAAGAAGCTTTCTGAGAAACTTCTTTGTGTTCTGTGAAATCATCTCTCAGAGTTACAGCTTTCCTCTCAAGAAGCCTTCCGCTAAGACAGTTCTTGTGGAATTGGCAAAGTGATATTTGAAAGCCCATAGAGGGCTATGTTGAGAAAGGAAATATCTTCAGATGAAATCTGGAAAGAAGCTTTCTGAGAAACTGCTTAGTGTTCTGTTAATTCATCTCACAGAGTTACATCTGTATTTCGTGGATCTCTTTGCTATCCTTATTTCTGTGGAAACTGAGAACAGATACTTCGGATCCCTTTGAAGACCATAGGGCCAAACGAAATATCCTCCGATAACAAAGAGAAAGAAGCTTTCTGAGAAACTTCTCTGTGTTCTGTGAAATCATCTCACAGAGTTACAGATTTCCCCTCAAGAAGCCTTTCGCTAAGACAGTTCTTGTGGAATTGGCAAAGTGATATTTGAAAGCCCATAGAGGGCTATGTTGAGAAAGGAAATATCTTCAGATGAAATCTGGAAAGAAGCTTTCTGAGAAACTGCTTAGTGTTCTGTTAATTCATCTCACAGAGTTACATCTGTATTTCGTGGATCTCTTTGCTATCCTTATTTCTGTGGAATCTGAGAACAGATATTTCGGATCCCTTTGAAGACCATAGGGCCAAACGAAATATCCTCCGATAAAAAAGAGAAAGAAGCTTTCTGAAAAACGTCTTTGTGTTCTGTGAAACCATCTCACAGAGTTACAGCTTTCCCCTCAGGAAGCCTTTCGCTAAGACAGTTCTTGTGGAATTGGCAAAGTGATATTTGGAAGCCCATAGAGGGGTATGGTGAAAAAGGAAATATCCTCAGATGAAATCTGGAAAGAAGCTTTCTGAGAATCTGCTTAGTGTTCTGTTAATTCATCTCACAGAGTGACATCTGTATTTCGTGGATCTCTTCGCTAGCCTTATTTCTGTGGTATCTGAGAACAGATATTTCGGATCCCTTTGAAGACCATAGGGCCAAAGGAAATATCGTCCGATAACAAAGAGAAAGAAGCTTTCTGAGAAACTTCTTTGTGTTCTGTGAAATCATTTCATAGAGTTACAGCTTTCCCCTCAAGAAGCCTTTCGCTAAGACAGTTCTTGTGGAACTGGCAAAGTGATATTTGGAAGCCCATAGAGGGCTATGGTGAAAAAGGAAATATCCTCTGATGAAATCTGGAAAGAAGGTTTCTGAGAAACTGCTTAGTGTTCTGTTAATTCATCTCACAGAGTTACATCTGTATTTCGTGGATCTCTTTGCTAGCCTTATTTCTGTGGAATCTGACAACAGATATTTCGGATCCCTTTGAAGACCATAGGGCCAAAAGAAATATCCTCCGATAACAAAGAGAAAGAAGCTTTCTGAGAAACTTCTTTGTGTTCTGTGAAATCAGCTCACAGAGTTACAGCTTTCCCCTCAAGAAGCCTTTCGCTAAGACAGTTCTTGGGGAATAGGCAAAGTGATATTGGGAAGCCCATAGAGGGCAATGGTGAAAAAGGAAATATCCTCAGATGAAATCTGGAAAGAAGCTTTCTGAGAAACTGCTTAGTGTTCTGTTAATTCATCTCACAGAGTTACATCAGTATTTCGTGGATCTCTTTGCTATCCTTATTTCTGTGGAATATGAGAACAGATATTTCGTATCCCTTTGAAGACCATAGGGCCAAACGAAATATCCTCCGATAACAAAGAGAAAGAAGCTTTCTGAGAAAATTCTTTGTGTTCTGTGAAATCATCTCACAGAGTTACAGCTTTCCCCTCAAGAAGCCTTTCGCTAAGACAGTTCTTGTGGAATTGGCAAAGTGATATTTGGAAGCCCATAGAGGGGTATGGTGAAAAAGGAAATATCCTCAGATGAAAACTGGAAAGAAGCTTTCTGAGAAACTGCTTAGTGTTCTGTTAATTCATCTCACAGAGTTACATCTGTATTTCGAGGATCTCTTTGCTAGCCTTATTTCTGTGGAATCTGAGAACAGATATTTCGGATCCCTTTGAAGACTATAGGGCCAAAGGAAATATCCTCCGATAACAAAGAGAAAGAAGCTTACTGAAAAACTTCTTTGTGTTCTGTGAAATCATCTCACAGTGTTTCAGATTTCCCCTCAAGAAGCCTTTCGCTAATATAGTTCTTGTGGAATTGGCAAAGTGATATTTGGAAGCCCATAGAGGGCTATGGTGAAAAAGGATATATCCTCAGATGAAATCTGGAAAGAAGCTTTCTGAGAATCTGCTTAGTGTTCTGTTAATTCATCTCACAGAGTTACATCTGTATTTCTTGGATCTCTTTGCTAGCCTTATTTCTGTGGAGTCTGAGGACAGATATTTCGGATCCCTTTGAAGACTATAGGTCCAAAGGAAATATCCTCTGACAACAAAGAGAAAGAAGCTTTCTGAAAAACTTCTTTGTGTTCTGTGAAATCATCTCACAGAGTTACAGCGTTCCCCTCAAGAAGCCTTTCGCTAAGACAGTTCTTGTGGAATTGGCAAAGTGATATTTGGAAGCCCATAGAGGGCTACGGTGAAAAAGGAAATATCCTCAGATGAAATCTGGAAAGAAGCTTTCTGAGAATCTCCTTAGTGTTCTGTTAATTCATCTCACAGAGTTACATCTGTATTTCGTGGATCTCTTTGCTAGCCTTATTTCTGTGGAATCTAAGAACAGATATTTCGGATCCCTTTGAAGACTATAGGGCCAAAGGAAATATCCTCCGATAACAAAGAGAAAGAAGCTTACTGAAAAACTTCTTTGTGTTCTGTGAAATCATCTCACAGAGTTTCAGATTTCCCCTCAAGAAGCCTTTCGCTAAGACAGTTCTTGTGGAATTGGCAAAGTGATATTTGGAAGCCCATAGAGGGCTATGGTGAAAAAGGAAATATCCTCAGATGAAATCTGGAAAGAGGCTTTCTGAGAATCTGCTTAGTGTTCTTTTAATTCATCTCACAGAGTTACATCTGTATTTCGTGGATCTCTTGCTAGCCTTTTTTCTGTGGAATCTGAGAACAGATATTTCGGATCCCTTTGAAGACTATACGGCCAAAGGAAATATCCTCTGATAACAAAGAGAAAGAAGCTTTCTGAGAAACTTCTCTGTGTTCTGTGAAATCATCTCACAGAGTTACAGCTTTCCCCTGAAGAAGGCTTTCGCTAAGATAGTTCTTGAGGAATTGGCAAAGTGATATTGGGAAGCCCATAGAGGGCTATGGTGAAAAAGGAAATATCCTCCGATGAAATCTGGAAAGAAGCTTTCTGAGAAACTGCTTAGTGTTCTGCTAATTCATCTCACAGAGTTACATCTGTATTTCATGGATCTCTTTGTTAGCCTTATTTCTGTGGAATCTGAGAACAGATATTTCAGATCCCTTTGAAGACTACAGGGCCAAAGGAAATATCCTCTGATAACAAAGAGAAAGAAGCTTTCTGCGAAACTTCTTTGTGTTCTGTGAAATCATCTCACAGCGTTACAGCTTTCCCCTCAAGAAGCCTTTAGCTGAGACAGTTCTTGTGGAATTCGGAGAGTGATATTTGGAAGCCCCTAGAGGGCTATGGTGAAAAAGGAAATATCCTCCGATGAAATCTAGAAAGAAGCTTTCTGAGAATCTGCTTAGTGTTCTGTTAATTCATCTCACAGAGTTACATCTGTATTTCGTGGATCTCTTTACTAGCCTTATTTCTTTGGAATCTGAGAAAAGATATTTCGGATCCCTTTGAAGAATATAGGGCTAAAGGAAATATCCCCCGATAACAAAGAGAAAGAAGCTTACTGAGAAACTACTTTGTGTTCTGTGAAATCATCTCACAGAGTTTCAGCTTTCCCCTCAAGAAGCCTTTCGCTAAGACAGTTCTTGTGGAATTGGCAAAGTGATATTTGGAAGCCCATAGAGGGCTATGGTGAAAAAGGAAATATCCTCAGATGAAATCTGGAAAGAAGCTTTCTGAGAATCTGCTTAGTGTTCTGTTAATTCATCTCACAGAGTTACATCTGTATTTCGTGGATCTCATTGCTAGCCTTATTTCTGTGGAATCTGAGCACAGATATTTCGGATCCCTTTGAAGACTTCACGGCCAAAGGAAATATCCTCCGATAACAAAGAGAAAGAAGCTTTCTGAGAAACTTCTTTGTGTTCTGTGAAATCATCTCACAGAGTTACAGCTTTCCCCTCAAGAAGCCTTTCGCTAAGACAGTTCTTGTGGAATTGGCAAAGTGATATTTGAAAGCCCATAGAGGGCTATGTTGAGAAAGGAAATATCTTCAGATGAAATCTGGAAAGAAGCTTTCTGAGAAACTGCTTAGTGTTCTGTTAATTCATCTCACAGAGTTACATCTGTATTTCGTGGATCTCTTTGCTATCCTTATTTCTGTGGAATCTGAGAACAGATATTTCGGATCCCTTTGAAGACCATAGGGCCAAACGAAATATCCTCCGATAAAAAAGAGAAAGAAGCTTTCTGAGAAACTTCTTTGTGTTCTGTGAAATCATCTCACAGAGTTACAGCTTTCCCCTCAAGAAGCCTTTCGCTAAGACAGTTCTTGTGGAATTGGCAAAGTGATATTTGGAAGCCCATAGAGGGCTATGGTGAAAAAGGAAATATCCTCAGATGAAATCTGGAAAGAAGCTTTCTGAGAATCTGCTTAGTGTTCTGTTAATTCATCTCACAGAGTTACATCTGTATTTCGTGGATCTCTTTGCTATCCCTATTTCTGTGGAATCTGAGAACAGATATTTCGTATCCCTTTGAAGACCATAGGGCCAAACGAAATATCCTCCGATAAAAAAGAGAAAGAAGCTTTCTGAGAAACTTCTTTGTGTTCTGTGAAATCATCTCACAGAGTTACAGCTTTCCCCTCAAGAAGCCTTTCGCTAAGACACTTCTTGTGGAATTGGCAAAGTGATATTTGGAAGCCCATAGAGGGCTATGGTGAAAAAGGAAATATCCTCAGATGAAATCTGGAAAGAAGCTTTCTGAGAAACTGCTTAGTGTTCTGCTAATTCATCTCACAGAGTTACATCTGTATTTCGTGGATCCCTTTGAAAGCCTTATTTCTGTGGAATCTGAGAACAGATATTTCAGATCCCTTTGAAGACTATAGGGCCAAAGGAAATATCCTCTGATAACAAAGAGAAAGAAGCTTTCTGCGAAACTTCTTTGTGTTCTGTGAAATCATCTCACAGCGTTACAGCTTTCCCCTCAAGAAGCCTTTAGCTAAGACAGTTCTTGTGGAATTGGGAAAGTGATATTTGGAAGCCCCTAGAGGGCTATGTTGAAAAAGGAAATATCCTCCGATGAAATCTAGAAAGAAGCTTTCTGAGAATCTGCTTAGTGTTCTGTTAATTCATCTCACAGAGTTACATCTGTATTTCGTGGATCTCTTTGCTAGCCTTATTTCTTTGGAATCTGAGAAGAGATATTTCGGATCCCTTTGAAGAATATAGGGCTAAAGGAAATATCCTCCGATAACAAAGAGAAAGAAGCTTACTGAGAAACTACTTTGTGTTCTGTGAAATCATCTCACAGAGTTTCAGCTTTCCCCTCAAGAAGCCTTTCGCTAAGACAGTTCTTGTGGAATTGGCAAAGTGATATTTGGAAGCCCATAGAGGGCTATGGTGAAAAAGGAAATATCCTCAGATGAAATCTGGAAAGAAGCTTTCTGAGAATCTGCTTAGTGTTCTGTTAATTCATCTCACAGAGTTACATCTGTATTTCGTGGATCTCTTTGCTAGCCTTATTTCTGTGGAATCTGAGCACAGATATTTCGGATCCCTTTGAAGACTTCACGGCCAAAGGAAATATCCTCCGATAACAAAGAGAAAGAAGCTTTCTGAGAAACTTCTCTGTGTTCTGTGAAATAATCTCACAGAGTTACAGTTTTCCCCTCAGGAAGCCTTTCGCTAAGATAGTTCTTGGGGAATTGGCAAAGTGATATTTTGAAGCCCATAGAGGGCTATGGTGAAAAAGGGAATATCCTCAGATGAAATCTGGAAAGAAGCTTTCTGAGAAACTGCTTAGTGTTCTGTTAATTCATCTCACAGAGTTACATCTGTATTTCGAGGATCTCTTTGCTAGCCTTATTTCTGTGGAATCTGAGAACAGAAATTTCGGATCGCTTTGAAGACCAAAGGGCCAAAGGAAATATCCTCCGATAACAAACAGAAAGAAGCTTTCTGAGAAACTTCTTTGTGTTCTGTGAAATTATCTCACAGAGTTTCAGCTTTCCCCTCAAGAAGCCTTTCGCTAAGACAGTTCTTGTGGAATTGGCAAAGTGATATTTGAAAGCCCATAGAGGGCTATGTTGAGAAAGGAACTATATTCAGATGAAATCTGGAAAGAAGCTTTCTGAGAAACTGCTTAGGCTTCTGTTAATTCATCTCACAGAGTTACATCTGTATTTCGTGGATCTCTTTGCTATCCTTATTTCTGTGGAATCTGAGAACAGATATTTCTGATCCCTTTGAAGACCATAGGGCCAAACGAAATATCCTCCGATAAAAAAGAGAAAGAAGCTTTCTGAGAAACTTCTTTGTGTTCTGTGAAATCATCCCACAGAGTTACAGCTTTCCCCTCAAGAAGCCTTTCGCTAAGACAGTTCTTGTGGAATTGGCAAAGTGATATTTGCAAGCCCATAGAGGGCTATGGTGAAAAAGGAAATATCCTCCGATGAAATCTGGAAAGAAGCTTTCTGAGAATATGCTTAGTGTTCTGTTAATTCATCTCACAGAGTTACATCTGTATTTCGTGGATCTCTTTGCTATCCTTATTTCTGTGGAATCTGAGCACAGATATTTCGGATCCCTTTGAAGACTTCACGGCCAAAGGAAATATCCTCCGATAACAAAGAGAAAGAAGCTTTCTGAGAAACTTCTCTGTGTTCTGTGAAATAATCTCACAGAGTTACAGTTTTCCCCTCAAGAAGCCTTTCGCTAAGATAGTTCTTGGGGAATTGGCAAAGTGATATTGGGAAGCCCATAGAGGGCTATGGTGAAAAAGGAAATATCCTCCGATGAAATCTGGAAAGAATCTTTCTGAGAAACTGCTTAGTGTTCTGTTAATTCATCTCACAGAGTTACATCTGTATTTCGAGGATCTCTTTGCTAGCCTTATTTCTGTGGAATCTGAGAACAGATATTTCGGATCGCTTTGAAGACCATAGGGCCAAAGGAAATATCCTCCGTAACAAACAGAAGGAAGCTTTCTGAGAAACTTCTTTGTGTTCTGTGAAATCATCTCACAGAGTTACAGCTTTCCCCTCAAGAAGCCTTTCGCTAAGACAGTTCTTCTGGAATTGGCAAAGTGATATTTGAAAGCCCATAGAGGGCTATGTTGAGAAAGGAAATATCTTCAGATGAAATCTGGAAAGAAGCTTTCTGAGAAACTGCTTAGTGTTCTGTTAATTCATCTCACAGAGTTACATCTGTATTTCGTGGATCTCTTTGCTATCCTTATTTCTGTGGAATCTGAGAAGAGATATTTCAGATCCCTTTGAAGACCATAAGGCCAAACGAAATATCCTCCGATAACAAACAGAAAGAAGCTTTCTGAGAAACTTCTTTGTTTTCTGTGAAATCATCTCACAGAGTTACAGCTTTCCCCTCAAGAAGCCTTTCGCTAAGACAGTTCTTGGGGAATAGGCAAAGTGATATTGGGAAGCCCATAGAGGGCTGCGGTGAAAAAGAAAATATCCTGAGATGAAATCTGGAAAGAAGCTTTCTGAGAAACTGCTTAGTGTTCTGTTAATTCATCTCACAGAGTTACATCTGTATTACGTGGATCTCTTTGCTATCCTTATTTCTGTGGAATCTGAGAACAGATATTTCGTATCCCTTTGAAGACCATAGGGCCAAACGAAATATCCTCCGATAACAAAGAGAAAGAAGCTTTCTGAGAAAATTCTTTGTGTTCTGTGAAATCATCTCACAGAGTTACAGCTTTCCCCTCAAGAAGCCTTTCGCTAAGACAGTTCTTGTGGAATTGGCAAAGTGATATTTGGAAGCCCATAGAGGGGTATGGTGAAAAAGGAAATATCCTCAGATGAAATCTGGAAAGAAGCTTTCTGAGAAACTGCTTAGTGTTCTGCTAATTCATCTCACAGAGTTACATCTGTATTTCGTGGATCTCTTTGCTAGCCTTATTTCTGTGGAATCTGAGAAAAGATATTTCAGATCCCTTTGAAGACTATAGGGCCAAAGGAAATATCCTCTGATAACAAAGAGAAAGAAGCTTTCTGCGAAACTTCTTTGTGTTCTGTGAAATCATCTCACAGCGTTACAGCTTTCCCCTCAAGAAGCCTTTAGCTAAGACAGTTCTTGTGGAATTGGGAAAGTGATATTTGGAAGCCCCTAGAGGGCTATGGTGAAAAAGGAAATATCCTCCGATGAAATCTAGAAAGAAGCTTTCTGAGAATCTGCTTAGTGTTCTGTTAATTCATCTCATAGAGTTACATCTGTATTTCGTGGATCTCTTTGCTAGCCTTATTTCTTTGGAATCTGAGAAGAGATATTTCGGATCCCTTTGAAGAATATAGGGCTAAAGGAAATATCCTCCGATAACAAAGAGAAAGAAGCTTACTGAGAAACTACTTTGTGTTCTGTGAAATCATCTCACAGAGTTTCAGCTTTCCCCTCAAGAAGCCTTTCGCTAAGACAGTTCTTGTGGAATTGGCAAAGTGATATTTGGAAGCCCATAGAGGGCTATGGTGAAAAAGGAAATATCCTCAGATGAAATCTGGAAAGAAGCTTTCTGAGAAACTGCTTAGTGTTCTGCTAATTCATCTCACAGAGTTACATCTGTATTTCGTGGATCTCTTTGCTAGCCTTATTTCTGTGGAATCTGAGAACAGATATTTCAGATCCCTTTGAAGACTATAGGGCCAAAGGAAATATCCTCTGATAACAAAGAGAAAGAAGCTTTCTGAGAAAATTCTTTGTGTTCTGTGAAATCATCTCACAGCGTTACAGCTTTCCCCTCAAGAAGCCTTTCGCTAAGACAGTTCTTGTGGAATTGGCAAAGTGATATTTGGAAGCCCATAGAGGGCTACGGTGAAAAAGGAAATATCCTCAGTTGAAATCTGGAAAGAAGCTTTCTGAGAAACTGCTTAGTGTTCTGCTAATTCATCTCACAGAGTTACATCTGTATTTCGTGGATCCCTTTGAAAGACTTATTTCTGTGGAATCTGAGAACAGATATTTCAGATCCCTTTGAAGACTACAGGGCCAAAGGAAATATCCTCTGATAACAAAGAGAAAGAAGCTTTCTGCGAAACTTCTTTGTGTTCTGTGAAATCATCTCACAGCGTTACAGCTTTCCCCTCAAGAAGCCTTTAGCTGAGACAGTTCTTGTGGAATTCGGAGAGTGATATTTGGAAGCCCCTAGAGGGCTATGGTGAAAAAGGAAATATCCTCCGATGAAATCTAGAAAGAAGCTTTCTGAGAATCTGCTTAGTGTTCTGTTAATTCATCTCACAGAGTTACATCTGTATTTCGTGGATCTCTTTACTAGCCTTATTTCTTTGGAATCTGAGAAAAGATATTTCGGATCCCTTTGAAGAATATAGGGCTAAAGGAAATATCCCCCGATAACAAAGAGAAAGAAGCTTACTGAGAAACTACTTTGTGTTCTGTGAAATCATCTCACAGAGTTTCAGCTTTCCCCTCAAGAAGCCTTTCGCTAAGACAGTTCTTGTGGAATTGGCAAAGTGATATTTGGAAGCCCATAGAGGGCTATGGTGAAAAAGGAAATATCCTCAGATGAAATCTGGAAAGAAGCTTTCTGAGAATCTGCTTAGTGTTCTGTTAATTCATCTCACAGAGTTACATCTGTATTTCGTGGATCTCATTGCTAGCCTTATTTCTGTGGAATCTGAGCACAGATATTTCGGATCCCTTTGAAGACTTCACGGCCAAAGGAAATATCCTCCGATAACAAAGAGAAAGAAGCTTTCTGAGAAACTTCTTTGTGTTCTGTGAAATCATCTCACAGAGTTACAGCTTTCCCCTCAAGAAGCCTTTCGCTAAGACAGTTCTTGTGGAATTGGCAAAGTGATATTTGAAAGCCCATAGAGGGCTATGTTGAGAAAGGAAATATCTTCAGATGAAATCTGGAAAGAAGCTTTCTGAGAAACTGCTTAGTGTTCTGTTAATTCATCTCACAGAGTTACATCTGTATTTCGTGGATCTCTTTGCTATCCTTATTTCTGTGGAATCTGAGAACAGATATTTCGGATCCCTTTGAAGACCATAGGGCCAAACGAAATATCCTCCGATAAAAAAGAGAAAGAAGCTTTCTGAGAAACTTCTTTGTGTTCTGTGAAATCATCTCACAGAGTTACAGCTTTCCCCTCAAGAAGCCTTTCGCTAAGACAGTTCTTGTGGAATTGGCAAAGTGATATTTGGAAGCCCATAGAGGGCTATGGTGAAAAAGGAAATATCCTCAGATGAAATCTGGAAAGAAGCTTTCTGAGAATCTGCTTAGTGTTCTGTTAATTCATCTCACAGAGTTACATCTGTATTTCGTGGATCTCTTTGCTATCCCTATTTCTGTGGAATCTGAGAACAGATATTTCGTATCCCTTTGAAGACCATAGGGCCAAACGAAATATCCTCCGATAAAAAAGAGAAAGAAGCTTTCTGAGAAACTTCTTTGTGTTCTGTGAAATCATCTCACAGAGTTACAGCTTTCCCCTCAAGAAGCCTTTCGCTAAGACACTTCTTGTGGAATTGGCAAAGTGATATTTGGAAGCCCATAGAGGGCTATGGTGAAAAAGGAAATATCCTCAGATGAAATCTGGAAAGAAGCTTTCTGAGAAACTGCTTAGTGTTCTGCTAATTCATCTCACAGAGTTACATCTGTATTTCGTGGATCCCTTTGAAAGCCTTATTTCTGTGGAATCTGAGAACAGATATTTCAGATCCCTTTGAAGACTATAGGGCCAAAGGAAATATCCTCTGATAACAAAGAGAAAGAAGCTTTCTGCGAAACTTCTTTGTGTTCTGTGAAATCATCTCACAGCGTTACAGCTTTCCCCTCAAGAAGCCTTTAGCTAAGACAGTTCTTGTGGAATTGGGAAAGTGATATTTGGAAGCCCCTAGAGGGCTATGTTGAAAAAGGAAATATCCTCCGATGAAATCTAGAAAGAAGCTTTCTGAGAATCTGCTTAGTGTTCTGTTAATTCATCTCACAGAGTTACATCTGTATTTCGTGGATCTCTTTGCTAGCCTTATTTCTTTGGAATCTGAGAAGAGATATTTCGGATCCCTTTGAAGAATATAGGGCTAAAGGAAATATCCTCCGATAACAAAGAGAAAGAAGCTTACTGAGAAACTACTTTGTGTTCTGTGAAATCATCTCACAGAGTTTCAGCTTTCCCCTCAAGAAGCCTTTCGCTAAGACAGTTCTTGTGGAATTGGCAAAGTGATATTTGGAAGCCCATAGAGGGCTATGGTGAAAAAGGAAATATCCTCAGATGAAATCTGGAAAGAAGCTTTCTGAGAATCTGCTTAGTGTTCTGTTAATTCATCTCACAGAGTTACATCTGTATTTCGTGGATCTCTTTGCTAGCCTTATTTCTGTGGAATCTGAGCACAGATATTTCGGATCCCTTTGAAGACTTCACGGCCAAAGGAAATATCCTCCGATAACAAAGAGAAAGAAGCTTTCTGAGAAACTTCTCTGTGTTCTGTGAAATAATCTCACAGAGTTACAGTTTTCCCCTCAGGAAGCCTTTCGCTAAGATAGTTCTTGGGGAATTGGCAAAGTGATATTTTGAAGCCCATAGAGGGCTATGGTGAAAAAGGGAATATCCTCCGATGAAATCTGGAAAGAAGCTTTCTGAGAAACTGCTTAGTGTTCTGTTAATTCATCTCACAGAGTTACATCTGTATTTCGAGGATCTCTTTGCTAGCCTTATTTCTGTGGAATCTGAGAACAGAAATTTCGGATCGCTTTGAAGACCAAAGGGCCAAAGGAAATATCCTCCGATAACAAACAGAAAGAAGCTTTCTGAGAAACTTCTTTGTGTTCTGTGAAATTATCTCACAGAGTTTCAGCTTTCCCCTCAAGAAGCCTTTCGCTAAGACAGTTCTTGTGGAATTGGCAAAGTGATATTTGAAAGCCCATAGAGGGCTATGTTGAGAAAGGAACTATATTCAGATGAAATCTGGAAAGAAGCTTTCTGAGAAACTGCTTAGGCTTCTGTTAATTCATCTCACAGAGTTACATCTGTATTTCGTGGATCTCTTTGCTATCCTTATTTCTGTGGAATCTGAGAACAGATATTTCTGATCCCTTTGAAGACCATAGGGCCAAACGAAATATCCTCCGATAAAAAAGAGAAAGAAGCTTTCTGAGAAACTTCTTTGTGTTCTGTGAAATCATCCCACAGAGTTACAGCTTTCCCCTCAAGAAGCCTTTCGCTAAGACAGTTCTTGTGGAATTGGCAAAGTGATATTTGCAAGCCCATAGAGGGCTATGGTGAAAAAGGAAATATCCTCCGATGAAATCTGGAAAGAAGCTTTCTGAGAATATGCTTAGTGTTCTGTTAATTCATCTCACAGAGTTACATCTGTATTTCGTGGATCTCTTTGCTATCCTTATTTCTGTGGAATCTGAGCACAGATATTTCGGATCCCTTTGAAGACTTCACGGCCAAAGGAAATATCCTCCGATAACAAAGAGAAAGAAGCTTTCTGAGAAACTTCTCTGTGTTCTGTGAAATAATCTCACAGAGTTACAGTTTTCCCCTCAAGAAGCCTTTCGCTAAGATAGTTCTTGGGGAATTGGCAAAGTGATATTGGGAAGCCCATAGAGGGCTATGGTGAAAAAGGAAATATCCTCCGATGAAATCTGGAAAGAATCTTTCTGAGAAACTGCTTAGTGTTCTGTTAATTCATCTCACAGAGTTACATCTGTATTTCGAGGATCTCTTTGCTAGCCTTATTTCTGTGGAATCTGAGAACAGATATTTCGGATCGCTTTGAAGACCATAGGGCCAAAGGAAATATCCTCCGTAACAAACAGAAGGAAGCTTTCTGAGAAACTTCTTTGTGTTCTGTGAAATCATCTCACAGAGTTACAGCTTTCCCCTCAAGAAGCCTTTCGCTAAGACAGTTCTTCTGGAATTGGCAAAGTGATATTTGAAAGCCCATAGAGGGCTATGTTGAGAAAGGAAATATCTTCAGATGAAATCTGGAAAGAAGCTTTCTGAGAAACTGCTTAGTGTTCTGTTAATTCATCTCACAGAGTTACATCTGTATTTCGTGGATCTCTTTGCTATCCTTATTTCTGTGGAATCTGAGAAGAGATATTTCAGATCCCTTTGAAGACCATAAGGCCAAACGAAATATCCTCCGATAACAAACAGAAAGAAGCTTTCTGAGAAACTTCTTTGTTTTCTGTGAAATCATCTCACAGAGTTACAGCTTTCCCCTCAAGAAGCCTTTCGCTAAGACAGTTCTTGGGGAATAGGCAAAGTGATATTGGGAAGCCCATAGAGGGCTGCGGTGAAAAAGAAAATATCCTGAGATGAAATCTGGAAAGAAGCTTTCTGAGAAACTGCTTAGTGTTCTGTTAATTCATCTCACAGAGTTACATCTGTATTACGTGGATCTCTTTGCTATCCTTATTTCTGTGGAATCTGAGAACAGATATTTCGTATCCCTTTGAAGACCATAGGGCCAAACGAAATATCCTCCGATAACAAAGAGAAAGAAGCTTTCTGAGAAAATTCTTTGTGTTCTGTGAAATCATCTCACAGAGTTACAGCTTTCCCCTCAAGAAGCCTTTCGCTAAGACAGTTCTTGTGGAATTGGCAAAGTGATATTTGGAAGCCCATAGAGGGGTATGGTGAAAAAGGAAATATCCTCAGATGAAATCTGGAAAGAAGCTTTCTGAGAAACTGCTTAGTGTTCTGCTAATTCATCTCACAGAGTTACATCTGTATTTCGTGGATCTCTTTGCTAGCCTTATTTCTGTGGAATCTGAGAAAAGATATTTCAGATCCCTTTGAAGACTATAGGGCCAAAGGAAATATCCTCTGATAACAAAGAGAAAGAAGCTTTCTGCGAAACTTCTTTGTGTTCTGTGAAATCATCTCACAGCGTTACAGCTTTCCCCTCAAGAAGCCTTTAGCTAAGACAGTTCTTGTGGAATTGGGAAAGTGATATTTGGAAGCCCCTAGAGGGCTATGGTGAAAAAGGAAATATCCTCCGATGAAATCTAGAAAGAAGCTTTCTGAGAATCTGCTTAGTGTTCTGTTAATTCATCTCATAGAGTTACATCTGTATTTCGTGGATCTCTTTGCTAGCCTTATTTCTTTGGAATCTGAGAAGAGATATTTCGGATCCCTTTGAAGAATATAGGGCTAAAGGAAATATCCTCCGATAACAAAGAGAAAGAAGCTTACTGAGAAACTACTTTGTGTTCTGTGAAATCATCTCACAGAGTTTCAGCTTTCCCCTCAAGAAGCCTTTCGCTAAGACAGTTCTTGTGGAATTGGCAAAGTGATATTTGGAAGCCCATAGAGGGCTATGGTGAAAAAGGAAATATCCTCAGATGAAATCTGGAAAGAAGCTTTCTGAGAAACTGCTTAGTGTTCTGCTAATTCATCTCACAGAGTTACATCTGTATTTCGTGGATCTCTTTGCTAGCCTTATTTCTGTGGAATCTGAGAACAGATATTTCAGATCCCTTTGAAGACTATAGGGCCAAAGGAAATATCCTCCGATAACAAAGAGAAAGAAGCTTTCTGAGAAAATTCTTTGTGTTCTGTGAAATCATCTCACAGCGTTACAGCTTTCCCCTCAAGAAGCCTTTAGCTAAGACAGTTCTTGTGGAATTGGCAAAGTGATATTTGAAAGCCCATAGAGGGCTATGTTGAGAAAGGAAATATCTTCAGATGAAATCTGGAAAGAAGCTTTCTGAGAAACTGCTTAGTGTTCTGTTAATTCATCTCACAGAGTTACATCTGTATTTCGTGGATCTCTTTGCTATCCTTTTTTCTGTGGAATCTGAGAACAGATATTTCGGATCCCTTTGAAGACCATAGGGCCAAACGAAATATCCTCCGATAAAAAAGAGAAAGAAGCTTTCTGAGAAACTTCTTTGTGTTCTGTGAAATCATCTCACAGAGTTACAGCTTTCCCCTCAAGATGCCTTTCGCTAAGACAGTTCTTGTGGAATTGGCAAAGTGATATTTGGAAGCCCATAGAGGTCTATGGTGAAAAAGGAAATATCCTCAGATGAAATCTGGAAAGAAGCTTTCTGAGAATCTGCTTAGTGTTCTGTTAATTCATCTCACAGAGTTACATCTGTATTTCGTGGATCCCTTTGAAAGCCTTATTTCTGTGGAATCTGAGAACAGATATTTCAGATCCCTTTGAAGACTATAGGGCCAAAGGAAATATCCTCTGATAACAAAGAGAAAGAAGCTTTCTGCGAAACTTCTTTGTGTTCTGTGAAATCATCTCACAGCGTTACAGCTTTCCCCTCAAGAAGCCTTTAGCTAAGACAGTTCTTGTGGAATTGGGAAAGTGATATTTGGAAGCCCCTAGAGGGCTATGTTGAAAAAGGAAATATCCTCCGATGAAATCTAGAAAGAAGCTTTCTGAGAATCTGCTTAGTGTTCTGTTAATTCATCTCACAGAGTTACATCTGTATTTCGTGGATCTCTTTGCTAGCCTTATTTCTTTGGAATCTGAGAAGAGATATTTCGGATCCCTTTGAAGAATATAGGGCTAAAGGAAATATCCTCCGATAACAAAGAGAAAGAAGCTTACTGAGAAACTACTTTGTGTTCTGTGAAATCATCTCACAGAGTTTCAGCTTTCCCCTCAAGAAGCATTTCGCTAAGACAGTTCTTGTGGAATTGGCAAAGTGATATTTGGAAGCCCATAGAGGGCTATGGTGAAAAAGGAAATATCCTCAGATGAAATCTGGAAAGAAGCTTTCTGAGAATCTGCTTAGTGTTCTGTTAATTCATCTCACAGAGTTACATCTGTATTTCGTGGATCTCTTTGCTAGCCTTATTTCTGTGGAATCTGGGCACAGATATTTCGGATCCCTTTGAAGACTTCACGGCCAAACGAAATATCCTCCGATAACAAAGAGAAAGAAGCTTTCTGAGAAACTTCTCTGTGTTCTGTGAAATAATCTCACAGAGTTACAGTTTTCCCCTCAAGAAGCCTTTCGCTTAGATAGTTCTTGGGGAATTGGCAAAGTGATATTGGGAAGCCCATAGAGGGCTATGGTGAAAAAGGAAATATCTTCAGATGAAATCTGGAAAGAAGCTTTCTGAGAAACTGCTTAGTGTTCTGTTAATTCATCTCACAGAGTTACATCTGTATTTCGAGGATCTCTTTGCTAGCCTTATTTCTGTGGAATCTGAGAACAGATATTTCGGATCGCTTTGAAGACCATAGGGCCAAAGGAAATATCCTCCGATAACAAACAGAAAGAAGCTTTCTGAGAAACTTCTTTGTGTTCTGTGAAATCATCTCACAGAGTTTCAGCTTTCCCCTCAAGAAGCCTTTCGCTAAGACAGTTCTTGTGGAATTGGCAAAGTGATATTTGAAAGCCCATAGAGGGCTATGTTGAGAAAGGAACTATATTCAGATGAAATCTGGAAATAAGCTTTCTGAGAAACTGCTTAGTGTTCTGTTAATTCATCTCACAGAGTTACATCTGTATTTCGTGGATCTCTTTGCTATCCTTATTTCTGTGGAATCTGAGAACAGATATTTCTGATCCCTTTGAAGACCATAGGGCCAAACGAAATATCCTCCGATAAAAAAGAGAAAGAAGCTTTCTGAGAAACTTCTTTGTGTTCTGTGAAATCATCTCACAGAGTTACAGCTTTCCCCTCAAGAAGCCTTTCGCTAAGACAGTTCTTGTGGAATTGGCAAAGTGATATTTGCAAGCCCATAGAGGGCTATGGTGAAAAAGGAAATATCCTCAGATGAAATCTGGAAAGAAGCTTTCTGAGAATCTGCTTAGTGTTCTGTTAATTCATCTCACAGAGTTACATCTGTATTTCGTGGATCTCTTTGCTATCCTTATTTCTGTGGAATCTGAGCACAGATATTTCGGATCCCTTTGAAGACTTCACGGCCAAAGGAAATATCCTCCGATAACAAAGAGAAAGAAGCTTTCTGAGAAACTTCTCTGTGTTCTGTGAAATAATCTCACAGAGTTACAGTTTTCCCCTCAAGAAGCCTTTCGCTAAGATAGTTCTTGGGGAATTGGCAAAGTGATATTGGGAAGCCCATAGAGGGCTATGGTGAAAAAGGAAATATCCTCCGATGAAATCTGGAAAGAAGCTTTCTGAGAAACTGCTTAGTGTTCTGTTAATTCATCTCACAGAGTTACATCTGTATTTCGAGGATCTCTTTGCTAGCCTTATTTCTGTGGAATCTGAGAACAGATATTTCGGATCGCTTTGAAGACCATCGGGCCAAAGGAAATATCCTCCGATAACAAACAGAAGGAAGCTTTCTGAGAAACTTCTTTGTGTTCTGTGAAATCATCTCACAGAGTTACAGCTTTCCCCTCAAGAAGCCTTTCGCTAAGACAGTTCTTCTGGAATTGGCAAAGTGATATTTGAAAGCCCATAGAGGGCTATGTTGAGAAAGGAAATATCTTCAGATGAAATCTGGAAAGAAGCTTTCTGAGAAACTGCTTAGTGTTCTGTTAATTCATCTCACAGAGTTACATCTGTATTTCGTGGATCTCTTTGCTATCCTTATTTCTGTGGAATCTGAGAAGAGATATTTCAGATCCCTTTGAAGACCATAAGGCCAAACGAAATATCCTCCGATAACAAACAGAAAGAAGCTTTCTGAGAAACTTCTTTGTTTTCTGTGAAATCATCTCACAGAGTTACAGCTTTCCCCTCAAGAAGCCTTTCGCTAAGACAGTTCTTGGGGAATAGGCAAAGTGATATTGGGAAGGCCATAGAGGGCTGTGGTGAAAAAGGAAATATCCTGAGATGAAATCTGGAAAGAAGCTTTCTGAGAAACTGCTTAGTGTTCTGTTAATTCATCTCACAGAGTTACATCTGTATTTCGTGGATCTCTTTGCTATCCTTATTTCTGTGGAATCTGAGAACAGATATTTCGTATCCCTTTGAAGACCATAGGGCCAAACGAAATATACTCCGATAACAAAGAGAAAGAAGCTTTCTGAGAAAATTCTTTGTGTTCTGTGAAATCATCTCACAGAGTTACAGCTTTCCCCTCAAGAAGCCTTTCGCTAAGACAGTTCTTGTGGAATTGGCAAAGTGATATTAGGAAGCCCATAGAGGGGTATGGTGAAAAAGGAAATATCCTCAGATGAAATCTGGAAAGAAGCTTTCTGAGAAACTGCTTAGTGTTCTGCTAATTCATCTCACAGAGTTACATCTGTATTTCGTGGATCTCTTTGCTAGCCTTATTTCTGTGGAATCTGAGAACAGATATTTCAGATCCCTTTGAAGACTATAGGGCCAAAGGAAATATCCTCTGATAAAAAAGAGAAAGAAGCTTTCTGCGAAACTTCTTTGTGTTCTGTGAAATCATCTCACAGCGTTACAGCTTTCCCCTCAAGAAGCCTTTAGCTAAAACAGTTCTTGTGGAATTGGGAAAGTGATATTTGGAAGCCCCTAGAGGGCTATGGTGAAAAAGGAAATATCCTCCGATGAAATCTAGAAAGAAGCTTTCTGAGAATCTGCTTAGTGTTCTGTTAATTCATCTCATAGAGTTACATCTGTATTTCGTGGATCTCTTTGCTAGCCTTATTTCTTTGGAATCTGAGAAGAGATATTTCGGATCCCTTTGAAGAATATAGGGCTAAAGGAAATATCCTCCGATAACAAAGAGAAAGAAGCTTACTGAGAAACTACTTTGTGTTCTGTGAAATCATCTCACAGAGTTTCAGCTTTCCCCTCAAGAAGCCTTTCGCTAAGACAGTTCTTGTGGAATTGGCAAAGTGATATTTGGAAGCCCATAGAGGGCTATGGTGAAAAAGGAAATATCCTCAGATGAAATCTGGAAAGAAGCTTTCTGAGAATCTGCTTAGTGTCCTGATAATTCATCTCACAGAGTTACATCTGTATTTCGTGGATCTCTTTGCTAGCCTTATTTCTGTGGAATCTGAGCACAGATATTTCGGATCCCTTTGAAGACTACACGGCCAAAGGAAATATCCTCCAATAACAAAGAGAAAGAAGCTTTCTGAGAAACTTCTCTGTGTTCTGTGAAATCATCTCACAGAGTTACAGTTTTCCCCTCAAGAACCCTTTCGCTAAGATAGTTCTTGGGGAATTGGCAAAGTGATATTGGGAAGCCCATAGAGGGCTATGGTGAAAAAGAAAATATCCTCCGATGAAATCTGGAAAGAAGCTTTGTGAGAAACTGCTTAGTGTTCTGTTAATTCATCTCACAGAGTTACATCTGTATTTCGAGGATCTCTTTGCTAGCCTTATTTCTGTGGAATCTGAGAACAGATATTTCGGATCGCTTTGAAGACCATAGGGCCAAAGGAAATATCCTCCGATAACAAAGAGAAAGAAGCTTTCTGAGAAACTTCTTTGTGTTCTGTGAAATCTTCTCACAGAGTTACAGCTTTCCCCTCAACAAGCCTTTCGCTAAGACAGTTCTTGTGGAATTGGCAAAGTGATATTTGGAAGCCCATAGCGGGCTATGGTGAAAAAGGAAATATCCTCTGATGAAATCTGGAAAGAAGCTTTCTGAGAATCTGCTTAGTGTTCTGTTAATTCATCTCACAGAGTTACATCTGTATTTCGTGGATCTCTTTGCTAGCCTTACTTCTGTGGAGTCTGAGAACAGATATTTCTGATCCCTTTGAAGACTATAGGGCCAAAGGAAATATCCTCCGATAACAAAGAGAAAGAAGCTTTCTGAGAAACTTCTTTGTGTTCTGTGAAATCATCTCACAGCGTTACAGCTTTCCCCTCAAGAAGCCTTTCGCTAAGACAGTTCTTGTGGAATTGGCAAAGTGATATTTGGAAGCCCATAGAGGGCTATGGTGAAAAAGGAAATATCCTCAGATGAAATCTGGAAAGAAGCTTTCTGAGAATCTGCTTAGTGTTCTGTTAATTCATCTCACAGAGTTACATCTGTATTTCGTGGATCTCTTTGCTCTCCTTATTTCTGTGGAATCTGAGAACAGATATTTCGTATCCCTTTGAAGACCATAGGGCCAAACGAAATATCCTCCGATAAAAAAGAGAAAGAAGCTTTCTGAGAAACTTCTTTGTGTTCTGTGAAATCATCTCACAGAGTTACAGCTTTCCCCTCAATAAGCCTTTCGCTAAGACACTTCTTGTGGAATTGGCAAAGTGATATTTGGAAGCCCATAGAGGGCTATGGTGAAAAAGGAAATATCCTCAGATGAAATCTGGAAAGAAGCTTTCTGAGAAACTGCTTAGTGTTCTGCTAATTCATCTCACAGAGTTACATCTGTATTTCGTGGATCCCTTTGAAAGCCTTATTTCTGTGGAATCTGAGAACAGATATTTCAGATCCCTTTGAAGACTATAGGGCCAAAGGAAATATCCTCTGATAACAAAGAGAAAGAAGCTTTCTGCGAAACTTCTTTGTGTTCTGTGAAATCATCTCACAGCGTTACAGCTTTCCCCTCAAGAAGCCTTTAGCTAAGACAGTTCTTGTGGAATTGGGAAAGTGATATTTGGAAGCCCCTAGAGGGCTATGTTGAAAAAGGAAATATCCTCCGATGAAATCTAGAAAGAAGCTTTCTGAGAATCTGCTTAGTGTTCTGTTAATTCATCTCACAGAGTTACATCTGTATTTCGTGGATCTCTTTGCTAGCCTTATTTCTTTGGAATCTGAGAAGAGATATTTCGGATCCCTTTGAAGAATATAGGGCTAAAGGAAATATCCTCCGATAACAAAGAGAAAGAAGCTTACTGAGAAACTACTTTGTGTTCTATGAAATCATCTCACAGAGTTTCAGCATTCCCCTCAAGAAGCCTTTCGCTAAGACAGTTCTTGTGGAATTGGCAAAGTGATTTTTGGAAGCCCATAGAGGGCTATGGTGAAAAAGGAAATATCCTCAGATGAAATCTGGAAAGAAGCTTTCTGAGAATCTGCTTAGTGTTCTGTTAATTCATCTCACAGAGTTACATCTGTATTTCGTGGATCTCTTTGCTAGCCTTATTTCTGTGGAATCTGGGCACAGATATTTCGGATCCCTTTGAAGACTTCACGGCCAAACGAAATATCCTCCGATAACAAAGAGAAAGAAGCTTTCAGAGAAACTTCTCTGTGTTCTGTGAAATAATCTCACAGAGTTACAGTTTTCCCCTCAAGAAGCCTTTCGCTTAGATAGTTCTTGGGGAATTGGCAAAGTGATATTGGGAAGCCCATAGAGGGCTATGGTGAAAAAGGAAATATCTTCAGATGAAATCTGGAAAGAAGCTTTCTGAGAAACTGCTTAGTGTTCTGTTAATTCATCTCACAGAGTTACATCTGTATTTCGAGGATCTCTTTGCTAGCCTTATTTCTGTGGAATCTGAGAACAGATATTTCGGATCGCTTTGAAGACCATAGGGCCAAAGGAAATATCCTCCGATAACAAACAGAAAGAAGCTTTCTGAGAAACTTCTTTGTGTTCTGTGAAATCATCTCACAGAGTTTCAGCTTTCCCCTCAAGAAGCCTTTCGCTAAGACAGTTCTTGTGGAATTGGCAAAGTGATATTTGAAAGCCCATAGAGGGCTATGTTGAGAAAGGAACTATATTCAGATGAAATCTGGAAATAAGCTTTCTGAGAAACTGCTTAGTGTTCTGTTAATTCATCTCACAGAGTTACATCTGTATTTCGTGGATCTCTTTGCTATCCTTATTTCTGTGGAATCTGAGAACAGATATTTCTGATCCCTTTGAAGACCATAGGGCCAAACGAAATATCCTCCGATAAAAAAGAGAAAGAAGCTTTCTGAGAAACTTCTTTGTGTTCTGTGAAATCATCTCACAGAGTTACAGCTTTCCCCTCAAGAAGCCTTTCGCTAAGACAGTTCTTGTGGAATTGGCAAAGTGATATTTGCAAGCCCATAGAGGGCTATGGTGAAAAAGGAAATATCCTCAGATGAAATCTGGAAAGAAGCTTTCTGAGAATCTGCTTAGTGTTCTGTTAATTCATCTCACAGAGTTACATCTGTATTTCGTGGATCTCTTTGCTATCCTTATTTCTGTGGAATCTGAGCACAGATATTTCGGATCCCTTTGAAGACTTCACGGCCAAAGGAAATATCCTCCGATAACAAAGAGAAAGAAGCTTTCTGAGAAACTTCTCTGTGTTCTGTGAAATAATCTCACAGAGTTACAGTTTTCCCCTCAAGAAGCCTTTCGCTAAGATAGTTCTTGGGGAATTGGCAAAGTGATATTGGGAAGCCCATAGAGGGCTATGGTGAAAAAGGAAATATCCTCCGATGAAATCTGGAAAGAAGCTTTCTGAGAAACTGCTTAGTGTTCTGTTAATTCATCTCACAGAGTTACATCTGTATTTCGAGGATCTCTTTGCTAGCCTTATTTCTGTGGAATCTGAGAACAGATATTTCGGATCGCTTTGAAGACCATCGGGCCAAAGGAAATATCCTCCGATAACAAACAGAAGGAAGCTTTCTGAGAAACTTCTTTGTGTTCTGTGAAATCATCTCACAGAGTTACAGCTTTCCCCTCAAGAAGCCTTTCGCTAAGACAGTTCTTCTGGAATTGGCAAAGTGATATTTGAAAGCCCATAGAGGGCTATGTTGAGAAAGGAAATATCTTCAGATGAAATCTGGAAAGAAGCTTTCTGAGAAACTGCTTAGTGTTCTGTTAATTCATCTCACAGAGTTACATCTGTATTTCGTGGATCTCTTTGCTATCCTTATTTCTGTGGAATCTGAGAAGAGATATTTCAGATCCCTTTGAAGACCATAAGGCCAAACGAAATATCCTCCGATAACAAACAGAAAGAAGCTTTCTGAGAAACTTCTTTGTTTTCTGTGAAATCATCTCACAGAGTTACAGCTTTCCCCTCAAGAAGCCTTTCGCTAAGACAGTTCTTGGGGAATAGGCAAAGTGATATTGGGAAGGCCATAGAGGGCTGTGGTGAAAAAGGAAATATCCTGAGATGAAATCTGGAAAGAAGCTTTCTGAGAAACTGCTTAGTGTTCTGTTAATTCATCTCACAGAGTTACATCTGTATTTCGTGGATCTCTTTGCTATCCTTATTTCTGTGGAATCTGAGAACAGATATTTCGTATCCCTTTGAAGACCATAGGGCCAAACGAAATATACTCCGATAACAAAGAGAAAGAAGCTTTCTGAGAAAATTCTTTGTGTTCTGTGAAATCATCTCACAGAGTTACAGCTTTCCCCTCAAGAAGCCTTTCGCTAAGACAGTTCTTGTGGAATTGGCAAAGTGATATTAGGAAGCCCATAGAGGGGTATGGTGAAAAAGGAAATATCCTCAGATGAAATCTGGAAAGAAGCTTTCTGAGAAACTGCTTAGTGTTCTGCTAATTCATCTCACAGAGTTACATCTGTATTTCGTGGATCTCTTTGCTAGCCTTATTTCTGTGGAATCTGAGAACAGATATTTCAGATCCCTTTGAAGACTATAGGGCCAAAGGAAATATCCTCTGATAAAAAAGAGAAAGAAGCTTTCTGCGAAACTTCTTTGTGTTCTGTGAAATCATCTCACAGCGTTACAGCTTTCCCCTCAAGAAGCCTTTAGCTAAGACAGTTCTTGTGGAATTGGGAAAGTGATATTTGGAAGCCCCTAGAGGGCTATGGTGAAAAAGGAAATATCCTCCGATGAAATCTAGAAAGAAGCTTTCTGAGAATCTGCTTAGTGTTCTGTTAATTCATCTCATAGAGTTACATCTGTATTTCGTGGATCTCTTTGCTAGCCTTATTTCTTTGGAATCTGAGAAGAGATATTTCGGATCCCTTTGAAGAATATAGGGCTAAAGGAAATATCCTCCGATAACAAAGAGAAAGAAGCTTACTGAGAAACTACTTTGTGTTCTGTGAAATCATCTCACAGAGTTTCAGCTTTCCCCTCAAGAAGCCTTTCGCTAAGACAGTTCTTGTGGAATTGGCAAAGTGATATTTGGAAGCCCATAGAGGGCTATGGTGAAAAAGGAAATATCCTCAGATGAAATCTGGAAAGAAGCTTTCTGAGAATCTGCTTAGTGTCCTGATAATTCATCTCACAGAGTTACATCTGTATTTCGTGGATCTCTTTGCTAGCCTTATTTCTGTGGAATCTGAGCACAGATATTTCGGATCCCTTTGAAGACTACACGGCCAAAGGAAATATCCTCCAATAACAAAGAGAAAGAAGCTTTCTGAGAAACTTCTCTGTGTTCTGTGAAATCATCTCACAGAGTTACAGTTTTCCCCTCAAGAACCCTTTCGCTAAGATAGTTCTTGGGGAATTGGCAAAGTGATATTGGGAAGCCCATAGAGGGCTATGGTGAAAAAGAAAATATCCTCCGATGAAATCTGGAAAGAAGCTTTGTGAGAAACTGCTTAGTGTTCTGTTAATTCATCTCACAGAGTTACATCTGTATTTCGAGGATCTCTTTGCTAGCCTTATTTCTGTGGAATCTGAGAACAGATATTTCGGATCGCTTTGAAGACCATAGGGCCAAAGGAAATATCCTCCGATAACAAAGAGAAAGAAGCTTTCTGAGAAACTTCTTTGTGTTCTGTGAAATCTTCTCACAGAGTTACAGCTTTCCCCTCAACAAGCCTTTCGCTAAGACAGTTCTTGTGGAATTGGCAAAGTGATATTTGGAAGCCCATAGCGGGCTATGGTGAAAAAGGAAATATCCTCTGATGAAATCTGGAAAGAAGCTTTCTGAGAATCTGCTTAGTGTTCTGTTAATTCATCTCACAGAGTTACATCTGTATTTCGTGGATCTCTTTGCTAGCCTTACTTCTGTGGAGTCTGAGAACAGATATTTCTGATCCCTTTGAAGACTATAGGGCCAAAGGAAATATCCTCCGATAACAAAGAGAAAGAAGCTTTCTGAGAAACTTCTTTGTGTTCTGTGAAATCATCTCACAGCGTTACAGCTTTCCCCTCAAGAAGCCTTTCGCTAAGACAGTTCTTGTGGAATTGGCAAAGTGATATTTGGAAGCCCATAGAGGGCTATGGTGAAAAAGGAAATATCCTCAGATGAAATCTGGAAAGAAGCTTTCTGAGAATCTGCTTAGTGTTCTGTTAATTCATCTCACAGAGTTACATCTGTATTTCTTGGATCTCTTTGCTCTCCTTATTTCTGTGGAATCTGAGAACAGATATTTCGTATCCCTTTGAAGACCATAGGGCCAAACGAAATATCCTCCGATAAAAAAGAGAAAGAAGCTTTCTGAGAAACTTCTTTGTGTTCTGTGAAATCATCTCACAGAGTTACAGCTTTCCCCTCAAGAAGCCTTTCGCTAAGACACTTCTTGTGGAATTGGCAAAGTGATATTTGGAAGCCCATAGAGGGCTATGGTGAAAAAGGAAATATCCTCAGATGAAATCTGGAAAGAAGCTTTCTGAGAAACTGCTTAGTGTTCTGCTAATTCATCTCACAGAGTTACATCTGTATTTCGTGGATCCCTTTGAAAGCCTTATTTCTGTGGAATCTGAGAACAGATATTTCAGATCCCTTTGAAGACTATAGGGCCAAAGGAAATATCCTCTGATAACAAAGAGAAAGAAGCTTTCTGCGAAACTTCTTTGTGTTCTGTGAAATCATCTCACAGCGTTACAGCTTTCCCCTCAAGAAGCCTTTAGCTAAGACAGTTCTTGTGGAATTGGGAAAGTGATATTTGGAAGCCCCTAGAGGGCTATGTTGAAAAAGGAAATATCCTCCGATGAAATCTAGAAAGAAGCTTTCTGAGAATCTGCTTAGTGTTCTGTTAATTCATCTCACAGAGTTACATCTGTATTTCGTGGATCTCTTTGCTAGCCTTATTTCTTTGGAATCTGAGAAGAGATATTTCGGATCCCTTTGAAGAATATAGGGCTAAAGGAAATATCCTCCGATAACAAAGAGAAAGAAGCTTACTGAGAAACTACTTTGTGTTCTATGAAATCATCTCACAGAGTTTCAGCATTCCCCTCAAGAAGCCTTTCGCTAAGACAGTTCTTGTGGAATTGGCAAAGTGATTTTTGGAAGCCCATAGAGGGCTATGGTGAAAAAGGAAATATCCTCAGATGAAATCTGGAAAGAAGCTTTCTGAGAATCTGCTTAGTGTTCTGTTAATTCATCTCACAGAGTTACATCTGTATTTCGTGGATCTCTTTGCTAGCCTTATTTCTGTGGAATCTGAGCACAGATATTTCGGATCCCTTTGAAGACTTCACGTCCAAACGAAATATCCTCCGATAACAAAGAGAAAGAAGCTTTCTGAGAAACTTCTCTGTGTTCTGTGAAATAATCTCACAGAGTTACAGTTTTCCCCTCAAGAAGCCTTTGGCTAAGATAGTTCTTGGGGAATTGGCAAAGTGATATTGGGAAGCCCATAGAGGGCTATGGTGAAAAAGGAAATATCCTCCGATGAAATCTGGAAAGAAGCTTTCTGAGAAACTGCTTAGTGTTCTGTTAATTCATCTCACAGAGTTACATCTGTATTTCGAGGATCTCTTTGCTAGCCTTACTTCTGTGGAATCTGAGAACAGATATTTCGGATCGCTTTGAAGACCATAGGGCCAAAGGAAATATCCTCCGATAACAAACAGAAAGAAGCTTTCTGAGAAACTTCTTTGTGTTCTGTGAAATCATCTCACAGAGTTACAGCTTTCCCCTCAAGAAGCCTTTCGCTAAGACAGTTCTTATGGAATTGGCAAAGTGATATTTGAAAGCCCATAGAGGGCTATGTTGAGAAAGGAAATATCTTCAGATGAAATCTGGAAAGAAGCTTTCTGAGAAACTGCTTAGTGTTCTGTTAATTCATCTCACAGAGTTACATCTGTATTTCGTGGATCTCTTTGCTATCCTTATTTCTGTGGAATCTGAGAACAGATATTTCTGATCCCTTTGAAGACCATAGGGCCAAACGAAATATCCTCCGATAAAAAAGAGAAAGAAGCTTTCTGAGAAACTTCTTTGTGTTCTGTGAAATCATCTCACAGAGTTACAGCTTTCCCCTCAAGAAGCCTTTCGCTAAGACAGTTCTTGTGGAATTGGCAAAGTGATATTTGGAAGCCCATAGAGGGCTATGGTGAAAAAGGAAATATCCTCAGATGAAATCTGGAAAGAAGCTTTCTGAGAATCTGCTTAGTGTTCTGTTAATTCATCTCACAGAGTTACATCTGTATTTCGTGGATCTCTTTGCTAGCCTTATTTCTGTGGAATCTCAGCACAGATATTTCGGATCCCTTTGAAGACTTCACGGCCAAAGGAAATATCCTCCGATAACAAAGAGAAAGAAGCTTTCTGAGAAACTTCTCTGTGTTCTGTGAAATAATCTCACAGAGTTACAGTTTTCCCCTCAAGAAGCCTTTCGCTAAGATAGTTCTTGGGGAATTGGCAAAGTGATATTGGGAAGCCCATAGAGGGCTATGGTGAAAAAGGGAATATCCTCCGATGAAATCTGGAAAGAAGCTTTCTGAGAAACTGCTTAGTGTTCTGTTAATTCATCTCACAGAGTTACATCTGTATTTCGAGGATCTCTTTGCTAGCCTTATTTCTGTGGAATCTGAGAACAGAAATTTCGGATCGCTTTGAAGACCATAGGGCCAAAGGAAATATCCTCCGATAACAAACAGAAAGAAGCTTTCTGAGAAACTTCTTTGTGTTCTGTGAAATCATCTCACAGAGTTTCAGCTTTCCCCTCAAGAAGCCTTTCGCTAAGACAGTTCTTGTGGAATTGGCAAAGTGATATTTGAAAGCCCATAGAGGGCTATGTTGAGAAAGGAACTATATTCAGATGAAATCTGGAAAGAAGCTTTCTGAGAAACTGCTTAGTGTTCTGTTAATTCATCTCACAGAGTTACATCTGTATTTCGTGGATCTCTTTGCTACCCTTATTTCTGTGGAATCTGAGCACAGATATTTCGGATCCCTTTGAAGACTTCACGGCCAAAGGAAATATCCTCCGATAACAAAGAGAAAGAAGCTTTCTGAGAAACTTCTCTGTGTTCTGTGAAATAATCTCACAGAGTTACAGTTTTCCCCTCAAGAAACCTTTCGCTAAGATAGTTCTTGGGGAATTGGCAAAGTGATATTGGGAAGCCCATAGAGGGCTATGGTGAAAAAGGAAATACCCTCCGATGAAATCTGGAAAGAAGCTTTCTGAGAAACTGCTTAGTGTTCTGTTAATTCATCTCACAGAGTTACATCTGTATTTCGAGGATCTCTTTGCCAGCCTTATTTCTGTGGAATCTGAGAACAGATATTTCGGATCGCTTTGAAGACCATCGGGCCAAAGGAAATATCCTCCGATAACAAACAGAAGGAAGCTTTCTGAGAAACTTCTTTGTGTTCTGTGAAATCATCTCACAGAGTTACAGCTTTCCCCTCAAGAAGCCTTTCGCTAAGACAGTTCTTCTGGAATTGGCAAAGTGATATTTGAAAGCCCATAGAGGGCTATGTTGAGAAAGGAAATATCCTCCGATGAAATCTAGAAAGAAGCTTTCTGAGGTTCTGCTTAGTGTTCTGTTAATTCATCTCACAGAGTTACATCTGTATTTCGTGGATCTCTTTGCTAGCCTTATTTCTTTGGAATCTGAGAAGAGATATTTCGGATCCCTTTGAAGAATATAGGGCTAAAGGAAATATCCTCCAATAACAAAGAGAAAGAAGCTTACTGAGAAACTACTTTGTGTTCTGTGAAATCATCTCACAGAGTTTCAGCTTTCCCCTCAAGAAGCCTTTCACTAAGACAGTTCTTGTGGAATTGGCAAAGTGATATTTGGAAGCCCATAGAGGGCTATGGTGAAAAAGGAAATATCCTCAGATGAAATCTGGAAAGAAGCTTTCTGAGAATCTGCTTAGTGTTCTGTTAATTCATCTCACAGAGTTACATCTGTATTTCGTGGATCTCTTTGCTAGCCTTATTTCTGTGGAATCTGAGCACAGATATTTCGGATCCCTTTGAAGACTTCACGTCCAAACGAAATATCCTCCGATAACAAAGAGAAAGAAGCTTTCTGAGAAACTTCTCTGTGTTCTGTGAAATAATCTCACAGAGTTACAGTTTTCCCCTCAAGAAGCCTTTCGCTAAGATAGTTCTTGGGGAATTGGCAAAGTGATATTGGGAAGCCCATAGAGGGCTATGGTGAAAAAGGAAATATCCTCCGATGAAATCTGGAAAGAAGCTTTCTGAGAAACTGCTTAGTGTTCTGTTAATTCATCTCACAGAGTTACATCTGTATTTCGAGGATCTCTTTGCTAGCCTTATTTCTGTGGAATCTGAGAACAGATATTTCGGATCGCTTTGAAGACCATAGGGCCAAAGGAAATATCCTCCGATAACAAACAGAAAGAAGCTTTCTGAGAAACTTCTTTGTGTTCTGTGAAATCATCTCACAGAGTTACAGCTTTCCCCTCAAGAAGCCTTTCGCTAAGACAGTTCTTGTGGAATTGGCAAAGTGATATTTGAAAGCCCATAGAGGGCTATGTTGAGAAAGGAAATATCTTCAGATGAAATCTGGAAAGAAGCTTTCTGAGAAACTGCTTAGTGTTCTGTTAATTCATCTCACAGAGTTACATCTGTATTTCGTGGATCTCTTTGCTATCCTTATTTCTGTGGAATCTGAGAACAGATATTTCGGATCCCTTTGAAGACCATAGGGCCAAACGAAATATCCTCCGATAAAAAAGAGAAAGAAGCTTTCTGAGAAACTTCTTTGTGTTCTGTGAAATCATCTCACAGAGTTACAGCTTTCCCCTCAAGAAGCCTTTCGCTAAGACAGTTCTTGTGGAATTGGCAAAGTGATATTTGGAAGCCCATAGAGGGCTATGGTGAAAAAGGAAATATCCTCAGATGAAATCTGGAAAGAAGCTTTCTGAGAATCTGCTTAGTGTTCTGTTAATTCATCTCACAGAGTTACATCTGTATTTCGTGGATCTCTTTGCTAGCCTTATTTCTGTGGAATCTGAGCACAGATATTTCGGATCCCTTTGAAGACTTCACGGCCAAAGGAAATATCCTCCGATAACAAAGAGAAAGAAGCTTTCTGAGAAACTTCTCTGTGTTCTGTGAAATAATCTCACAGAGTTACAGTTTTCCCCTCAAGAAGCCTTTCGCTAAGATAGTTCTTGTGGAATTGGCAAAGTGATATTGGGAAGTCCATAGAGGGCTATGGTGAAAATGGGAATATCCTCCGATGAAATCTGGAAAGAAGCTTTCTGAGAAACTGCTTAGTGTTCTGTTAATTCATCTCACAGAGTTACATCTGTATTTCGAGGATCTCTTTGCTAGCCTTATTTCTGTGGAATCTGAGAACAGTAATTTCGGATCGCTTTGAAGACCATAGGGCCAAAGGAAATATCCTCCGATAACAAACAGAAAGAAGCTTTCTGAGAAACTTCTTTGTGTTCTGTGAAATCATCTCACAGAGTTTCAGCTTTCCCCTCAAGAAGCCTTTCGCTAAGACAGTTCTTGTGGAATTGGCAAAGTGATATTTGAAAGCCCATAGAGGGCTATGTTGAGAAAGGAACTATATTCAGATGAAATCTGGAAAGAAGCTTTCTGAGAAACTGCTTAGTGTTCTGTTAATTCATCTCACAGAGTTACATCTGTATTTCGTGGATCTCTTTGCTATCCTTATTTCTGTGGAATCTGAGAACAGATATTTCGGATCCCTTTGAAGACCATAGGGCCAAACGAAATATCCTCCGATAAAAAAGAGAAAGAAGCTTTCTGAGAAACTTCTTTGTGTTCTGTGAAATCATCTCACAGAGTTACAGCTTTCTCCTCAAGAAGCCTTTCGCTAAGACAGTTCTTGTGGAATTGGCAAAGTGATATTTGCAAGCCCATAGAGGGCTATGGTGAAAAAGGAAATATCCTCAGATGAAATCTGGAAAGAAGCTTTCTGAGAATCTGCTTAGTGTTCTGTTAATTCATCTCACAGAGTTACATCTGTATTTCGTGGATCTCTTTGCTATCCTTATTTCTGTGGAATCTGAGCACAGATATTTCGGATCCCTTTGAAGACTTCACGGCCAAAGGAAATATCCTCCGATAACAAAGAGAAAGAAGCTTTCTGAGAAACTTCTCTGTGTTCTGTGAAATAATCTCACAGAGTTACAGTTTTCCCCTCAAGAAACCTTTCGCTAAGATAGTTCTTGGGGAATTGGCAAAGTGATATTGGGAAGCCCATAGAGGGCTATGGTGAAAAAGGAAATATCCTCCGATGAAATCTGGAAAGAAGCTTTCTGAGAAACTGCTTAGTGTTCTGTTAATTCATCTCACAGAGTTACATCTGTATTTCGAGGATCTCTTTGCTAGCCTTATTTCTGTGGAATCTGAGAACAGATATTTCGGATCGCTTTGAAGACCATCGGGCCAAAGAAAATATCCTCCGATAACAAACAGAAGGAAGCTTTCTGAGAAACTTCTTTGTGTTCTGTGAAATCATCTCACAGAGTTACAGCTTTCCCCTCAAGAAGCCTTTCGCTAAGACAGTTCTTCTGGAATTGGCAAAGTGATATTTGAAAGCCCATAGAGGGCTATGTTGAGAAAGGAAATATCTTCAGATGAAATCTGGAAAGAAGCTTTCTGAGAAACTGCTTAGTGTTCTGTTAATTCATCTCACAGAGTTACATCTGTATTTCGTGGATCTCTTTGCTATCCTTATTTCTGTGGAATCTGAGAAGAGATATTTCAGATCCCTTTGAAGACCATAAGGCCAAACGAAATATCCTCCGATAACAAACAGAAAGAAGCTTTCTGAGAAACTTCTTTGTTTTCTGTGAAATCATCTCACAGAGTTACAGCTTTCCCCTCAAGAAGCCTTTCGCTAAGACAGTTCTTGGGGAACAGGCAAAGTGATATTGGGAAGCCCATAGAGGGCTGTGGTGAAAAAGGAAATATCCTGAGATGAAATCTGGAAAGAAGCTTTCTGAGAAACTGCTTAGTGTTCTGTTAATTCATCTCACAGAGTTACATCTGTATTTCGTGGATCTCTTTGCTATCCTTATTTCTGTGGAATCTGAGAACAGATATTTCGTATCCCATTGAAGACCATAGGGCCAAACGAAATATCCTCCGATAACAAAGAGAAAGAAGCTTTCTGAGAAAATTCTTTGTGTTCTGTGAAATCATCTCACAGAGTTACAGCTTTCCCCTCAAGAAGCCTTTCGCTAAGACAGTTCTTGTGGAATTGGCAAAGTGTTATTTGGAAGCCCATAGAGGGCTATGGTGAAAAAGGAAATATCCTCAGATGAAATCTGGAAAGAAGCTTTCTGAGAAACTGCTTAGTGTTCTGTTAATTCATCTCACAGAGTTACATCTGTATTTCGTGGATCTCTTTGCTATCCTTATTTCTGTGGAATCTGAGAACAGATATTTCGTATCCCTTTGAAGACCATAGGGCCAAACGAAATATACTCCGATAACAAAGAGAAAGAAGCTTTCTGAGAAAATTCTTTGTGTTCTGTGAAATCATCTCACAGAGTTACAGCTTTCCCCTCAAGAAGCCTTTCGCTAAGACAGTTCTTGCGGAATTGGCAAAGTGATATTTGGAAGCCCATAGAGGGGTATGGTGAAAAAGGAAATATCCTCAGATGAAATCTGGAAAGAAGCTTTCTGAGAAACTGCTTAGTGTTCTGCTAATTCATCTCACAGAGTTACATCTGTATTTCGTGGATCTCTTTGCTAGCCTTATTTCTGTGGAATCTGAGAACAGATATTTCAGATCCCTTTGAAGACTATAGGGCCAAAGGAAATATCCTCTGATAACAAAGAGAAAGAAGCTTTCTGCGAAACTTCTTTGTGTTCTGTGAAATCATCTCACAGCGTTACAGCTTTCCCCTCAAGAAGCCTTTAGCTAAGACAGTTCTTGTGGAATTGGGAAAGTGATATTTGGAAGCCCCTAAAGGGTATGGTGAAAAAGGAAATATCCTCCGATGAAATCTAGAAAGAAGGTTTCTGAGAATCTGCTTAGTGTTCTGTTAATTCATCTCATAGAGTTACATCTGTATTTCGTGGATCTCTTTGCTAGCCTTATTTCTTTGGAATCTGAGAAGAGATATTTCGGATCCCTTTGAAGAATATAGGGCTAAAGGAAATATCCTCCGATAACAAAGAGAAAGAAGCTTACTGAGAAACTACTTTGTGTTCTGTGAAATCATCTCACAGAGTTTCAGCTTTCCCCTCAAGAAGCCTTTCGCTAAGACAGTTCTTGTGGAATTGGCAAAGTGATATTTGGAAGCCCATAGAGGGCTATGGTGAAAAAGGAAATATCCTCAGATGAAATCTGGAAAGAAGCTTTCTGAGAATCTGCTTAGTGTCCTGATAATTCATCTCACAGAGTTACATCTGTATTTCGTGGATCTCTTTGCTAGCCTTATTTCTGTGGAATCTGAGCACAGATATTTCGGATCCCTTTGAAGACTACACGGCCAAAGGAAATATCCTCCAATAACAAAGAGAAAGAAGCTTTCTGAGAAACTTCTCTGTGTTCTGTGAAATCATCTCACAGAGTTACAGTTTTCACCTCAAGAACCCTTTCGCTAAGATAGATCTTGGGGAATTGGCAAAGTGATATTGGGAAGCCCATAGAGGGCTATGGTGAAAAAGAAAATATCCTCCGATGAAATCTGGAAAGAAGCTTTGTGAGAAACTGCTTAGTGTTCTGTTAATTCATCTCACAGAGTTACATCTGTATTTCGAGGATCTCTTTGCTAGCCTTATTTCTGTGGAATCTGAGAACAGATATTTCGGATCGCTTTGAAGACCATAGGGCCAAAGGAAATATCCTCCGATAACAAACAGAAAGAAGCTTTCTGAGAAACTTCTTTGTGTTCTGTGAAATCATCTCATAGAGTTACAGCTTTCCCCTCAAGAAGCCTTTCGCTAAGACAGTTCTTGTGGAATTGGCAAAGTGATATTTGGAAGCCCATAGAGGGCTATGGTGAAAAAGAAAATATCCTCAGATGAAATCTGGAAAGAAGCTTTCTGAGAAACTGCTTAGTGTTCTGTTAATTCATCTCACAGAGTTACATCTGTATTTCGTGGACCTCTTTGCTAGCCTTATTTCTGTGGAATCTGAGAACAGATATTTCGGATCCCTTTGAAGAATATAGGGCCAAAGGAAATATCCTCCGATAACAAAGAGAAAGAAGCTTTCTGAGAAACTTCTTTGTGTTCTGTGAAATCTTCTCACAGAGTTACAGCTTTACCCTCAACAAGCCTTTCGCTAAGACAGTTCTTGTGGAATTGGCAAAGTGATATTTGGAAGCCCATAGCGGGCTATGGTGAAAAAGGAAATATCCTCTGATGAAATATGGAAAGAAGCTTTCTGAGAATCTGCTTAGTGTTCTGTTAATTCATCTCACAGAGTTACATCTGTATGTCGTGGATCTCTTTGCTAGCCTTATTTCTGTGGAGTCTGAGAACAGATATTTCTGATCCCTTTGAAGACTATAGGGCCAAAGGAAATATCCTCCGATAAAAACGAGAAAGAAGCTTTCTGAGAAACTTCTTTGTGTTCTGTGAAATCATCTCACAGCGTTACAGCTTTCCCCTCAAGAAGCCTTTCGCTAAGACAGTTCTTGTGGAATTGGCAAAGTGATATTTGGAAGCCCATAGAGGGCTATGGTGAAAAAGGAAATATACTCAGATGAAATCTGGAAAGAAGCTTTCTGAGAATCTGCTTAGTGTTCTGTTAATTCATCTCACAGAGTTACATCTGTATTTCGTGGATCTCTTTGCTAGCCTTATTTCTGTGGAATCTAAGAACAGATATTTCGCATCCCTTTTAAGACTATAGGGCCAAAGGAAATATCCTCCGATAACAAAGAGAAAGAAGCTTACTGAGAAACTTCTTTGTGTTCCGTGAAATCATCTCACGGAGTTTCAGCTTTCCCCTCAAGAAGCCTTTCGCTAAGACAGTTCTTGTGGAATTGGCAAAGTGATATTTGGAAGCCCATAGAGGGCTATGGTGAAAGAGGAAATATCCTCAGATGAAAGGTGGAAAGAAGCTTTCTGAGAATCTGCTTAGTGTTCTGTTAATTCATCTCACAGAGTTACATCTGTATTTCGTGGATCTCTTTGCTAGCCTTATTTCTGTTGAATCTGAGAACAGATATTTCGGATCCCTTTGAAGACTATACGGCCAAAGGAAATATCCTGAGATAACAAAGAGAAAGAAGCTTTCTGAGAAACTTCTCTGTGTTCTGTGAAATCATCTCACAGAGTTACAGCTTTCCCCTCAAGAAGCCTTCCGCTAAGACAGTTCTTGTGGAATTGGCAAAGTGATATTTGAAAGCCCTTAGAGGGCTATGTTGAGAAAGAAAATATCTTCAGATGAAATCTGGAAAGAAGCTTTCTGAGAAACTGCTTAGTGTTATGTTAATTCATCTCACAGAGTTACATCTGTATTTCGTGGATCTCTTTGCTATCCTTATTTCTGTGGAAACTGAGAACAGATACTTCGGATCCCTTTGAAGACCATAGGGCCAAACGAAATATCCTTCGATAACAAAGAGAAAGAAGCTTTCTGAGAAACTTCTCTGTGTTCTGTGAAATCATCTCACAGAGTTACAGATTTCCCCTCAAGAAGCCTTTCGCTAATACAGTTCTTGTGGAATTGGCAAAGTGATATTTGAAAGCCCATAGAGGGCTATGTTGAGAAAGGAAATATCTTCAGATGAAATCTGGAAAGAAGCTTTCTGAGAAACTGCTTAGTGTTCTGTTAATTCATCTCACAGAGTTACATCTGTATTTCGTGGATCTCTTTGCTAGCCTTATTTCTGTGGAATCTGAGAACAGATATTTCGTATCCCTTTGAAGACCATAGGGCCAAACGAAATATCCTCCGATAAAAAAGAGAAAGAAGCTTTCTGAGAAACGTCTATGTGTTCTGTGAAATCATCTCACAGAGTTACAGCTTTCCCCTCAGGAAGCCTTTCGCTAAGACAGTTCTTGTGGAATTGGCAAAGTGATATTTGGAAGCCCATAGAGGGCTATGGTGAAAAAGGAAATATCCTCAGATGAAATCTGGAAAGAAGCTTTCTGAGAAACTGCTTAGTGTTCTGTTAATTCATCTCACAGAGTTACATCTGTATTTCGTGGATCTCTTTGCTATCCTTATTTCTGTGGAATATGAGAACAGATATTTCGTATCCCTTTGAAGACCATAGGGCCAAACGAAATATCCTCCGATAACAAAGAGAAAGAAGCTTTCTGAGAAAATTCGTTGTGTTCTGTGAAATCATCTCACAGAGTTACAGCTTTCCCCTCAAGAAGCCTTTCGCTAAGACAGTTCTTGTGGAATTGGCAAAGTGATATCTGGAAGCCCATAGAGGGGTATGGTGAAAAAGGAAATATCCTCAGATGAAATCTGGAAAGAAGCTTTCTGAGAAACTGCTTAGTGTTCTGCTAATTCATCTCACAGAGTTACATCTGTATTTCGTGGATCTCTTTGCTAGCCTTATTTCTGTGGAATCTGAGATCAGATATTTCAGATCCCTTTGAAGAGTATAGGGCCAAAGGAAATATCCTCTGATAACAAAGAGAAAGAAGCTTTCTGCGAAACTTCTTTGTGTTCTGTGAAATCATCTCACAGCGTTACAGCTTTCCCCTCAAGAAGCCTTTAGCTAAGACAGTTCTTGTGGAAATGGGAAAGTGATATTTGGAAGTCCCTAGAGGGCTATGGTGAAAAAGGAAATATCCTCCGATGAAATCTAGAAAGAAGCTTTCTGAGAATCTGCTTAGTGTTCTGTTAATTCATCTCACAGAGTTACATCTGTATTTCGTGGATCTCTTTGCTAGCCTTATTTCTTTGGAATCTGAGAAGAGATATTTCGGATCCCTTTGAAGAATATAGGGCTAAAGGAAATATCCTCCGATAACAAAGAGAAAGAAGATTACTGAGAAACTACTTTGTGTTCTGTGAAATCATCTCACAGAGTTTCAGCTTTCCCCTCAAGAAGCCTTTCGCTAAGACAGTTCTTGTGGAATTGGCAAAGTGATATTTGGAAGCCTATAGAGGGCTATGGTGACAAAGGAAATATCCTCAGATGAAATCTGGAAAGAAGCTTTCAGAGAAACAGCTTAGTGTTCTTTTAATTCATCTCACAGAGTTACATCTGTATTTCGTGGATCTCTTTGCTAGCCTTATTTCTGTGGAATCTGAGAACAGATATTTCGGATCCCTTTGAAGACGATAGGGCCAAAGGAAATATCCTCCGATAACAAACAGAAAGAAACTTTCTGAAAAACTTCTTTGTGTTCTGTGAAATCATCTCACAGAGTTACAGCTTTCCCCTCAAGAAGCCATTCGCTAATACAGTTCTTGTGGAATTGGCGAAGTGATATTTGAAAGCCCATAGAGTTCTATGTTGAGAAAGGAAATATCCTCAGATGAAATCTGCAAAGAAGCTTTCTGAGAAACTGCTTAGTGTTCTGTTAATTCATCTCACAGAGTTATATCTGTATTTCGTGGATCTCTTTGCTAGCCTTATTTCTGTGGAATCTGAGAACAGATATTTCGGATCCCTTTGAAGACTATAGGGCCAAAGGAAATATCCTCCGATAACAAAGAGAAAGAAGCTTTCTGAGAAACTTCTTTGTTTTCTGTGAAATCATCTCACAGAGTTACAGCTTTCCCCTCAAGAAGCCTTTCGCTAAGACAGTTCTTGTGGAATTGGCAAAGTGATTTTTGGAAGCCCGTAGAGGGCTATGGTGAAAAAGGAAATATCCTCAGATGAAATCTGGAAGGAAGCTTTCTGAGAATCTCCTTAGTGTTCTGTTAATTCCTCTCACAGAGTTACATCTGTATTTCGTGGATCCCTTTTCTAGCCTTATTTCTGTGGAATCTGAGAACAGATATTTCGGATCCCTTTGAAGACCATAGGGCCAAAGGAAATATTCTCCGATAACAAAGAGAAAGAAGCTTTCTGAGAAACTTCTTTGTGTTCTGTGAAATCATCTCACCGAGTTACAGCTTTCCCCTCAAGAAGCCTTTCGCTTAATCAGTTCTTGTGGAATTGGCGAAGTGATATTTGGAAGCCCCTAGAGGGCTACGGTGAAAAAGGAAATATCCTCAGATGAAATCTGGAAAGAAGCTTTCTGAGAAACTGCTTAGTGTTCTGTTAATTCATCTCACAGTGTTACATCTGTATTTCGTGGATCTCTTTGCTAGCGTTATTTCTATGGAATCTGAGAACAGATATTGCGGATCCCTTTTAAGACTATAGGTCCAAAGGAAATATCCTCCGATAACAAAGAGAAAGAAGCTTTCTGAGAAACTTCTTTGTGTTCTGTGAAATCATCTCACAGAGTTACAGCTTTCCCCTCAAGAAGCCTTTCGCTAAGCCGTTCTTGTGGAATTGACAAAGTTATATTTGGAAGCCCATAGAGGGCTATGGTGAAGAAGGAAATATCCTCAGATGAAATCTGGAAAGAAGCTTTCTGAGAATTTGCTTAGTGTTCTTTTAATTCATCTCACAGAGTTACATCTGTATTTCGTGGATCTCTTTGCTAGCCTTATTTCTGTGGAATCTGAGAAAGGATATTTCGGATCCCTTTGAAGACTCTAGGGCCAAAGGAAATATCCTCCGATAACAAAGAGAAAGAAGCTTTCTGAAAAACTTCTTTGTGTTCTGTGAAATCATCTCACAGATTTAAAGCATTCCCCTCAAGAAGCCTTTCACTAAGACAGTTCTTGTGGACTTGGCAAAGTGATATTTGGAAGCCTTTAGAGGGCTATGGTGACAAAGGAAATATCCTCAGATGAAATCTGGAAAGAAGCTTTCAGGGAAACAGCTTAGTGTTCTTTTAATTCATCTCACAGAGTTACATCTGTATTTCGTGGATCTCTTTGCTAGCCTTATTTCTGTGGAATCTGAGAACAGATATTTCGGATCCCTTTGAAGACGATAGGGCCAAAGGAAATATCCTCCGATAACAAAGAGAAAGAAACTTTCTGAGAAACTTCTTTGTGTTCTGTGAAATCATCTCACAGAGTTACAGCATTCCCCGCAAGAAGCCTTTCGCTAAGACAGTTCTTGTGGAACTGGCAAAGTGATATTTGGAAGCCCTTAGAAGGCTATCGTGAAAAAGGAAATATCCTCAGATGAAATCTGGAAAGAAGCTTTCTGAGAAACTCCTTACTGTTCTGTTAAATCATCTCACAGAATTACATCTCTATTTCGTGGATCTCTTTGCTAGCCTTATTTCTGTGGAATCTGAGAACAGATATTTCGGATCCCTTTGAAGACTATACGGCCAAAGGAAATATCCTCCGATAACAAAGAGAAAGAAGCTTTCTGAGAAACTTCTTTGTGTTCTGTGAAATCATCTCACAGAGTTACAGCTTTCCCCTCAAGAAGCCTTTCGCTAAGACAGTTCTTGTGGAATTGGCAAAGTGATATTTGGAAGCCCATAGAGGTCTATGGTGAAAAAGGAAATATCCTCAGATGAAAACTGGAAAGAAGCTTTCTGAGAAACTGCTTAGTGTTCTGTTAATTCATCTCACAGAGTTACATCTGTATTTCGTGGATCTCTTTGCTAGCCTTATTTCTGTGGAATCTGAGAACAGATATTTCGGATCCCTTTGAAGACCATAGGGCCAAAGGAAATATCCTCCGATAACAAAGAGAAAGAAGCTTTCTGAGGAACTTCTTTGTGTTTTGTGAAATCATCTCACAGAGTTACAGCTTTCCCCTCAAGAAGCCTTTCGCTAAGACAGTTCTTGTGGAATTGGCAAAGTGATATTGGGAAGCCCATAGAGGGCTATGGTGAAAAAGAAAATATCCTCCGATGAAATCTGGAAAGAAGCTTTGTGAGAAACTGCTTAGTGTTCTGTTAATTCATCTCACAGAGTAACATCTGTATTTCGAGGATCTCTTTGCTAGCCTTATTTCTGTGGAATCTGAGAACAGATATTTCGGATCGCTTTGAAGACCATAGGGCCAAAGGAAATATCCTCCGATAACAAACAGAAAGAAGCTTTCGGAGAAACTTCTTTGTGTTCTGTGAAATCATCTCACTGAGTTACAGCTTTCTCCTCAAGAAGCCTTTCGCTAAGACAGTTCTTGTGGAATTGGCAAAGTGATATTTGGAAGCCCATAGAGGGCTATGGTGAAAAAGGATATATCCTCAGATGAAATCTGGAAAGAAGCTTTCTGAGAATCTGCTTAGTGTTCTGTTAATTCATCTCACAGAGTTACATCTGTATTTCTTGGATCTCTTTGCTAGCCTTATTTCTGTGGAGTCTGAGGACAGATATTTCGGATCCCTTTGAAGACTATAGGGCAAAACGAAATATCCTCCGATAAAAAAGAGAAAGAAGCTTTCTGAGAAACGTCTATGTGTTCTGTGAAATCATCTCACAGAGTTACAGCTTTCCCCTCTAGAAGCCTTTCGCTAAGACAGTTCTTGTGGAATTGGCAAAGTGATATTTGGAAGCCCATAGAGGGGTATGGTGAAAAAGGAAATATCCTCAGATGAAATCTGGAAAGAAGCTTTCTGAGGAACTGCTTAGTGTTCTGCTAATTCATCTCACAGAGTTACATGTGTATTTCGTGGATCTCTTTGCTAGCCTTATTTCTGTGGAATCTGAGATCAGATATTTCAGATCCCTTTGAAGACTATAGGGCCAAAGGAAATATCCTCTGATAACAAAGAGAAAGAAGCTTTCTGCGAAACTTCTTTGTTTTCTGTGAAATCATCTCACAGCGTTACAGCTTTCCCCTCAAGAAGCCTTTAGCTAAGACAGTTCTTGTGGAATTGGGAAAGTGATATTTGGAAGTCCCTAGAGGGCTATGGTAAAAAAGGAAATATCCTCCGATGAAATCTAGAAAGAAGCTTTCTGAGAATCTGCTTAGTGTTCTGTTAATTCATCTCACAGAGTTACATCTGTATTTCGTGGATCTCTTTGCTAGCCTTATTTCTTTGGAATCTGAGAAGAGATATTTCGGATCCCTTTGAAGAATATAGGGCTAAAGGAAATATCCTCCGATAACAAAGAGAAAGAAGCTTACTGAGAAACTACTTTGTGTTCTGTGAAATCATCTCACAGAGTTTCAGCTTTCCCCTCAAGAAGCCTTTCGCTAAGACAGTTCTTGTGGAATTGGCAAAGTGATATTTGGAAGCCCATAGAGGGCTATGGTGAAAAAGGAAATATCCTCAGATGAAATCTGGAAAGAAGCTTTCTGAGAATCTGCTTAGTGTTCTGTTAATTCATCTCACAGAGTTACATCTGTATTTCGTGGATCTCTTTGCTAGCCTTATTTCTGTGGAATCTGAGCACAGATATTTCGGATCCCTTTGAAGACTACACGGCCAAAGGAAATATCCTCCGATAACAAAGAGAAAGAAGCTTTCTGAGAAACTTCTCTGTGTTCTGTGAAATCATCTCACAGAGTTACAGTTTTCCCCTCCAGAACCCTTTCGCTAAGATAGTTCTTGGGGAATTGGCAAAGTGATATTGGGAAGCCCATAGAGGGTTATGGTGAAAAAGAAAATATCCTCCGAAGAAATCTGGAAAGAAGCTTTCTGAGAAACTTCTTAGTGTTCTGTTAATTCATCTCACAGAGTTACATCTGTATTTCGTGGATCCCTTTGCTAGCCTTATTTCTGTGGAATCTGAGAAGAGATATTTGGGATCCCTTTGAAGACTTTAGGGCCAAAGGAAATATCCTCCGATAACAAAGAGAAAGAAGCTTTCTCAGAAACTTCTTTGTGTTCTGTGAAATCATCTCACAGAGTTACAGCTTTCCCGTCAAGAAGCCTTTCGCTAAGACAGTTCTTATGGAATTGGCAAAGTGATTTTTGGAAGGCCATAGAGGGCTATGGTGAAAAAGGAAATATCCTCCCATGAAATCTGAAAAGAAGCTTTCTGAGAAACTGGGTAGTGTTCTGTTAATTCATCTCACAGAGTTACATCTGTATTTCGAGGGTCTCTTTGCTAGCCTTATTTCTGTGGAATCTGAGAACAGATATTTCGGATCCTTTTGAAGACGATTGGGAAAAAGGAAATATCCTCCGATAACAAACAGAAAGAAACTTTCTGAAAAACTTCTTTGTGTTCTGTGAAATCATCTCACAGAGTTACACCGTTCCCCTCAAGAAGCCATTCGCTAAGACAGTTCTTGTGGAATTGGCGAAGTGATATTTGAAAGCCCATAGAGTTCTATGTTGAGAAAGGAAATATCCTCAGATGAAATCTGCAAAGAAGCTTTCTGAGAAACTGCTTAGTGTTCTGTTAATTCATCTCACAGAGTTATATCTGTATTTCGTGGATCTCTTTGCTAGCCTTATTTCTGTGGAAACTGAGAACAGATATTTCGGATCCCTTTGAAGACTATAGGGCCAAAGGAAATATCCTCCGATAACAAAGAGAAAGAAGCTTTCTGAGAAACTTCTTTGTTTTCTGTGAAATCATCTCACAGAGTTACAGCTTTCCCCTCAAGAAGCCTTTCGCTAAGACAGTTCTTGTGGAATTGGCAAAGTGATTTTTGGAAGCCCGTAGAGGGCTATGGTGAAAAAGGAAATATCCTCAGATGAAATCTGGAAGGAAGCTTTCTGAGAATCTCCTTAGTGTTCTGTTAATTCCTCTCACAGAGTTACATCTGTATTTCGTGGATCCCTTTTCTAGCCTTATTTCTGTGGAATCTGAGAACAGATATTTCGGATCCCTTTGAAGACCATAGGGCCAAAGGAAATATTCTCCGATAACAAAGAGAAAGAAGCTTTCTGAGAAACTTCTTTGTGTTCTGTGAAATCATCTCACCGAGTTACAGCTTTCCCCTCAAGAAGCCTTTCGCTTAATCAGTTCTTGTGGAATTGGCGAAGTGATATTTGGAAGCCCCTAGAGGGCTACGGTGAAAAAGGAAATATCCTTAGATGAAATCTGGAAAGAAGCTTTCTGAGAAACTGCTTAGTGTTCTGTTAATTCATCTCACAGTGTTACATCTGTATTTCGTGGATCTCTTTGCTAGCGTTATTTCTGTGGAATCTGAGAACAGATATTGCGGATCCCTTTTAAGACTATAGGTCCAAAGGAAATATCCTCCGATAAAAAAGAGAAAGAAGCTTTCTGAGAAACTTCTTTGTGTTCTGTGAAATCATCTCACAGAGTTACAGCTTTCCCCTCAAGAAGCCTTTCGCTAAGCCGTTCTTGTGGAATTGACAAAGTGATATTTGGAAGCCCATAGAGGGCTATGGTGAAAAAGGAAATATCCTCAGATGAAATCTGTAAAGAAGCTTTCTGAGAAACTGCTTAGTGTTCTGTTAATTCATCTCACAGAGTTACATCTGTATTTCGTGGATCTCTTTGCTAGCCTTATTTCTGTGGAATCTGAGAACAGATATTTCGGATCCCTTTGAAGGCTATACGGCCAAAGGAAATGTAATCCGATAACAAAGAGAAAGAAGCTTTCTCAGAAACTTCTTTGTGTTATGTGAAATCATCTAAAAGAGTTACAGCTTTCCCGTCAAGAAGCCTTTCGCTAAGACAGTTCTTGTGGAATTGGCAAAGTGATATTTGGAAGCCCATAGAGGGCTGTGGTGAAAAAGGAAATATCCTCCGATGAAATCTGAAAAGAAGCTTTCTGAGAAACTGCTTAGTGTTCTGTTAATTCATCTCACAGAGTTACATCTGTATTTCGAGGATCTCTTTGGTAGCCTTATTTCTGTGGAATCTGAGAACAGATATTTCGGATCCATTTGAAGACCATTGGGCCAAAGGAAATATCCTCCGATAACAAACAGAAAGAAGCTTTCTGAGAAACTTCTTTGTGTTCTGTGAAATCATGTCACAGAGTTACAACTTTCCCCTCAAGAAGCCTTTCGCTAAGACAGTTCTTGTGGAATTGGCGAAGTGATATTTGAAAGCCCATAGAGTTCTATGTTGAGAAAGGAAATATCCTCAGATGAAATCTGGAAGGAAGCTTTCTGAGAAACTGCTAAGTGTTCTGTTAATTCATCTCACAGAGTTATATCTGTATTTCGTGGATCTCTTTGCTAGCCTTATTTCTGTGGAATCTGAGAACAGATATTTCGGATCCCTTTGAAGACTATAGGGCCAAGGAAATATCCTCCGATAACAAAGAGAAAGAAGCTTTCTGAGAAACTTCTTTGTTTTCTGTGAAATCATCTCACAGAGTTACAGATTTCCCCTCAAGAAGACTTTCGCTGAGACAGTTCTTGTGGAATTGGCAAAGTGATTTTTGGAAGCCCGTAGAGGGCTATGGTGAAAAAGGAAATATCCTCAGATTAAATCTGGAAAGAAGCTTTCTGAGAAACTGCTTAGTGTTCTGTTAATTCATCTCACAGAGTTACATCTGTATTTCGAGGATCTCCTTGCTAGCCTTATTTCTGTGGAATCTGAGAACAGATATTTCGGATCCCTTTGAAGACCATAGGGCCAAAGGAAATATCGTCTGATAACAAAGAGAAAGAAGCTTTCTGAGAAACACTTTGTGTTCTGTGAAATCATCTCACAGAGTTACAGCTTTCTCCTCAAGAAGACATTCGCTAAGACAGTTCTTGTGGAATTGGCAAAGTGACATGGGGAAGCCCATAGAGGGCTATGGTGTAAAAGGAAATATCTTCCGATGAAATCTGGGAAGAAGCTTTCGGAGAATATGCTTAGTGTTCTGTTAATTCATCTCATAGAGTTACAACTGTATTTCGTGGATCTCTTTGCTAGCCTTATTTCTGTGGAATCTGAGAACAGATATTTCGGATCCCTTTGAGGACGATAGGGCCAAAGGAAATATCCTCCAATGACAAAGAGAAAGAAGCTTTCTGAGAAACTTCTTTGTGTTCTGTGAAATCTTCTCACAGAGTTACACCTTTCCTCTCAACAAGCCTTTCACTAAGACAGTTCTTGTGGAATTAGCAAAGTGATATTTGGAAGCCCAGAGAGGGCTATGGTGAAAAAGGAAATATCCTCAGATGAAATCTGGAAAGAAGCTTTCTGAGAAACTGCTTAGTGTTCTGCTAATTCATCTCCAAGAGTTACATCTGTATTTCGTGGATCTCTTTGCTAGCCTTATTTCTGTGGAATCTGAGAACAGATATTTCGGATCCCTTTGAAGACTATAGGGCCAAAGGAAATATCCTCCGATAACAAAGAGAAACAAGCTTTCTGAGAAACTTCTTTGTGCTCTGTGAAATCATCTCACAGAGTTACAGCCTTCCCCTCAAGAAGTCTTTCGCTAAGACAGTTCTAGTGGAATTGGCAAAGTGGTATTTGGAAGCCCATATAGGGCTACGGTGAAAAAGGAAATATCCTCAGATGAAATCTGGAAAGAAGCTTTCTGAGAAACTGCTTAGTGTTCTGTTAATTCATCTCACAGAGTTACATCTGTATTTCGTGGATCTCTTTGCTAGCCTTATTTCTGTGGAATCGGAGAACAGATATTTCGGATCCCTTTGAAGACAATAGGGCCAAAGGAAATATCGTCCGATAACAAAGAGAAAGAAGCTTTCTGAGAAACTTCTTTGTGTTCTGTGAAATCATCTCACAGAGTTACAGCTTTCCCCTCAAGAAGTCTTTCGCTAAGACAGTTCTTGTGGAATTGGCAAAGTGATATTTGGAAGCCCAGAGAGGGCTATGGTGAAAAAGGAAATATCCTCAGATGAAATCTGGAAAGAAGCTTTCTGAGAATCTGCTTAGTGTTCTGTTAATTCATCTCACAGAGTTACATCTGTATTTCGTGGATCTCTTTGCTAGACTTATTTCGGTGGAATCTGAGAACAGATATTTCGGATCCCTTCGAAGACTACAGGGCCAAAGGGAATATCCTCCGATAACAAAGATAAAGAAGCTTTCTGAGAAACTTCTTTGTTTTCTGTGAAATCATCTCACAGAGTTACAGCTTTCCCCTCAAGAAGCCTTTCGCTAAGACAGTTCTTGTGGAATTGGCAAAGTGATATTTGGAAGCCCAGAGAGGGCTAAGGTGAAAAAGGAAATATCCTCAGATGAAATCTGGAAAGAAGCTTTCTGAGAATCTACTTAGTGTTCTGTTAATTCATCTCACAGAGTTACATCTGTATTTCGTGGATCTCTTTGCTAGCCTTATTTCTGTGGAATCTGAGAACAGATATTTCGGATCACATTAAAGACTATAGGGCCAAACGAAATATCCTCCGATAACAAAGAGAAAGAAGCTTTCTGAGAAACATCTTTGTGTTCTGTGAAATTTTCTCACAGAGTTAGAGCTTCCCCGTCAAGAAGCCTTTCGCTAAGACAGTTCTTGTGGAATTGGCAAAGTGATATTTGAAAGCCCAGAGAGGGCTATGGTGAAAAAGGAAATATCCTCAGATGAAATCTGGAAAGAGGCTTTCTGAGAAACTGCTTAGTGTTCTGTTAAGTCATTTCACAGAGTTAAATCTGTATTTCGTGGATCTCTTTGCTAGCCTTATGTCTGTGGAATCTGAGAACAGATATTTCGGATCCCTTTGAAGACTATAGGGCCAAAGGAAATATCCTCCGATAACAAAGAGAAACAAGCTTTCTGAGAAACTTCTTTGTGTTCTGTGAAATCAGTTCACAGAGTTACAGCTTTCCCCTCAAGAAGACTTTCGCTAAGACAGTTCTTGTGGAATTGGCAAAGTGATATTTGGAAGCCCCTAGAGGGCTATGGTGAAAAAGGAAATATCCTCAGATGAAATCTGGAAAGAAGCTCTCTGAGAAACTGCTTAGTGTTCTGTTAATTCATCTCACAGAGTTACATCTGTATTTCGTGGATCTCTTTGCTAGCTTTATTTCTGTGGAATCTGAGAACAGATATTTCGGATCCGTTTGAAAACTAGAGGGCCAAAGGAAATATCCTCCGATAACAAAGAGAAAGAAGCTTTCTGAGAAACTTCTTTGTGCTCTGTGAAATCATCTCACAGAGTTACAGCTTTCCCCTCAAGAAGCCTTTCACTAAGACAGTTCTTGTGGAATTGGCAAAGTGATAGTTGGAAGCCCCTAGAGGGCTATGGTGAAAAAGGAAATATCCTCAGATGAAATCTGGAAAGAAGATTTCTGAGAATCTGCTTAGTGTTCTGTTAATTCATCTCACAGAGTTACATCTGTATTTCGTGGATCTCTTTGCTAGCCTTATTTCTGTGGAATCTGAGAACAGATATTTCGGATCCCTTTGAAGACTATAGGGCCAAAGGAAATATCCTCCGACAACAAAGAGAAAGAAGCTTTCTGAAAAACTTCTTTGTGTTCTGTGAAATCATCTCACAGAGTTACAGCTTTCCCCTCAAGAAGCCTTTCGCTAAGACAGTTCTTGTGGAATTGGCAAAATGATATTTGGAAGCCCATAGAGGGCTATGCTGAAAAAGGAAATATCCTCAGATGAAATCTGGAAAGAAGCTTTCTGAGAAACTGCTTAGTGTTCTGTTAATTCATCTCACAGAGTTACATCTGTATTTCTTGGATCTCTTTGCTAGCCTTATTTCTGTGGAATCTGAGAACACATATTTCGGATCCCATTGAAGACTATAGGGCCAAACGAAATATCCTCCGATAACAAAGAGAAAGAAGCTTTCTGAGAAACTTCTTTGTGTTCTGTGAAATCATCTCACAGAGTTACAGCTTTCCCGTCAAGAAGCCTTTCACTAAGACAGTTCTTGTGGAATTGGCAAAGTGATATTTGAAAGCCCCCAGAGTTCAATGGTGAAAAAGGAAATATCCTCAGATGAAATCTGGAAAGAGGCTTTATGAGAAAGTGCTTAGTGTTCTGTTAAGTCATTTCACAGAGTTACATCTGTATTTCGTAGATCTCTTTGCTAGCCTTATGTCTGTGGAATCTGAGAACAGATATTTCGGATCCCTTTGAAGACTATAGGGCAAAACGAAATATCCTCCGATAAAAAAGAGAAAGAAGCTTTCTGAGAAACTTCTTTGTGTTCTGTGAAATCATCTCACAGAGTTACAGCTTGCCCCTCAAGAAGCCTTTCGCTAAGACAGTTCTTGAGGAATTGGCAAAGTGATATTTGGAAGCCCATAGAGGGCTATGGTGAAAAAGGAAATATCCTCAGATGAAAAATGGAAAGAAGCTTTCTGAGAAACTGCTTAGTGTTCTGTTAATTCATCTCACAGAGTTACATCTGTATTTCGTGGATCTCTTTGCTAGCCTTATTTCTGTGGAATCTGAGAACAGATATTTCGGATCCCTTTGAAGGCTATACGGCCAAAGGAAATGTACTCCGATAACAAAGAGAAAGAAGCTTTCTCAGAAACTTCTTTGTGTTATGTGAAATCATGTAAAAGAGTTACAGCTTTCCCGTCAAGAAGCCTTTCGCTAAGACAGTTCTTGTGGAATTGGCAAAGTGATATTTGGAAGCCCATAGAGGGCTGTGGTGAAAAAGGAAATATCCTCCGATGAAATCTGAAAAGAAGCTTTCTGAGAAACTGCTTAGTGTTCTGTTAATTCATCTCACAGAGTTACATCTGTATTTCGAGGATCTCTTTGGTAGCCTTATTTCTGTGGAATCTGAGAACAGATATTTCGGATCCATTTGAAGACCATTGGGCCAAAGGAAATATCCTCCGATAACAAACAGAAAGAAGCTTTCTGAGAAACTTCTTTGTGTTCTGTGAAATCATGTCACAGAGTTACAACTTTCCCCTCAAGAAGCCTTTCGCTAAGACAGTTCTTGTGGAATTGGCGAAGTGATATTTGAAAGCCCATAGAGTTCTATGTTGAGAAAGGAAATATCCTCAGATGAAATCTGGAAGGAAGCTTTCTGAGAAACTGCTAAGTGTTCTGTTAATTCATCTCACAGAGTTATATCTGTATTTCGTGGATCTCTTTGCTAGCCTTATTTCTGTGGAATCTGAGAACAGATATTTCGGATCCCTTTGAAGACTATAGGGCCAAGGAAATATCCTCCGATAACAAAGAGAAAGAAGCTTTCTGAGAAACTTCTTTGTGTTCTGTGAAATCATCTCACAGAGTTACAGCTTTCCCCTCAAGAAGTCTTTCGCTAAGACAGTTCTTGTGGAATTGGCAAAGTGATATTTGGAAGCCCATAGAGGGCTATGGTGAAAAAGGAAATATCCTCAGATGATATCTGGAAAGAAGCTTTCTGAGAATCTGCTTACTGTTCTGTTAATTCATCTCACAGAGTTACATCTGTATTTCGTGGATCTCTTTGCTAGCCTTATTTCGGTGGAATCTGACAACAGATATTTCGGATCTATTTGAAGACTACAGGGCCAAAGGAAATATCCTCCGATAACAAAGAGAAAGAAGTTTTCTGAAAAACTCCTTTGTGTTCTGTGAAATCATCTCACAGAGTTACAGCTTTCCCCTCAAGAAGCCTTTCGGAAGACAGTTCTTGTGGAATTGGCAAAGTGATATTTGGAAGCCCAGAGAGGGCTATGGTGAAAAAGGAAATATCCTCAGATCAAATCTGGAAAGAAGCTTTCTGAGAATCTGCTTAGTGTTCTGTTAATTCATCTCACAGAGTTACATCTGTATTTCGTGGATCTCTTTGCTAGACTTATTTCGGTGCAATCTGAGAACAGATATTTCGGATCCCTTCGAAGACTACAGGGCCAAAGGGAATATCCTCCGATAACAAAGATAAAGAAGCTTTCTGAGAAACTTCTTTGTTTTCTGTGAAATCATCTCACAGAGTTACAGCTTTCCCCTCAAGAAGCCTTTCGCTAAGACAGTTCTTGTGGAATTGGCAAAGTGATATTTGGAAGCCCAGAGAGGGCTAAGGTGAAAAAGGAAATATCCTCAGATGAAATCTGGAAAGAAGCTTTCTGAGAATCTACTTAGTGTTCTGTTAATTCATCTCACAGAGTTACATCTGTATTTCGTGGATCTCTTTGCTAGCCTTATTTCTGTGGAATCTGAGAACAGATATTTCGGATCACATTAAAGACTATAGGGCCAAACGAAATATCCTCCGATAACAAAGAGAAAGAAGCTTTCTGAGAAACATCTTTGTGTTCTGTGAAATCTTCTCACAGAGTTAGAGCTTCCCCGTCAAGAAGCCTTTCGCTAAGACAGTTCTTGTGGAATTGGCAAAGTGATATTTGAAAGCCCAGAGAGGGCTATGGTGAAAAAGGAAATATCCTCAGATGAAATCTGGAAAGAGGCTTTCTGAGAAACTGCTTAGTGTTCTGTTAAGTCATTTCACAGAGTTCAATCTGTATTTCGTGGATCTCTTTGCTAGCCTTATGTCTGTGGAATCTGAGAACAGATATTTCGGATCCCTTTGAAGACTATAGGGCCAAAGGAAATATCCTCCGATAACAAAGAGAAACAAGCTTTCTGAGAAACTTCTTTGTGTTCTGTGAAATCAGCTCACAGAGTTACAGCTTTCCCCTCAAGAAGACTTTCACTAAGACAGTTCTTGTGGAATTGGCAAAGTGATATTTGGAAGCCCCTAGAGGGCTATGGTGAAAAAGGAAATATCCTCAGATGAAATCTGGAAAGAAGCTCTCTGAGAAACTGCTTAGTGTTCTGTTAATTCATCTCACAGAGTTACATCTGTATTTCGTGGATCTCTTTGCTAGCTTTATTTCTGTGGAATCTGAGAACAGATATTTCGGATCCGTTTGAAAACTAGAGGGCCAAAGGAAATATCCTCCGATAACAAAGAGAAAGAAGCTTTCTGAGAAACTTCTTTGTGCTCTGTGAAATCATCTCACAGAGTTACAGCTTTCCCCTCAAGAAGCCTTTCACTAAGACAGTTCTTGTGGAATTGGCAAAGTGATAGTTGGAAGCCCCTAGAGGGCTATGGTGAAAAAGGAAATATCCTCAGATGAAATCTGGAAAGAAGATTTCTGAGAATCTGCTTAGTGTTCTGTTAATTCATCTCACAGAGTTACATCTGTATTTCGTGGATCTCTTTGCTAGCCTTATTTCTGTGGAATCTGAGAACAGATATTTCGGATCCCTTTGAAGACTATAGGGCCAAAGGAAATATCCTCCGACAACAAAGAGAAAGAAGCTTTCTGAAAAACTTCTTTGTGTTCTGTGAAATCATCTCACAGAGTTACAGCTTTCCCCTCAAGAAGCCTTTCGCTAAGACAGTTCTTGTGGAATTGGCAAAATGATATTTGGAAGCCCATAGAGGGCTATGCTGAAAAAGGAAATATCCTCAGATGAAATCTGGAAAGAAGCTTTCTGAGAAACTGCTTAGTGTTCTGTTAATTCATCTCACAGAGTTACATCTGTATTTCTTGGATCTCTTTGCTAGCCTTATTTCTGTGGAATCTGAGAACACATATTTCGGATCCCATTGAAGACTATAGGGCCAAACGAAATATCCTCCGATAACAAAGAGAAAGAAGCTTTCTGAGAAACTTCTTTGTGTTCTGTGAAATCATCTCACAGAGTTACAGCTTTCCCGTCAAGAAGCCTTTCGCTAAGACAGTTCTTGTGGAATTGGCAAAGTGATATTTGAAAGCCCCCAGAGTTCAATGGTGAAAAAGGAAATATCCTCAGATGAAATCTGGAAAGAGGCTTTATGAGAAAGTGCTTAGTGTTCTGTTAAGTCATTTCACAGAGTTACATCTGTATTTCGTAGACCTCTTTGCTAGCCTTATGTCTGTGGAATCTGAGAACAGATATTTCGGATCCCTTTGAAGACTATAGGGCAAAACGAAATATCCTCCGATAACAAAGAGAAAGAAGCTTTCTGAGAAACTTCTTTGTGTTCTGTGAAATCATCTCACAGAGTTACAGCTTGCCCCTCAAGAAGCCTTTCGCTAAGACAGTTCTTGAGGAATTGGCAAAGTGATATTTGGAAGCCCATAGAGGGCTATGGTGAAAAAGGAAATATCCTCAGATGAAAAATGGAAAGAAGCTTTCTGAGAAACTGCTTAGTGTTCTGTTAATTCATCTCACAGAGTTACATCTGTATTTCGTGTATCTCTTTGCTAGCCTTATTTCTGTGGAATCTGAGAACAGATATTTCGGATCCCATTGAATACTATAGGGCCAAACGAAATATCCTCCGATAACAAAGAGAAAGAAGCTTTCTGAGAAACTTCTTTGTGTTCTGTGAAATCATCTCACAGAGTTACAGCTTTCCCGTCAAGAAGCCTTTCGCTAAGGCTGTTCTTGTGGAATTGGCAAAGTGATATTTGGAAGCCCATATAGGGCTATGGTGAAAGAGGAAATATCCTCAGATGAAATCTGGAAAGAAGCTTTCTGATAAACTGCTTAGTGTTCTTTTAAGTCATTTCAGAGAGTTAAATCTGTATTTCTTGGTTCTCTTTGCTAGCCTTATTTCTGTGGAATCTGAGAACAGATATTTCGGATCCCTCTGAAGACCATAGGGCCAAACGAAATATCCACCGATAACAAAGAGAAAGAAGCTTTCTGAGAAACTTCTTTGTGTTCTGTGAAATCATCTCACAGAGTTACAGCTTTCCCCTCAAGAAGCCTTTCGCTAAGACAGTTCTTGTGGAATTGGCAAAGTGATATTTGGATGCCCATAGAGGGCTATGGTGAAAAAGGAAATATCCTCCGATGAAATCTGGAAAGAAGCTTTCTGAAAACTGCTTAGTGTTCTGTAAATTCATCTCACAGAGTTACATCTGTATTTCGTGGATCTCTTTGCTAGCCTTATTTCTGTGGAATCTGAGAACAGATATTTCGGATCCCATTGAAGACTATAGGGCCAAACGAAATATCCTCCGATAACAAAGAGAAAGAAGCTTTCTGAGAAACTTCTTTGTGTTCTGTGAAATCATCTCACATAGTTAGAGATTCCCCGTCAAGAAGCCTTTCGCTAAGACAGTTCTTGTGGAATCGGCAAAGTGATATTTGAAAGCCCTTAGAGGGCTATGGTGAAAAAGGAAACATCCTCAGATGAAATCTGGAAAGAGGCTTTCTGAGAAACTGCTTAGTCTTCTGTTAAGTCATTTCACAGAGTTAAATCTGTATTTCGTGGATCTCTTTGCTACCCTTATGTCTGTGGAATCTGAGAACAGATATTTCGGATCCCTTTGAAGACTATAGGGCCAAACGAAATATACGCCGATAAAAAAGAGAAAGAAGCTTTCTGAGAAACTTCTTTGTGTTCTGTGACATCAACTCACAGAGTTACAGCTTTCCCCTCAAGAAGCCTTTCGCTAAGACAGTTCTTTTGGAATTGGCAAAGTGATATTTCAAAGCCCATAGAGGGCTATGGTGAAAAAGGAAATATCCTCAGATGAAATCTGGAAAGAAGCTTTCGAAGAACCTGCTTAGTGTTCTGTTAATTCATCTCACAGAGTTACATCTGTATTTCGTGGATCTCTTTGCTAGCCTTATTTCTGTGGAATCTGAGAACAGATATTTCCGATCCCTTTGAAGACTATAGGGTCAAAGGAAATATCCTCCGATAACAAAGAGAAAGAAGCTTTCTGAGAAACTTCTATGTGTTCTGTGAAATCATCTCACAGAGTTACAGCTTTCGCCTGCAGAAGCCTTTCGCTAAGACAGTTCTTGTGGAATTTGCAAAGTTATATTTGGAAGCCCATAGAGGCTTATGGTGAAAAAGGAAATATCCTCAGATGAAATCTGGAAAGAAGATTTCTGAGAAACTGCTTAGTGTTCTGTTAATTCATCTCACAGAGTTTCATGTGTATTTCGTGGATCCCTTTGCTAGCCTTATTTCTGTGGAATCTGAGAACAGATATTTCGGATCCCTTTGAAGACTATAGGGCCAAAGGAAATATCCTCCGATAACACAGAGAAAGAAGCTTCCTGAAAAACTTCTTTGTGTTCTGTGAAATCATCTCACAGAGTTACAGCATTCCCCTCAAGAAGCCTTTTGCTAAGACAGTTCTTGTGGAATTGGCAAAGTGATATTTGGAAGCCCAGAGAGGGCTATTGTGAAAAAGGAAATATCCTCAGATGAAATCTGGAAAGAAGCTTTCTGAGAAACTGCTTAGTGTTCTGTTAATTCACCTCACCAAGTTACATCTGTATTTCGTGGATCTCTTTGCTAGCCTTATTTCTGTGAAACCTGAGAACAGATATTTCGGACCCCATTGAAGACTATAGGGCCAAACGAAATATCCTCCGATAACAAAGAGAAAGAAGCTTTCTGAGAAACTTCTTTGTGTTCTGTGAAATCATCTCACAGAGTTACAGCTTTCCCGTCAAGAAGCCTTTCGCTAAGACAGTTCTTGTGGAATTGACAAAGTGATATTTGAAAGCCCATAGAGGTCTATGGTGAAAAAGGAAATATCCTCAGATGAAATCTGGAAAGAAGCTTTCTGAGAAACTGCTTAGTGTTCTTTTAAGTCATTTCAGAGAGTTAAATCTGTATTTCTGGGTTCTCTTTGCTAGCCCTATTTCTGTGGAATCTGAGAACAGATATTTCGGATCCCTCTGAAGACTATAGGGCCAAAGGAAATATCCTCCGATAACAAAGAGAAAGAAGGTTTCTGAGAAACTTCTTTGTGTTCTGTGATATCATCTCAGAGAGTTACAGCTTTGCCCTAAAGAAGCCTTTCGCGAAGACAGTTCTTGTGGAATTGGCAAAGTGATATTTGGAAGCCCAGAGAGGGCTATGGTGAAAAAGAAATATCCTCCGATGAAATCTGGAAAGAAGCTTTCTGAGAAACTGCTTGGTGTTCTGTTAATTCATCTCACAGAGTTACATCTGTATTTCGTGGATCTCTTTGCTAGCCTTATTTCTGTGGAATCTGAGAACAGATATTACGGATCCCATTGAAGACTATAGGGCCAAACGAAATATCCTCCGATAAGAAAGAGAAAGAAGCTTTCTGAGAAACTTCTTTGTGTTCTGTGAAATCATCTCACAGAGTTACAGCTTTCCCCTCAAGAAGCCTTACGCTAAGACAGTTCTTGTGGAATTGGCAAAGTGATATTTGAAAGCCCATAGACTGGTACGGTGAAAAAGGAAATATCCTGAGATGAAATCTGGAAAGAAGCTTTCTGAGAAACTGCTTAGTGTTCTGTTAAGTCATTTCACAGAGTTAAATCTGTATTTCGTGGATCTCTTTGCTAGCCTTATTTCTGTGGAATCTGAGAACAGATATTTCGGATCCCTTTGAAGAATATAGGGTAAAACGAAATATCCTCCGATAACAAAGAGAAAGAAGCTTTCTGAGAAACTTCTTTGTGTTCTGTGAAATCATCTCACAGAGTTACAGCTTGCCCCTCAAGAAGCCTTTCGCTAAGACAGTTCTTGTGGAATTGGCAAAGTGATATTTGGAAGCCCATAGAGGGCTATGGTGAAAAAGGAAATATCCTCAGATGAAATCTGGAAAGAAGCTTTCTGAGAATCTGCTTAGTGTTCTGTTAATTCGTCTCACAGTGTTACATCTGTATTTCGTGGATATCTTTGCTAGCCTTATTTCTGTGGAATCTGAGAACAGATATTTCGGAACCCTTTGAAGACTATAGGGCCAAAGGAAATATCCTCCGATAACAAAGAGAAAGAAGCTGTCTGAGAAACTTCTTTGTGTTCTGTGAAATCATCTCACAGAGTTACAGCTTTCCCGTCAAGAAGCCTTTCGTTAAGACAGTTCTTGTGGAATTGGCAAAGTGATATTTGAAAGCCCGTAGAGGGCTATGGTGAAAAAGGAAATATCCTCAGATGAAATCTGGAAAGAAGCTTTCTGAGAAACTGCTTAGTGTTCTGTTAATTCATCTCACCGAGTTACATCTGTATTTCGAGGATCTCTTTGCTAGCCTTATTTCTGTAGAATCTGAGAAGAGATATTTCGGATCCCTTTGAAGACTATAGGGCCAAAGGAAATATCCTCCGATAACAAACAGAAAGAAGCTTTCTGAGAAACTGCTTAGTGTTCTGTAAATTCATCTCACAGAGTTACATCTGTATTTCGTGGATCTCTTTGCTAGCATTTTTTCTGTGGAACCTGAGAACAGATATTTCGGATCCCCTCGAAGACTGTAGGGCCAAATGAAATATCCTCCGATAACAAAGACAGAGAAGCTTTCTGAGAAACTTCTTTGTGTTCTGTGAAATCATCTCACAGAGTTACAGCTTTCCCCTCCACAAGACTTTCACTAAGACAGTTCTTGTGGAATTGGCAAAGTGATATTTGGAAGCCCATAGAGGGCTATGGTGAAAAAGGAAATATCCTCAGATGAAATCTGGAAAGAAGCTTTCTGAGAAACTGCTTAGTGTTCTCTTAATTCATCTCACAGAGTTTCATCTGTATTTCGTGGATCTCTCTGCTAGCCTTATTTCTGTGGAATCTGAGAACAGATATTTCGGATCCCTCTGAAGACTATAGGGCCAAAGGAAATATCCTCCGATAACAAAGAGAAAGAAGGTTTCTGAGAAACTTCTTTGTGTTCTGTGATATCATCTCACAGAGTTACAGCTTTGCCCTAAAGAAGCCTTTCGCTCAGACAGTTCTTGTGGAATTGGCAAAGTGATATTTGGAAGCCCATAGAGGGCTATGCTGAAAAAGGAAATATCCTCAGATGAAATCTGGAAAGAAGCTTTCTGAGAAACTGCTTAGTGTTCTGTTAATTCATCTCACAGAGTTACATCTGTATTTCGTGGATCTCTTTGCTAGCCTTATTTCTGTGGAATCTGAGAACAGATATTTCGGATCCCTTTGAAGACCATAGGGCCAAAGGAAATATACTCTGATAACAAAGAGAAAGAAGCTTTCTGAGAAACTTCTTTGTGTTCATTGAAATCATCTCACAGAGTTACAGCTTTCCCCTCCAGAAGGCTTTAGCCAAGACAGTTCTTGTGGAATTGGCAAAGTGATATTTGGAAGCCCAGAGAGGGCTATGGTGAAAAAGGAAATATCCTCAGATGAAATCTGGAAAGAAGCTTTGTGAGAAACTGCTTAGTCTTCTGATAATTCATCTCACAGAGTTACATCTGTATTTCGTGGATCTCTTTGCTAGCCTTATTTCTGTGGAATCTGAGAACAGATATTTCGGAACCATTTGAAGACCATAGGGCCAAACGAAATATCCTCCGATAACAAAGAGAAAGAAGCTTTCTGAGAGACTTCTTTGTGTTCTGTGAAATCATCTCACAGAGTTACAGCTTTCCCGTCAAGAAGCCTTTCGCTAAGACAGTTCTTGTGGAATTGGCAAAGTGATATTTGAAAGCCCGTAGAGGGCTATGGTGAAAAAGGAAATATCCTCAGATGAAATCTGGAAAGAAGCTTTCTGAGAAACTGCTTAGTGTTCTTTTAAGTCATTTCAGAGAGTTAAATCTGTATTTCGTGGTTCTCTTTGCTAGCCTTATTTCTGTGGAAACTGAGAACTGATATTTCGGATCCCTTTAAAGACCATAGGGCCAAACGAAATATCCACCGATAACAAAGAGAAAGAAGCTTTCTGAGAAACTTCTTTGTGTTCTGTGAAATCATCTCACAGAGTTACAGCTTTCCCCTCAACAAGCCTTTCGCTATGACAGTTCTTGTGGAATTGGCAAAGTGATATTTGGAAGCCCTTAGAGGGCTATGGTGAAAAAGGAAATATCCTCCGATGAAATCTGGAAAGAAGCTTTCTTAGGAACTGCTTAGTGTTCTGTAAATTCATCTCACAGAGTTACATCTGTATTTCGTGGATCTCTTTGCTAGCCTTATTTCTGTGGAATGTGAGAACAGATATTTCGGATCCCCTTGAAGACTATAGGGCCAAAGGAAATATCCTCCGATAACAAAGACAAAGAAGCTTTCTGAGAAACTGCTTTGTGTTCTGTGAAATCATCTCACAGAGTTACAGCTTTCCCCTCAACAATCCTTTCACTAAGACAGTTCTTGTGGAATTGGCAAAGTGATATTTGAAAGCCCAGAGAGGGCTATGGTGAAAAAGGAAATATCCTCAGATGAAATCTGGAAAGAAGCTTTCTGAGAAACTGCTTAGTGTTCTGTTAATTCATCTCACCGTGTTACATCTGTATTTCCTGGATCTCCTTGCAAGCCTTATTTCTGTGGAATCTGAGAACAGATATTTCGGATCCCTTTGAAGACTATATGGCCAAAGGATATATCCTCCCATAACAAAGAGAAAGAAGCTTTCTGACAAACTTCTTTGTGTTCTGTGCAATCATCTCACAGAGTTACAGCTTTCCCCTTAAGAAGCCTTTCGCTAAGACAATTCTTGTGGAATTGGCAAAGTGATATTTGGAAGCCCATAGAGTGCTATGGTGAAAAAGGAAATATCCTCAGATGAAATCTGGAAAGAAGCTTTCTGAGAAACTGCTTAGTGTTCTGTTAATTCATCTCACCGAGTTACATCTGTATTTCGAGGATCTCTTTGCTAGCCTTATTTCTGTAGAATCTGAGAAGAGATATTTCGGATCCCTTTGAAGACTATAGGGCCAAAGGAAATATCCTCCGATAACAAACAGAAAGAAGCTTTCTGAGAAACTGCTTAGTGTTCTGTAAATTCATCTCACAGAGTTACATCTGTATTTCGTGGATCTCTTTGCTAGCATTTTTTCTGTGGAACCTGAGAACAGATATTTCGGATCCCCTCGAAGACTGTAGGGCCAAATGAAATATCCTCCGATAACAAAGACAGAGAAGCTTTCTGAGAAACTTCTTTGTGTTCTGTGAAATCATCTCACAGAGTTACAGCTTTCCCCTCCACAAGACTTTCACTAAGACACTTCTTGTGGAATTGGCAAAGTGATATTTGGAAGCCCAGAGAGGGCTATGGTGAAAAAGGAAATATCCTCAGATGAAATCTGGAAAGAAGCTTTCTGAGAAACTGCTTAGTGTTCTGTGAATTCATCTCACCGAGTTACATCTGTATTTCGTGGATCTCTTTGCTAGCCTTATTTCTGTGGAATCTGAGAACAGATATTTCGGATCCCTTGGAAGACTATAGGGCCAAAGGAAATATCCTTCGATAACAAAGAGAAAGAAGCTTTCTGAGAAAATTCTTTGTGTTCTGTGAAATCATCTCACCGAGTTAGAGCTTTCTACTCAAGAAGCCTTTCGCTAAGACAGTTCTTGTGGAATTGGCCAAGTGATATTTGGAAGCCCATAGAGGGCTATGGTGAAAAAGGAAATATCCTCAGATGAAATTTGGAAAGAAGCTTTCTGAGAAACTGCTTAGTGTTCTGTTAATTCATCTCACAGAGTTTCAACTGTATTTCGTGGATCTCTTTGGTGGCCTTATTTCTGTGGATTCTGAGAACAGATAATTCGGATCCCTTTGAAGACGATAGGGCCAAAGGAAATATCCTCCACTAACAAAGAGAAAGAAGCTTTCTGAGAAACTTCTTTGTGTTCTGTGAATTCTTCTCACAGAGTTACACCTTTCCTCTCAACAAGCCTTTCGCTAAGACAGTTCTTGTGGAATTGGCAAAGTGATATTTGGAAGCCCATAGAGGGCTATGGTGAAAAAGGAAATATCCTCAGATGAAATCTGGAAAGAAGCTTTCTGAGAAACTGCTTAGTGTTCTGTTAATTCATCTCACCGAGTTACATCTGTATTTCGTGTATCTCTTTGCTAGCCTTATTTCTGTGGAATCTGAGAACAGATATTTCGGATCCCTTTGAAGACTAGTAGGGCCAAAGGAAATATCCTCCGATAACAAAGAGAAAGAAGCTTTCTGAGAAACTTCTTTGTGTTCTGTGAAATCATCTCACAGAGTTACACCTTTCCCCTCAAGAAGCCTTTCGCTAAGACAGTTCTTGTGGAATTGGCAAAGTGATATTGGGAAGCCCATAGAGGGCTATGGTGAAAAAGGAAATATCCTTAGATGAAACCTGGAAAGAATCTTTCTGAGAAACTGCTTAGTGTTCTGCTAATTCATCTTACAGAGGTACATCTGTATTGCTTTGATCTCCTTGCTAGCCTTATTTCTGTGGAATCTGCGAACAGATATTTCGGATCCCTTTGAAGACCATAGGGCCAAACGAAATATACTCCGATAACAAAGAGAAAGAATCTTTCTGAGAAACTTCTTTGTGTTCTGTGAAATCATCTCACAGAGTTACACCTTTCTCCTAAAGAAGCCTGTCGCTAAGACAGTTCTTCTGGAATTGGCAAAGTGATATTTGGAAGCCCTTAGAGGACTATGGTGAAAAAGGAAATATCCTCCGATGAAATCTGGAAAGAAGCTTTCTGAGAAACTGCTTAGTGTTCTGTAAATTCATCTCACAGAATTACATCTGTATTTCTTTGATCTCTTTGCTAGCCTTATATCTGTGGAATCTGAGTACAGATATTTCGGATCCCTTTGCAGACTATAGGACCAAAGTAAATATCCTGCGATAACAAAGAGAAAGAAGCTTTCTGAGAAACTTCTTTGTGTTCTGTGAAATCATCTCACAGAGTTACAGCTTTCCCCTCAAGAAGCCTTTCGCTAAGACAGTTCTTGTGGAATTGGCAACGTGATATTTGGAAGCCCATAGAGGGCTATGGTGAAAAAGGAAATATCCTCAGATGATGTCTTTAAAGAAGCTTTCTGAGAAACTGCTTAGTGTTCTATTAATTCATCTCACAGAGTTACATCTGTATTTCGAGGATCTCTTTGCTAGCCTTATTTCTGTGGAATCTGAGTAGAGATATTACGGATCCCTTTGAAGATCATAGGGCGAAAGGAAATATCGTCCGATAACAAAGAGAAAGAAGCTTCCAGAGAAACTTCTTTGTGTTCTGTGAAATCATCTCACAGAGTTACAGCTTTCCCCTCAAGAAGCCTTACGCTAAGACAGTTCTTGTGGAATTGGCAAAGTGATATTTGGAAGCCCTTAGAGGGCTATGGTGAAAAAGGAAATATCCTCAGATGAAATCTGGAAAGAAGCTTTCTGAGAATCTGCTTAGTGTTCTGTTAATTCATCTCACAGAGTTACATCTGTATTTCTTTGATCTCTTTGCTAGCCTTATATCTGTGGAATCTGAGAACAGATATTTCGGATCCCTTTGCAGACTATAGGTCCAAAGTAAATATCCTCCGATAACAACGAGAAAGAAGCTTTCTGAGAAACTTCTTTGTGTTCTGTGAAATCAGCTCACAGAGTTACAGCTTTACCCTCAAGAAGCCTTTCGCTAAGACAGTTCTTGTGGAATTGGCAACGTGATATTTGGAAGCCCATAGAGGGCTATGGTGAAAAAGTATATATCCTCAGATGATGTCTTTAAAGAAGGTTTCTGAGAAACTGCTTAGTGTTCTATTAATTCATCTCACAGAGTTACATCTGTATTTCGAGGATCTCTTTGCTAGCCTTATTTCTGTGGAATCTGAGTACAGATATTACGGATCCCTTTGAAGATCATAGGGTGAAAGGAAATATCGTCCGATAACAAAGAGAAAGAAGCTTTCTGAGAAACTTCTTTGTCTTCTGTGAAATCATCTCACAGAGTTACACCTTTCCCCTTAAGAAGCCTTTCGCTAAGACAGTTCTTGTGGAATTGGCAAAGTGATATTTGGAAGCCCATAGAGGGCTATGGTGAAAAAGGAAATATCCCCCGATGAAATCTGGAAAGAAGGTTTCTGAGAAACTGGTTAGTGTTCTGTTAATTCATCTCACAGAGTTACATCTGTATTTCCTGGATCTCTTTGCTAGCCTTATTTCTGTGGAATCTGAGAACAGATATTTCGGATCCCTTTGAAGACTATAGGGCCAAACGAAATATCCTCCGAAAACAAAGAGAAAGAAGCTTTCTGAGAAACTTCTTTGTGTTCTGTGAAATCATCTCGCAGAGTTACAGCTTTCTCCTCAAGAAGCCTTTCGGTAAGACAGTTCTTGTGGAATTGGCAAAGTGATATTTGGAAGCCCATAGAGGGCTATGGTGAAAAAGGAAATATCCTCAGATGAAATCTGGAAAGAAGCTTTCTGAGAAACTGCTTAGTGTTTTGTTAATTCATCTCACAGAGTTACATCTGTATTTCATGGATCTCTTTGCTAGCCTTATTTCTATGGAGTCTGAGAATAGATATTTCAGATCCCTTTGAAGACTATAGGGCCAAAGGAAATATCCTCTGATAACAAAGAGAAAGAAGGTTTCTCAGAAACTTCTTTGTATTCTGTGAAATCATCTCAGAGCGTTACAGCTTTCCCCTCAAGAAGCCTTTAGCTAAGACAGTTCTTGTGGAATTGGCAAAGTGATATTTGGAAGCCCATAGAGGGCTATGGTGAAAAAGGAAATATCGTCAGATGAAATCTGTAAAGAAGCTTTCTGAGAATCTGCTTAGTGTTCTGTTAATTCATCTAACAGAGTTACATCTGTATTTCGTGGATCTCTTTGCTAGCCTTATTTCTGTGGAATCTGAGAACAGATATTTCGGATCCCTTTGAAGACTATAGGGCCAAAGGAAATATCCTCCGATAACAAAGAGAAAGAAGCTTTCTGAGAAACTTCTTTGTGTTCTGTGAAATCATCTCACAGAGTTACAGCTTTCTCCTCAAGAAGCCTTTCGCTAAGACAGTTCTTGTGGAATTGGCAAAGTGATATTTGGAAGCCCTTAGAGGGCTATGGTGAAAAAGGAAATATCCTCAGATGATATCTTTAAAGAAGCTCTGAGAAACTGCTTAGTGTTCTATTAATTCATCTCACAGAATTACATTTGTATTTCGAGTATCTCTTTGCTAGCCTTATTTCTGTGGAATCTCAGTACAGATATTTCGGATCCCTTTGAAGACCATAGGGCCAAAGGAAATATCGTCCGATAAAAAAGAGAAAGAAGCTTTCTGAGAAACTTCTTTGTGTTCTGTGAAATCATCTCACAGAGTTACAGCTTTCTCCTCAAGAAGGCTTTCGCTAAGACAGTTCTTGTGGAATTGGCAAACTGATATTTGGAAGCCCGTAGAGGGCTATGGTGAAAAAGGAAATATCCTCAGATGATATCTTTAAAGAAGCTTTCTGAGAAACTGCTTAGTGTTCTATTAATTCATCTCACAGAGTTACATCTGTATTTCGAGGATCTCTTTGCTAGCCTTATTTCTGTGGAATCTGAGTACAGATATTTCAGATCCCTTTGAAGACCATAGGGCCAAAGGAAATATCGTCCGATAAAAAAGAGAAAGAAGCTTTCTGAGAAACTTCTTTGTGTTCTGTGAAATCATCTCACAGAGTTACAGCTTTCCCCTCAAGAAGCCTTTCGCTAAGACAGTTCTTGTGGAATTGGCAAAGTGATATTTGGAAGCCCATAGAGGGCTATGGTGAAGAGGAAATATCCTCCGATGAAATCTGGAAAGAACGTTTCTGAGAAACTGCTTCGTGTTCTGTTAATTCATCTCACAGAGTTACATCTGTATTTCGTGGATGTCTTTGCTAGCCTTATTTCTGTGGAATCTGAGAACAGATATTTCGGATCCCTTTGAAGACCATAGGGCCAAACGAAATATCCTCCGATAACAAAGAGAAAGAAGCTTTCTGAGAAACTTCTTTGTGTTCTGTGAAATCATCTCACAGTGTTACACCTTTCCCCTCAAGAAGCCTTTCGCTAAGACAGTTCTTGTGGAATTGGCAAAGTGATATTTGGAAGCCCTTAGAGGGCTATGGTGAAAAAGGAAATATCCTCAGATGAAATCTGGAAAGAAGCTTTCTGAGAAACTGCTTAATGTTCTGTTAATTCATCTCACCGAGTTACATCTGTATTTCGTGGATCTCTTTGCTAGCCTTATTTCTGTGGAATCTGAGAACAGATATTTCGGATCCCTTTGAAGACCATAGGGCCAAACGAAATATCTTCCGATAACAAAGAGAAAGAAGCTTTCTGAGAAACTTCTTTGTGTTCTGTGAAATCATCTCACAGAGTTACAGCTTTCCCCTCAAGAAGCCTTTCGCTAAGACAGTTCTTGTGGAATTGGCAAAGTGATATTTGGAAGCCCATAGAGGGCTATGGTGAAAAAGGAAATATCCTCCGATGAAATCTGGAAAGAAGCTTTCTGCGAAACTGCTTAGTGTTCTGTTAATTCATCTCACAGAGTTACATCTGTATTTCGTGGATCTCTTTGCTAGCCTTATTTCTGTGGAATCTGAGAACAGATATTTCGGATCCCTTTGAAGACCATAGGGCCAAACGAAATATCCTCCGATAACAAAGAGAAAGAAGCTTTCTGAGAAACTTCTTTGTGTTCTGTGAAATCATCTCACAGAGTTACAGCTTTCCCCTCAAGAAGCCTTTCGCTAAGACAGTTCTTGTGGAATTGGCAAAGTGATATTTGGAAGCCCTTAGAGGGCTATGGTGAAAAAGGAAATATCCTCAGATGAAATCTGGAAAGAAGCTTTCTGAGAAACTGCTTAGTGTTCTGTTAATTCATCTCACAGAGTTACATCTGTATTTCGTGGATCTCTTTGCTAGCCTTATTTCTGTGGAATCTGAGAACAGATATTTCGGATCCCTTTGAAGACCAAAGGGCCAAACGAAATATCCTCCGATAACAAAGAGAAAGAAGCTTTCTGAGAAACTTCTTTGTGTTCTCTGAAATCATCTCACAGAGTTACAGCTTTCCCCTAAAGAAGCCTTTCGCTAAGACAGTTCGTGTGGAATTGGCAAAGTGATATTTGGAAGCCCATAGAGGGCTATGGTGAAAAAGGAAATATCCTCCGATGAAATCTGGAAAGAAGGTTTCTGAGAAACTGCTTAGTGTTCTGTTAATTCATCTCACAGAGTTACATCTGTATTTCGTGGATCTCTTTGCTAGCCTTATTTCTGTGGAATCTGAGAACAGATATTTCAGATCCCTTTAATGACTATGGGGCCAAAGGAAATATCCTCTGATAACAAAGAGAAAGAAGCTTTCTGAGAAACTTCTTTGTGTTCTGTGAAATCATCGCACAGCGTTACAGCTTTCCCCTCAAGAAGCCTTTCGCTAAGACACTTCTTGTGGAATTGGCAAAGTGATATTTGGAAGTCCCTAGAGGGCGATGGTGAAAAAGGAAATATCCTCAGATGAAATCTGGAAAGAAGCATTCTGAGAAACTGCTTAGTGTTCTGTTAATTCATCTCACAGAGTTACAACTGTATTTCGTGGATCTCTTTGGTAGCCTTATTTCTGTGGAATCTGAGAACAGATATTTTGGATCCCTTTGAAGACTATAGGGCCAAAGGAAATATCCTCCATTAACAAAGAGAAAGAAGCTTTCTGAGAAACTTCTTTGTGTTCTGTGAAATCATCTCACAGAGTTACAGCTTTCTCCTCAAGAAGCCTTTCGCTAAGACAGTTCTTGTGGAATTGGCAAAGTGATATTTGGAAGCCCTTAGAGGGCTATGGTGAAAAAGGAAATATCCGCAGATGATATCTTTAAAGAAGCTCTGAGAAACTGCTTAGTGTTCTATTAATTCATCTCACAGTGTTACATCTGTATTTCGAGGATCTCTTTGCTAGCCTTATTTCTGTGGAATCTGAGTACAGATATTTCGGATCCCTTTGAAGACCATAGGGCCAAAGGAAATATCGTCCGATAACAAAGAGAAAGAAGCTTTCTGAGAAACTTCTTTGTGTTCTGTGAAATCATCTTACAGAGTTACAGCTTTCCCCTCAAGAAGCCTTTCGCTAAGACAGTTCTTGTGGAATTGGCAAAGAGATATTTGGAAGCCCATAGAGGGCTATGGTGAAAAAGGAAATATCCTCCGATGAAATCTGGAAAGAAGGTTTCTGAGAAACTGCTTAGTGTTCTGTTAATTCATCTCACAGAGTTACAACTGTATTTCCTGGATCTCTTTGGTAGCCTTATTTCTGTGGAATCTCAGATCATATAATTCGGATCCCTTTGAAGACGATAGGGCCAAAGGAAATAACCTCCACTAACAAAGAGAAAGAAGCTTTCTGAGAAACTTCTTTGTGTTCTGTGAAATCTTCTCACAGAGTTACACCTTTCCTCTCAAAAAGCCTTTAGCTAAGACAGTTCTTGTGGTATTGGCAAAGTGATATTTGGAAGCCCTGAGAGGGCTATGGTGAAAAAGGAAATATCCTCAGATGAAATCTGGAAAGAAGCTTTCTGAGAAACTGCTTAGTGTTCTGTTAATTCATCTCACAGAGTTACATCTGTATTTCGTGGATCTCTTTGCTAGCCTTATTTCTGTGGAATCTGAGAACAGATATTTCAGATCCCTTTGAAGACTATAGGGCCAAAGGAAGTATCCTCCGATAACAAAGAGAAAGAAGCTTTCTGAGAAACTTCTTTGTGTTCTGTGAAATCATCTCACAGAGTTACAGCTTTCTCCTGAAGAAGCCTTTCACTAAGACAGTTATTGTGGAATTGGCAAAGTGATATTTTGAAGCGCTTAGAGGGCTATGGTGAAAAAGGAAATATCCTCCGATGATATCTTTAAAGAAGCTTTCTGAGAAACTGCTTAGTGTTCTATTAATTCATCTCACAGAGTTACATCTGTATTTCGAGGATCTCTTTGCTAGCCTTATTTCTGTGGAATCTGAGTACAGATATTTCGGATCCCTTTGAAGACCATAGGGCCAAAGGAAATATCGTCCGATAAAAAAGAGAAAGAAGCTTTCTCAGAAATTTCTTTGTGTTCTGTGAAATCATCTCACAGAGTTACAGCTTTCCCCTCAAGAAGCCTTTCGCTAAGACAGTTCTTGTGGAATTGGCAAAGTGATATTTGGAAGCCCATAGAGGGCTATGGTGAAGAGGAAATATCCTCCGATGAAATCTGGAAAGAAGGTTTCTGAGAAACTGCTTCGTGTTCTGTTAATTCATCTCACAGAGTTACATCTGTATTTCGTGGATGTCTTTGCTAGCCTTATTTCTGTGGAATCTGAGAACAGATATTTCGGATCCCTTTGAAGACCATAGGGCCAAACGAAATATCCTCCGATAACAAAGAGAAGGAAGCTTTCTGAGAAACTTCTTTGTGTTCTGTGAAATCATCTCACAGTGTTACACCTTTCTCCTCAAGAAGCCTTTCGCTAAGACAGTTCTTGTGGAATTGGCAAAGTGATATTTGGAAGCCCTTAGAGGGCTATGGTGAAAAAGGAAATATCCTCCAATGAAATCTGGAAAGAAGCTTTCTGAGAAACTGCTTAGTGTTCTGTTAATTCATCTCACAGAGTTACATCTGTATTTCGTGGATCTCTTTGCTAGCCTTATTTCTGTGGAATCTGAGAACAGATATTTCGGATCCCTTTGAAGACCATAGGGCCAAACGAAATATCTTCCGATAACAAAGAGAAAGAAGCTTTCTGAGAAACTTCTTTGTGTTCTGTGAAATCATCTCACAGAGTTACAGCTTTCCCCTCAAGAAGCCTTTCGCTAAGACAGTTCTTGTGGAATTGGCAAAGTGATATTTGGAAGCCCATAGAGGGCTATGGTGAAAAAGGAAATATCCTCAGATGAAATCTGGAAAGAAGCTTTCTGAGAAACTGCTTAGTGTTCTGTTAATTCATCTCACAGAGTTACATCTGTATTTCGTGGATCTCTTTGCTAGCCTTATTTCTGTGGAATCTGAGAACAGATATTTCGGATCGCTTTGAAGACCATAGGGCCAAAGGAAATATCCTCCGATAACAAACAGAAAGAAGCTTTCAGAGAAACTTCTTTGTGTTCTGTGAAATCATCTCAAAGAGTTACAGCTTTCCCCTCAAGAAGCCTTTCGCTAAGACAGTTCTTCTGGAATTGGCAAAGTGATATTTGGAAGCCCATAGAGGGCTATGGAGAAAAAGGAAATATCCTCAGATGAAATCTGGAAAGAAGCTTTCTGAGAATCTGCTTAGTGTTCTGTTAATTCATCTCACAGAGTTACATCTGTATTTCGTGGATCCCTTTGCTAGCCTTATTTCTGTGGAATCTGAGAACAGATATTTCGGATCCCTTTGAAGACTATAGGGCCAAAGGAAATATCCTCCGATAACAAAGAGAAAGAAGCTTTCTGAGAAACTTCTTTGTGTTCTGTGAAATCATCTCACAGAGTTACAGCTTTCTCCTTAAGAAGCCTTTTGCTAAGACAGTTATTGTGGAATTGGCAAGGTGATATTTGGAAGCCCTTAGAGGGCTGTGGTGAAAAAGGAAATATCCTCCGATGAAATCTGGAAAGAAGGTTTCTGAGAAACTGCTTAGTGTTCTGTTAATTCATCTCACAGAGTTACATCTGTATTTCGTGGATCTCTTTGCTAGCCTTATTTCTGTGGAATCTGAGAACAGATATTTCAGATCCCTTTGAAGACCATAGGGCCAAACGAAATATCCTCCGATAACAAAGAGAAAGAAGCTTTCTGAGAAACTTCTTTGTGTTGTGTGAAATCATCTCACAGAGTTACACCTTTCCCCTCAAGAAGCCTTTCGCTAAGACAGTTCTTGTGGAATTGGCAAAGTGATATTTGGAAGCCCTTAGAGGGCTATGGTGAAAATGGAATTATCCTCCGATGAAATCTGGAAAGAAGCTTTCTGAGAAACTGGTTAGTGTTCTGTTAATTCATCTCACAGAGTTACAACTGTATTTCGTGGATCTCTTTGGTAGCCTTATTTCTGTGGATTCTGCGAACAGGTAATTCGTATCCCTTTGAAGACGATAGGGCCAAAGGAAATATGCTCCATTAACAAAGAGAAAGAAGCTTTCTGAGAAACTTCTTTGTGTTCTGTGAAATCTTCTCACAGAGTTACACCTTTCCTCTCAACAAGCCTTTAGCTAAGACAGTTCTTGTGGAATTGGCAAAGTGATATTTGGAAGTCGTGAGAGGGCTATGGTGAAAAAGGAAATATCCTCAGATGAAATCTGGAAAGAAGGTTTCTGTGAAACTGCTTAGTGTTCTGTTAGTTCATCTCACCGAGTTACATCTGTTTATCGTGGATCTCTTTGCTAGCCTTATTTCTGTTGAATCCGAGAACAGATATTTCGGATCCCTTGAAGGCTATAGGGCCAAAGGAAATATCCTCCGATAACAAAGAGAAAGAAGCTTTCTGAGAAACTTCTTTGTGCTCTGTGAAATCATCTCACAGAGTTACAGCTTTCCCCTCAAGAAGCCTTTCGCTAAGATAGTTCTTGTGGAATTGGCAAAGTGATATTTGGAAGGCCATAGAGGGCTATGGTGGAAAAGGAAATATCCTCAGATGAAACCTGGAAAGAAGCTTTCTGAGAAACTGCTTAGTGTTCTGTTAATTCATCTCAAAGAATTACATCTGTATTTCTTTGATCTCTTTGCTAGCCTTATTTCTGTGGCATCTGAGAACAGATATTTCGGATCCCTTTGAAGACCATAGGGCCAAAGGAAATATCCTCCGATAACAAAGAGAAAGAAGCTTTCTGAGAAACTTCTTTGTGTTCTGTGAAATCATCTCACAGATTTACAGCTTTCCCCTCAAGAATCCTTTCGCTAAGACAGTTCTTGTGGAATTGGCAAAGTGATATTTGGAAGCCCATAGAGGGCTATGGTGAAAAAGGAAATATACTCATATGAAATCTGGAAAGAAGCTTTCTGAGAATCTCCTTAGTGTTCTGTTAATTCATCTCACAGAGTTACATCTGTGTTTCGTGGATCTCTTTGCTAGCCTTATTTCTGTGGAATCTAAGAACAGATATTTCGGATCCCTTTGAAGACTATAGGGCCAAAGGAAATATCCTCCGATAACAAAGAGAAAGAAGCTTACTGAGAAACTTCTTTGTGTTCCATGAAATCATCTCACGGAGTTTCAGCTTTCCCCTCAAGAAGCCTTTCGCTAAGACAGTTCTTGTGGAATTGGCAAAGTGATATTTGGAAGCCCATAGAGGGCTATGGTGAAAGAGGAAATATCCTCAGATGAAATATGGAAAGAAGCTTTCTGAGAATCTCCTTAGTGTTCTGTTAATTCATCTCACAGAGTTACATCTGTATTTCATGGATCTCTTTGCTAGCCTTATTTCTGTGGAATCTGAGAACAGATATTTCGGATCCCTTTGAAGACTATACGGCCAAAGGAAATATCCTCCGATAACAAAGAGAAAGAAGCTTTCTGAGAAACTTCTTTGTGTTCTGTGAAATCATCTCACAGAGTTACAGCTTTCCCCTCAAGAAGCCTTCTGCTAAGACAGTTCTTGTGGAATTGGCAAAGTGATATTTGAAAGCCCATAGAGGGCTATGTTGAGAAAGGAAATATCTTCAGATGAAATCTGGAAAGAAGCTTTCTGAGAAACTGCTTAGTGTTCTCTTAATTCATCTCACAGAGTTACATCTGTATTTCGTGGATCTCTTTGCTATCCTTATTTCTGTGGAAACTGAGAACAGATACTTCGGATCCCTTTGAAGACCATAGGGCCAAACGAAATATCCTCCGATAACAAAGAGAAAGAAGCTTTCTGAGAAACTTCTCTGTGTTCTGTGAAATCATCTCACAGAGTTACAGATTTCCCCTCAGAAGCCTTTCGCTAAGACAGTTCTTGTGGAATTGGCAAAGTGATATTTGAAAGCCCATAGAGGGCTATGTTGAGAAAGGAAATATCTTCAGATGAAATCTGGAAAGAAGCTTTCTGAGAAACTGCTTAGTGTTCTGTTAATTCATCTCACAGAGTTACATCTGTATTTCGTGGATCTCTTTGCTAGCCTTATTTCTGTGGAATCTGAGAACAGATATTTCGGATCCCTTTGAGGACCATAGGGCCAAACAAAATATCCTCCGATAAAAAAGAGAAAGAAGCTTTCTGAGAAACTTCTCTGTGTTCTGTGAAATCATCTCACAGAGTTACAGCTTTCCCCTCAGGAAGCCTTTCGCTAAGACAGTTTTTGTGGAATTGGCAAAGTGATATTTGGAAGCCCATAGAGGGCTATGGTGAAAAAGGAAATATCCTCAGATGAAATCTGGAAAGAAGCTTTCTGAGAATCTGCTTAGTGTTCTGTTAATTCATCTCACAGAGTTACATCTGTATTTCGTGGATCTCTTTGCTAGCCTTATTTCTGTGGAATCTGAGCACAGATATTTCGGATCCCTTTGAAGACTTCACGGCCAAAGGAAATATCCTCCGATAACAAAGAGAAAGAAGCTTTCTGAGAAACTTCTCTGTGTTCTGTGAAATAATCTCACAGAGTTACAGTTTTCCCCTCAAGAAGCCTTTCGCTAAGATAGTTCTTGGGGAATTGGCAAAGTGATATTGGGAAGCCCATAGAGGGCTATGGTGAAAATGGGAATATCCTCCGATGAAATCTGGAAAGAAGCTTTCTGAGAAACTGCTTAGTGTTCTGTTAATTCATCTCACAGAGTTACATCTGTATTTAGTGGATCTCTTTGCTAGCCTTATTTCTGTGGAATCTGAGAACAGATATTTCGGATCCCTTTGAAGACCATAGGGCCAAACGAAATATCCTCCGATAACAAAGAGAAAGAAGCTTTATGAGAAACTTCTTTGTGTTCTGTGAAATCATCTCACAGAGTTACAGCTTTCCCCTCAAGAAGCCTTTCGCTAAGACAGTTCTTGTGGAATTGGCAAAGTGATATTTGGAAGCCCATAGAGGACTATGGTGAAAAAGGAAATATCCTCAGATGAAATCTGGAAAGAAGCTTTCTGAGAAACTGCTTAGTGTTCTGCTAATTCATCTCACAGAGTTACATCTGTATTTCGTGGATCTCTTTGCTAGCCTTATTTCTGTGGAATCTGAGAACAGATATTTCATATCCCTTTGAAGACTATATGGCCAAAGGAAATATCCTCTGATAACAAAGAGAAAGAAGCTTTCTGAGAAACTTCTTTGTGTTCTGTGAAATCATCTCACAGCGTTACAGCTTTCCCCTCAAGAAGCCTTTAGCTAAGACAGTTCTTGTGGAATTGGGAAAGTGATATTTGGAAGCCCCTAGAGGGCTATGGTGAAAAAGGAAATATCCTCAGATGAAATCTAGAAAGAAGATTTCTGAGAATCTGCTTAATGTTCTGTTAAGTCATCTCACAGAGTTACATCTGTATTTCGTGGATCTCTTTGCTAGCCTTATTTCTGTGGAATCTGAGAAGAGATATTTCGGATCCCTTTGAAGACTATAGGGCCAAAGGAAATATCCTCCGATAACACAGAGAAAGAAGCTTACTGAGAAACTTCTTTGTGTTCTGTGAAATCATCTCACAGAGTTTCAGCTTTCCCCTCAAGAAGCCTTTCGCTAAGACAGTTCTTGTGGAATTGGCAAAGTGATATTTGGAAGCCCATAGAGGGCTATGGTGAAAAAGGAAATATCCTCCGATGAAATCTGGAAAGAAGCTTTCTGAGAAACTGCTTAGTGTTCTGTTAATTCATCGCACAGAGTTACATCTGTATTTCGAGGATCTCCTTGCTAGCCTTATTTCTGTGGAATCTGAAAACAGATATTTCGGATCGCTTTGAAGACCATAGGGCCAAAGGAAATATCCCCCGATAACAAACAGAAAGAAGCTTTCTGCGAAACTTCTTTGTGTTCTGTGAAATCATCTCATAGAGTTACAGCTTTCCCCTCAAGAAGCCTTTCGCTAAGACAGTTCTTGTGGAATTGGCAAAGTGATATTTGGAAGCCCATAGAGGGCTATGGTGAAAAAGAAAATATCCTCAGATGAAATCTGGAAAGAAGCTTTCTGAGAAACTGCTTAGTGTTCTGTTAATTCATCTCACAGAGTTACATCTGTATTTCGTGGATCTCTTTGCTAGCCTTATTTCTGTGGAATCTGAGAACAGATATTTCGGATCCCTTTGAAGACTGTAGGGCCAAAGGAAATATCCTCCGATAACAAAGAGAAAGAAGCTTTCTGAGAAACTTCTTTGTGTTCTGTGAAATCTTCTCACAGAGTTACAGCTTTCCCCTCAAGAAGCCTTTCGCTAAGACAGTTCTTGTGGAATTGGCAAAGTGATATTTGGAAGCCCATAGCGGGCTATGGTGAAAAAGGAAATATCCTCTGATGAAATATGGAAAGAAGCTTTCTGAGAATCTGCTTAGTGTTCTGTTAATTCATCTCACAGAGTTACATCTGTATTTCGTGGATCTCTTTGCTAGCCTTATTTCTGTGGAGTCTGAGAACAGATATTTCAGATCCCTTTGAAGACTATAGGGCCAAAGGAAATATCCTCTGATAACAAAGAGAAAGAAGCTTTCTGCGAAACTTCTTTGTGTTCTGTGAAATCATCTCACAGCGTTAAAGCTTTCCCCTCAAGAAGCCTTTAGCTAAGACAGTTCTTGTGGAATTGGGAAAGTGATATTTGGAAGCCCCTAGAGGGCTATGTTGAAAAAGGAAATATCCTCCGATGAAATCTAGAAAGAAGCTTTCTGAGAATCTGCTTAGTGTTCTGTTAATTCATCTCACAGAGTTACATCTGTATTTCGTGGATCTCTTTGCTAGCCTTATTTCTTTGGAATCTGAGAAGAGATATTTCGGATCCCTTTGAAGAATATAGGGCTAAAGGAAATATCCTCCGATAACAAAGAGAAAGAAGCTTACTGAGAAACTACTTGGTGTTCTGTGAAATCATCTCACAGAGTTTCAGCTTTCCCCTCAAGAAGCCTTTCGCTAAGACAGTTCTTGTGGAATTGGCAAAGTGATATTTGGAAGCCCTTAGAGGGCTATGGTGAAAAAGGAAATATCCTCAGATGAAATCTGGAAAGAAGCTTTCTGAGAATCTGCTTAGTGTTCTGTTAATTCATCTCACAGAGTTACATCTGTATTTCGTGGATCTCATTGCTAGCCTTATTTCTGTGGAATCTGAGCACAGATATTTCGGATCCCTTTGAAGACTTCACGGCCAAAGGAAATATCCTCCGATAACAAAGAGAAAGAAGCTTTCTGTGAAACTTCTTTGTGTTCTGTGAAATCATCTCACAGAGTTACACCTTTCTCCTAAAGAAGCCTGTCGCTAAGACAGTTCTTCTGGAATTGGCAAAGTGATATTTGGAAGCCCTTAGAGGACTATGGTGAAAAAGGAAATATCCTCCGATGAAATCTGGAAAGAAGCTTTCTGAGAAACTGCTTAGTGTTCTGTAAATTCATCTCACAGAATTACATCTGTATTTCTTTGATCTCTTTGCTAGCCTTATATCTGTGGAATCTGAGTACAGATATTTCGGATCCCTTTGCAGACTATAGGACCAAAGTAAATATCCTGCGATAACAAAGAGAAAGAAGCTTTCTGAGAAACTTCTTTGTGTTCTGTGAAATCATCTCACAGAGTTACAGCTTTCCCCTCAAGAAGCCTTTCGCTAAGACAGTTCTTGTGGAATTGGCAACGTGATATTTGGAAGCCCATAGAGGGCTATGGTGAAAAAGGAAATATCCTCAGATGATGTCTTTAAAGAAGCTTTCTGAGAAACTGCTTAGTGTTCTATTAATTCATCTCACAGAGTTACATCTGTATTTCGAGGATCTCTTTGCTAGCCTTATTTCTGTGGAATCTGAGTAGAGATATTACGGATCCCTTTGAAGATCATAGGGCGAAAGGAAATATCGTCCGATAACAAAGAGAAAGAAGCTTCCAGAGAAACTTCTTTGTGTTCTGTGAAATCATCTCACAGAGTTACAGCTTTCCCCTCAAGAAGCCTTACGCTAAGACAGTTCTTGTGGAATTGGCAAAGTGATATTTGGAAGCCCTTAGAGGGCTATGGTGAAAAAGGAAATATCCTCAGATGAAATCTGGAAAGAAGCTTTCTGAGAATCTGCTTAGTGTTCTGTTAATTCATCTCACAGAGTTACATCAGTATTTCGAGGATCTCTTTGCTAGCCTTATATCTGTGGAATCTGAGAACAGATATTTCGGATCCCTTTGCAGACTATAGGTCCAAAGTAAATATCCTCCGATAACAAAGAGAAAGAAGCTTTCTGAGAAACTTCTTTGTGTTCTGTGAAATCAGCTCACAGAGTTACAGCTTTACCCTCAAGAATCCTTTCGATAAGACAGTTCTTGTGGAATTGGCAACGTGATATTTGGAAGCCCATAGAGGGCTATGGTGAAAAAGTATATATCCTCAGATGATGTCTTTAAAGAAGGTTTCTGAGAAACTGCTTAGTGTTCTATTAATTCATCTCACAGAGTTACATCTGTATTTCGAGGATCTCTTTGCTAGCCTTATTTCTGTGGAATCTGAGTACAGATATTACGGATCCCTTTGAAGATCATAGGGCGAAAGGAAATATCGTCCGATAACAAAGAGAAAGAAGCTTTCTGAGAAACTTCTTTGTCTTCTGTGAAATCATCTCACAGAGTTACACCTTTCCCCTTAAGAAGCCTTTCGCTAAGACAGTTCTTGTGGAATTGGCAAAGTGATATTTGGAAGCCCATAGAGGGCTATGGTGAAAAAGGAAATATCCCCCGATGAAATCTGGAAAGAAGGTTTCTGAGAAACTGGTTAGTGTTCTGTTAATTCATCTCACAGAGTTACATCTGTATTTCCTGGATCTCTTTGCTAGCCTTATTTCTGTGGAATCTGAGAACAGATATTTCGGATCCCTTTGAAGACTATAGGGCCAAACGAAATATCCTCCGAAAACAAAGAGAAAGAAGCTTTCTGAGAAACTTCTTTGTGTTCTGTGAAATCATCTCGCAGAGTTACAGCTTTCTCCTCAAGAAGCCTTTCGGTAAGACAGTTCTTGTGGAATTGGCAAAGTGATATTTGGAAGCCCATAGAGGGCTATGGTGAAAAAGGAAATATCCTCAGATGAAATCTGGAAAGAAGCTTTCTGAGAAACTGCTTAGTGTTTTGTTAATTCATCTCACAGAGTTACATCTGTATTTCATGGATCTCTTTGCTAGCCTTATTTCTATGGAGTCTGAGAATAGATATTTCAGATCCCTTTGAAGACTATAGGGCCAAAGGAAATATCCTCTGATAACAAAGAGAAAGAAGGTTTCTCAGAAACTTCTTTGTATTCTGTGAAATCATCTCAGAGCGTTACAGCTTTCCCCTCAAGAAGCCTTTAGCTAAGACAGTTCTTGTGGAATTGGCAAAGTGATATTTGGAAGCCCATAGAGGGCTATGGTGAAAAAGGAAATATCGTCAGATGAAATCTGTAAAGAAGCTTTCTGAGAATCTGCTTAGTGTTCTGTTAATTCATCTAACAGAGTTACATCTGTATTTCGTGGATCTCTTTGCTAGCCTTATTTCTGTGGAATCTGAGAACAGATATTTCGGATCCCTTTGAAGACTATAGGGCCAAAGGAAATATCCTCCGATAACAAAGAGAAAGAAGCTTTCTGAGAAACTTCTTTGTGTTCTGTGAAATCATCTCACAGAGTTACAGCTTTCTCCTCAAGAAGCCTTTCGCTAAGACAGTTCTTGTGGAATTGGCAAAGTGATATTTGGAAGCCCTTAGAGGGCTATGGTGAAAAAGGAAATATCCTCAGATGATATCTTTAAAGAAGCTCTGAGAAACTGCTTAGTGTTCTATTAATTCATCTCACAGAATTACATTTGTATTTCGAGTATCTCTTTGCTAGCCTTATTTCTGTGGAATCTCAGTACAGATATTTCGGATCCCTTTGAAGACCATAGGGCCAAAGGAAATATCGTCCGATAAAAAAGAGAAAGAAGCTTTCTGAGAAACTTCTTTGTGTTCTGTGAAATCATCTCACAGAGTTACAGCTTTCTCCTCAAGAAGGCTTTCGCTAAGACAGTTCTTGTGGAATTGGCAAACTGATATTTGGAAGCCCGTAGAGGGCTATGGTGAAAAAGGAAATATCCTCAGATGATATCTTTAAAGAAGCTTTCTGAGAAACTGCTTAGTGTTCTATTAATTCATCTCACAGAGTTACATCTGTATTTCGAGGATCTCTTTGCTAGCCTTATTTCTGTGGAATCTGAGTACAGATATTTCAGATCCCTTTGAAGACCATAGGGCCAAAGGAAATATCGTCCGATAAAAAAGAGAAAGAAGCTTTCTGAGAAACTTCTTTGTGTTCTGTGAAATCATCTCACAGAGTTACAGCTTTCCCCTCAAGAAGCCTTTCGCTAAGACAGTTCTTGTGGAATTGGCAAAGTGATATTTGGAAGCCCATAGAGGGCTATGGTGAAGAGGAAATATCCTCCGATGAAATCTGGAAAGAACGTTTCTGAGAAACTGCTTCGTGTTCTGTTAATTCATCTCACAGAGTTACATCTGTATTTCGTGGATTTCTTTGCTAGCCTTATTTCTGTGGAATCTGAGAACAGATATTTCGGATCCCTTTGAAGACCATAGGGCCAAACGAAATATCCTCCGATAACAAAGAGAAAGAAGCTTTCTGAGAAACTTCTTTGTGTTCTGTGAAATCATCTCACAGTGTTACACCTTTCCCCTCAAGAAGCCTTTCGCTAAGACAGTTCTTGTGGAATTGGCAAAGTGATATTTGGAAGCCCTTAGAGGGCTATGGTGAAAAAGGAAATATCCTCAGATGAAATCTGGAAAGAAGCTTTCTGAGAAACTGCTTAATGTTCTGTTAATTCATCTCACCGAGTTACATCTGTATTTCGTGGATCTCTTTGCTAGCCTTATTTCTGTGGAATCTGAGAACAGATATTTCGGATCCCTTTGAAGACCATAGGGCCGAACGAAATATCTTCCGATAACAAAGAGAAAGAAGCTTTCTGAGAAACTTCTTTGTGTTCTGTGAAATCATCTCACAGAGTTACAGCTTTCCCCTCAAGAAGCCTTTCGCTAAGACAGTTCTTGTGGAATTGGCAAAGTGATATTTGGAAGCCCATAGAGTGCTATGGTGAAAAAGGAAATATCCTCCGATGAAATCTGGAAAGAAGCTTTCTGCGAAACTGCTTAGTGTTCTGTTAATTCATCTCACAGAGTTACATCTGTATTTCGTGGATCTCTTTGCTAGCCTTATTTCTGTGGAATCTGAGAACAGATATTTCGGATCCCTTTGAAGACCATAGGGCCAAACGAAATATCCTCCGATAACAAAGAGAAAGAAGCTTTCTGAGAAACTTCTTTGTGTTCTGTGAAATCATCGCACAGCGTTACAGCTTTCCCCTCAAGAAGCCTTTCGCTAAGACACTTCTTGTGGAATTGGCAAAGTGATATTTGGAAGTCCCTAGAGGGCGATGGTGAAAAAGGAAATATCCTCAGATGAAATCTGGAAAGAAGCATTCTGAGAAACTGCTTAGTGTTCTGTTAATTCATCTCACAGAGTTACAACTGTATTTCGTGGATCTCTTTGGTAGCCTTATTTCTGTGGAATCTGAGAACAGATATTTTGGATCCCTTTGAAGACTATAGGGCCAAAGGAAATATCCTCCATTAACAAAGAGAAAGAAGCTTTCTGAGAAACTTCTTTGTGTTCTGTGAAATCATCTCACAGAGTTACAGCTTTCTCCTCAAGAAGCCTTTCGCTAAGACAGTTCTTGTGGAATTGGCAAAGTGATATTTGGAAGCCCTTAGAGGGCTATGGTGAAAAAGGAAATATCCGCAGATGATATCTTTAAAGAAGCTCTGAGAAACTGCTTAGTGTTCTATTAATTCATCTCACAGTGTTACATCTGTATTTCGAGGATCTCTTTGCTAGCCTTATTTCTGTGGAATCTGAGTACAGATATTTCGGATCCCTTTGAAGACCATAGGGCCAAAGGAAATATCGTCTGATAACAAAGAGAAAGAAGCTTTCTGAGAAACTTCTTTGTGTTCTGTGAAATCATCTTACAGAGTTACAGCTTTCCCCTCAAGAAGCCTTTCGCTAATACAGTTCTTGTGGAATTGGCAAAGAGATATTTGGAAGCCCATAGAGGGCTATGGTGAAAAAGGAAATATCCTCCGATGAAATCTGGAAAGAAGGTTTCTGAGAAACTGCTTAGTGTTCTGTTAATTCATCTCACAGAGTTACAACTGTATTTCCTGGATCTCTTTGGTAGCCTTATTTCTGTGGAATCTCAGATCATATAATTCGGATCCCTTTGAAGACGATAGGGCCAAAGGAAATAACCTCCACTAACAAAGAGAAAGAAGCTTTCTGAGAAACTTCTTTGTGTTCTGTGAAATCTTCTCACAGAGTTACACCTTTCCTCTCAAAAAGCCTTTAGCTAAGACAGTTCTTGTGGTATTGGCAAAGTGATATTTGGAAGCCCTGAGAGGGCTATGGTGAAAAAGGAAATATCCTCAGATGAAATCTGGAAAGAAGCTTTCTGAGAAACTGCTTAGTGTTCTGTTAATTCATCTCACAGAGTTACATCTGTATTTCGTGGATCTCTTTGCTAGCCTTATTTCTGTGGAATCTGAGAACAGATATTTCAGATCCCTTTGAAGACTATAGGGCCAAAGGAAATATCCTCCGATAACAAAGAGAAAGAAGCTTTCTGAGAAACTTCTTTGTGTTCTGTGAAATCATCTCACAGAGTTACAGCTTTCTCCTGAAGAAGCCTTTCACTAAGACAGTTATTGTGGAATTGGCAAAGTGATATTTTGAAGCGCTTAGAGGGCTATGGTGAAAAAGGAAATATCCTCCGATGATATCTTTAAAGAAGCTTTCTGAGAAACTGCTTAGTGTTCTATTAATTCATCTCACAGAGTTACATCTGTATTTCGAGGATCTCTTTGCTAGCCTTATTTCTGTGGAATCTGAGTACAGATATTTCGGATCCCTTTGAAGACCATAGGGCCAAAGGAAATATCGTCCGATAAAAAAGAGAAAGAAGCTTTCTCAGAAACTTCTTTGTGTTCTGTGAAATCATCTCACAGAGTTACAGCTTTCCCCTCAAGAAGCCTTTCGCTAAGACAGTTCTTGTGGAATTGGCAAAGTGATATTTGGAAGCCCATAGAGGGCTATGGTGAAGAGGAAATATCCTCCGATGAAATCTGGAAAGAAGGTTTCTGAGAAACTGCTTCGTGTTCTGTTAATTCATCTCACAGAGTTACATCTGTATTTCGTGGATGTCTTTGCTAGCCTTATTTCTGTGGAATCTGAGAACAGATATTTCGGATCCCTTTGAAGACCATAGGGCCAAACGAAATATCCTCCGATAACAAAGAGAAGGAAGCTTTCTGAGAAACTTCTTTGTGTTCTGTGAAATCATCTCACAGTGTTACACCTTTCCCCTCAAGAAGCCTTTCGCTAAGACAGTTCTTGTGGAATTGGCAAAGTGATATTTGGAAGCCCTTAGAGGGCTATGGTGAAAAAGGAAATATCCTCCAATGAAATCTGGAAAGAAGCTTTCTGAGAAACTGCTTAGTGTTCTGTTAATTCATCTCACAGAGTTACATCTGTATTTCGTGGATCTCTTTGCTAGCCTTATTTCTGTGGAATCTGAGAACAGATATTTCGGATCCCTTTGAAGACCATAGGGCCAAACGAAATATCTTCCGATAACAAAGAGAAAGAAGCTTTCTGCGAAACTTCTTTGTGTTCTGTGAAATCATCTCACAGAGTTACAGCTTTCCCCTCAAGAAGCCTTTCGCTAAGACAGTTCTTGTGGAATTGGCAAAGTGATATTTGGAAGCCCATAGAGGGCTATGGTGAAAAAGGAAATATCCTCAGATGAAATCTGGAAAGAAGCTTTCTGAGAAACTGCTTAGTGTTCTGTTAATTCATCTCACAGAGTTACATCTGTATTTCGAGGATCTCTTTGCTAGCCTTATTTCTGTGGAATCTGAGTACAGATATTTCAGATCCCTTTGAAGACCATAGGGCCAAAGGAAATATCGTCCGATAAAAAAGAGAAAGAAGCTTTCTGAGAAACTTCTTTGTGTTCTGTGAAATCATCTCACAGAGTTACAGCTTTCCCCTCAAGAAGCCTTTCGCTAAGACAGTTCTTGTGGAATTGGCAAAGTGATATTTGGAAGCCCATAGAGGGCTATGGTGAAGAGGAAATATCCTCCGATGAAATCTGGAAAGAACGTTTCTGAGAAACTGCTTCGTGTTCTGTTAATTCATCTCACAGAGTTACATCTGTATTTCGTGGATGTCTTTGCTAGCCTTATTTCTGTGGAATCTGAGAACAGATATTTCGGATCCCTTTGAAGACCATAGGGCCAAACGAAATATCCTCCGATAACAAAGAGAAAGAAGCTTTCTGAGAAACTTCTTTGTGTTCTGTGAAATCATCTCACAGTGTTACACCTTTCCCCTCAAGAAGCCTTTCGCTAAGACAGTTCTTGTGGAATTGGCAAAGTGATATTTGGAAGCCCTTAGAGGGCTATGGTGAAAAAGGAAATATCCTCAGATGAAATCTGGAAAGAAGCTTTCTGAGAAACTGCTTAATGTTCTGTTAATTCATCTCACCGAGTTACATCTGTATTTCGTGGATCTCTTTGCTAGCCTTATTTCTGTGGAATCTGAGAACAGATATTTCGGATCCCTTTGAAGACCATAGGGCCAAACGAAATATCTTCCGATAACAAAGAGAAAGAAGCTTTCTGAGAAACTTCTTTGTGTTCTGTGAAATCATCTCACAGAGTTACAGCTTTCCCCTCAAGAAGCCTTTCGCTAAGACAGTTCTTGTGGAATTGGCAAAGTGATATTTGGAAGCCCATAGAGGGCTATGGTGAAAAAGGAAATATCCTCCGATGAAATCTGGAAAGAAGCTTTCTGCGAAACTGCTTAGTGTTCTGTTAATTCATCTCACAGAGTTACATCTGTATTTCGTGGATCTCTTTGCTAGCCTTATTTCTGTGGAATCTGAGAACAGATATTTCGGATCCCTTTGAAGACCATAGGGCCAAACGAAATATCCTCCGATAACAAAGAGAAAGAAGCTTTCTGAGAAACTTCTTTGTGTTCTGTGAAATCATCGCACAGCGTTACAGCTTTCCCCTCAAGAAGCCTTTCGCTAAGACACTTCTTGTGGAATTGGCAAAGTGATATTTGGAAGTCCCTAGAGGGCGATGGTGAAAAAGGAAATATCCTCAGATGAAATCTGGAAAGAAGCATTCTGAGAAACTGCTTAGTGTTCTGTTAATTCATCTCACAGAGTTACAACTGTATTTCGTGGATCTCTTTGGTAGCCTTATTTCTGTGGAATCTGAGAACAGATATTTTGGATCCCTTTGAAGACTATAGGGCCAAAGGAAATATCCTCCATTAACAAAGAGAAAGAAGCTTTCTGAGAAACTTCTTTGTGTTCTGTGAAATCATCTCACAGAGTTACAGCTTTCTCCTCAAGAAGCCTTTCGCTAAGACAGTTCTTGTGGAATTGGCAAAGTGATATTTGGAAGCCCTTAGAGGGCTATGGAGAAAAAGGAAATATCCGCAGATGATATCTTTAAAGAAGCTCTGAGAAACTGCTTAGTGTTCTATTAATTCATCTCACAGTGTTACATCTGTATTTCGAGGATCTCTTTGCTAGCCTTATTTCTGTGGAATCTGAGTACAGATATTTCGGATCCCTTTGAAGACCATAGGGCCAAAGGAAATATCGTCTGATAACAAAGAGAAAGAAGCTTTCTGAGAAACTTCTTTGTGTTCTGTGAAATCATCTTACAGAGTTACAGCTTTCCCCTCAAGAAGCCTTTCGCTAATACAGTTCTTGTGGATTTGGCAAAGAGATATTTGGAAGCCCATAGAGGGCTATGGTGAAAAAGGAAATATCCTCCGATGAAATCTGGAAAGAAGGTTTCTGAGAAACTGCTTAGTGTTCTGTTAATTCATCTCACAGAGTTACAACTGTATTTCCTGGATCTCTTTGGTAGCCTTATTTCTGTGGAATCTCAGATCATATAATTCGGATCCCTTTGAAGACGATAGGGCCAAAGGAAATAACCTCCACTAACAAAGAGAAAGAAGCTTTCTGAGAAACTTCTTTGTGTTCTGTGAAATCTTCTCACAGAGTTACACCTTTCCTCTCAAAAAGCCTTTAGCTAAGACAGTTCTTGTGGTATTGGCAAAGTGATATTTGGAAGCCCTGAGAGGGCTATGGTGAAAAAGGAAATATCCTCAGATGAAATCTGGAAAGAAGCTTTCTGAGAAACTGCTTAGTGTTCTGTTAATTCATCTCACAGAGTTACATCTGTATTTCGTGGATCTCTTTGCTAGCCTTATTTCTGTGGAATCTGAGAACAGATATTTCAGATCCCTTTGAAGACTATAGGGCCAAAGGAAATATCCTCCGATAACAAAGAGAAAGAAGCTTTCTGAGAAACTTCTTTGTGTTCTGTGAAATCATCTCACAGAGTTACAGCTTTCTCCTGAAGAAGCCTTTCACTAAGACAGTTATTGTGGAATTGGCAAAGTGATATTTTGAAGCGCTTAGAGGGCTATGGTGAAAAAGGAAATATCCTCCGATGATATCTTTAAAGAAGCTTTCTGAGAAACTGCTTAGTGTTCTATTAATTCATCTCACAGAGTTACATCTGTATTTCGAGGATCTCTTTGCTAGCCTTATTTCTGTGGAATCTGAGTACAGATATTTCGGATCCCTTTGAAGACCATAGGGCCAAAGGAAATATCGTCCGATAAAAAAGAGAAAGAAGCTTTCTCAGAAACTTCTTTGTGTTCTGTGAAATCATCTCACAGAGTTACAGCTTTCCCCTCAAGAAGCCTTTCGCTAAGACAGTTCTTGTGGAATTGGCAAAGTGATATTTGGAAGCCCATAGAGGGCTATGGTGAAGAGGAAATATCCTCCGATGAAATCTGGAAAGAAGGTTTCTGAGAAACTGCTTCGTGTTCTGTTAATTCATCTCACAGAGTTACATCTGTATTTCGTGGATGTCTTTGCTAGCCTTATTTCTGTGGAATCTGAGAACAGATATTTCGGATCCCTTTGAAGACCATAGGGCCAAACGAAATATCCTCCGATAACAAAGAGAAGGAAGCTTTCTGAGAAACTTCTTTGTGTTCTGTGAAATCATCTCACAGTGTTACACCTTTCCCCTCAAGAAGCCTTTCGCTAAGACAGTTCTTGTGGAATTGGCAAAGTGATATTTGGAAGCCCTTAGAGGGCTATGGTGAAAAAGGAAATATCCTCCAATGAAATCTGGAAAGAAGCTTTCTGAGAAACTGCTTAGTGTTCTGTTAATTCATCTCACAGAGTTACATCTGTATTTCGTGGATCTCTTTGCTAGCCTTATTTCTGTGGAATCTGAGAACAGATATTTCGGATCCCTTTGAAGACCATAGGGCCAAACGAAATATCTTCCGATAACAAAGAGAAAGAAGCTTTCTGCGAAACTTCTTTGTGTTCTGTGAAATCATCTCACAGAGTTACAGCTTTCCCCTCAAGAAGCCTTTCGCTAAGACAGTTCTTGTGGAATTGGCAAAGTGATATTTGGAAGCCCATAGAGGGCTATGGTGAAAAAGGAAATATCCTCAGATGAAATCTGGAAAGAAGCTTTCTGAGAAACTGCTTAGTGTTCTGTTAATTCATCTCACAGAGTTACATCTGTATTTCGTGGATCTCTTTGCTAGCCTTATTTCTGTGGAATCTGAGAACAGATATTTCGGATCGCTTTGAAGACCATAGGGCCAAAGGAAATATCCTCCGATAACAAACAGAAAGAAGCTTTCAGAGAAACTTCTTTGTGTTCTGTGAAATCATCTCAAAGAGTTACAGCTTTCCCCTCAAGAAGCCTTTCGTAAGACAGTTCTTCTGGAATTGGCAAAGTGATATTTGGAAGCCCATAGAGGGCTATGGTGAAAAAGGAAATATCCTCAGATGAAATCTGGAAAGAAGCTTTCTGAGAATCTGCTTAGTGTTCTGTTAATTCATCTCACAGAGTTACATCTGTATTTCGTGGATCCCTTTGCTAGCCTTATTTCTGTGGAATCTGAGAACAGATATTTCGGATCCCTTTGAAGACTATAGGGCCAAAGGAAATATCCTCCGATAACAAAGAGAAAGAAGCTTTCTGAGAAACTTCTTTGTGTTCTGTGAAATCATCTCACAGAGTTACAGCTTTCTCCTTAAGAAGCCTTTTGCTAAGACAGTTCTTGTGGAATTGGCAAGGTGATATTTGGAAGCCCTTAGAGGGCTGTGGTGAAAAAGGAAATATCCTCCGATGAAATCTGGAAAGAAGGTTTCTGAGAAACTGCTTAGTGTTCTGTTAATTCATCTCACAGAGTTACATCTGTATTTCGTGGATCTCTTTGCTAGCCTTATTTCTGTGGAATCTGAGAACAGATATTTCAGATCCCTTTGAAGACCATAGGGCCAAACGAAATATCCTCCGATAACAAAGAGAAAGAAGCTTTCTGAGAAACTTCTTTGTGTTGTGTGAAATCATCTCACAGAGTTACACCTTTCCCCTCAAGAAGCCTTTCGCTAAGACAGTTCTTGTGGAATTGGCAAAGTGATATTTGGAAGCCCTTAGAGGGCTATGGTGAAAATGGAATTATCCTCCGATGAAATCTGGAAAGAAGCTTTCTGAGAAACTGCTTAGTGTTCTGTTAATTCATCTCACAGAGTTACAACTGTATTTCGTGGATCTCTTTGGTAGCCTTATTTCTGTGGATTCTGCGAACAGGTAATTCGTATCCCTTTGAAGACGATAGGGCCAAAGGAAATATCCTCCATTAACAAAGAGAAAGAAGCTTTCTGAGAAACTTCTTTGTGTTCTGTGAAATCTTCTCACAGAGTTACACCTTTCCTCTCAACAAGCCTTTAGCTAAGACAGTTCTTGTGGAATTGGCAAAGTGATATTTGGAAGCCGTGAGAGGGCTATGGTGAAAAAGGAAATATCCTCAGATGAAATCTGGAAAGAAGGTTTCTGTGAAACTGCTTAGTGTTCTGTTAATTCATCTCACCGAGTTACATCTGTTTATCGTGGATCTCTTTGCTAGCCTTATTTCTGTTGAATCCGAGAACAGATATTTCGGATCCCTTGAAGGCTATAGGGCCAAAGGAAATATCCTCCGATAACAAAGAGAAAGAAGCTTTCTGAGAAACTTCTTTGTGCTCTGTGAAATCATCTCACAGAGTTACAGCTTTCCCCTCAAGAAGCCTTTCGCTAAGATAGTTCTTGTGGAATTGGCAAAGTGATATTTGGAAGGCCATAGAGGGCTATGGTGGAAAAGGAAATATCCTCAGATGAAACCTGGAAAGAAGCTTTCTGAGAAACTGCTTAGTGTTCTGTTAATTCATCTCAAAGAATTACATCTGTATTTCTTTGATCTCTTTGCTAGCCTTATTTCTGTGGCATCTGAGAACAGATATTTCGGATCCCTTTGAAGACCATAGGGCCAAAGGAAATATCCTCCGATAACAAAGAGAAAGAAGCTTTCTGAGAAACTTCTTTGTGTTCTGTGAAATCATCTCACAGATTTACAGCTTTCCCCTCAAGAATCCTTTCGCTAAGACAGTTCTTGTGGAATTGGCAAAGTGATATTTGGAAGCCCATAGAGGGCTATGGTGAAAAAGGAAATATACTCATATGAAATCTGGAAAGAAGCTTTCTGAGAATCTCCTTAGTGTTCTGTTAATTCATCTCACAGAGTTACATCTGTATTTCGTGGATCTCTTTGCTAGCCTTATTTCTGTGGAATCTAAGAACAGATATTTCGGATCCCTTTGAAGACTATAGGGCCAAAGGAAATATCCTCCGATAACAAAGAGAAAGAAGCTTACTGAGAAACTTCTTTGTGTTCCATGAAATCATCTCACGGAGTTTCAGCTTTCCCCTCAAGAAGCCTTTCGCTAAGACAGTTCTTGTGGAATTGGCAAAGTGATATTTGGAAGCCCATAGAGGGCTATGGTGAAAGAGGAAATATCCTCAGATGAAATATGGAAAGAAGCTTTCTGAGAATCTCCTTAGTGTTCTGTTAATTCATCTCACAGAGTTACATCTGTATTTCATGGATCTCTTTGCTAGCCTTATTTCTGTGGAATCTGAGAACAGATATTTCGGATCCCTTTGAAGACTATACGGCCAAAGGAAATATCCTCCGATAACAAAGAGAAAGAAGCTTTCTGAGAAACTTCTTTGTGTTCTGTGAAATCATCTCACAGAGTTACAGCTTTCCCCTCAAGAAGCCTTCCGCTAAGACAGTTCTTGTGGAATTGGCAAAGTGATATTTGAAAGCCCATAGAGGGCTATGTGGAGAAAGGAAATATCTTCAGATGAAATCTGGAAAGAAGCTTTCTGAGAAACTGCTTAGTGTTCTGTTAATTCATCTCACAGAGTTACATCTGTATTTCGTGGATCTCTTTGCTATCCTTATTTCTGTGGAAACTGAGAACAGATACTTCGGATCCCTTTGAAGACCATAGGGCCAAACGAAATATCCTCCGATAACAAAGAGAAAGAAGCTTTCTGAGAAACTTCTCTGTGTTCTGTGAAATCATCTCACAGAGTTACAGATTTCCCCTCAGAAGCCTTTCGCTAAGACAGTTCTTGGGGAATTGGCAAAGTGATATTTGAAAGCCCATAGAGGGCTATGTTGAGAAAGGAAATATCTTCAGATGAAATCTGGAAAGAAGCTTTCTGAGAAACTGCTTAGTGTTCTGTTAATTCATCTCACAGAGTTACATCTGTATTTCGTGGATCTCTTTGCTAGCCTTATTTCTGTGGAATCTGAGAACAGATATTTCGGATCCCTTTGAGGACCATAGGGCCAAACAAAATATCCTCCGATAAAAAAGAGAAAGAAGCTTTCTGAGAAACTTCTCTGTGTTCTGTGAAATCATCTCACAGAGTTACAGCTTTCCCCTCAGGAAGCCTTTCGCTAAGACAGTTCTTGTGGAATTGGCAAAGTGATATTTGGAAGCCCATAGAGGGCTATGGTGAAAAAGGAAATATCCTCAGATGAAATCTGGAAAGAAGCTTTCTGAGAATCTGCTTAGTGTTCTGTTAATTCATCTCACAGAGTTACATCTGTATTTCGTGGATCTCTTTGCTAGCCTTATTTCTGTGGAATCTGAGCACAGATATTTCGGATCCCTTTGAAGACTTCACGGCCAAAGGAAATATCCTCCGATAACAAAGAGAAAGAAGCTTTCTGAGAAACTTCTCTGTGTTCTGTGAAATAATCTCACAGAGTTACAGTTTTCCCCTCAAGAAGCCTTTCGCTAAGATAGTTCTTGGGGAATTGGCAAAGTGATATTGGGAAGCCCATAGAGGGCTATGGTGAAAATGGGAATATCCTCCGATGAAATCTGGAAAGAAGCTTTCTGAGAAACTGCTTAGTGTTCTGTTAATTCAGCTCACAGAGTTACATCTGTATTTAGTGGATCTCTTTGCTAGCCTTATTTCTGTGGAATCTGAGAACAGATATTTCGGATCCCTTTGAAGACCATAGGGCCAAACGAAATATCCTCCGATAACAAAGAGAAAGAAGCTTTATGAGAAACTTCTTTGTGTTCTGTGAAATCATCTCACAGAGTTACAGCTTTCCCCTCAAGAAGCCTTTCGCTAAGACAGTTCTTGTGGAATTGGCAAAGTGATATTTGGAAGCCCATAGAGGACTATGGTGAAAAAGGAAATATCCTTAGATGAAATCTGGAAAGAAGCTTTCTGAGAAACTGCTTAGTGTTCTGCTAATTCATCTCACAGAGTTACATCTGTATTTCGTGGATCTCTTTGCTAGCCTTATTTCTGTGGAATCTGAGAACAGATATTTCATATCCCTTTGAAGACTATATGGCCAAAGGAAATATCCTCTGATAACAAAGAGAAAGAAGCTTTCTGAGAAACTTCTTTGTGTTCTGTGAAATCATCTCACAGCGTTACAGCTTTCCCCTCAAGAAGCCTTTAGCTAAGACAGTTCTTGTGGAATTGGGAAAGTGATATTTGGAAGCCCCTAGAGGGCTATGTTGAAAAAGGAAATATCCTCCGATGAAATCTAGAAAGAAGCTTTCTGAGAATCTGCTTAGTGTTCTGTTAATTCATCTCACAGAGTTACATCTGTATTTCGTGGATCTCTTTGCTAGCCTTATTTCTTTGGAATCTGAGAAGAGATATTTCGGATCCCTTTGAAGAATATAGGGCTAAAGGAAATATCCTCCGATAACAAAGAGAAAGAAGCTTACTGAGAAACTACTTGGTGTTCTGTGAAATCATCTCACAGAGTTTCAGCTTTCCCCTCAAGAAGCCTTTCGCTAAGACAGTTCTTGTGGAATTGGCAAAGTGATATTTGGAAGCCCTTAGAGGGCTATGGTGAAAAAGGAAATATCCTCAGATGAAATCTGGAAAGAAGCTTTCTGAGAATCTGCTTAGTGTTCTGTTAATTCATCTCACAGAGTTACATCTGTATTTCGTGGATCTCATTGCTAGCCTTATTTCTGTGGAATCTGAGCACAGATATTTCGGATCCCTTTGAAGACTTCACGGCCAAAGGAAATATCCTCCGATAACAAAGAGAAAGAAGCTTTCTGTGAAACTTCTTTGTGTTCTGTGAAATCATCTCACAGAGTTACAGCTTTCCCCTCAAGAAGCCTTTCGCTAAGACAGTTCTTGTGGAATGGGCAAAGTGATATTTGAAAGCCCATAGAGGGCTATGTTGAGAAAGGAAATATCTTCAGATGAAATCTGGAAAGAAGCTTTCTGAGAAACTGCTTAGTGTTCTGTTAATTCATCTCACAGAGTTACATCTGTATTTCGTGGATCTCTTTGCTATCCTTATTTCTGTGGAATCTGAGAACAGATATTTCGTATCCCTTTGAAGACCATAGGGCCAAACGAAATATCCTCCGATAAAAAAGAGAAAGAAGCTTTCTGAGAAACTTCTTTGTGTTCTGTGAAATCATCTCACAGAGTTACAGCTTTCCCCTCAAGAAGCCTTTCGCTAAGACAGTTCTTGTGGAATTGGCAAAGTGATATTTGGAAGCCCATAGAGGGCTATGGTGAAAAAGGAAATATCCTCAGATGAAATCTGGAAAGAAGCTTTCTGAGAATCTGCTTAGTGTTCTGTTAATTCATCTCACAGAGTTACATCTGTATTTCGTGGATCTCTTTGCTATCCTTATTTCTGTGGAATCTGAGAACAGATATTTCGTATCCCTTTGAAGACCATAGGGCCAAACGAAATATCCTCCGATAAAAAAGAGAAAGAAGCTTTCTGAGAAACTTCTTTGTGTTCTGTGAAATCATCTCACAGAGTTACAGCTTTCCCCTCAAGAAGCCTTTCGCTAAGACAGTTCTTGTGGAATTGGCAAAGTGATATTTGGAAGCCCATAGAGGGCTAAGGTGAAAAAGGAAATATCCTCAGATGAAATCTGGAAAGAAGCTTTCTGAGAAACTGCTTAGTGCTCTGCTAATTCATCTCACAGAGTTACATCTGTATTTCGTGGATCCCTTTGCTAGCCTTATTTCTGTGGAATCTGAGCACAGATATTTCAGATCCCTTTGAAGACTATAGGGCCAAAGGAAATATCCTCTGATAACAAAGAGAAAGAAGCTTTCTGCGAAACTTCTTTTGTTCTGTGAAATCATCTCACAGCGTTACAGCTTTCCCCTCAAGAAGCCTTTAGCTAAGACAGTTCTTGTGGAATTGGGAAAGTGATATTTGGAAGCCCCTAGAGGGCTATGGTGAAAAAGGAAATATCCTCCGATGAAATCTAGAAAGAAGCTTTCTGAGAATCTGCTTAATGTTCTGTTAACTCATCTCACAGAGTTACATCTGTATTTCGTGGATCTCTTTGCTAGCCTTATTTCTTTGGAATCTGAGAAGAGATATTTTGGATCCCTTTGAAGAATATAGGGCTAAAGGAAATATCCTCCGATAACAAAGAGAAAGAAGCTTACTGAGAAACTACTTTGTGTTCTGTGAAATCATCTCACAGAGTTTCAGCTTTCCCCTCAAGAAGCCTTTCGCTAAGACAGTTCTTGTGGAATTGGCAAAGTGATATTTGAAAGCCCATAGAGGGCTATGTTGAGAAAGGAAATATCTTCAGATGAAATCTGGAAAGAAGATTTCTGAGAAACTGCTTAGTGTTCTGTTAATTCATCTCACCGAGTTACATCTGTATTTCGTGGATCTCTTTGCTAGCCTTATTTCTGTGGAATCTGAGAACAGATATTTCGGATCCCTTTGAAGACCATAGGGCCAAACGAAATATCCTCCGATAAAAAAGAGAAAGAAGCTTTCTGAGAAACTTCTTTGTGTTCTGTGAAATCATCTCACAGAGTTACAGCTTTCCCCTCAAGAAGCCTTTCGCTAAGACACTTCTTGTGGAATTGGCAAAGTGATATTTGGAAGCCCATAGAGGGCTATGGTGAAAAAGGAAATATCCTCAGATGAAATCTGGAAAGAAGCTTTCTGAGAATCTGCTTAGTGTTCTGTTAATTCATCTCACAGAGTTACATCTGTATTTCGTGGATCTCTTTGCTAGCCTTATTTCTGTGGAATCTGAGCACAGATATTTCGGTTCCCTTTGAAGACTTCACGGCCAAAGGAAATATCCTCCGATAACAAAGAGAAAGAAGCTTTCTGAGAAATTTCTCTGTGTTCTGTGAAATAATCTCACAGAGTTACAGTTTTCCCCTCAAGAAGCCTTTCGCTAAGATAGTTCTTGGGGAATTGGCAAAGTGATATTGGGAAGCCCATAGAGGGCTATGGTGAAAAAGGAAATATCCTCCGATGAAATCTAGAAAGAAGCTTTCTGAGAATCTGCTTAGTGTTCTGTTAATTCATCTCATAGAGTTACATCTGTATTTCGTGGATCTCTTTGCTAGCCTTATTTCTTTGGAATCTGAGAAGAGATATTTCGGATCCCTTTGACGAATATAGGGCTAAAGGAAATATCCTACGATAACAAAGAGAAAGAAGCTTACTGAGAAACTACTTTGTGTTCTGTGAAATCATCTCACAGAGTTTCAGCTTTCCCCTCAAGAAGCCTTTCGCTAAGACAGTTCTTGTGGAATTGGCAAAGTGATATTTGGAAGCCCATAGAGGGCTATGGTGAAAAAGGAAATATCCTGTGATGAAATATGGAAAGAAGCTTTCTGAGAATCTGCTTAGTGTTCTGTTAATTCATCTCACAGAGTTACATCTGTATTTCGTGGATCTCTTTGCTAGCCTTATTTCTGTGGAGTCTGAGAACAGATATTTCTGATCCCTTTGAAGACTATAGGGCCAAAGGAAATATCCTCCGATAACAAAGAGAAAGAAGCTTTCTGAGAAACTTCTTTGTGTTCTGTGAAATCATCTCACAGAGTTTTAGCTTTCCCCTCAAGAAGCCTTTCGCTAAGACAGTTCTTGTGGAATTGGCAAAGTGATATTTGGAAGCCCATAGAGGGCTATTGTCAAAAAGGAAATATACTCAGATGAAATCTGGAAAGAAGCTTTCTGAGAATCTGCTTAGTGTTCTGTTAATTCATCTCACAGAGTTACATCTGTATTTCTTGGATCTCTTTGCTAGCCTTATTTCTGTGGAATCTAAGAACAGATATTTCGGATCCCTTTGAAGACTATAGGGCCAAAGGAAATATCCTCCGATAACAAAGAGAAAGAAGCTTACAGAGAAACTTCTTTGTGTTCCGTGAAATCATCTCACGGAATTTCAGCTTTCCCCTCAAGAAGCCTTTCGCTAAGACAGTTCTTGTGGAATTGGCAAAGTGATATTTGGAAGCCCATAGAGGGCTATGGAAAAAGAGGAAATATCCTCAGATGAAATATGGAAAAAAGCTTTCTGAGAATCTGCTTAGTGTTCTGTTAATTCATCTCACAGAGTTACATCTGTATTTCGTGGATCTCTTTGCTAGTCTTATTTCTGTGGAATCTGAGAACAGATATTTCGGATCCCTTTGAAGACTATACGGCCAAAGGAAATATCCTCCGATAACAAAGAGAAAGAAGCTTTCTGAGAAACTTCTCTGTGTTCTGTGAAATCATCTCACAGAGTTACAGCTTTCCCCTCAAGAAGCCTTCCGCTAAGACAGTTCTTGTGGAATTGGCAAAGTGATATTTGAAAGCCCATAGAGGGCTATGTTGAGAAAGGAAATATCTTCAGATGAAATCTGGAAAGAAGCTTTCTGAGAAACTGCTTAGTGTTCTGTTAATTCATCTCACAGAGTTACATCTGTATTTCGTGGATCTCTTCGCTAGCCTTATTTCTGTGGTATCTGAGAACAGATATTTCGGATCCCTTTGAAGACCATAGGGCCAAAGGAAATATCCTCCGATAACAAAGAGAAAGAAGCTTTCTGAGAAACTTCTTTGTGTTCCGTGAAATCATCTCACAGAGTTACAGCTTTCTCCTCAAGAAGCCTTTCGCTAAGACAGTTCTTGTGGAATTGGCAAAGTGATATTTGGAAGCCCATAGAGGGCTATGGTGAAAAAGGAAATATCCTCCGATGAAATCTGGAAATAAGCTTTCAGAGAAACTGCTTAGTGTTCTGTTAATTCATCTCACAGAGTTACATCTGTATTTCGTGGATCTCTTTGCTAGCCTTATTTCTGTGGAATCTGACAATAGATATTTCGGATCCCTTTGAAGACCATAGGGCCGAAAGAAATATCCTCCGATAACAAATAGAAAGAAGCTTTCTGAGAAACTTCTTTGTGTTCTGTGAAATCAGCTCACAGAGTTACAGCTTTCCCCTCAAGAAGCCTTTCGCTAAGACAGTTCTTGGGGAATAGGCAAAGTGATATTGGGAAGCCCATAGAGGGCAATGGTGAAAAAGGAAATATCCTCAGATGAAATCTGGAAAGAAGCTTTCTGAGAAACTGCTTAGTGTTCTGTTAATTCATCTCACAGAGTTACATCTGTATTTCTTGGATCTCTTTGCTATCCTTATTTCTGTGGAATATGAGAACAGATATTTCGTATCCCTTTGAAGACCATAGGGCCAAAGGAAATATCCTCCGATAACAAAGAGAAAGAAGCTTACTGAGAAACTTCTTTGTGTTCCGTGAAATCATCTCACGGAGTTTCAGCTTTCCCCTCAAGAATCCTTTCGCTAAGACAGTTCTTGTGGAATTGGCAAAGTGATATTTGGAAGCCCATAGAGGGCTATGGTGAAAGAGGAAATATCCTCAGATGAAATATGGAAAGAAGCTTTCTGAGAATCTGCTTAGTGTTCTGTTAATTCATCTCACAGAGTTACATCTGTATTTCGTGGATCTCTTTGCTGGCCTTATTTCTGTGGAATCTGAGAACAGATATTTCGGATCCCTTTGAAGACTATACGGCCAAAGGAAATATCCTCCGATAACAAAGAGAAAGAAGCTTTCTGAGAAACTTCTTTGTGTTCTGTGAAATCATCTCACAGAGTTACAGCTTTCCTCTCAAGAAGCCTTCCGCTAAGACAGTTCTTGTGGAATTTGCAAAGTGATATTTGAAAGCCCATAGAGGGCTATGTTGAGAAAGGAAATATCTTCAGATGAAATCTGGAAAGAAGCTTTCTGAGAAACTGCTTAGTGTTCTGTTAATTCATCTCACAGAGTTACATCTGTATTTCGTGGATCTCTTTGCTATCCTTATTTCTGTGGAAACTGAGAACAGATACTTCGGATCCCTTTGAAGACCATAGGGCCAAACGAAATATCCTCCGATAACAAAGAGAAAGAAGCTTTCTGAGAAACTTCTCTGTGTTCTGTGAAATCATCTCACAGAGTTACAGATTTCCCCTCAAGAAGCCTTTCGCTAAGACAGTTCTTGTGGAATTGGAAAAGTGATATTTGAAAGCCCATAGAGGGCTATGTTGAGAAAGGAAATATCTTCAGATGAAATCTGGAAAGAAGCTTTCTGAGAAACTGCTTAGTGTTCTGTTAATTCATCTCACAGAGTTACATCTGTATTTCGTGGATCTCTTTGCTAGCCTTATTTCTGTGGAATCTGAGAACAGATATTTCGGATCCCTTTGAAGACCATAGGGCCAAAGGAAATATCCTCCGATAACAAACAGAAAGAAGCTTTCGGAGAAACTTCTTTGTGTTCTGTGAAATCATCTCACAGAGTTACAGCTTTCCTCTCAAGAAGCCTTTCGCTAGGACAGTTCTTGTGGAATTGGCAAAGTGATATTTGGAAGCCCCTAGAGGGCTATGGTGAAAAAGGAAATATCCTCAGATGAAATCTGGAAAGAAGCTCTCTGAGAAACTGCTTAGTGTTCTGTTAATTCATCTCACAGAGTTACATCTGTATTTCGTGGATCTCTTTGCTAGCATTATTTCTGTGGAATCTGAGAACAGATATTTCTGATCCGTTTGAAAACTAGAGGGCCAAAGGAAATATCCTCCGATAACAAAGAGAAAGAAGCTTTCTGGGAAACTTCTTTGTGCTCTGTAAAACCATCTCACAGAGTTACAGCTTGCCCCTCAAGAAGCCTTTCGCTAAGACAGTTCTTGAGGAATTGGCAAAGTGATATTTGGAAGCCCGTAGAGGGCTATGGTGAAAAAGGAAATATCCTCAGATGAAAAATGGAAAGAAGCTTTCTGAGAAACTGCTTAGTGTTCTGTTAATTCATCTCACAGAGTTACATCTGTATTTCGTGGATCTCTTTGCTAGCCTTATTTCTGTGGAATCTGAGAACAGATATTTCGGATCCCATTGAAGACTATAGGGCCAAACGAAATATCCTCCGATAACAAAGAGAAAGAATCTTTCTGAGAAACTTCTTTGTGTTCTCTGAAATCATCTCACAGAGTTACAGCTTTCCCGTCAAGAAGCCTTTCGCTAATACAGTTCTTGTGGATTTGGCAAAGTGATATTGGGAAGCCCATAGAGGGCTATGGTGAAAAAGGAAATATCCTCCGATGAAATCTGAAAAGAAGCTTTCTGAGAAACTGCTTAGTGTTCTGTTAATTCATCTCACAGAGTTACATCTGTATTTCGAGGATCTCTTTGCTAGCCTTATTTCTGTGGAATCTGAGAACAGATATTTCGGATCCATTTGAAGACCATTGGGCCACAGGAAATATCCTCCGATAACAAACAGAAAGAAGCTTTCTGAAAAACTTCTTTGTGTTCTGTGAAATCATCTCACAGAGTTACAGCTTTCCCCTCAAGAAGCCTTTCGCTAAGACAGTTCTTGTGGAATTGGCGAAGTGATATTGGAAAGCCCATAGAGTTCTATGTTGAGAAAGGAAATATCCTCAGATGAAATCTGGAAAGAAGCTTTCTGAGAAACTGCTAAGTGTTCTGTTAATTCATCTCACAGAGTTATATCTGTATTTCGTGGATCTCTTTGCTAGCCTTATTTCTGTGGAATCTGAGAACAGATATTTCGGATTCCTTTGAAGACTATAGGGCCAAGGAAATATCCTCCGATAACAAAGAGAAAGAAGCTTTCTGAGAAACTTCTTTGTTTTCTGTGAAATCATGTCACAGAGTTACAGCTTTCCCCTCAAGAAGCCTTTCACTAAGACAGTTCTTGTGGAATTGGCAAAGTGATTTTTGGAAGCCCGTAGAGGGCTATGGTGAAAAAGGAAATATCCTCAGATGAAATCTGGAAGGAAGCTTTCTGAGAATCTCCTTAGTGTTCTGTTAATTCCTCTCACAGAGTTACATCTGTATTTCGTGGATCCCTTTGCTAGCCTTATTTCTGTGGAATCTGAGAACAGATATTTCGGATCCCTTTGAAGACCATAGGGCCAAAGGAAATATTCTCCGATAACAAAGAGAAAGAAGCTTTCTGAGAAACTTCTTTGTGTTCTGTGAAATCATATAACAGAGTTAAAGCTTTCCCCTCAAGAAGCCTTTCGCTAAGACAGTTCTTGTGGAATTGGCAAAGTGATATTGGGAAGCCCATAGAGGGCTACGGTGAAAAAGGAAATATCCTCAGATGAAATCTGGAAAGAAGCTTTCTGAGAAACTGCTTAGTGTTCTGTTAATTCATCTCACAGAGTTACATCTGTATTTCGTGGATCTCTTTGCTAGCCTTCTTTCTGTGGAATCTGAGAACAGATATTTCGGATCCCTTTGAAGAATATAGGGCCAAAGGAAATATCCTCCAACAACAAAGACAAAGAAGCTTTCTGAGAAACTTCTTTGTGTTCTGTGAAATCATCTCACAGAGTTACAGCTTTCTACTCAAGAAGCCTTTCGCTAAGACAGTTCTTGTGGAATTGGCAAAGTGATATTTGGAAGCCCATAGAGGGCTATGGTGAAAAAGGAAATATCCTCAGAAGTTATCTTTAAAGAAGCTTTCTGAGAAACTGCTTAGTGTTCTGTTAATTCATCTCACAGAGTTACATCTGTATTTCGAGGATCTCTTTGCTAGCCTTATTTCTGTGGAATCTGAGTAGAGATAATTCGGATCACTCTGAAGACCATAGGGCCAAAGGAAATATCGTCTGATAACAAAGAGAAAGAAGCTTTCTGAGAAACTTCTTTGTGTTCTGTGAAATCATCTCACAGAGTTACAGCTTTCCCCTCAAGAAGCCTTACGCTGAGACAGTTCTTGTGGAATTGCAAAGTGATATTTGGAAGCCCATAGAGGGCTATGGTGAAAAAGGAAATATCAACAGATGAAATCTGGAAAGAAGATTTCTGAGAAACTGCTTAGTGTTCTGTTAATTCATCTCACAGAGTTTCATCTGTATTTCGTGGATCTCTTTGCTGGCCTTATTTCTGTGGAATCTGAGAACAGATATTTCGGATCCCTTTGAAGACTATAGGGCCAAAGGAAATATCCTCCGATAACACAGAGAAAGAAGCTTCCTGAAAAACTTCTTTGTGTTCTGTGAAATCATCTCACAGAGTTACAGGTTTCCCCTCAACAAGCCTTTCGATAAGGCAGTTCTTGTGGAATTGGTAAAGTGATATTTGGAAGCCCGTAGAGGGCTATGGTGAAAAAGGAAATATCGTCAGATGAAATCTGGAAAGAAGCTTTCTGAGAATCTGCTTAGTGTTCTGTTAATTCATCTAACAGAGTTACATCTGTATTTCGTGGATCTCTTTGCTAGCCTTATTTCTGTGGAATCTGAGAACAGATATTTCGGATCCCTTTGAAGACTATAGGGCCAAAGGAAATATCCTCCGATAGCAAAGAGAAAGAAGCTTTCTGAGAAACTTCTTTGTGTTCTGTGAAATCATCTCACAGAGTTACAGCTTTCTCCTCAAGAAGCCTTTCGCTAAGACAGTTCTTGTGGAATTGGCAAAGTGATATTTGGAAGCCCTTAGAGGGCTATGGTGAAAAAGGAAATATCCTCAGATGAAATCTGGAAAGAAGCTTTCTGAGAAACTGCTTAGTGTTCTGTAAATTCATCTCACAGAGTTACATCTGTATTTCGTGGATCTCTTTGCTAGCCTTATTTCTGTGGAATCTGAGAACAGATAATTCGGATCCCTTTGAAGACTATATGGCCAAAGCAAAATATCCTCTGATAACAAAGAGAAAGAAGCTTTCTGAGAAACTTCTCTGTGTTCTGTGAAATCATCTCACAGAGTTACAGCTTTCCCCTCAAGAAGCCTTCCGCTAAGACAGTTCTTGTGGAATTGGCAAAGTGATATTTGAAAGCCCATAGAGGGCTATGTTGAGAAAGGAAATATCTTCAGATGAAATCTGGAAAGAAGCTTTCTGAGAAACTGCTTAGTGTTCTGTTAATTCATCTCACAGAGTTACATCTGTATTTCGTGGATCTCTTCGCTAGCCTTATTTCTGTGGTATCTGAGAACAGATATTTCGGATCCCTTTGAAGACCATAGGGCCAAAGGAAATATCCTCCGATAACAAAGAGAAAGAAGCTTTCTGAGAAACTTCTTTGTGTTCCGTGAAATCATCTCACAGAGTTACAGCTTTCTCCTCAAGAAGCCTTTCGCTAAGACAGTTCTTGTGGAATTGGCAAAGTGATATTTGGAAGCCCATAGAGGGCTATGGTGAAAAAGGAAATATCCTCCGATGAAATCTGGAAATAAGCTTTCAGAGAAACTGCTTAGTGTTCTGTTAATTCATCTCACAGAGTTACATCTGTATTTCGTGGATCTCTTTGCTAGCCTTATTTCTGTGGAATCTGACAACAGATATTTCGGATCCCTTTGAAGACCATAGGGCCGAAAGAAATATCCTCCGATAACAAATAGAAAGAAGCTTTCTGAGAAACTTCTTTGTGTTCTGTGAAATCAGCTCACAGAGTTACAGCTTTCCCCTCAAGAAGCCTTTCGCTAAGACAGTTCTTGGGGAATAGGCAAAGTGATATTGGGAAGCCCATAGAGGGCAATGGTGAAAAAGGAAATATCCTCAGATGAAATCTGGAAAGAAGCTTTCTGAGAAACTGCTTAGTGTTCTGTTAATTCATCTCACAGAGTTACATCTGTATTTCTTGGATCTCTTTGCTATCCTTATTTCTGTGGAATATGAGAACAGATATTTCGTATCCCTTTGAAGACCATAGGGCCAAAGGAAATATCCTCCGATAACAAAGAGAAAGAAGCTTACTGAGAAACTTCTTTGTGTTCCGTGAAATCATCTCACGGAGTTTCAGCTTTCCCCTCAAGAATCCTTTCGCTAAGACAGTTCTTGTGGAATTGGCAAAGTGATATTTGGAAGCCCATAGAGGGCTATGGTGAAAGAGGAAATATCCTCAGATGAAATATGGAAAGAAGCTTTCTGAGAATCTGCTTAGTGTTCTGTTAATTCATCTCACAGAGTTACATCTGTATTTCGTGGATCTCTTTGCTAGCCTTATTTCTGTGGAATCTGAGAACAGATATTTCGGATCCCTTTGAAGACTATACGGCCAAAGGAAATATCCTCCGATAACAAAGAGAAAGAAGCTTTCTGAGAAACTTCTTTGTGTTCTGTGAAATCATCTCACAGAGTTACAGCTTTCCTCTCAAGAAGCCTTCCGCTAAGACAGTTCTTGTGGAATTTGCAAAGTGATATTTGAAAGCCCATAGAGGGCTATGTTGAGAAAGGAAATATCTTCAGATGAAATCTGGAAAGAAGCTTTCTGAGAAACTGCTTAGTGTTCTGTTAATTCATCTCACAGAGTTACATCTGTATTTCGTGGATCTCTTTGCTATCCTTATTTCTGTGGAAACTGAGAACAGATACTTCGGATCCCTTTGAAGACCATAGGGCCAAACGAAATATCCTCCGATAACAAAGAGAAAGAAGCTTTCTGAGAAACTTCTTTGTGTTCTCTGAAATCATCTCACAGAGTTACAGCTTTCCCGTCAAGAAGCCTTTCGCTAAGACAGTTCTTGTGGATTTGGCAAAGTGATATTGGGAAGCCCATAGAGGGCTATGGTGAAAAAGGAAATATCCTCCGATGAAATCTGAAAAGAAGCTTTCTGAGAAACTGCTTAGTGTTCTGTTAATTCATCTCACAGAGTTACATCTGTATTTCGAGGATCTCTTTGCTAGCCTTATTTCTGTGGAATCTGAGAACAGATATTTCGGATCCATTTGAAGACCATTGGGCCACAGGAAATATCCTCCGATAACAAACAGAAAGAAGCTTTCTGAAAAACTTCTTTGTGTTCTGTGAAATCATCTCACAGAGTTACAGCTTTCCCCTCAAGAAGCCTTTCGCTAAGACAGTTCTTGTGGAATTGGCGAAGTGATATTGGAAAGCCCATAGAGTTCTATGTTGAGAAAGGAAATATCCTCAGATGAAATCTGGAAAGAAGCTTTCTGAGAAACTGCTAAGTGTTCTGTTAATTCATCTCACAGAGTTATATCTGTATTTCGTGGATCTCTTTGCTAGCCTTATTTCTGTGGAATCTGAGAACAGATATTTCGGATTCCTTTGAAGACTATAGGGCCAAGGAAATATCCTCCGATAACAAAGAGAAAGAAGCTTTCTGAGAAACTTCTTTGTTTTCTGTGAAATCATGTCACAGAGTTACAGCTTTCCCCTCAAGAAGCCTTTCACTAAGACAGTTCTTGTGGAATTGGCAAAGTGATTTTTGGAAGCCCGTAGAGGGCTATGGTGAAAAAGGAAATATCCTCAGATGAAATCTGGAAGGAAGCTTTCTGAGAATCTCCTTAGTGTTCTGTTAATTCCTCTCACAGAGTTACATCTGTATTTCGTGGATCCCTTTGCTAGCCTTATTTCTGTGGAATCTGAGAACAGATATTTCGGATCCCTTTGAAGACCATAGGGCCAAAGGAAATATTCTCCGATAACAAAGAGAAAGAAGCTTTCTGAGAAACTTCTTTGTGTTCTGTGAAATCATATAACAGAGTTAAAGCTTTCCCCTCAAGAAGCCTTTCGCTAAGACAGTTCTTGTGGAATTGGCAAAGTGATATTGGGAAGCCCATAGAGGGCTACGGTGAAAAAGGAAATATCCTCAGATGAAATCTGGAAAGAAGCTTTCTGAGAAACTGCTTAGTGTTCTGTTAATTCATCTCACAGAGTTACATCTGTATTTCGTGGATCTCTTTGCTAGCCTTCTTTCTGTGGAATCTGAGAACAGATATTTCGGATCCCTTTGAAGAATATAGGGCCAAAGGAAATATCCTCCAACAACAAAGACAAAGAAGCTTTCTGAGAAACTTCTTTGTGTTCTGTGAAATCATCTCACAGAGTTACAGCTTTCTACTCAAGAAGCCTTTCGCTAAGACAGTTCTTGTGGAATTGGCAAAGTGATATTTGGAAGCCCATAGAGGGCTATGGTGAAAAAGGAAATATCCTCAGAAGTTATCTTTAAAGAAGCTTTCTGAGAAACTGCTTAGTGTTCTGTTAATTCATCTCACAGAGTTACATCTGTATTTCGAGGATCTCTTTGCTAGCCTTATTTCTGTGGAATCTGAGTAGAGATAATTCGGATCACTCTGAAGACCATAGGGCCAAAGGAAATATCGTCTGATAACAAAGAGAAAGAAGCTTTCTGAGAAACTTCTTTGTGTTCTGTGAAATCATCTCACAGAGTTACAGCTTTCCCCTCAAGAAGCCTTACGCTGAGACAGTTCTTGTGGAATTGGCAAAGTGATATTTGGAAGCCCATAGAGGGCTATGGTGAAAAAGGAAATATCAACAGATGAAATCTGGAAAGAAGATTTCTGAGAAACTGCTTAGTGTTCTGTTAATTCATCTCACAGAGTTTCATCTGTATTTCGTGGATCTCTTTGCTGGCCTTATTTCTGTGGAATCTGAGAACAGATATTTCGGATCCCTTTGAAGACTATAGGGCCAAAGGAAATATCCTCCGATAACACAGAGAAAGAAGCTTCCTGAAAAACTTCTTTGTGTTCTGTGAAATCATCTCACAGAGTTACAGGTTTCCCCTCAACAAGCCTTTTGATAAGGCAGTTCTTGTGGAATTGGTAAAGTGATATTTGGAAGCCCGTAGAGGGCTATGGTGAAAAAGGAAATATCGTCAGATGAAATCTGGAAAGAAGCTTTTTGAGAATCTGCTTAGTGTTCTGTTAATTCATCTAACAGAGTTACATCTGTATTTCGTGGATCTCTTTGCTAGCCTTATTTCTGTGGAATCTGAGAACAGATATTTCGGATCCCTTTGAAGACTATAGGGCCAAAGGAAATATCCTCCGATAGCAAAGAGAAAGAAGCTTTCTGAGAAACTTCTTTGTGTTCTGTGAAATCATCTCACAGAGTTACAGCTTTCTCCTCAAGAAGCCTTTCGCTAAGACAGTTCTTGTGGAATTGGCAAAGTGATATTTGGAAGCCCTTAGAGGGCTATGGTGAAAAAGGAAATATCCTCAGATGAAATCTGGAAAGAAGCTTTCTGAGAAACTGCTTAGTGTTCTGTAAATTCATCTCACAGAGTTACATCTGTATTTCGTGGATCTCTTTGCTAGCCTTATTTCTGTGGAATCTGAGAACAGATAATTCGGATCCCTTTGAAGACTATATGGCCAAAGCAAAATATCCTCTGATAACAAAGAGAAAGAAGCTTTCTGAGAAACTTCTTTGTGTTCTGTGAAATCATCTCACAGAGTTACAGCTTTCCCTTCAAGAAGCCTTTCGCTAAGACAGTTCTTGTGGAATTGGAAACGTGATATTTGGAAGCCCATAGTGGGCTACGGTGAAAAAGGAAATATCCTCAGATGAAATCTGGAAAGAAGCTTTCTGAGAAACTGCTTAGTGTTCTGTTAATTCATCTCACAGAGTTACATCTGTATTTCGAGGATCTCTTTGCTAGCCTTATTTCTGTGGAATCTGAGAACAGATATTTCGGAACCATTTGAAGACCGTAGGGCCAAACGAAATATCCTCCGATAACAAAGAGAAAGAAGCTTTCTGAGAAACTTCTTTGTGTTCTGTGAAATCATCTCACAGAGTTACATCTTTCCCCTCAAGAAGCCTTTCGCTAAGACAGTTCTTCTGGAATTGGCAAAGTGATATTTGGAAGCCCATAGAGGGCTATGGTGAAAAAGGAAATATCTTCAGATGAAATCTGGAAAGAAGCTTTCTGAGAAACTGCTTAGTGTTCTGTTAATTCATCTCACAGAGTTACATCTGTATTTCGTGGATCTCTTTGCTATCCTTATTTCTGTGGAAACTGAGAACAGATACTTCGGATCCCTTCGAAGACCATAGGGCCAAACGAAATATCCTCCGATAACAAAGAGAAAGAAGCTTTCTGAGAAACTTCTCTGTGTTCTGTGAAATCATCTCACAGAGTTACAGATTTCCCCTCAAGAAGCCTTTCGCTAAGACAGTTCTTGTGGAATTGGAAAAGTGATATTTGAAAGCCCATAGAGGGCTATGTTGAGAAAGGAAATATCTTCAGATGAAATCTGGAAAGAAGCTTTCTGAGAAACTGCTTAGTGTTCTGTTAATTCATCTCACAGAGTTACATCTGTATTTCGTGGATCTCTTTGCTATCCTTATTTCTGTGGAATCTGAGAACAGATATTTCGGATCCCTTTGAAGACCATAGGGCCAAAGGAAATATCCTCCGATAACAAACAGAAAGAAGCTTTCGGAGAAACTTCTTTGTGTTCTGTGAAATCATCTCACAGAGTTACAGCTTTCCTCTCAAGAAGCCTTTCGCTAGGACAGTTCTTGTGGAATTGGCAAAGTGATATTTGGAAGCCCCTAGAGGGCTATGGTGAAAAAGGAAATATCCTCAGATGAAATCTGGAAAGAAGCTCTCTGAGAAACTGCTTAGTGTTCTGTTAATTCATCTCACAGAGTTACATCTGTATTTCGTGGATCTCTTTGCTAGCATTATTTCTGTGGAATCTGAGAACAGATATTTCTGATCCGTTTGAAAACTAGAGGGCCAAAGGAAATATCCTCCGATAACAAAGAGAAAGAAGCTTTCTGGGAAACTTCTTTGTGCTCTGTAAAATCATCTCACAGAGTTACAGCTTGCCCCTCAAGAAGCCTTTCGCTAAGACAGTTCTTGAGGAATTGGCAAAGTGATATTTGGAAGCCCGTAGAGGGCTATGGTGAAAAAGGAAATATCCTCAGATGAAAAATGGAAAGAAGCTTTCTGAGAAACTGCTTAGTGTTCTGTTAATTCATCTCACAGAGTTACATCTGTATTTCGTGGATCTCTTTGCTAGCCTTATTTCTGTGGAATCTGAGAACAGATATTTCGGATCCCATTGAAGACTATAGGGCCAAACGAAATATCCTCCGATAACAAAGAGAAAGAATCTTTCTGAGAAACTTCTTTGTGTTCTCTGAAATCATCTCACAGAGTTACAGCTTTCCCGTCAAGAAGCCTTTCGCTAAGACAGTTCTTGTGGATTTGGCAAAGTGATATTGGGAAGCCCATAGTGGGCTATGGTGAAAAAGGAAATATCCTCCGATGAAATCTGAAAAGAAGCTTTCTGAGAAACTGCTTAGTGTTCTGTTAATTCATCTCACAGAGTTACATCTGTATTTCGAGGATCTCTTTGCTAGCCTTATTTCTGTGGAATCTGAGAACAGATATTTCGGATCCATTTGAAGACCATTGGGCCACAGGAAATATCCTCCGATAACAAACAGAAAGAAGCTTTCTGAAAAACTTCTTTGTGTTCTGTGAAATCATCTCACAGAGTTACAGCTTTCCCCTCAAGAAGCCTTTCGCTAAGACAGTTCTTGTGGAATTGGCGAAGTGATATTGGAAAGCCCATAGAGTTCTATGTTGAGAAAGGAAATATCCTCAGATGAAATCTGGAAAGAAGCTTTCTGAGAAACTGCTAAGTGTTCTGTTAATTCATCTCACAGAGTTATATCTGTATTTCGTGGATCTCTTTGCTAGCCTTATTTCTGTGGAATCTGAGAACAGATATTTCGGATTCCTTTGAAGACTATAGGGCCAAGGAAATATCCTCCGATAACAAAGAGAAAGAAGCTTTCTGAGAAACTTCTTTGTTTTCTGTGAAATCATGTCACAGAGTTACAGCTTTCCCCTCAAGAAGCCTTTCACTAAGACAGTTCTTGTGGAATTGGCAAAGTGATTTTTGGAAGCCCGTAGAGGGCTATGGTGAAAAAGGAAATATCCTCAGATGAAATCTGGAAGGAAGCTTTCTGAGAATCTCCTTAGTGTTCTGTTAATTCCTCTCACAGAGTTACATCTGTATTTCGTGGATCCCTTTGCTAGCCTTATTTCTGTGGAATCTGAGAACAGATATTTCGGATCCCTTTGAAGACCATAGGGCCAAAGGAAATATTCTCCGATAACAAAGAGAAAGAAGCTTTCTGAGAAACTTCTTTGTGTTCTGTAAAATCATATAACAGAGTTAAAGCTTTCCCCTCAAGAAGCCTTTCGCTAAGACAGTTCTTGTGGAATTGGCAAAGTGATATTGGGAAGCCCATAGAGGGCTACGGTGAAAAAGGAAATATCCTCAGATGAAATCTGGAAAGAAGCTTTCTGAGAAACTGCTTAGTGTTCTGTTAATTCATCTCACAGAGTTACATCTGTATTTCGTGGATCTCTTTGCTAGCCTTCTTTCTGTGGAATCTGAGAACAGATATTTCGGATCCCTTTGAAGAATATAGGGCCAAAGGAAATATCCTCCAACAACAAAGACAAAGAAGCTTTCTGAGAAACTTCTTTGTGTTCTGTGAAATCATCTCACAGAGTTACAGCTTTCTACTCAAGAAGCCTTTCGCTAAGACAGTTCTTGTGGAATTGGCAAAGTGATATTTGGAAGCCCATAGAGGGCTATGGTGAAAAAGGAAATATCCTCAGAAGTTATCTTTAAAGAAGCTTTCTGAGAAACTGCTTAGTGTTCTGTTAATTCATCTCACAGAGTTACATCTGTATTTCGAGGATCTCTTTGCTAGCCTTATTTCTGTGGAATCTGAGTAGAGATAATTCGGATCACTCTGAAGACCATAGGGCCAAAGGAAATATCGTCTGATAACAAAGAGAAAGAAGCTTTCTGAGAAACTTCTTTGTGTTCTGTGAAATCATCTCACAGAGTTACAGCTTTCCCCTCAAGAAGCCTTACGCTGAGACAGTTCTTGTGGAATTGGCAAAGTGATATTTGGAAGCCCATAGAGGGCTATGGTGAAAAAGGAAATATCAACAGATGAAATCTGGAAAGAAGATTTCTGAGAAACTGCTTAGTGTTCTGTTAATTCATCTCACAGAGTTTCATCTGTATTTCGTGGATCTCTTTGCTGGCCTTATTTCTGTGGAATCTGAGAACAGATATTTCGGATCCCTTTGAAGACTATAGGGCCAAAGGAAATATCCTCCGATAACACAGAGAAAGAAGCTTCCTGAAAAACTTCTTTGTGTTCTGTGAAATCATCTCACAGAGTTACAGGTTTCCCCTCAACAAGCCTTTCGATAAGGCAGTTCTTGTGGAATTGGTAAAGTGATATTTGGAAGCCCGTAGAGGGCTATGGTGAAAAAGGAAATATCGTCAGATGAAATCTGGAAAGAAGCTTTCTGAGAATCTGCTTAGTGTTCTGTTAATTCATCTAACAGAGTTACATCTGTATTTCGTGGATCTCTTTGCTAGCCTTATTTCTGTGGAATCTGAGAACAGATATTTCGGATCCCTTTGAAGACTATAGGGCCAAAGGAAATATCCTCCGATAGCAAAGAGAAAGAAGCTTTCTGAGAAACTTCTTTGTGTTCTGTGAAATCATCTCACAGAGTTACAGCTTTCTCCTCAAGAAGCCTTTCGCTAAGACAGTTCTTGTGGAATTGGCAAAGTGATATTTGGAAGCCCTTAGAGGGCTATGGTGAAAAAGGAAATATCCTCAGATGAAATCTGGAAAGAAGCTTTCTGAGAAACTGCTTAGTGTTCTGTAAATTCATCTCACAGAGTTACATCTGTATTTCGTGGATCTCTTTGCTAGCCTTATTTCTGTGGAATCTGAGAACAGATAATTCGGATCCCTTTGAAGACTATATGGCCAAAGCAAAATATCCTCTGATAACAAAGAGAAAGAAGCTTTCTGAGAAACTTCTTTGTGTTCTGTGAAATCATCTCACAGAGTTACAGCTTTCCCTTCAAGAAGCCTTTCGCTAAGACAGTTCTTGTGGAATTGGAAACGTGATATTTGGAAGCCCATAGTGGGCTACGGTGAAAAAGGAAATATCCTCAGATGAAATCTGGAAAGAAGCTTTCTGAGAAACTGCTTAGTGTTCTGTTAATTCATCTCACAGAGTTACATCTGTATTTCGTGGATCTCTTAGCTAGCCTTATTTCTGTGGAATCTGAGAACAGATATTTCGGAACCATTTGAAGACCGTAGGGCCAAACGAAATATCCTCCGATAACAAAGAGAAAGAAGCTTTCTGAGAAACTTCTTTGTGTTCTGTGAAATCATCTCACAGAGTTACATCTTTCCCCTCAAGAAGCCTTTCGCTAAGACAGTTCTTCTGGAATTGGCAAAGTGGTATTTGGAAGCCCATAGAGGGCTATGGTGAAAAAGGAAATATCCTCAGAAGAAAAATGGAAAGAAGCTTTCTGACAAACTGCTTAGTGTTCTGTTAATTCATCTCACAGTGTTACATCTGTATTTCGTGGATCTCTTTGCTAGCCTTATTTCTGTGGAATCTGAGAACAGATATTTCGGAACCCTTTGAAGACTATAGGGCCAAACGAAATATCCTCCGATAACAAAGAGAAAGAAGCTTTCTGAGAAACTTCTTTGTGTTCTGTGAAATCATCTCACAGAGTTACAGCTTTCCCGTCAAGAAGCCTTTCGCTAAGACAGTTCTTGTGGAATTGGCAAAGTGATATTTGAAAGCCCGTAGAGGGCTATGGTGAAAAAGGAAATATCCTCAGATGAAATCTGGAAAGAAGCTTTCTGAGAAACTGCTTAGTGTTCTTTTAAGTCATTTCAGAGAGTTAAATCTGTATTTCGTGGTTCTCTTTGCTAGCCTTATTTCTGTGGAATCTGAGAACTGATATTTCGGTTCCCTTTAAAGACCATAGGGCCAAACGAAATATCCACCGATAACAAAGAGAAAGAAGCTTTCTGAGAAACTTCTTTGTGTTCTGTGAAATCATCTCACAGAGTTACAGCTTTCCCCTCAACAAGCCTTTCGCTAAGACAGTTCTTGTGGAATTGGCAAAGTGATATTTGGAAGCCCTTTGAGGGCTATGGTGAAAAAGGAAATATCCTCCGATGAAATCTGGAAAGAAGCTTTCTTAGGAACTGCTTAGTGTTCTGTAAATTCATCTCACAGAGTTACATCTGTATTTCGTGGATCTCTTTGCTAGCCTTATTTCTGTGGAATGTGAGAACAGATATTTCGGATCCCCTTGAAGACTATAGGACCAAAGGAAATATCCTCCGATAACAAAGACAAAGAAGCTTTCTGAGAAACTGCTTTGTGTTCTGTGAAATCATCTCACAGAGTTACAGCTTTCCCCTCAACAAGCCTTTCACTAAGACAGTTCTTGTGGAATTGGCAAAGTGATATTTGGAAGCCCAGAGAGGGCTATGGTGAAAAAGGAAATATCCTCAGATGAAATCTGGAAAGAAGCTTTCTGAGAAACTGCTTAGTGTTCTGTTAATTCATCTCACCGAGTTACATCTGTATTTCCTGGATCTCCTTGCTAGCCTTATTTCTGTGGAATCTGAGAACAGATATTTCAGATCCCTTTGAAGACTATATGGCCAAAGGATATATCCTCCCATAACAAAGAGAAAGAAGCTTTCTGACAAACTTCTTTGTGTTCTGTGCAATCATCTCACAGAGTTACATCTTTCCCCTCAAGAAGCCTTTCGCTAAGACAGTTCTTGTGGAATTGGCAAAGTAATATTTGGAAGCCCATAGAGTGCTATGGTGAAAAAGGAAATATCCTCAGATGAAATCTGGAAAGAAGCTTTCTGAGAAACTGCTTAGGGTTCTGTTAATTCATCTCACCGAGTTACGTCTGTATTTCGAGGATCTCTTTGCTAGCCTTATTTCGGTAGAATCTGAGAAGAGATATTTCGGATCCCTTTGAAGACTATAGGGCCAAAGGAAATATCCTCCGATAACAAACAGAAAGAAGCTTTCTGAGAAACTGCTTAGTGTTCTGTAAATTCATCTCACAGAGTTACATCTGTATTTCGTGGATCTCTTTGCTAGCATTTTTTCTGTGGAACCTGAGAACAGATATTTCGGATCCCCTCGAAGACTGTAGGGCCAAATGAAATATCCTCCGATAACAAAGACAGAGAAGCTTTCTGAGAAACTTCTTTGTGTTCTGTGAAATCATCTCACAGAGTTACAGCTTTCCACTCCACAAGACTTTCACTAAGACAGTTCTTGTGGAATTGGAAAAGTGATATTTGGAAGCCCAGAGAGGGCTATGGTGAAAAAGGAAATATCCTGAGATGAAATCTGGAAAGAAGCTTTCTGAGAAACTGCTTAGTGTTCTGTTAATTCCTCTCACCGAGTTACATCTGTATTTCCTGGATCTCCTTGCTAGCCTTATTTCTGTGGAATTGGAGAACATATATTTCGGATCCCTTTGAAGACAATATGGCCAAAGGAAATATGCTCCGATAACAAAGAGTAAGAAGCTTTCTGAGAAACTTCTTTGTGTTCTGTGAAATCATCTCACAGAGTTACAGCTTTCCCCTCAAGAAGCCTTTCGCTAAGACAGTTCATGTGGAATTGGCAAAGTGATATTTGGAAGCCCATAGAGGGCTATGGTGAAAAAGGAAATATCCTCAGATGAAATCTGGAAAGAAACTTTCTGAGAAACTGCTTAGTGTTCTGTTAATTCATCTCACAGAGTTACATCTGTGTTTCCTGGATCTCTTTGCTAGCCTTATTTCTGTGGAATCTGAGAACAGATATTTCGGATCCCTTTGAAGACCATAGAGCCAAACGAAATATCCTCCGATAACAAAGAGAAAGAAGCTTTCTGAGAAACTTCTTTGTGTTCTGTGAAATCATCTCACAGAGTTACAGCTTTCTCCTCAAGAAGCCTTTCGCTAAGACAGTTCTTGTGGAATTGGCAAAGTGATACTTGGAAGCCCATAGAGGGCTATGGTGAAAAAGGAAATATCCTCAGATGAAATCTGGAAAGAAGCTTTCTGACAAACTGCTTAGTGTTCTGTTAATACATCTCACAGAGTTACAACTGTATTTCGTGGATCTCTTTGGTAGACTTATTTCTGTGGATTCTGAGAACAGATAATTCGGATCCCTTTGAAGACGATAGGGCCAAAGGAAATAACCTCCATTAACAAAGAGAAAGAAGCTTTCTGAGAAACTTCTTTGTGTTCTGTGAAATCTTCTCACAGAGTTACACCCTTCCTCTCAACAAGCCTTTCGCTAAGGCAGTTCTTGTGGAATTGGCAAAGTGATATTTGGAAGCCAAGAGAGGGCTATGGTGAAAAAGGAAATATCCTCAGATGAAATCTGGAAAGAAGCTTTCTGAGAAACTGCTTAGTGTTCTGTTAATTCATCTCACAGAGTTTCATCTGTATTTCGTGGGTCTCTTTGCTAGCCTTATTTCTGTGGAATCTGAGAACAGATATTTCGGATCCCTCTGAAGACTATAGGGCCAAAGGAAATATCCTCCGATAACAAAGAGAAAGAAGGTTTCTGAGAAACTTCTTTGTGTTCTGTGAAATCATCTCACAGAGTTACAGCTTTCCCGTCAAGAAGCCTTTCGCTAAGACAGTTCTTGTGGAATTGGCAAAGTGATATTTGAAAGCCCATAGAGGGCTATGGTGAAAAAGGAAATATCCTCAGATGAAATCTGGAAAGAAGCTTTCTGAGAAACTGCTTAGTGTTCTTTTAAGTCATTTCCGAGAGTTAAATCTGTATTTCGTGGTTCTCTTTGCTAGCCTTATTTCTGTGGAATCTGAGAACAGATATTTCGGATCCCTTTGAAGACCATAGGGCCAAACGAAGTATCCACCGATAACAAAGAGAAAGAAGCTTTCTGAGAAACTTCTTTGTGTTCTGTGAAATCATCTCACAGAGTTACAGCTTTCCCCTCAACAAGCCTTTCACTAAGACAGTTCTTTTGGAATTGACAAAGTAATATTTGGCAGCCCAGAGAGGGCTATGGTGAAAAAGGAAATATCCTCAGATGAAATCTGGAAAGAAGCTTTCTGAGAAACTGCTTAGTGTTCTGTTAATTCATGTCACCGAGTTACATCTGTATTTCCTGGATCTCCTTGCTAGCCTTATTTCTGTGGAATCTGAGAACAGATATTTCGGATCCCTTTGAAGACTATATGGCCAAAGGAAATATCCTCCGATAACAAAGAGAAAGAAGCTTTCTGAGAAACTTCTTTGTGTTCTGTGAAATCATCTCACAGAGTTACAGCTTTCCCTTCAAGAAGCCTTTCGCTAAGACAGTTCTTGTGGAATTGGAAAAGTGATATTTGGAAGAACATAGAGGGCTACGGTGAAAAAGGAAATATCCTCAGATGAAATCTGGAAAGAAGCTTTCTGAGAAACTGCTTAGTGTTCTGTTAATTCATCTCACAGAGTTACATCTGTATTTCGTGGATCTCTTTGCTAGCCTTATTTCTGTGGAATCTGAGATCAGATATTTCGGAACCCTTTGAAGACCATAGGGCCAAACGAAATATCCTCCGATAACAAAGAGAAAGAAGCTTTGTGAGAAACTTCTTTGTGTTCTGTGAAATCATCTCACAGAGTTACAGCTTTCCCCTCAATTAGCCTTTCGCTAAGACAGTTCTTGTGGAATTGGCAAAGTGATATTTGGAAGCCCATAGAGGGCTATGGTGAAAAAGGAAATATCCTCAGATGAAAAATGGAAAGAAGCTTTCTGAGAATCTGCTTAGTGTTCTGTTAATTCATCTCACTGTGTTACATCTGTATTTCGTGGATCTCTTTGCTAGCCTCATTTCTGTGGAATCTGAGAACAGATATTTCGGATCCCTTTGAAGATTATAGGGCCAAAGGAAATATCCTCCGATAACAAAGACAAAGAAGCTTTCTGAGAAACTTCTTTGTGTTCTGTGAAATCATCTCACAGAGTTACAGCTTTCCCCTCAACAAGCCTTTCACTAAGACAGTTCTTGTTGGATTCGCAAAGTGATATTTGGAAGCCCAGAGAGGGCTATGGTGAAAAAGGAAATATCCTGAGATGAAATCTGGAAAGAAGCTTTCTGAGAAACTGCTTAGTGTTCTGTTAATTCATCTCACCGAGTTACATCTGTATTTCCTGGATCTCCTTGCTAGCGTTATTTCTGTGGAATCTGAGAACAGATATTTCGGATCCCTTTGAAGACTATATGGCCAAAGGAAATATCCTCCGATAACAAAGAGAAAGAAGCTTTCTGAGAAACTTCTTTGTGTTCTGTGAAATCATCTCACAGAGTTACAGCTTTCCCCTCAAGAAGCCTTTCGCTAAGACAGTTTTTGTGGAATTGGCAAAGTGATATTTGGAAGCCCATAGAGGGCTATGGTGAAAAAGGAAATATCCTCCGATGAAATCTGGAAAGAAGGTTTCTGAGAAACTGGTTGGTGTTCTGTTAATTCATCTCACAGAGTTACATCTGTATTTCCTGGATCTCTTTGCTAGCGTTATTTCTGTGGAATCTGAGAACAGATATTTCGGATCCCTTTGAAGACCATAGAGCCAAACGAAATATCCTCCAATAACAAAGAGAAAGAAGCTTTCTGAGAAACTTCTTTGTGTTCTGTGAAATCATCTCACAGAGTTACAGCTTTCTCCTCAAGAAGCCTTTCGCTAAGACAGTTCTTGTGGAATTGGCAAAGTGATATTTGGAAGCCCATAGAGGTCTATGGTGAAAAAGGAAATATCCTCAGATGAAATCTGGAAAGAAGCTTTCTGACAAACTGCTTAGTGTTCTGTTAATACATCTCACAGAGTTACAACTGTAGTTCGTGGATCTCTTTGCTAGCCTTATTTCTGTGGATTCTGAGAACAGATAATTCGGATCCCTTTGAAGACGATAGGGCCAAAGGAAATAACCTCCATTAACAAAGAGAAAGAAGCTTTCTGAGAAACTTCTTTGTGTTCTGTGAAATCTTCTCACAGAGTTACACCCTTCCTCTCAACAAGCCTTTCGCTAAGGCAGTTCTTGTGGAATTGGCAAAGTGATATTTGGAAGCCCAGAGAGGGCTAAGGTGAAAAAGGAAATATCCTCAGATGAAATCTGGAAAGAAGCTTTCTGAGAAACTGCTTAGTGTTCTGTTAATTCATCTCACCGAGTTACATCTGTATTTCGTGGATCTCTTTGGTAGCCTTATTTCTGTGGAATCTGAGAACAGATATTTAGGATCCCTTGGAAGACTATAGGGCCAAAGGAAATATCCTTCGATAACAAAGAGAAAGAAGCTTTCTGAGAAAATTCTTTGTGTTCTGTGAAATCATCTCACAGAGTTACAGCTTTCCCGTCAAGAAGCCTTTCGCTAAGACAGTTCTTGTGGAATTGGCAAAGTGATATTTGAAAGCCCGTAGAGGGCTATGGTGAAAAAGGAAATATCCTCAGATGAAATCTGGAAAGAAGCTTTCTGAGAAACTGCTTAGTGTTCTTTTAAGTCATTTCAGAGAGTTAAATCTGTATTTCGTGGTTCTCTTTGCTAGCCTTATTTCTGTGGAATCTGAGAACAGATATTTCGGTTCCCTTTAAAGACCATAGGGCCAAACGAAATATCCACCGATAACAAAGAGAAAGAAGCTTTCTGAGAAACTTCTTTGTGTTCTGTGAAATCATCTCACAGAGTTACAGCTTTCCCCTCAACAAGCCTTTCGCTAAGACAGTTCTTGTGGAATTGGCAAAGTGATATTTGGAAGCCCTTAGAGGGCTATGGTGAAAAAGGAAATATCCTCCGATGAAATCTGGAAAGAAGCTTTCTTAGGAACTGCTTAGTGTTCTGTAAATTCATCTCACAGAGTTACATCTGTATTTCGTGGATCTCTTTGCTAGCCTTATTTCTGTGGAATGTGAGAACAGATATTTCGGATCCCCTTGAAGACTATAGGGCCAAAGGAAATATCCTCCGATAACAAAGACAAAGAAGCTTTCTGAGAAACTGCTTTGTGTTCTGTGAAATCATCTCACAGAGTTACAGCTTTCCCCTCAACAAGCCTTTCACTAAGACAGTTCTTGTGGAATTGGCAAAGTGATATTTGGAAGCCCAGAGAGGGCTATGGTGAAAAAGGAAATATCCTCAGATGAAATCTGGGAAGAAGCTTTCTGAGAAACTGCTTAGTGTTCTGTTAATTCATCTCACCGAGTTACATCTGTATTTCCTGGATCTCCTTGCTAGCCTTATTTCTGTGGAATCTGAGAACAGATATTTCAGATCCCTTTGAAGACTATATGGCCAAAGGATATATCCTCCCATAACAAAGAGAAAGAAGCTTTCTGACAAACTTCTTTGTGTTCTGTGCAATCATCTCACTGAGTTACATCTTTCCCCTCAAGAAGCCTTTCGCTAAGACAGTTCTTGTGGAATTGGCAAAGTAATATTTGGAAGCCCATAGAGTGCTATGGTGAAAAAGGAAATATCCTCAGATGAAATCTGGAAAGAAGCTTTCTGAGAAACTGCTTAGTGTTCTGTTAATTCATCTCACCGAGTTACGTCTGTATTTCGAGGATCTCTTTGCTAGCCTTATTTCTGTAGAATCTGAGAAGAGATATTTCGGAACCCTTTGAAGACCATAGTGCCAAACGAAATATCCTCCGATAACAAACAGAAAGAAGCTTTCTGAGAAACTGCTTAGTGTTCTGTAAATTCATCTCACAGAGTTACATCTGTATTTCGTGGATCTCTTTGCTAGCATTTTTTCTGTGGAACCTGAGAACAGATATTTCGGATCCCCTCGAAGACTGTAGGGCCAAATGAAATATCCTCCGATAACAAAGACAGAGAAGCTTTCTGAGAAACTTCTTTGTGTTCTGTGAAATCATCTCACAGAGTTACAGCTTTCCCCTCCACAAGACTTTCACTAAGACAGTTCTTGTGGAATTGGAAAAGTGATATTTGGAAGCCCAGAGACTGCTATGGTGAAAAAGGAAATATCCTGAGATGAAATCTGGTAAGAAGCTTTCTGAGAAACTGCTTAGTGTTCTGTTAATTCCTCTCACCGAGTTACATCTGTATTTCCTGGATCTCCTTGCTAGCCTTATTTCTGTGGAATTGGAGAACATATATTTTGGATCCCTTTGAAGACAATATGGCCAAAGGAAATATGCTCCGATAACAAAGAGAAAGAAGCTTTCTGAGAAACTTCTTTGTGTTCTGTGAAATCATCTCACAGAGTTACAGCTTTCCCCTCAAGAAGCCTTTCGCTAAGACAGTTCATGTGGAATTGGCAAAGTGATATTTGGAAGCCCATAGAGGGCTATGGTGAAAAAGGAAATATCCTCAGATGAAATCTGGAAAGAAGCTTTCTGAGAAACTGCTTAGTGTTCTGTTAATTCATCTCACAGAGTTACATCTGTGTTTCCTGGATCTCTTTGCTAGCCTTATTTCTGTGGAATCTGAGAACAGATATTTCGGATCCCTTTGAAGACCATAGAGCCAAATGAAATATCCTCCGATAACAAAGAGAAAGAAGCTTTCTGAGAAACTTCTTTGTGTTCTGTGAAATCATCTCACAGAGTTACAGCTTTCTCCTCAAGAAGCCTTTCGCTAAGACAGTTCTTGTGGAATTGGCAAAGTGATATTTGGAAGCCCATAGAGGGCTATGGTGAAAAAGGAAATATCCTCAGATGAAATCTGGAAAGAAGCTTTCTGACAAACTGCTTAGTGTTCTGTTAATACATCTCACAGAGTTACAACTGTATTTCTTGGATCTCTTTGGTAGACTTATTTCTGTGGATTCTGAGAACAGATAATTCGGATCCCTTTGAAGACGATAGGGCCAAAGGAAATAACCTCCATTAACAAAGAGAAAGAAGCTTTCTGAGAAACTTCTTTGTGTTCTGTGAAATCTTCTCACAGAGTTACACCCTTCCTCTCAACAAGCCTTTCGCTAAGGCAGTTCTTGTGGAATTGGCAAAGTGATATTTGGAAGCCAAGAGGGGGCTATGGTGAAAAAGGAAATATCCTGAGATGAAATCTGGAAAGAAGCTTTCTGAGAAACTGCTTAGTGTTCTGTTAATTCATCTCACAGAGTTTCATCTGTATTTCGTGGGTCTCTTTGCTAGCCTTATTTCTGTGGAATCTGAGAACAGATATTTCGGATCCCTCTGAACACTATAGGGCCAAAGGAAATATCCTCCGATAACAAAGAGAAAGAAGGTTTCTGAGAAACTTCTTTGTGTTCTGTGAAATCATCTCACAGAGTTACAGCTTTCCCGTCAAGAAGCCTTTCGCTAAGACAGTTCTTGTGGAATTGGCAAAGTGATATTTGAAAGCCCATAGAGGGCTATGGTGAAAAAGGAAATATCCTCAGATGAAATCTGGAAAGAAGCTTTCTGAGAAACTGCTTAGTGTTCTTTTAAGTCATTTCCGAGAGTTAAATCTGTATTTCGTGGTTCTCTTTGCTAGCCTTATTTCTGTGGAATCTGAGAACAGATATTTCGGATCCCTTTGAAGACATTAGGGCCAAACGAAGTATCCACCGATAACAAAGAGAAAGAAGCTTTCTGAGAAACTTCTTTGTGTTCTGTGAAATCATCTCACAGAGTTACAGCTTTCCCCTCAACAAGCCTTTCACTAAGACAGTTCTTTTGGAATTGGCAAAGTGATATTTGGCAGCCCAGAGAGGGCTATGGTGAAAAAGGAAATATCCTCAGATGAAATCTGGAAAGAAGCTTTCTGAGAAACTGCTTAGTGTTCTGTTAATTCATCTCTCAGAGTTACATCTGTATTTCGTGGATCTCTTTGCTAGCCTTATTTCTGTGGAATCTGAGAACAGATATTTCGGAACCCTTTGAAGACCATAGGGCCAAACGAAATATCCTCCGATAACAAAGAGAAAGAAGCTTTGTGAGAAACTTCTTTGTGTTCTGTGAAATCATCTCACAGAGTTACAGCTTTCCCCTCAAGTAGCCTTTCGCTAAGACAGTTCTTGTGGAATTGGCAAAGTGATATTTGGAAGCTCATAGAGGGCTATGGTGAAAAAGGAAATATCCTCAGATGAAAAATGGAAAGAAGCTTTCTGAGAATCTGCTTAGTGTTCTGTTAATTCATCTCACAGTGTTACATCTGTATTTCGTGGATCTCTTTGCTAGCCTCATTTCTATGGAATCTGAGAACAGATATTTCGGATCCCTTTGAAGATTATAGGGCCAAAGGAAATATCCTCCGATAACAAAGACAAAGAAGCTTTCTGAGAAACTTCTTTGTGTTCTGTGAAATCATCTCACAGAGTTACAGCTTTCCCCTCAACAAGCCTTTCACTAAGACAGTTCTTGTTGGATTCGCAAAGTGATATTTGGAAGCCCAGAGAGGGCTATGGTGAAAAAGGAAATATCCTGAGATGAAATCTGGAAAGAAGCTTTCTGAGAAACTGCTTAGTGTTCTGTTAATTCATCTCACCGAGTTACATCTGTATTTCCTGGATCTCCTTGCTAGCGTTATTTCTGTGGAATCTGAGAACAGATATTTCGGATCCCTTTGAAGACTATATGGCCAAAGGAAATATCCTCCGATAACAAAGAGAAAGAAGCTTTCTGAGAAACTTCTTTGTGTTCTGTGAAATCATCTCACAGAGTTACAGCTTTCCCCTCAAGAAGCCTTTCGCTAAGACAGTTCTTGTGGAATTGGCAAAGTGATATTTGGAAGCCCATAGAGGGCTATGGTGAAAAAGGAAATATCCTCCGATGAAATCTGGAAAGAAGGTTTCTGAGAAACTGGTTGGTGTTCTGTTAATTCATCTCACAGAGTTACATCTGTATTTCCTGGATCTCTTTGCTAGCGTTATTTCTGTGGAATCTGAGAACAGATATTTCGGATCCCTTTGAAGACCATAGAGCCAAACGAAATATCCTCCGATAACAAAGAGAAAGAAGCTTTCTGAGAAACTTCTTTGTGTTCTGTGAAATCATCTCACAGAGTTACAGCTTTCTCCTCAAGAAGCCTTTCGCTAAGACAGTTCTTGTGGAATTGGCAAAGTGATATTTGGAAGCCCATAGAGGGCTATGGTGAAAAAGGAAATATCCTCAGATGAAATCTGGAAAGAAGCTTTCTGACAAATTGCTTAGTGTTCTGTTAATACATCTCACAGAGTTACAACTGTATTTCGTGGATCTCTTTGCTAGCCTTATTTCTGTGGATTCTGAGAACAGATAATTCGGATCCCTTTGAAGACGATAGGGCCAAAGGAAATAACCTCCATTAACAAAGAGAAAGAAGCTTTCTGAGAAACTTCTTTGTGTTCTGTGAAATCTTCTCACAGAGTTACACCCTTCCTCTCAACAAGCCTTTCGCTAAGGCAGTTCTTGTGGAATTGGCAAAGTGATATTTGGAAGCCAAGAGGGGGCTATGGTGAAAAAGGAAATATCCTGAGATGAAATCTGGAAAGAAGCTTTCTGAGAAACTGCTTAGTGTTCTGTTAATTCATCTCACAGAGTTTCATCTGTATTTCGTGGGTCTCTTTGCTAGCCTTATTTCTGTGGAATCTGAGAACAGATATTTCGGATCCCTCTGAACACTATAGGGCCAAAGGAAATATCCTCCGATAACAAAGAGAAAGAAGGTTTCTGAGAAACTTCTTTGTGTTCTGTGAAATCATCTCACAGAGTTACAGCTTTCCCGTCAAGAAGCCTTTCGCTAAGACAGTTCTTGTGGAATTGGCAAAGTGATATTTGAAAGCCCATAGAGGGCTATGGTGAAAAAGGAAATATCCTCAGATGAAATCTGGAAAGAAGCTTTCTGAGAAACTGCTTAGTGTTCTTTTAAGTCATTTCCGAGAGTTAAATCTGTATTTCGTGGTTCTCTTTGCTAGCCTTATTTCTGTGGAATCTGAGAACAGATATTTCGGATCCCTTTGAAGACATTAGGGCCAAACGAAGTATCCACCGATAACAAAGAGAAAGAAGCTTTCTGAGAAACTTCTTTGTGTTCTGTGAAATCATCTCACAGAGTTACAGCTTTCCCCTCAACAAGCCTTTCACTAAGACAGTTCTTTTGGAATTGGCAAAGTGATATTTGGCAGCCCAGAGAGGGCTATGGTGAAAAAGGAAATATCCTCAGATGAAATCTGGAAAGAAGCTTTCTGAGAAACTGCTTAGTGTTCTGTTAATTCATCTCTCAGAGTTACATCTGTATTTCGTGGATCTCTTTGCTAGCCTTATTTCTGTGGAATCTGAGAACAGATATTTCGGAACCCTTTGAAGACCATAGGGCCAAACGAAATATCCTCCGATAACAAAGAGAAAGAAGCTTTGTGAGAAACTTCTTTGTGTTCTGTGAAATCATCTCACAGAGTTACAGCTTTCCCCTCAAGTAGCCTTTCGCTAAGACAGTTCTTGTGGAATTGGCAAAGTGATATTTGGAAGCTCATAGAGGGCTATGGTGAAAAAGGAAATATCCTCAGATGAAAAATGGAAAGAAGCTTTCTGAGAATCTGCTTAGTGTTCTGTTAATTCATCTCACAGTGTTACATCTGTATTTCGTGGATCTCTTTGCTAGCCTCATTTCTATGGAATCTGAGAACAGATATTTCGGATCCCTTTGAAGATTATAGGGCCAAAGGAAATATCCTCCGATAACAAAGACAAAGAAGCTTTCTGAGAAACTTCTTTGTGTTCTGTGAAATCATCTCACAGAGTTACAGCTTTCCCCTCAACAAGCCTTTCACTAAGACAGTTCTTGTTGGATTCGCAAAGTGATATTTGGAAGCCCAGAGAGGGCTATGGTGAAAAAGGAAATATCCTGAGATGAAATCTGGAAAGAAGCTTTCTGAGAAACTGCTTAGTGTTCTGTTAATTCATCTCACCGAGTTACATCTGTATTTCCTGGATCTCCTTGCTAGCGTTATTTCTGTGGAATCTGAGAACAGATATTTCGGATCCCTTTGAAGACTATATGGCCAAAGGAAATATCCTCCGATAACAAAGAGAAAGAAGCTTTCTGAGAAACTTCTTTGTGTTCTGTGAAATCATCTCACAGAGTTACAGCTTTCCCCTCAAGAAGCCTTTCGCTAAGACAGTTCTTGTGGAATTGGCAAAGTGATATTTGGAAGCCCATAGAGGGCTATGGTGAAAAAGGAAATATCCTCCGATGAAATCTGGAAAGAAGGTTTCTGAGAAACTGGTTGGTGTTCTGTTAATTCATCTCACAGAGTTACATCTGTATTTCCTGGATCTCTTTGCTAGCGTTATTTCTGTGGAATCTGAGAACAGATATTTCGGATCCCTTTGAAGACCATAGAGCCAAACGAAATATCCTCCGATAACAAAGAGAAAGAAGCTTTCTGAGAAACTTCTTTGTGTTCTGTGAAATCATCTCACAGAGTTACAGCTTTCTCCTCAAGAAGCCTTTCGCTAAGACAGTTCTTGTGGAATTGGCAAAGTGATATTTGGAAGCCCATAGAGGGCTATGGTGAAAAAGGAAATATCCTCAGATGAAATCTGGAAAGAAGCTTTCTGACAAATTGCTTAGTGTTCTGTTAATACATCTCACAGAGTTACAACTGTATTTCGTGGATCTCTTTGCTAGCCTTATTTCTGTGGATTCTGAGAACAGATAATTCGGATCCCTTTGAAGACGATAGGGCCAAAGGAAATAACCTCCATTAACAAAGAGAAAGAAGCTTTCTGAGAAACTTCTTTGTGTTCTGTGAAATCTTCTCACAGAGTTACACCATTCCTCTCAACAAGCCTTTTGCTAAGGCAGTTCTTGTGGAATTGGCAAAGTGATATTTGGAAGCCCAGAGAGGGCTATGGTGAAAAAGGAAATATCCTCAGATGAAATCTGGAAAGAAGCTTTCTGAGAAACTGCTTAGTGTTCTGTTAATTCATCTCACCGAGTTACATCTGTATTTCGTGGATCTCTTTGCTAGCCTTATTTCTGTGGAATCTGAGAACAGATATTTCGGATCCCTTGGAAGACTATAGGGCCAAAGGAAATATCCTTCGATAACAAAGAGAAAGAAGCTTTCTGAGAAAATTCTTTGTGTTCTGTGAAATCATCTCACCGAGTTAGAGCTTTCTACTTCAGAAGCCTTTCGCTAAGACAGTTCTTGTGGAATTGGCCAAGTGATATTTGGAAGCCCATAGAGGGCTATGGTGAAAAAGGAAATATCCTCAGATGAAATCTGGAAAGAAGCTTTCTGAGAAACTGCTTAGTGTTCTGTTAATTCATCTCACAGAGTTTCAACTGTATTTCGTGGATCTCTTTGGTGGCCTTATTTCTGTGGATTCTGAGAACAGATAATTCGGATCCCTTTGAAGAAGATAGGGCCAAAGGAAATATCCTCCACTAACAAAGAGAAAGAAGCTTTCTGAGAAACTTCTTTGTGTTCTGTGAAATCTTCTCACAGAGTTACACCTTTCCTTTCAACAAGCCTTTGGCTAAGACAGTTCTTGTGGAATTGGAAAAGTGATATTTGGAAGCCCATAGAGGGCTATGGTGAAAAAGGAAATATCCTCAGTTGAAATCTGGAAAGAAGCTTTCTGAGAAACTGCTTAGTGTTCTGTTAATTCATCTCACCGAGTTACATCTGTATTTCGTGTATCTCTTTGCTAGCCTTATTTCTGTGGAATCTGAGAACAGATATTTCGGATCCCTTTGAAGACTATAGGGCCAAAGGAAATATCCTCCGATAACAAAGAGAAAGAAGCTTTCTGAGAAACTTCTTTGTGTTCTGTGAAATCATCTCACAGAGTTACACCTTTCCCCTCAAGAAGCCTTTCGCTAAAACAGTTCTTGTGGAATTGGCAAAGTGATATTGGGAAGCCCATAGAGGGCTATTTTGAAAAAGGAAATATCCTCAGATGAAACCTGGAAAGAATCTTTCTGAGAAACTGCTTAGTGTTCTGCTAATTCATCTCACAGAGGTACATCTGTATTGCTTTGATCTCTTTGCTAGCCTTATTTCTGTGGAATCTGAGAACAGATATTTCGGATCCCTTTGAAGACTATAGGGCCAAAGGAAATATCCTCCGATAACAAAGAGAAAGAAGCTTTCTGAGAAACTTCTCTGTGTTCTGTGAAATCATCTCACAGAGTTACAGCTTTCCCCTCAAGAAGCCTTTCGCTAAGACAGTTCTTGTGGAATTGGCAACGTGATATTTGGAAGCCCATAGAGGGCTATGGTGAAAAAGGAAATATCCTCAGATGATGTCTTTAAAGAAGGTTTCTGAGAAACTGCTTAGTGTTCTATTAATTCATCTCACAGAGTTACATCTGTATTTCGAGGATCTCTTTGCTAGCCTTATTTCTGTGGAATCTGAGTACAGATATTACGGATCCCTTTGAAGATCATAGGGCGAAAGGAAATATCGTCCGATAACAAAGAGAAAGAAGCTTTCTGAGAAACTTCTTTGTCTTCTGTGAAATCATCTCACAGAGTTACACCTTTCCCCTTAAGAAGCCTTACGCTAAGACAGTTCTTGTGGAATTGGCAAAGTGATATTTGGAAGCCCATAGAGGGCTATGGTGAAAAAGGAAATATCCCCCGATGAAATCTGGAAAGAAGGTTTCTGAGAAACTGGTTAGTGTTCTGTTAATTCATCTCACAGAGTTACATCTGTATTTCCTGGATCTCTTTGCTAGCCTTATTTCTGTGGAATCTGAGAACAGATATTTCGGATCCCTTTGAAGACTATAGGGCCAAACGAAATATCCTCCGATAACAAAGAGAAAGAAGCTTTCTGAGAAACTTCTTTGTGTTCTGTGAAATCATCTCACAGAGTTACAGCTTTCTCCTCAAGAAGCCTTTCGCTAAGACAGTTCTTGTGGAATTGGCAAAGTGATATTTGGAAGCCCATAGAGGGCTATGGTGATAAAGGAAATATCCTCAGATGAAATCTGGAAAGAAGCTTTCTGAGAAACTGCTTAGTGTTCTGTTAATTCATCTCACAGAGTTACATCTGTATTTCGTGGATCTCTTTGCTAGCCTTATGTCTATGGAGTCTGAGAAGAGATATTTCAGATCCCTTTGAAGACTATAGGGCCAAAGGAAATATCCTCTGATAACAAAGAGAAAGAAGGTTTCTCAGAAACTTCTTTGTATTCTGTGAAATCATCTCACAGCGTTACAGCTTTCCCCTCAAGAAGCCTTTAGCTAAGACAGTTCTTGTGGAATTGGCAAAGTGATATTTGGAAGCCCATAGAGGGCTATGGTGAAAAAGGAAATATCGTCAGATGAAATCTGGAAAGAAGCTTTCTGAGAATCTGCTTAGTGTTCTGTTAATTCATCTGACAGAGTTACATCTGTATTTCGTGGATCTCTTTGCTAGCCTTATTTCTGTGGAATCTGAGAACAGATATTTCGGATCCCTTTGAAGACTATAGGGCCAAAGGAAATATCCTCCGATAACAAAGAGAAAGAAGCTTTCTGAGAAACTTCTTTGTGTTCTGTGAAATCATCTCACAGAGTTACAGCTTTCTCCTCAAGAAGCCTTTCGCTAAGACAGTTCTTGTGGAATTGGCAAAGTGATATTTGGAAGCCCTTAGAGGGCTATGGTGAAAAAGGAAATATCCTCAGATGATATCTTTAAAGAAGCTCTGAGAAACTGCTTAGTGTTCTATTAATTCATCTCACAGAGTTGCATCTGTATTTCGAGGATCTCTTTGGTAGCCTTATTTCTGTGGAATCTGAGTACAGATATTTCGGATCCCTATGAAGACCATAGGGCAAAAGGAAATATCGTCCGATAACAAAGAGAAAGAAGCTTTCTGAGAAACTTCTTTGTGTTCTGTGAAATCAGCTCACAGAGTTACAGCTTTCCCCTCAAGAAGCCTTTCGCTAAGACAGTTCTTGTGGAATTGGCAAAGTGATATTTGGAAGCCCATAGAGGGCTATGGTGAAAAAGGAAATATCCTCCGATGAAATCTGGAAAGAAGGTTTCTGAGAAACTGCTTCGTGTTCTGTTAATTCATCTCACAGAGTTACATCTGTATTTCGTGGATGTCTTTGCTAGCCTTATTTCTGTGGAATCTGAGAACAGATATTTCGGATCCCTTTGAAGACCATAGGGCCAAACGAAATATCCTCCGATAACAAAGAGAAAGAAGCTTTCTGAGAAACTTCTTTGTGTTCTGTGAAATCATCTCACAGTGTTACACCTTTCCCCTCAAGAAGCCTTTCGCTAAGACAGTTCTTGTGGAATTGGCAAAGTGATATTTGGAAGCCCTTAGAGGGCTATGGTGAAAAAGGAAATATCCTCAGATGAAATCTGGAAAGAAGCTTTCTGAGAAACGGCTTAGTGTTCTGTTAATTCATCTCACAGAGTTACATCTGTATTTCGTGGATCTCTTTGCTAGCCTTATTTCTGTGGAATCTGAGAACAGATATTTCGGATCCCTTTGAAGACTATAGGGCCAAAGGAAATATCCTCCGATAACAAAGAGAAAGAAGCTTTCTGAGAAACTTCTTTGTGTTCTGTGAAATCATCTCACAGAGTTACAGCTTTCTCCTCAAGAAGCCTTTCACTAAGACAGTTCTTGTGGAATTGGCAAAGTGATATTTGGAAGCCCTTAGAGGGCTATGGTGAAAAAGGAAATATCCTCAGATGATATCTTTAAAGAAGCTTTCTGAGAAACTGCTTAGTGTTCTATTAATTCATCTCACAGAGTTACATTTGTATTTCGAGTATCTCTTTGATAGCCTTATTTCTGAGGAATCTGAGTACAGATATTTCGGATCCCTTTGAAGACCATAGGGCCAAAGGAAATATCGTCCGATAAAAAAGAGAAAGAAGCTTTCTGAGAAACTTCTTTGTGTTCTGTGAAATCATCTCACAGAGTTACAGCTTTCTCCTCAAGAAGCCTTTCGCTAAGACAGCTCTTGTGGAATTGGCAAAGTGATATTTGGAAGCCCTTAGAGGGCTATGGTGAAAAAGGAAATATCCTCAGATGATATCTTTAAAGAAGATTTCTGAGAAACTGCTTAGTGTTCTATTAATTCATCTCACAGAGTTACATCTGTAATTCGAGGATCTCTTTGCTAGCCTTATTTCTGTGGAATCTGAGTACAGATATTTCGGATCCCTTTGAAGACCATAGGGCCAAAGGAAATATCGTCCGATAAAAAAGAGAAAGAAGCTTTCTGAGAAACTTCTTTGTGTTCTGTGAAATCATCTCACAGAGTTACAGCTTTCCCCTCAAGAAGCCTTTCGCTAAGACAGTTCTTGTGGAATTGGCAAAGTGATATTTGGAAGCCCATAGAGGGCTATGGTGAAGAGGAAATATCCTCCGATGAAATCTGGAAAGAAGATTTCTGAGAAACTGCTTCGTGTTCTGTTAATTCATCTCACAGAGTTACATCTGTATTTCGTGGATGTCTTTGCTAGCCTTATTTCTGTGGAATCTGAGAACAGATATTTCGGATCCCTTTGAAGACCATAGGGCCAAACCAAATATCCTCCGATAACAAAGAGAAAGAAGCTTTCTGAGAAACTTCTTTGTGTTCTGTGAAATCATCTCACAGTGTTACACCTTTCCCCTCAAGAAGCCTTTCGCTAAGACAGTTCTTGTGGAATTGGCAAAGTGATATTTGGAAGCCCTTAGAGGGCTATGGTGAAAAAGGAAATATCCTCAGATGAAATCTGGAAAGAAGCTTTCTGAGAAACTGCTTAGTGTTCTGTTAATTCATTCACAGATTTACATCTGTATTTCGTGGATCTCTTTGCTAGCCTTATTTCTGTGGAATCTGAGAACAGATATTTCGGATCCCTTTGAAGACCATAGGGCCAAACGAAATATCCTCCGATAACAAAGAGAAAGAAGCTTTCTGAGAAACTTCTTTGTGTTCTCTGAAATCATCTCACAGAGTTACAGCTTTCCCCTCAAGAAGCCTTTCGCTAAGACAGTTCTTGTGGAATTGGCAAAGTGATATTTGGAAGCCCATAGAGGGCTATGGTGAAAAAGGAAATATCCTCCGATGAAATCTGGAAAGAAGGTTTCTGAGAAACTGCTTAGTGTTCTGTTAATTCATCTCACAGAGTTACATCTGTATTTCGTGGATCTCTTTGCTAGCCTTATTTCTGTGGAATCTGAGAACAGATATTTCAGATCCCTTTAATGACTATGGGGCCAAAGGAAATATCCTCTGATAACAAAGAGAAAGAAGCTTTCTGAGAAACTTCTTTGTGTTTTGTGAAATCATCGCACTGCGTTACAGCTTTCCCCTCAAGAAGCCTTTAGCTAAGACACTTCTTGTGGTATTGGCAAAGTGATATTTGGAAGCCCTGAGAGGGCTATGGTGAAAAAGGAAATATCCTCAGATGAAATCTGGAAAGAAGCTTTCTGAGAAACTGCTTCGTGTTCTGTTAATTCATCTCACAGAGTTACATCTGTATTTCGTGGATGTCTTTGCTAGCCTTATTTCTGTGGAATCTGAGAACAGATATTTCGGATCCCTTTGAAGACCATAGGGCCAAACGAAATATCCTCCGATAACAAAGAGAAAGAAGCTTTCTGAGAAACTTCTTTGTGTTCTGTGAAATCATTTCACAGTGTTACACCTTTCCCCTCAAGAAGCCTTTCGCTAAGACAGTTCTTGTGGAATTGGCAAAGTGATATTTGGAAGCCCTTAGAGGGCTATGGTGAAAAAGGAAATATCCTCAGATGAAATCTGGAAAGAAGCTTTCTGAGAAACTGCTTAGTGTTTGGTTAATTCATCTCACAGAGTTACATCTGTATTTCGTGGATCTCTTTGCTAGCCTTATTTCTGTGGAATCTGAGAACAGATATTTCGGATCCCTTTGAAGACCATAGGGCCAAACGAAATATCTTCCGATAACAAAGAGAAAGAAGCTTTCTGAGAAACTTCTTTGTGTTCTGTGAAATCATCTCACAGAGTTACAGCTTTCCCCTCAAGAAGCCTTTCGCTAAGACAGTTCTTGTGGAATTGGCAAAGTGATATTTGAAAGCCCAGAGAGGGCTATGGTGAAAAAGGAAATATCCTCCGATGAAATCTGGAAAGAAGCTTTCTGAGAAACTGCTTAGTGTTCTGTTAATTCATCTCACAGAGTTACATCTGTATTTCGTGGATCTCTTTGCTAGCCTTATTTCTGTGGAATCTGAGAACAGATATTTCGGATCCCTTTGAAGATCATAGGGCTAAACGAAATATCCTCCGATAACAAAGAGAAAGAAGCTTTCTGAGAAACTTCTTTGTGTTCTGTGAAATCATCTCACAGAGTTACAGCTTTCCCCTCAAGAAGCCTTTCGCTAAGACAGTTCTTCTGGAATTGGCAAAGTGATATTTGGAAGCCCCTAGAGGGCTATGGTGAAAAAGGAAATATCCTCAGATGAAATCTGGAAAGAAGCTTTCTGAGAATCTGCTTAGTGTTCTGTTAATTCATCTCACAGAGTTACATCTGTATTTCGTGGATCTCTTTGCTAGCCTTATTTCTGTGGAATCTGAGAACAGATATTTCGGATCCCTTTGAAGACTATAGGGCCAAAGGAAATAACCTCCGATAACAAAGAGAAAGAAGCTTTCTGAGAAACTTCTTTGTGTTCTGTGAAATCATCTCACAGAGTTACAGCTTTCTCTTTAAGAAGCCTTTTGCTAAGACAGTTCTTGTGGAATTGGGAAGGTGATATTTGGAAGCCCTTAGAGGGCTGTGGTGAAAAAGGAAATATCCTCCGATGAAATCTGGAAAGAAGGTTTCTGAGAAACTGCTTAGTGTTCTGTTAATTCATCTCACAGAGTTACATCTGTATTTCGTGGATCTCTTTGCAAGCCTTATTTCTGTGGAATCTGAGAACAGATATTTCGGATCCCTTTGAAGACTATAGGGCCAAAGGAAATGTCCTCCGATAACAAAGAGAAAGAAGCTTTGTGAGAAACTTCTTTGTGTTCTGTGAAATCATCTCACAGAGTTACAGCTTTCCCCTCAACAAGCCTTTCACTAAGACAGTTCTTGTGGAATTGGCAAAGTGATATTTGGAAGCCCAGAGAGGACTATGGTGAAAAAGGAAATATCCTCAGATGAAATCTGGAAAGAAGCTTTCTGAGAAACTGCTTAGTGTTCTGTTAATTCATCTCACCGAGTTACATCTGTATTTCCTGGATCTCCTTGCTAGCCTTATTTCTGTGGCATCTGAGAACAGATATTTCGGATCCCTTTGAAGACCATAGGGCCAAAGGAAATATCCTCCGATAACAAAGAGAAAGAAGCTTTCTGAGAAACTTCTTTGTGTTCTGTGAAATCATCTCACAGATTTACAGCTTTCCCCTCAAGAATCCTTTCGCTAAGACAGTTCTTGTGGAATTGGCAAAGTGATATTTGGAAGCCCATAGAGGGCTATGGTGAAAAAGGAAATATACTCATATGAAATCTGGAAAGAAGCTTTCTGAGAATCTCCTTAGTGTTCTGTTAATTCATCTCACAGAGTTACATCTGTATTTCGTGGATCTCTTTGCTAGCCTTATTTCTGTGGAATCTAAGAACAGATATTTCGGATCCCTTTGAAGACTATAGGGCCAAAGGAAATATCCTCCGATAACAAAGAGAAAGAAGCTTTCTGAGAAACTTTTCTGTGTTCTGTGAAATCATCTCACAGAGTTACAGTTTTCCCCTCAAGAACCCTTTCGCTAAGATGTTCTTGGGGAATTGGCAAAAAGATATTGGGAAGCCCATAGAGGGCTATGGTGAAAAAGAAAATATCCTCCGATGAAATCTGGAAAGAAGCTTTCTGAGAAACTGCTTAGTGTTCTGTTAATTCATCTCACAGAGTTACATCTGTATTTCGAGGATCTCTTTGCTAACCTTATTTCTGTGGAGTCTGAGGACAGATATTTCGGATCCCTTTGAAGACTATAGGGCCAAAGGAAATATCCTCCGATAACAAAGAGAAAGAAGCTTACTGTGAAACTTCTTTGTGTTCTGTGAAATCATCTCACAGAGTTTCAGCTTTCCCCTCAAGAAGCCTTTCGCTAAGACAGTTCTTGTGGAATTGGCAAAGTGATATTTGGAAGCCCATAGAGGGCAATGCTGAAAAAGGAAATATCCTCCGATGAAATCTGGAAAGAAGCTTTCTGAGAAACTGCTTAGTGTTCTGTTAATTCATCTCAGAGAGATACATCTGTATTTCGTGGATCTCTTTGCTAGCCTTATTTCTGTGGAATCTGAGAACAGATATTTCAGATCCCTTTGAAGACTATAGGGCCAAAGGAAATATCCTCTGATAACAAAGAGAAAGAAGCTTTCTGAGAAACTTCTTTGTGTTCTGTGAAATCATCACACAGCGTTACAGCTTTCCCCTCAAGAAGCCTTTAGCTAAGACACTTCTTGTGGAATTGGCAAAGTGATATTTGGAAGCCCCTGGAGGGCTATGGTGAAAAAGGAAATATCCTCAGATGAAATCTGGAAAGAAGCTTTCTGAGAAACTGCTTAGTGTTCTGTTAATTCATCTCACACAGTTACAACTGTATTTCGTGGATCTATTTGGTAGCCTTATTTCTGTGGATTCTGCGAACAGGTAATTCGGATCCCTTTGAAGACGATAGGGCCAAAGGAAATATCCTCCATTAACAAAGAGAAAGAAGCTTTCTGAGAAACTTCTTTGTGTTCTGTGAAATCTTCTCACAGAATTACACCTTTCCTCTCAACAAGCCTTTAGCTAAGACAGTTCTTGTGGAATTGGCAAAGTGATATTTGGAAGCCGTGAGAGGGCTATGGTGAAAAAGGAAATATCCTCAGATGAAATCTGGAAAGAAGGTTTCTGAGAAACTGCTTAGGGTTCTGTTAATTCATCTCACCGAGTTACATCTGTTTTTCGTGGATCTCTTTGCTAGCCTTATTTCTGTTGAATCCGAGAACAGATATTTCGGATCCCTTGAAGGCTATAGGGCCAAAGGAAATATCCTCCGATAACAAAGAGAAAGAAGCTTTCTGAGAAACTTCTTTGTGCTCTGTGAAATCATCTCACAGAGTTACAGCTTTCCCCTCAAGAAGCCTTTCGCTAAGATAGTTCTTGTGGAATTGGCAAAGTGATATTTGGAAGGCCATAGAGGGCTATGGTGGAAAAGGAAATATCCTCAGATGAAACCTGGAAAGAAGCTTTCTGAGAAACTGCTTAGTGTTCTGTTAATTCATCTCACAGAGTTACATCTGTATTTCTTTGATCTCTTTGCTAGCCTTATTTCTGTGGCATCTGAGAACAGATATTTCGGATCCCTTTGAAGACCATAGGGCCAAAGGAAATATCCTCCGATAACAAAGAGAAAGAAGCTTTCTGAGAAACTTCTTTGTGTTCTGTGAAATCATCTCACAGATTTACAGCTTTCCCCTCAAGAATCCTTTCGCTAAGACAGTTCTTGTGGAATTGGCAAAGTGATATTTGGAAGCCCATAGAGGGCTATGGTGAAAAAGGAAATATACTCATATGAAATCTGGAAAGAAGCTTTCTGAGAATCTCCTTAGTGTTCTGTTAATTCATCTCACAGAGTTACATCTGTATTTCGTGGATCTCTTTGCTAGCCTTATTTCTGTGGAATCTAAGAACAGATATTTCGGATCCCTTTGAAGACTATAGGGCCAAAGGAAATATCCTCCGATAACAAAGAGAAAGAAGCTTTCTGAGAAACTTTTCTGTGTTCTGTGAAATCATCTCACAGAGTTACAGTTTTCCCCTCAAGAACCCTTTCGCTAAGACAGTTCTTGGGGAATTGGCAAAAAGATATTGGGAAGCCCATAGAGGGCTATGGTGAAAAAGAAAATATCCTCCGATGAAATCTGGAAAGAAGCTTTCTGAGAAACTGCTTAGTGTTCTGTTAATTCATCTCACAGAGTTACATCTGTATTTCGAGGATCTCTTTGCTAACCTTATTTCTGTGGAGTTTGAGGACAGATATTTCGGATCCCTTTGAAGACTATAGGGCCAAAGGAAATATCCTCCGATAACAAAGAGAAAGAAGCTTACTGTGAAACTTCTTTGTGTTCTGTGAAATCATCTCACAGAGTTTCAGCTTTCCCCTCAAGAAGCCTTTCGCTAAGACAGTTCTTGTGGAATTGGCAAAGTGATATTTGGAAGCCCATAGAGGGCTAAGGTGAAAAAGGAAATATCCTCAGATGAAATCTGGAAAGAAGCTTTCGGAGAAACTGCTTAGTGTTCTGTTAATTCATCTCACAGAGTTACATCTGTATTTCGAGGATCTCCTTGCTAGCCTTATTTCTGTGGAATCTGAAAACAGATATTTCGGATCGCTTTGAAGACCATAGGGCCAAAGGAAATATCCTCCGATAACAAAGAGAAAGAAGCTTTCTGAGAAACTTCTTTGTGTTCTGTGAAATCAGCTCACAGAGTTACAGCTTTCCCCTGAAGAAGCCTTTCGCTAAGACAGTTCTTGGGGAATAGGCAAAGTGATATTGGGAAGCCCATAGAGGGCAATGGTGAAAAAGGAAATATCCTCAGATGAAATCTGGAAAGAAGCTTTCTAAGAAACTGCTTAGTGTTCTGTTAATTCATCTCACAGAGTTACATCTGTATTTCTTGGATCTCTTTGCGATCCTTATTTCTGTGGAATATGAGAACAGATATTTCGTATCCCTTTGAAGACCATAGGGCCAAACGAAATATCCTCCGATAACAAAGAGAAAGAAGCTTACTGAGAAACTTCTTTGTGTTCCGTGAAATCATCTCACGGAGTTTCAGCTTTCCCCTCAAGAAGCCTTTCGCTAAGACAGTTCTTGTGGAATTGGCAAAGTGATATTTGGAAGCCCATAGAGGGCTATGGTGAAAGAGGAAATATCCTCAGATGAAATCTGGAAAGAAGCTTTCTGAGAATCTGCTTAGTGTTCTGTTAATTCATCTCACAGTGTTACATCTGTATTTCGTGGATCTCTTTGCTAGCCTTATTTCTGTGGAATCTGAGAACAGATATTTCGGATCCCTTTGAAGACTATACGGCCAAAGGAAATATCCTCCGATAACGAAGAGAAAGAAGCTTTCTGAGAAACTTCTCTGTGTTCTGTGAAATCATCTCACAGAGTTACAGCTTTCCTCTCAAGAAGCCTTCCGCTAAGACAGTTCTTGTGGAATTGGCAAAGTGATATTTGAAAGCCCATAGAGGGCTATGTTGAGAAAGGAAATATCTTCAGATGAAATCTGGAAAGAAGCTTTCTGAGAAACTGCTTAGTGTTCTGTTAATTCATCTCACAGAGTTACATCTGTATTTCGTGGATCTCTTTGCTATCCTTATTTCTGTGGAAACTGAGAACAGATACTTCGGATCCCTTTGAAGACCATAGGGCCAAACGAAATATCCTCCGATAACAAAGAGAAAGAAGCTTTCTGAGAAACTTCTCTGTGTTCTGTGAAATCATCTCACAGAGTTACAGATTTCCCCTCAAGAAGCCTTTCTCTAAGACAGTTCTTGTGGAATTGGAAAAGTGATATTTGAAAGCCCATAGAGGGCTATGTTGAGAAAGGAAATATCTTCAGATGAAATCTGGAAAGAAGCTTTCTGAGAAACTGCTTAGTGTTCTGTTGATTCATCTCACAGAGTTACATCTGTATTTCGTGGATCTCTTTGCTATCCTTATTTCTGTGGAATCTGAGAACAGATATTTCGGATCCCTTTGAAGACCATAGGGCCAAACGAAATATCCTCCGATAAAAAAGAGTGAGAAGCTTTCTGAGAAACTTCTTTGTGTTCTGTGAAATCATCTCACAGAGTTACAGCTTTCCCCTCTGGAAGCCTTTCGCTAAGACAGTTCTTGTGGAATTGGCAAAGTGATATTTGGAAGCCCATAGAGGGCTATGGTGAAAAAGGAAATATCCTCAGATGAAATCTGGAAAGAAGCTTTCTGAGAATCTGCTTAGTGTTCTGCTAATTCATCTCACAGGGTTACATCTGTATTTCGTGGATCTCTTCGCTAGCCTTATTTCTGTGGTATCTGAGAACAGATATTTCGGATCCCTTTGAAGACCATAGGGCCAAAGGAAATATCGTCCGATAACAAAGAGAAAGAAGCTTTCTGAGAAACTTCTTTGTGTTCTGTGAAATCATCTCACAGAGTTACAGCTTTCCCCTCAAGAAGCCTTTCGCTAAGACAGTTCTTGTGGAATTGGCAAAGTGATATTTGGAAGCCCATAGAGGGCTATGGTGAAAAAGGAAATATCCTCCGATGAAATCTGGAAAGAAGGTTTCTGAGAAACTGCTTAGTGTTCTGTTAATTCATCTCACAGAGTTACATCTGTATTTCATGGATCTCTTTGCTAGCCTTATTTCTGTGGAATCTGACAACAGATATTTCGGATCCCTTTGAAGACCATAGGGCCAAAAGAAATATCCTCCGATAACAAAGACAAAGAAGCTTTCTGAGAAACTTCTTTGTGTTCTGTGAAATCAGCTCACAGAGTTACAGCTTTCCCCTCAAGAAGCCTTTCGCTAAGACAGTTCTTGGGGAATAGGCAAAGTGATATTGGGAAGCCCATAGAGGGCAATGGTGAAAAAGGAAATATCCTCAGATGAAATCTGGAAAGAAGCTTTCTGAGAAACTGCTTAGTGTTCTGTTAATTCATCTCACAGAGTTACATCTGTATTTCGTGGATCTCTTTGCTATCCTTATTTCTGTGGAATATGAGAACAGATATTTCGTATCCCTTTGAAGACCATAGGGCCAAACGAAATATCCTCCGATAACAAAGAGAAAGAAGCTTTCTGAGAGAATTCTTTGTGTTCTGTGAAATCATCTCACAGAGTTACAGCTTTCCCCTCAAGAAGCCTTTCGCTAACACAGTTCTTGTGGAATTGGCAAAGTGATATTTGGAAGCCCATAGAGGGGTATGGTGAAAAAGGAAATATCCTCAGATGAAAACTGGAAAGAAGCTTTCTGAGAAACTGCTTAGTGTTCTGTTAATTCATCTCACAGAGTTACATCTGTATTTCGAGGATCTCATTGCTAGCCTTATTTCTGTGGAGTCTGAGGACAGATATTTCGGATCCCTTTGAAGACTATAGGGCCAAAGGAAATATCCTCTGATAACAAAGAGAAAGAAGCTTTCTGAAAAACTTCTTTGTGTTCTGTGAAATCATCTCACAGAGTTACAGCTTTCCGCTCAAGAAGCCTTTCGCTAAGACAGTTCTTGTGGAATTGGCAAAGTGATATTTGGAAGCCCATAGAGGGCTACGGTGAAAAAGGAAATATCCTCAGATGAAATCTGGAAAGAAGCTTTCTGAGAATCTCCTTAGTGTTCTGTTAATTCATCTCACAGAGTTACATCTGTATTTCGTGGATCTCTTTGCTAGCCTTATTTCTGTGGAATCTAAGAACAGATATTTCGGATCCCTTTGAAGACTATAGGGCCAAAGGAAATATCCTCCGATAAAAAAGAGAAAGAAGCTTACTGAAAAACTTATTTGTGTTCTGTGAAATCATCTCCCAGAGTTTCAGATTTCCCCTCAAGAAGCCTTTCGCTAAGACAGTTCTTGTGGAATTGGCAAAGTGATATTTGGAAGCCCATAGAGGGCTATGGTGAAAAAGGAAATATCCTCAGATGAAATCTGGAAAGAAGCTTTCTGAGAATCTGCTTAGTGTTCTGTTAATTCATCTCACAGAGTTACATCTGTATTTCGTGGATCTCTTGCTAGCCTTATTTCTGTGGAATCTGAGAACAGATATTTCGGATCCCTTTGAAGACTATACGGCCAAAGGAAATATCCTCCGATAACAAAGAGAAAGAAGCTTTCTGAGAAACTTCTCTGTGTTTTGTGAAATCATCTCACAGAGTTACAGCTTTCCCCTGAAGAAGGCTTTCGCTAAGATAGTTCTTGAGGAATTGGCAAAGTGATATTGGGAAGCCCATAGAGGGCTATGGTGAAAAAGGAAATACCCTCCGATGAAATCTGGAAAGAAGCTTTCTGAGAAACTGCTTAGTGTTCTGCTAATTCATCTCACAGAGTTACATCTGTATTTCATGGATCTCTTTGTTAGCCTTATTTCTGTGGATTCTGAGAACAGATATTTCATATCCCTTTGAAGACTATAGGGCCAAAGGAAATATCCTCTGATAACAAAGAGAAAGAAGCTTTCTGAGAAACTTCTTTGTGTTCTGTGAAATCATCTCACCGCGATACAGCTTTCCCCTCAAGAATCCTTTAGCTAAGACAGTTCTTGTGCAATTGGGATAGTGATATTTGGAAGCCCCTAGAGGGCTATGGTGAAAAAGGAAATATCCTCAGATGAAATCTAGAAAGAAGCTTTCTGAGAATCTGCTTAGTGTTCTGTTAATTCATCTCACAGAGTTACATCTGTATTTCGTGGATCTCTTTGCTAGCCTTATTTCTGTGGAATCTGAGAAGAGATATTTCGGATCCCTTTGAAGACTATAGGGCCAAAGGAAATATCCTCCGATAACAAAGAGAAAGAAGCTTACTGAGAAACTTCTTTGTGTTCTGTGAAATCATCTCACAGAGTTTCAGCTTTCCCCTCAAGAAGCCTTTCGCTAAAACAGTTCTTGTGGAATTGGCAAAGTGATATTTGAAAGCCCATAGAGGGCTATTTTGAGAAAGGAAATATCTTCAGATGAAATCTGGAAAGAAGCTTTCTGAGAAACTGCTTAGTGTTCTGTTAATTCATCTCACAGAGTTACATCTGTATTTCGTGGATCTCTTTGCTATCCTTATTTCTGTGGAATCTGAGAACAGATATTTCGGATCCCTTTGAAGACCATAGGGCCAAACGAAATATCCTCCGATAAAAAAGAGAAAGAAGCTTTCTGAGAAACTTCTTTGTGTTCTGTGAAATCATCTCACAGAGTTACAGCTTTCCCCTCAAGAAGCCTTTCGCTAAGACAGTTCTTGTGGAATTGGCAAAGTGATATTTGGAAGCCCATAGAGGGCTATGGTGAAAAAGGAAATATCCTCAGATGAAATCTGGAAAGAAGCTTTCTGAGAATCTGCTTAGTGTTCTGTTAATTCATCTCACAGAGTTACATCTGTATTTCGTGGATCTCTTTGCTATCCTTATTTCTGTGGAATCTGAGAACAGATATTTCGTATCCCTTTGAAGACCATAGGGCCAAACGAAATATCCTCCGATAAAAAAGAGAAAGAAGCTTTCTGAGAAACTTCTTTGTGTTCTGTGAAATCATCTCACAGAGTTACAGCTTTCCCCTCAAGAAGCCTTTCGCTAAGACACTTCTTGTGGAATTAGCAAAGTGATATTTGGAAGCCCATAGAGGGCTATGGTGAAAAAGGAAATATCCTCAGATGAAATCTGGAAAGAAGCTTTCTGAGAAACTGCTTAGTGTTCTGCTAATTCATCTCACAGAGTTACATCTGTATTTCGTGGATCCCTTTGAAAGCCTTATTTCTGTGGAATCTGAGAACAGATATTTCAGATCCCTTTGAAGACTATAGGGCCAAAGGAAATATCCTCTGACAACAAAGAGAAAGAAGCTTTCTGCGAAACTTCTTTGTGTTCTGTGAAATCATCTCACAGCGTTACAGCTTTCCCCTCAAGAAGCCTTTAGCTAAGACAGTTCTTGTGGAATTGGGAAAGTGATATTTGGAAGCCCCTAGAGGGCTATGTTGAAAAAGGAAATATCCTCCGATGAAATCTAGAAAGAAGCTTTCTGAGAATCTGCTTAGTGTTCTGTTAATTCATCTCACAGAGTTACATCTGTATTTCGTGGATCTCTTTGCTAGCCTTATTTCTTTGGAATCTGAGAAGAGATATTTCGGATCCCTTTGAAGAATATAGGGCTAAAGGAAATATCCTCTGATAACAAAGAGAAAGAAGCTTACTGAGAAACTACTTTGTGTTCTGTGAAATCATCTCACAGAGTTTCAGCTTTCCCCTCAAGAAGCCTTTCGCTAAGACAGTTCTTGTGGAATTGGCAAAGTGATATTTGGAAGCCCATAGAGGGCTATGGTGAAAAAGGAAATATCCTCAGATGAAATCTGGAAAGAAGCTTTCTGAGAATCTGCTTAGTGTTCTGTTAATTCATCTCACAGAGTTACATCTGTATTTCGTGGATCTCTTTGCTAGCCTTATTTCTGTGGAATCTGAGCACAGATATTTCGGATCCCTTTGAAGACTTCACGGCCAAAGGAAATATCCTCCGATAACAAAGAGAAAGAAGCTTTCTGAGAAACTTCTCTGTGTTCTGTGAAATAATCTCATAGAGTTACAGTTTTCCCCTCAAGAAGCCTTTCGCTAAGATAGTTCTTGGGGAATTGGCAAAGTGATATTGGGAAGCCCATAGACGGCTATGGTGAAAAAGGAAATATCCTTCGATGAAATCTGGAAAGAAGCTTTCTGAGAAACTGCTTAGTGTTCTGTTAATTCATCTCACAGAGTTACATCTGTATTTCGAGGATCTCTTTGCTAGCCTTATTTCTGTGCAATCTGAGAACAGATATTTCGGATCGCTTTGAAGACCATAGGGCCAAAGGAAATATCCTCCGATAACAAACAGAAAGAAGCTTTCTGAGAAACTTCTTTGTGTTCTGTGAAATCATGTCACAGAGTTACAGCTTTCCCCTCAAGAAGCCTTTCGCTAAGACAGTTCTTGTGGAATTGGCAAAGTGATATTTGAAAGCCCCTAGAGGGCTATGTTGAGAAAGGAAATATCTTCAGATGAAATCTGGAAAGAAGCTTTCTGAGAAACTGCTTAGTGTTCTGTTAATTCATCTCACAGAGTTACATCTGTATTTCGTGGATCTCTTTGCTATCCTTATTTCTGTGGAATCTGAGAACAGATATTTCGGATCCCTTTGAAGACCATAGGGCCAAACGAAATATCCTCCGATAAAAAAGAGAAAGAAGCTTTCTGAGAAACTTCTTTGTGTTCTGTGAAATCATCTCCCAGAGTTACAGCTTTCCCCTCAAGAAGCCTTTAGCTAAGACAGTTCTTGTGGAATTGGCAAAGTGATATTTGGAAGCCCATAGAGGGCTATGGTGAAAAAGGAAATATCCTCTGATGAAATCTGGAAAGAAGCTTTCTGAGAATCTGCTTAGTGTTCTGTTAATTCATCTCACAGAGTTACATCTGCATTACCTGGATCTCTTTGCTAGCCTTATTTCTGTGGAATCTGAGCACAGATATTTCGGATCCCTTTGAAGACTTCACGGCCAAAGGAAATATCCTCCGATAACAAAGAGAAAGAAGCTTTCTGAGAAACTTCTCTGTGTTCTGTGAAATAATCTCACAGAGTTACAGTTTTCCCCTCAAGAAGCCTTTGGCTAAGATAGTTCTTGGGGAATTGGCAAAGTGATATTGGGAAGCCCAAAGAGGGCTATGGTGAAAAAGGAAATTTCCTCCGATGAAATCTGGAAAGAAGCTTTCTGAGAAACTGCTTAGTGTTCTGTTAATTCATCTCACAGAGTTACATCTGTATTTCGAGGATCTCTTTGCTAGCCTTATTTCTGTGGAATCTGAGAACAGAAATTTCGGATCGCTTTTAAGACCATAGGGCCAAAGGAAATATCCTCCGATAACAAACAGAAAGAAGCTTTCTGAGAAACTTCTTTGTGTTCTGTGAAATCATCTCACAGAGTTACAGCTTTCCCCTCAAGAAGCCTTTCGCTAAGACAGTTCTTGTGGAATTGGCAAAGTGATATTTGAAAGCCCATAGAGGGCTATGTTGAGAAAGGAAGTATCTTCAGATGAAATCTGGAAAGAAGCTTTCTGAGAAACTGCTTAGTGTTCTGTTAATTCATCTCACAGAGTTACATCTGTATTTCGTGGATCTCTTTGCTAGCCTTATTTCTGTGGAATCTGAGAACAGATATTTCGGATCCCTTTGAAGACCATAGGGCCAAACGAAATATCCTCCGATAAAAAAGAGAAAGAAGCTTTCTGAGAAACTTCTTTGTGTTCTGTGAAATCATCTCACAGAGTTACAGCTTTCCCCTCAAGAAGCCTTTCGCTAAGACAGTTCTTGTGGAATTGGCAAAGTGATATTTGGAAGCCCATAGAGGGCTATGGTGAAAAAGGAAATATCCTCAGATGAAATCTGGAAAGAAGCTTTCTGAGAATCTCCTTAGTGTTCTGTTAATTCATCTCACAGAGTTACATCTGTATTTCGTGGATCTCTTTGCTAGCCTTATTTCCGTGGAATCTGAGCACAGATATTTCGGATCCCTTTGAAGACTTCACGGCCAAAGGAAATATCCTCCGATAACAAAGAGAAAGAAGCTTTCTGAGAAACTTCTCTGTGTTCTGTGAAATAATCTCACAGAGTTACAGTTTTCCCCTCAAGAAGCCTTTCGCTAAGATAGTTCTTGGGGAATTGGCAAAGTGATATTGGGAAGCCCATAGAGGGCTATGGTGAAAAAGGAAATATCCTCCGATGAAATCTGGAAAGAAGCTTTCTGAGAAACTGCTTAGTGTTCTGTTAATTCATCTCACAGAGTTACATCTGTATTTCGAGGATCTCTTTGCTAGCCTTATTTCTGTGGAATCTGAGAACAGATATTTCCGATCGCTTTGAAGACCATAGGGCCAAAGGAAATATCCTCCGATAACAAACAGAAAGAAGCTTTCTGAGAAACTTCTTTGTGTTCTGTGAAATCATCTCACAGAGTTACAGCTTTCCCCTCAAGAAGCCTTTCGCTAAGACAGTTCTTCTGGAATTGGCAAAGTGATATTTGAAAGCCCATAGAGGGCTATGTTGAGAAAGGAAATATCTTCAGATGAAATCTGGAAAGAAGCTTTCTGAGAAACTGCTTAGTGTTCTGTTAATTCATCTCACAGAGTTACATCTGTATTTCGTGGATCTCTTTGCTATCCTTATTTCTGTGGAATCTGAGAAGAGATATTTCAGATCCCTTTGAAGACCATAGGGCCAAACGAAATATCCTCCGATAACAAAGAGGAAGAAGCTTTCTGAGAAACTTCTTTGTTTTCTGTGAAATCAGCTCACAGAGTTACAGCTTTCCCCTCAAGAAGCCTTTCGCTAAGACAGTTCTTGGGGAATAGGCAAAGTGATATTGGGAAGCCCATAGAGGGCTGTGGTGAAAAAGGAAATATCCTGAGATGAAATCTGGAAAGAAGCTTTCTGAGAAACTGCTTAGTGTTCTGTTAATTCATCTCACAGAGTTACATCTGTATTTCGTGGATCTCTTTGCTATCCTTATTTCTGTGGAATCTGAGAACAGATATTTCGTATCCCTTTGAAGACCATAGGGCCAAACGAAATATCCTCCGATAACAAAGAGAAAGAAGCTTTCGGAGAAACTTCTTTGTGTTCTGTGAAATCATCTCACTGAGTTACAGCTTTCTCCTCAAGAAGCCTTTCGCTAAGACAGTTCTTGTGGAATTGGCAAAGTGATATTTGGAAGCCCCTAGAGGGCTATGGTGAAAAAGGATATATCCTCAGATGAAATCTGGAAAGAAGCTTTCTGAGAATCTGCTTAGTGTTCTGTTAATTCATCTCACAGAGTTACATCTGCATTTCTTGGATCTCTTTGCTAGCCTTATTTCTGTGGAGTCTGAGGACAGATATTTCGGATCCCTTTGAAGACTATAGGGCCAAAGGAAATATCCTCCGATAACAAAGAGAAAGAAGCTTACTGAGAAACTTCTTTGTGTTCTGTGAAATCATCTCACAGAGTTTCAGCTTTCCCCTCAAGAAGCCTTTCGCTAAGACAGTTCTTGTGGAATTGGCAAAGTGATATTTGGAAGCCCATAGAGGTCTATGGTGAAAAAGGAAATATCCTCCGATGAAATCTGGAAAGAAGCTTTCTGAGAAACTGCTTAGTGTTCTGTTAATTCATCTCACAGAGTTACATCTGTATTTCGAGGATCTCCTTCCTAGCCTTATTTCTGTGGAATCTGAAAACAGATATTTCGGATCGCTTTGAAGACCATAGGGCCAAAGGAAATATCCTCCGGTAACAAACAGAAAGAAGCTTTCTGAGAAACTTCTTTGTGTTCTGTGAAATCATCTCATAGAGTTACAGCTTTCCCCTCAAGAAGCCTTTCGCTAAGACAGTTCTTGTGGAATTGGCAAAGTGATATTTGGAAGCCCATAGAGGGCTATGGTGAAAAAGAAAATATCCTCAGATGAAATCTGGAAAGAAGCTTTCTGAGAAACTGCTTAGTGTTCTGTTAATTGATCTCACAGAGTTACATCTGTATTTCGTGGACCTCTTTGCTAGCCTTATTTCTGTGGAATCTGAGAACAGATATTTCGGATACCTTTGAAGACTATAGGGCCAAAGGAAATATCCTCCGATAACAAAGAGAAAGAAGCTTTCTGAGAAACTTCTTTGTGTTCTGTGAAATCTTCTCACAGAGTTACAGCTTTCCCCTCAACAAGCCTTTCGCTAAGACAGTTCTTGTGGAATTGGCAAAGTGATATTTGGAAGCCCATAGCGGGCTATGGTGAAAAAGGAAATATCTTCAGATGAAATCTGGAAAGAAGCTTTCTGAGAAACTGCTTAGTGTTCTGCTAATTCATCTCACAGAGTTACATCTGTATTTCGTGGATCTCTTTGCTAGCCTTATTTCTCTGAAATCTGAGATCAGATATTTCAGATCCCTTTGAAGTCTATAGGGCCAAAGGAAATATCCTCTGATAACAAAGAGAAAGAAGCTTTCTGCGAAACTTCTTTGTGTTCTGTGAAATCATCTCACACCGTTACAGCTTTCCCCTTAAGAAGCCTTTAGCTAAGACAGTTCTTGTGGAAATGGGAAAGTGATATTTGGAATTCCCTAGAGGGCTATGGTGAAAAAGGAAATATCCTCCGATGAAATCTAGAAAGAAGCTTTCTGAGAATCTGCTTAGTGTTCTGTTAATTCATCTCACAGAGTTGCATCTGTATTTCGTGGATCTCTTTGCTAGCCTTATTTCTTTGGAATCTGAGAAGAGATATTTCGGATCCCTTTGAAGAATATAGGGCTAAAGGAAATATCCTCCGATAACAAAGATAAAGAAGCTTACTGAGAAACTACCTTGTGTTCTGTGAAATCATCTCACAGAGTTTCAGCTTTCCCCTCAAGAAGCCTTTCGCTAAGACAGTTCTTGTGGAATTGGCAAAGTGATATTTGGAAGCCCATAGAGGGCTATGGTGAAAAAGGAAATATCCTCAGATGAAATCTGGAAAGAAGCTTTCTGAGAATCTGCTTAGTGTTCTGTTAATTCATCTCACAGAGTTACATCTGTATTTCGTGGATCTCCTTGCTAGCCTTATTTCTGTGGAATCTGAGCACAGATATTTCGGATCCCTTTGAAGACTACACGGCCAAAGGAAATATCCTCCGATAACAAAGAGAAAGAAGCTTTCTGAGAAACCTCTCTGTGTTCTGTGAAATCATCTCACAGAGTTACAGTTTTCCCTTCAAGAACCCTTTCGTTAAGATAGTTCTTGGGGAATTGGCAAAGTGATATTGGGAAGCCCATAGAGTGCTATGGTGAAAAAGAAAATATCCTCAGATGAAATCTGGAAAGAAGCTTTCTGAGAAACTGCTTAGTGTTCTGTTAATTCATCTCACAGAGTTACATCTGTATTTCGTGGATCCCTTTGTAGCCTTATTTCTGTGGAATCTGAGAAGAGATATTTGGGATCCCTTTGAAGACTACAGGGCCAAAGGAAATATCCTCCGATAACAAAGAGAAAGAAGCTTTCTCAGAAACTTCTTTGTGTTCTGTGAAATCATCTCAAAGAGTTACAGCTTTCCCGTCAAGAAGCCTTTCGCTAAGACAGTTCTTGTGGAATTGGCAAAGTGATTTTTGGAAGGCCATAGAGGGCTATGGTGAAAAAGGAAATATCCTCCGATGAAATCTGAAAAGAAGCTTTCTGAGAAACTGGTTAGTGTTCTGTTAATTCATCTCACAGAGTTACATCTGTATTTCGAGGATCTCTTTACTAGCCTTATTTCTGTGGAATCTGAGAACAGATATTTCGGATCCATTTGAAGACGATTGGGAAAAAGGAAATATCCTCCGATAACAAACAGAAAGAAACTTTCTGAAAAACTTCTTTGTGTTCTGTGAAATCATCTCACAGAGTTACAGCTTTCCCCTCAAGAAGCCATTCGCTAAGACAGTTCTTGTGGAATTGGCGAAGTGATATTTGAAAGCCCATAGAGTTCTATGTTGAGAAAGGAAATATCCTCAGATGAAATCTGCAAAGAAGCTTTCTGAGAAACTGCTTAGTGTTCTGTTAATTCATCTCACAGAGTTATATCTGTATTTCGTGGATCTCTTTGCTAGCCTTATTTCTGTGGAATCTGAGAACAGATATTTCGGATCCCTTTGAAGACTATACGGCCAAAGGAAATATCCTCCGATAACAAAGAGAAAGAAGCTTTCTGAGAAACTTCTTTGTGTTCTGTGAAATCATCTCACAGAGTTACAGCTTTCCCCTCAAGAAGCCTTTCGCTAAGACAGTTCTTGTGGAATTGGCAAAGTGATATTTGGAAGCCCATAGAGGTCTATGGTGAAAAAGGAAATATCGTCAGATGAAAACTGGAAAGAAGTTTTCTGAGAAACTGCTTAGTGTTCTGTTAATTCATCTCACAGAGTTACATCTGTATTTCGTGGATCTCTTTGCTAGCCTTATTTCTGTGGAATCTGAGAACAGATATTTCGGATCCCATTGAAGACCATAGGGCCAAAGGAAATATCCTCCGACAACAAAGAGAAAGAAGCTTTCTGTGGAACTTCTTTGTGTTTTGTGAAATCATCTCACAGAGTTACAGCTTTCCCCTCAAGAAGCCTTTCGCTAAGACAGTTCTTGTGGAATTGGCAAAGTGATATTTGGAAGCCCGTAGAGGGCTGTGGTGAAAAAGGAAATATCCTCAGATGAAATCTGGAAGGAAGCTATCTGAGAAACTGCTCAGTTTTCTGTTAATTCATCTCACAGAGTTACATCTGTATTTCATGGATCTCTTTGCTAGCCTTATTTCTGTGGAATCTGAGAACAGATATTTCGGATCCCTTTGAAGACTATAGGGCCAAAGGAAATATCCTCCGAAAACAAAGAGAAGAAGCGTTCTGAAAAACTTCTTTGTGTTCTGTGAAATCATCTCACAGAGTTACAGCTTTCCCCTCAAGAAGCCTTTCGCTAAGACAGTTCTTGTGGAATTGGCAAAGTGATATTGGGAAGCCCATAGTGGGCTATGGTGAAAAAGGATATATCCTCAGATGAAATCTGAAAAGAAACTTTCTGAGAAACTGCTTAGTGTTCTGTTAATTCGTCTCACACAGTTTCATCTGTATTTCGTGGATCTCTTTGCTAGCCTTATTTCTGTGGAATCTCAGAACACATATTTTGGATCCCTTTGAAGACTATAGGGCCAAAGGAAATATCCTCCGATAACAAAGACAAAGAAGCTTTCTGACAAACTTCTTTGTGTTATGTGAAATCATCTCACAGAGTTACAGCTTTCCCCTCAACAAGCGTTTCGCTAAGCCAGTTCTTGTGGAATTGGCAAAGTGATATTTGGAAGCCCATAGACGGCTATGGTGAAAAAGGAAAAATCCTCATTTGAAATCTGGAAAGAAGCTTTCTGAGAAACTTCTCAGTGTTCTGTTAATTCATCTCATAGAGTTACATCTGTATTTCCTGGATGTCTTTGCTAGCCTTATTTCTGTGGAATCTGAGAACAGATATTTCGGATCCCTTTGAAGACTATAGGGCCAAAGGAAATAACCTTCGATAACAAAGACAAAGAAGCTTTCTGAGAAACTTCTTTGTGTTCAGTGAAATCATCTCACAGAGTTACAGCTTTCCCCTCAAGAAGCCTTTCGCTAAGACAGTTCTTGTGGAATTGGCAAAGTGATATTTGGAAGCCCCTAGAGGGCTATGGTGAAAAAGGAAATATCCTCAGATGAAATCTGGAAAGAAGCTTTCTGAGAAACTGCTTAGTGTTCTGTTAATTCATCTCACAGAGTTACATCTGTATTTCGTGGATCTCTTTGCTAGCCTTATTTCTGTGGAATCTGAGAACAGATATTTCGGATCCCTTTGAAGACTATAAGGCCAAAGGAAATATCCTCCGATAACAAAGAGAAAGAAGCTTTCTGAGAAACTTCTTTGTGTTCTGTGAAATCATCCCACAGAGTTACTGCTTTCCCCTCAAGAAGCCTTTCGCTAAGACAGTTCTTGTGGAATTGGCAAAGTGATATTGGGAAGCCCATAGAGGGCTATGGTGAAAAAGTAAATATCCTCAGATGATATATTTAAAGAAGCTTTCTGAGAAACTGCTTAGTGTTCTGTTAATTCATCTCACAGAGTTACATCTGTATTTCGAGGATCTCTTTGTTGCCTTATTTCTGTGGAATCTGAGAACAGATATTTCGGATCTCTTTGATGACCATAGGGCCAAAGGAAATATCGTCCGATAACAAAGAGAAAGAAGCTTTCTCAGAAACTTCTTTGTGTTCTGTGAAATCATCTCACAGAGTTACAGCTTTCCCCTCAAGAAGCCTTTCGCTAAGACAGTTCTTATGGAATTGGGAAAGTGATATTGGGAACTCCTAGAGGGGTATGGTGAAAAAGCAAATATAATCCGATGAAATCTGGAAAGAAGCTTTCTGAGAAGCTGCTTAGTGTTCTGTTAATTCACCTCACAGAGTTACATCTGTATTTCGAGGATCTCTTTGCTTGCCTTATTTCTGTGGAATCTGAGAACAGATATTTCGGATCCCTTTGAAGACCATAGGGCCAAAGGAAATATCCTCCGTTAACAAAGAGAAAGAAGCTTTCTGAGAAACTTCTTTGTGTTCTGTGAAATCATCTCACAGAGTTACAGCTTTCCCCTCAAGAAGCCTTTCGCTAAGACAGTTCTTGTGGAATTGGCAAAGTGATATTTGGATGCCCTTAGAGGGCTATGGTGAAAAAGGAAATATCCTCAGATGAAATCTGGAAAGAAGCTTTCTGAGAAACTGCTTAGTGTTCTGTTAATTCATCTCACAGAGTTACATCTGTATTTCGTGGATCTCTTTGCTAGCCTTATTTCTGTGGAATCTGAGAACAGATATTTCGGATCCCTTTGAAGGCTATACGGCCAAAGGAAATGTACTCCGATAACAAAGAGAAAGAAGCTTTCTCAGAAACTTCTTTGTGTTCTGTGAAATCATCTCAAAGAGTTGCAGCTTTCCCGTCAAGAAGCCTTTCGCTAAGACAGTTCTTGTGGAACTGGCAAAGTGATATTGGGAAGCCCATAGAGGGCTATGGTGAAAAAGGAAATATCCTCCGATGAAATCTGAAAAGAAGCTTTCTGAGAAACTGCTTAGTGTTCTGTTAATTCATCTCACAGAGTTACATCTGTATTTCGAGGATCTCTTTGGTAGCCTTATTTCTGTGGAATCTGAGAACAGATATTTCGGATCCATTTGAAGACCATTGGGCCAAAGGAAATATCCTCCGATAACAAACAGAAAGAAGCTTTCTGAAAATCTTCTTTGTGTTCTGTGAAATCATCTCACAGAGTTACAGCTTTCCCCTCAAGAAGCCTTTCGCTAAGACAGTTCTTGTGGAATTGGCGAAGTGATATTTGAAAGCCCATAGAGTTCTATGTTGAGAAAGGAAATATCCTCAGATGAAATCTGGAAAGAAGCTTTCTGAGAAACTGCTAAGTGTTCTGTTAATTCATCTCACAGTGTTATATCTGTATTTCGTGGATCTCTTTGCTAGCCTTATTTCTGTGGAATCTGAGAACAGATATTTCGGATCCCTTTGAAGACTATAGGGCCAAGGAAATATCCTCCGATAACAAAGAGAAAGAAGCTTTCTGAGAAACTTCTTTGTTTTCTGTGAAATCATCTCACAGAGTTACAGATTTCCCCTCAAGAAGACTTTCGCTAAGACAGTTCTTGTGGAATTGGCAAAGTGATTTTTGGAAGCCCGTAGAGGGCTATGGTGAAAAAGGAAATATCCTCAGATTAAATCTTGCAAGAAACTTTCTGAGAAACTGCTTAGTGTTCTGTTAATTCATCTCACAGAGTTACATCTGTATTTCGAGGATCTCTTTGCTAGCCTTATTTCTGTGGAATCTGAGAACAGATATTTCGGATCCCTTTGAAGACCATAGGGCCAAAGGAAATATCGTCTGATAACAAAGAGAAAGAAGCTTTCTGAGAAACCCTTTGTGTTCTGTGAAATCATCTCACAGAGTTACAGCTTTCTCCTCAAGAAGACATTCACTAAGACAGTTCTTGTGGAATTGGCAAAGTGACATGGGGAAGCCCATAGAGGGCTATGGTGTAAAAGGAAATATCTTCCGATGAAATCTGGGAAGAAGATTTCGGAGAATCTGCTTAGTGTTCTGTTAATTCATCTCATAGAGTTACAACTGTATTTCGTGGATCTCTTTGCTAGCCTTATTTCTGTGGAATCTGAGAACAGATATTTCGGATCCCTTTGAGGACGATAGGGCCAAAGGAAATATCCTCCAATGACAAAGAGAAAGAAGCTTTCTGAGAAACTTCTTTGTGTTCTGTGAAATCTTCTCACAGAGTTACACCTTTCCTCTCAACAAGCCTTTCACTAAGACAGTTCTTGTGGAATTAGCAAAGTGATATTTGGAAGCCCAGAGAGGGCTATGGTGATAAAGGGAATATCCTCAGATGAAATCTGGAAAGAAGCTTTCTGAGAAACTGCTTAGTGTTCTGCTAATTCATCTCCAAGAGTTACATCTGTATTTCGTGGATCTCTTTGCTAGCCTTATTTCTGTGGAATCTGAGAACAGATATTTCGGATCCCTTTGAAGACTATAGGGCCAAAGGAAATATCCTCCGATAACAAAGAGAAACAAGCTTTCTGAGAAACTTCTTTGTGCTCTGTGAAATCATCTCACAGAGTTACAGCCTTCCCCTCAAGAAGCCTTTCGCTAAGACAGTTCTAGTGGAATTGGCAAAGTGGTATTTGGAAGCCCATATAGGGATATGGTGAAAAAGGAAATATCCTCAGATAAAATCTGGAAAGAAGCTTTCTGAGAAACTGCTTAGTGTTCTGTTAATTCATCTCACAGAGTTACATCTGTATTTCGTGGATCTCTTTGCTAGCCTTATTTCGGTGGAATCTGACAACAGATATTTCGGATCTATTTGAAGACTACAGGGCCAAAGGAAATATCCTCCGATAACAAAGAGAAAGAAGTTTTCTGAAAAACTCCTTTGTGTTCTGTGAAATCATCTCACAGAGTTACAGCTTTCCCCTCAAGAAGCCTTTCGCAAGACAGTTCTTGTGGAATTGGCAAAGTGATATTTGGAAGCCCCTAGAGGGCTATGGTGAAAAAGGAAATATCCTCAGATGAAATCTGGAAAGAAGCTCTCTGAGAAACTGCTTAGTGTTCTGTTAATTCATCTCACAGAGTTACATCTGTATTTCTTGGATCTCTTTGCTAGCCTTATTTCTGTGGAATCTGAGAACACATATTTCGGATCCCATTGAAGACTATAGGGCCAAACGTAATATCCTCCGATAACAAAGAGAAAGAAGCTTTCTGAGAAACTTCTTTGTGTTCTGTGAAATCATCTCACATAGTTACAGCTTTGCCGTCAAGAAGCCTTTCGCTAAGACAGTTCTTGTGGAATTGGCAAAGTGATATTTGAAAGCCCCAAGAGTTCAATGGTGAAAAAGGAAATATCCTCAGATGAAATCTGGAAAGAGGCTTTATGAGAAAGTGCTTAGTGTTCTGTTAAGTCATTTCACAGAGTTACATCTGTATTTCGTAGATCTCTTTGCTAGCCTTATGTCTGTGGAATCTGAGAACAGATATTTCGGATCCCTTTGAAGACTATAGGGCAAAACGAAATATCCTCCGATAACAAAGAGAAAGAAGCTTTCTGAGAAACTTCTTTGTGTTCTGTGAAATCATCTCACAGAGTTACAGCTTGCCCCTCAAGAAGCCTTTCGCTAAGACAGTTCTTGAGGAATTGGCAAAGAGATATTTGGAAGCCCATAGAGGGCTATGGTGAAAAAGGAAATATCCTCAGATGAAAAATGGAAAGAAGCTTTCTGAGAAACTGCTTAGTGTTCTGTTAATTCATCTCACAGAGTTACATCTGTATTTCGTGGATCTCTTTGCTAGCCTTATTTCTGTGGAATCTGAGAACAGATATTTCGGATCCCATTGAAGACTATAGGGCCAAACGAAATATCCTCCGATAACAAAGAGAAAGAAGCTTTCTGAGAAACTTCTTTGTGTTCTGTGAAATCATCTCACAGAGTTACAGCTTTCCCGTCAAGAAGGCTTTCGCTAAGGCTGTTCTTGCGGAATTGGCAAAGTGATATTTGGAAGCCCATATAGGGCTATGGTGAAAAAGGAAATATCCTCAGATGAAATCTGGAAAGAAGCTTTCTGATAAACTGCTTAGTGTTCTTTTAAGTCATTTCAGAGAGTTAAATCTGTATTTCTTGGTTCTCCTTGCTAGCCTTATTTCTGTGGAATCTGAGAACAGATATTTCGGATCCCTCTGAAGATCATAGGGCCAAACGAAATATCCACCGATAACAAAGAGAAAGAAGCTTTCTGAGAAACTTCGTTGTGTTCTGTGAAATCATCTCACAGAGTTCCAGCTTTCCCCTCAAGAAGCCTTTCGCTAAGACAGTTCTTGGGGAATTGGCAAAGTGATATTTGGATGCCCATAGAGGGCTATGGTGAAAAAGGAAATATCCTCCGATGAAATCTGGAAAGAAGCTTTCTGAAAACTGCTGAGTGTTCTGTAAATTCATCTCACAGAGTTACATCTGTATTTCGTGGATCTCTTTGCTAGCCTTATTTCTGTGGAATCTGAGAACAGATATTTCGGATCTCATTGAAGACTATAGGGCCAAACGAAAGATCCTCCGATAACAAAGAGAAAGAAGCTTTCTGAGAAACTTCTTTGTGTTCTGTGAAATCATCTCACATAGTTAGAGATTCCCCGTCAAGAAGCCTTTCGCTAAGACAGTTCCTGTGGAATCGGCAAAGTGATATTTGAAAGCCCTTAGAGGGCTATGGTGAAAAAGGAAACATCCTCAGATGAAATCTGGAAAGAGGCTTTCTGAGAAACTGCTTAGTCTTCTGTTAAGTCATTTCACAGAGTTAAATCTGTATTTCGTGGATCTCTTTGCTAGCCTTATGTCTGTGGAATCTGAGAACAGATATTTCGGATCCCTTTGAAGACTATAGGGCCAAACGAAATATCCGCCGATAACAAAGAGAAAGAAGCTTTCTGAGAAACTTCTTTGTGTTCTGTGACATCAGCTCACAGAGTTACAGCTTTCCCCTCAAGAAGCCTTTCGCTAAGACAGTTCTTTTGGAATTGGCAAAGTGATATTTCAAAGCCCATAGAGGGCTATGGTGAAAAAGGAAATATCCTCAGATGAAATCTGGAAAGAAGCTTTCGAAGAACCTGCTTAGTGTTCTGTTAATTCATCTCACAGAGTTACATCTGTATTTCGTGGATCTCTTTGCTAGCCTTATTTCTGTGAAATCTGAGAACAGATATTTCGGATCCCTTTGAAGACTATATGGCCAAAGGAAATATCCTCCGATAACAAAGAGAAAGAAGCTTTCTGAGAAACTTCTTTGTGTTCTGTGAAATCATCTCACAGAGTTACAGCTTTCCCTTCAAGAAGCCTTTCGCTAAGACAGTTCTTGTGGAATTGGAAAAGTGATATTTGGAAGCCCATAGAGGGCTACGGTGAAAAAGGAAATATCCTCTGATGAAATCTGGAAAGAAGGTTTCTGAGAAACTGCTTAGTGTTCTGTTAATTCATCTCACAGAGTTATATCTCTATTTCGTGGATCTCTTTGCTAGCCTTATTTCTGTGGAATCTGAGAACAGATATTTCGGATCCCTGTGAAGACGATAGGGCCAAAGGAAATATCCTCAGATAACAAAGAGAAAGAAGCTTTCTGAGAAACTTCTTTGTGTTCTGTGAAATCATCTCACAGAGTTACAGCTTTCCCCTCAAGAAGCCTTTCACTAAGACAGTTCTTGTAGAATTGGCAAAGTGATATTTCGAAGCCCATAGAGGGCTATGGTGAAAAAGGAAATATCCTCATATGAAATCTGGAAAGAAGCCTTCTGAGAAACTGCTTAGTGTTCTGTTAATTCATCTCACAGAGTTTCATCTGTATTTCGTGGATCTCTTTGCCAGCCTTATTTCTGTGGAATCTGAGAACAGATATTTCGGATCCCTTTGAAGACTATAGGGACAAAGGAAATATCCTCCGATAACAAAGAGAAAGAAGGTTTCTGAGAAACTTCTTTGTGTTCTGTGATATCATCTCACAGAGTTACAGCTTTGCCCTAAAGAAGCCTTTCGCTAAGACAGTTCTTCTGGAATTGGCAAAGTGATATTTGGAAGCCCATAGAGGGCTATGGTGAAAAAGAAATATCCTCCGATGAAATCTGGAAAGAAGCTTTCTGAGAAACTGCTTAGTGTTCCGTTAATTCATCTCACAGAGTTACATCTGTATTTCGTGGAGCTCTTTGCTAGCCTTATTTCTGTGTAATCTGAGAACAGATATTTCGGATCCATTTGAAGACTATAGGGCCAAAGGAAATATCCTCTGATAACAAAGAGAAAGAAGCTTTTTGAGAAACTTCTTTGTGTTCTTTGAAATCATCTCACAGCGTTACAGCTTTCCCCTCAAGAAGCCTATAGCCAAGACAGTTCTTGTGGAATTGGCAAAGTGATAGTTGGAAGCCCCTAGAGGGCTATGGTGAAAAAGGAAATATCCTCAGATGAAATCTGGAAAGAAGCTTTCTGAGAATCTGCTTTGTGTTCTGTTAATTCATCTCACAGAGTTACATCTGTATTTCGTGGATCTCTTTGCTAGCCTTATTTCTGTGGAATCTGAGAACACATATTTCGGATCCCTTTGAAGACTATAGGGTCAAAGGAAATATCCTCCGATAACAAAGAGAAAGAAGCTTTCTGAGAAACTTCTATGTGTTCTGTGAAATCATCTCACAGAGTTACAGCTTTCGCCTGCAGAAGCCTTTCGCTAAGACAGTTCTTGTGGAATTGGCAAAGTTATATTTGGAAGCCCATAGAGGGCTATGGTGAAAAAGGAAATATCCTCCGATGAAATCTGGAAAGAAGATTTCTGAGAAACTGCTTAGTGTTCTGTTAATTCATCTCACAGAGTTTCATCTGTATTTCGTGGATCCCTTTGCTAGCCTTATTTCTGTGGAATCTGAGAACAGATATTTCGGATCCATTTGAAGACTATAGGGCCAAAGGAAATATCCTCCGATAACACAGAGAAAGAAGCTTCCTGAAAAACTTCTTTGTGTTCTGTGAAATCATCTCACAGCGTTACAGCTTTCCCCTCAAGAAGCCTTTTGCTAAGACAGTTCTTGTGGAATTGGCAAAGTGATATTTGGAAGCCCAGAGAGGGCTATGGTGAAAAAGGAAATATCCTCAGATGAAATCTGGAAAGAAGCTTTCTGAGAAACTGCTTAGTGTTCTGTTAATTCACCTCACCGAGTTACATCTGTATTTCGTGGATCTCTTTGCTAGCCTTATTTCTGTGAAACCTGAGAACAGATATTTCGGATCGCATTGAAGACTATAGGGCCAAACGAAATATCCTCCGATAACAAAGAGAAAGAAGCTTTCTGAGAAACTTGTTTGTGTTCTGTGAAATCATCTCACAGAGTTACAGCTTTCCCGTCAAGAAGCCTTTCGCTAAGACAGTTCTTGTGGAATTGGCAAAGTGATATTTGAAAGCCCATAGAGGTCTATGGTGAAAAAGGAAATATCCTCAGATGAAATCTGGAAAGAAGCTTTCTGAGAAACTGCTTAGTGTTCTTTTAAGTCATTTCAGAGAGTTAAATCTGTATTTCCTGGTTCTCTTTGCTAGCCCTATTTCTGTGGAATCTGAGAACAGATATTTCGGATCCCTTTGAAGACCATAGGGCCAAACGAAGTATCCACCGATAACAAAGAGAAAGAAGCTTTCTGAGAAACTTCTTTGTGTTCTGTGAAATCATCTCACAGAGTTACAGCTTTCCCCTCAAGAAGCCTTTCGCTAAGACCGTTCTTGTGGAATTGGCAAAGTGATATTTGGAAGCCCATAGAGGGCTATGGTGAAAAAGGAAATATCCTCCGATGATATCTGGAAAGAAGCTTTCTGAGAAACTGCTTAGTGTTCTGTTAATTCACCTCACCGAGTTACATCTGTATTTCCTGGATCTTCTTGCTAGCCTTATTTCTGTGAAATCTGAGAACAGATATTTCGGATCCCTTTGAAGACTATATGGCCAATGGAAATATCCTCCGATAACAAAGAGAAAGAAGCTTTCTGAGAAACTTCTTTGTGTTCTGTGAAATCATCTCACAGAGTTACAGCTTTCCCTTCAAGAAGCCTTTCGCTAAGACAGTTCTTGTGGAATTGGAAAAGTGATATTTGGAAGCCCATAGAGGGCTACGGTGAAAAAGGAAATATCCTCTGATGAAATCTGGAAAGAAGCTTTCTGAGAAACTGCTTAGTGTTCTGTTAATTCATCTCACAGAGTTACATCTGTATTTCGTGGATCTCTTTGCTAGCCTTATTTCTGTGGAATCTGAGAACAGATATTTCGGATCCCATTGAAGACTATAGGGCCAAACGAAATATCCTCCGATAACAAAGAGAAAGAAGCTTTCTGAGAAACTTCTTTGTGTTCTGTGAAATCATCTCACAGAGTTACAGCTTTCCCGTCAAGAAGCCTTTCGCTAAGGCTGTTCTTGTGGAATTGGCAAAGTGATATTTGGAAGCCCATAGAGGGCTATGGTGAAAAAGGAAATATCCTCAGATGAAATCTGGAAAGAAGCTTTCTGATAAACTGCTTAGTGTTCTTTTAAGTCATTTCAGAGAGTTAAATCTGTATTTCGTGGTTCTCTTTGCTAGCCTTATTTCTGTGGAATCTGAGAACAGATATTTCGGATCCCTTTGAAGACCATAGGGCCAAGCGAAATATCCACCGATAACAAAGAGAAAGAAGCTTTCTGAGAAACTTCTTTGTGTTCTGTGAAATCATCTCACAGAGTTACAGCTTTCCCCTCAAGAAGCCTTTCGTTAAGACAGTTCTTGTGGAATTGGCAAAGTGATATTTGGATGCCCATAGAGGGCTATGATGAAAAAGGAAATATCCTCCGATGAAATCTGGAAAGAAGCTTTCTGAGAAACTGCCTAGTGTTCTGTAAATTCATCTCACAGAGTTACATCTGTATTTCGTGGATCTCTTTGCTAGCCTTATTTCTGTGGAATCTGAGAACAGATATTTCGGATCCCTTTGAAGACTATAGGGCCAAACAAAATATCCTCCGATAACAAAGAGAAAGAAGCTTTCTGAGAAACTTCTTTGTGTTCTGTGAAATCATCTCACATAGTTAGAGATTCCCCGTCAAGAAGCCTTTCGCTAAGACAGTTCTTGTGGAATTGGCAAAGTGATATTTGAAAGCCCTTAGAGGGCTATGGTGAAAAAGGAAACACCCTCAGATGAAATCTGGAAAGAGGCTTTCTGAGAAACTGCTTAGTCTTCTGTTAAGTCATTTCACAGAGTTAAATCTGTATTTCGTGGATCTCTTTGCTAGCCTTATGTCTGTGGAATCTGAGAACAGATATTTCGGATCCCTTTGAAGACTATAGGGCCAAACGAAATATCCGCCGATAACAAAGAGAAAGAAGCTTTCTGAGAAACTTCTTTGTGTTCTGTGAAATCAACTCACAGAGTTACGGCTTTCCCCTCAAGAAGCCTTTCGCTAAGACAGTTCTTTTGGAATTGGCAAAGTGATATTTCAAAGCCCATAGAGGGCTATGGTGAAAAAGGAAATATCCTCAGATGAAATCTTGAAAGAAGCTTTCGAAGAACCTGCTTAGTGTTCTGTTAATTCATCTCACAGAGTTACATCTGTATTTCGTGGATCTCTTTGCTAGCCTTATTTCTGTGGAATCTGACAACAGATATTTCGGATCCCTTTGAAGACTATAGGGTCAAAGGAAATATCCTCCGATAACAAAGAGAAAGAAGCTTTCTGAGAAACTTCTTTGTGTTCTGTGAAATCATCTCACAGAGTTACAGCTTTCGCCTGCAGAAGACTTTCACTAAGACAGTTCTTGTGGAATTGGCAAAGTTATATTTGGAAGCCCATGGATGGCTATGGTGAAAAAGGAAATATTCTCAGATGAAATCTGGAAAGAAGATTTCTGAGAAACTGCTTAGTGTTCTGTTAATTCATCTCACAGAGTTTCATCTGTATTTCGTGGATCCCTTTGCTAGCCTTATTTCTGTGGAATCTGAGAACAGATATTTCGGATCCCTTTGAAGACTATAGGGCCAAAGGAAATATCCTCCGATAACACAGAGAAAGAAGCTTCCTGAAAAACTTCTTTGTGTTCTGTGAAATCATCTCACAGAGTTACAGCTTTCCCCTCAAGAAGCCTTTTGCTAAGACAGTTCTTGTGGAATTGGCAAAGTGATATTTGGAAGCCCCTAGAGGGCTATGGTGAAAAAGGAAATATCCTCAGATGAAATCTGGAAAGAAGCTTCCTGAGAAACTGCTTAGTGTTCTGTTAATTCACCTCACCGAGTTACATCTGTATTTCGTGGATCTCTTTGCTAGCCTTATTTCTGTGAAACCTGAGAACAGATATTTCGGATCCCATTGAAGACTATAGGGCCAAACGAAATATCCTCCGATAACAAAGAGAAAGAAGCTTTCTGAGAAACTTCTTTGTGTTCTGTGAAATCATCTCACAGAGTTACAGCTTTCCCGTCAAGAAGCCTTTCGCTAAGACAGTTCTTGTGGAATTGGCAAAGTGATATTTGAAAGCCCATAGAGGTCTATGTTGAAAAAGGAAATATCCTCAGATGAAATCTGGAAAGAAGCTTTCTGAGAAACTGCTTAGTGTTCTTTTAAGTCATTTCAGAGAGTTAAATCTGTATTTCCTGGTTCTCTTTGCTAGCCCTATTTCTGTGGAATCTGAGAACAGATATTTCTGATCCCTTTGAAGACCTTAGGGCCAAACGAAGTATCCACCGATAACAAAGAGAAAGAAGCTTTCTGAGAAACTTCTTTGTGTTCTGTGAAATCATCTCACAGAGTTACAGCTTTCCCCTCAAGAAGCCTTTCGATAAGACCGTTCTTGTGGAATTGGCAAAGTGATATTTGGAAGCCCATAGTGGGCTATGGTGAAAAAGGAAATATCCTCCGATGATATCTGGAAAGAAGCTTTCTGAGAAACTGCTTAGTGTTCTGTAAATTCATCTCACAGAGTTACATCTGTATTTCTTGGATCTCTTTGCTAGCCTTATTTCTGTGGAATCTGAGAACAGATATTTCGGATCCCTTTGAAGACTATAGGGCCAAAGGAAATATCCTCCGATAACAAAGAGAAAGAAGCTTTCTGAGAAACTTCTTTGTGTTCTGTGAAATCATCTCACAGAGTTACAGCTTTCCCCTCAACAAGCCTTTCACTAAGACAGTTCTTGTGGAATTGGCAAAGTGATATTTGGAAGCCCAGAGTGGGCTATGGTGAAAAAGGAAATATCCTCAGATGAAATCTGGAAAGAAGCTTTCTGAGAAACTGCTTAGTGTTCTGTTAATTCACCTCACCGAGTTGCATCTGTATTTCCTGGATCTTCTTGCGAGCCTTATTTCTGTGAAATCTGAGAACAGATATTTCGGATCCATTTGAAGACTATATGGCCAAAGGAAATATCCTCCGATAACAAAGAGAAAGAAGCTTTCTGAGAAACTTCTTTGTGTTCTGTGAAATCATCTCACAGAGTTACAGCTTTCCCCTCAAGAAGCTTTTCGCTAAGACTGTTCTTGTGGAATTGGCAAAGTGATATTTGGAACCCCATAGAGGGCTATGGTGAAAAAGGAAATATCCTCCGATGAAATCTGGAAAGAAGCTTTCTGAGAAACTGCTTGGTGTTCTGTTAATTCATCTCACAGAGTTACATCTGTATTTCGTGGATCTCTTTGCTAGCCTTATTTCTGTGGAATCTGAGAACAGATATTTCGGATCCCATTGAAGACTATAGGGCCAAACGAAATATCCTCTGATAAGAAAGAGAAAGAAGCTTTCTGAGAAACTTCTTTGTGTTCTGTGAAATCATCTCACAGAGTTACAGCTTTCCCCTCAAGAAGCCTTACGCTAAGACAGTTCTTGTGGAATTGGCAAAGTGATATTTGAAAGCCCATAGACTGGTACGGTGAAAAAGGAAATATCCTGAGATGAAATATGGAAAGAAGCTTTCTGAGAAACTGCTTAGTGTTCTGTTAAGTCATTTCACAGAGTTAAATCTGTATTTCGTGGATCTCTTTGCTAGCCTTATTTCTGTGGAATCTGAGAACAGATATTTCGGATCCCTTTGAAGAATATAGGGCCAAAGGAAATATCCTCCGATAACAAAGAGAAAGAAGCTTTCTGAGAAACTTCTTTGTGTTCTGTGAAATAATCTCACAGAGTTATAGCTTTCCCCTCAAGAAGCCTTTTGCTAAGACATTTCTTGTGGAATTGGCAAAGTGATAATAGGAAGCCCTTAGAGGGCTATGGTAAAAAAGGAAATATCCTCCGATGAAATCTGGAAAGAAGCTTTCTGAGAAACTGCTTAGTGTTCTGTTAATTCATCTCACAGAGTTACATCTGTATTTCGAGGATCTCTTTGCTAGCCTTATTTCTGTGGAATCTGAGAACAGATATTTCGGATGCCTTTGAAGACTTTAGGGCCAAAGGAAATATCCTCCGATAACAAAAGAGAAAGAAGCTTTCTGAGAAACTTCTTTGTGTACTGTGAAATCATCTCACAGAGTTACAGCTTTCCCCTCAAGAAGCCTTTCGCTAAGACAGTTCTTTTGGAATTGGCAAAGTGGTATTTGAAAGCCCTTTGAGGGCTATGTTGGGAAAGGAAATATCCTCAGATGAAATCTGGAAAGAAGCTTTCTGAGAAACTGCTTAGTGTTCTGTTAATTCATCTCACAGAGTTACATCTGCATTTCGTGGATCTCTTTGCTAGCCTTATTTCTGTGGAATCTGAGAACAGATATTTCGGATCCCTTTGAAGAATATAGGGCCAAAGGAAATATCCTCCAACAACAAAGAGAAAGAAGATTTCTGAGAAACTTCTTTGTGTTCTGTGAAATCATCTCACAGAGTTACAGCTTTCTACTCAAGAAGCCTTTCGCTAAGACAATTCTTGTGGAATTGGCAAAGTGATATTTGGAAGCCCATAGAGGGCTATGGTGAAAAAGGAAATATCCTCAGAAGGTATCTTTAAAGAAGCTTTCTGAGAAACTGCTTAGTGTTCTGTTAATTCATCTCACAGAGTTACATCTGTATTTCGAGGATCTCCTTGCTGGCCTTATTTCTGTGGAATCTGAGAACAGATATTTCGGATCCCTTTGAAGACTATAGGGCCAAAGGAAATATCCTCCGATAACACAGAGAAAGAAGCTTCCTGAAAAACTTCTTTGTGTTCTGTGAAATCATCTCACAGAGTTACAGGTTTCCCCTCAAGAAGCCTTTCGATAAGGCAGTTCTTGTGGAATTGGTAAAGTGATATTTCGAAGCCCCTAGAGGGCTATGGTGTAAAAGGAAATACCTCAGATGAAATCTGGAAAGAAGCTTTCTGAGAAACTGCTTAGTGTTCTGTTAATTCATCTCACAGAGTTACATCTGTATTTCGTGGATCTCTTTGCTAGCCTTATTTCTGTGGAATCTGAGAACAGATATTTCGGATCCCTTTGAAGACTATATGGCCAAAGGAAATATCCTCCGATAACAAAGAGAAAGAAGCTTTCTGAGAAACTTCTTTGTGTTCTGTGAAATCATCTCACAGAGTTACAGCTTTCCCCTCAAGAAGCCTTTCGCTAAGACAGTTCTTGTGGAATTGGAAAAGTGATATTTGGAAGCCCATAGAGGGCTATGGTGAAAAAGGAAATATCCTCCGATGAAATCTGGAAAGAAGCTTTCTGAGAAACTGCTTAGTGTTCTGTTAATTCATCTCACAGAGCTACATCTGTATTTCGTGGATGTCTTTGCTAGCCTTATTTCTGTGGAATCTGAGAACAGATATTTCGGATCCCATTGAAGACTATAGGGCCAAAGGAAATATCCTCCGATAACAAAGAGAAAGAAGCTTTCTGAGAAACTTGTTTGTGTTCTGTGAAAACATCTCACAGAGTTACAGCTTTCCCCTCAACAAGCCTTTCACTAATACAGTTCTTGTGGAATTGGCAAAGTGATATATGGAAGCCCAGAGAGGGCTATGGTGAAAAAGGAAATATCCTCAGATGAAATCTGGAAAGACGCTTTCTGAGAAACTGCTTAGTGTTCTGTTAATTCATCTCACCGAGTTACGTCTGTATTTCCTGGATTTCCTTGCGAGCCTTATTTCTGTGGAATCTGAGAACAGATAATTCGGATCACTTTGAAGACTATATGGCCAAAGGAAATATACTCCGATAACAAAGAGAAAGAAGCTTTCTGAGAAACTTTTTTGTGTTCTGTGAAATCATCTCACAGAGTTAAAGCTTTCCCTTCAAGAAGCCTTTCGCTAAGACATTCTTGTGGAATTGGAAAAGTGATATTTGGAAGCCCATAGAGGGCTACGGTGAAAAAGGAAATATCCTCAGATGAAATCTGGAAAGAAGCTTTCTGAGAAACTGCTTAGTGTTCTCTTAATTCATCTCACAGAGTTACATCTGTATTTCGTGGATCTCTTTGCTAGCCTTATTTCTGTGGAATCTGAGAACAGATATTTCGGAACCCTTTGAAGACCATAGGGCCAAACGAAATATCCTCCGATAACAAAGAGAAAGAAGCTTTCTGAGAAACTTCTTTGTGTTCTGTGAAATCATCTCACAGAGTTACAGCTTTCCCCTCAAGAAGCCTTTCGCTAAGACAGTTCTTGTGGAATTGGCAAAGTGATATTTGGAAGCCCATAGAGGGCTATGGTGAAAAAGGAAATATCGTCAGATGAAATCTGGAAAGAAGCTTTCTGAGAATCTGCTTAGTGTTCTGTTAATTCATCTCACAGAGTTACATCTGTATTTCGTGGATCTCTTTGCTAGCCTTATTTCGGTGGAATCTGAGAAAAGATATTTCGGATCCCTTTGAAGACTACAGGGCCAAAGGAAATATCCTCCGATAACAAAGAGAAAGAAGTTTTCTGAAAAACTTCTTTGTGTTCTGTGAATCATCTCACAGAGTTACAGCTTTCCCCTCAAGAAGCCTTTCGCTAAGACATTTCTTGTGTAATTGGCAAAGTGATATTTGGAAGCCCATAGAGGGCTATGGTGAAAAAGGAATTATCCTCAGATGAAAAATGGAAAGAAGCTTTCTGAGAAACTGCTTAGTGTTCTGTTAATTCATCTCACAGAGTTACATCTGTATTTCGTGGATCTCTTTGCTAGCCTTATTTCTGTGGAATCTGAGAACAGATATTTCGGATTCCTTTGAAGACCATAGGGCCAAACGAAGTATCCACCGATAACAAAGAGAAAGAAGCTTTCTGAGAAACTTCTTTGTGTTCTGTGAAATCATCTCACACAGTTACAGCTTTCCCGTCAAGAAGCCTTTCGCTAAGACAGTTCTTGTGGAATTGGCAAAGTGATATTCGAAAGCCCATAGAGGGCTATGGTGAAAAAGGAAATATCCTCAGATGAAATCTGGAAAGAAGCTTTCTGAGAAACTGCTTAGTGTTCTTTTAAGTCATTTCAGAGAGTTAAATCTGTATTTCGTGGTTCTCTTTGCCAGCCTTATTTCTGTGGAATCTGAGAACAGATATTTCGGATTCCTTTAAAGACCATAGGGCCAAACGAAGTATCCACCGATAACAAAGAGAAAGAAGCTTTCTGAGAAACTTCTTTGTGTTCTGTGAAATCATCTCACAGAGTTACAGCTTTCCCCTCAAGAAGCCTTTCGCTAAGACCGTTCTTGTGGAATTGGCAAAGTGATATTTGGAAGCCCATAGAGGGCTATGGTGAAAAAGGAAATATCCTCAGATGAAATCTGGAAAGAAGCTTTCTGAGAAACTGCTTAGTGTTCTGTAAATTCATCTCACAGAGTTACATCTGTATTTCGTGGATCTCTTTGCTAGCCTTATTTCTGTGGAATCTGAGAACAGATATTTCGGATCCCTTTGAAGACTATAGGGCCAAAGGAAATGTCCTCCGATAACAAAGAGAAGGAAGCTTTGTGAGAAACTTCTTTGTGTTCTGTGAAATCATCTCACAGAGTTACAGCTTTCCCCTCAAGAAGCCTTTCGCTAAGACAGTTCTTGTGGAATTGGCAAAGTGATATTTGGAAGCCCATAGAGGGCTATGGTGAAAAAGGAAATATCCTCAGATGAAAAATGGAAAGAAGCTTTCTGAGAATCTGCTTAGTGTTCTGTTAATTCATCTCACAGTGTTACATCTGTATTTCGTGGATCTCTTTGTCAGCCTCATTTCTGTGGAATCTGAGAACAGATATTTCCGATCGCTTTGAAGACTATAGGGCCAAAGGAAATATCCTCCGATAACAAAGACAAAGAAGCTTTCTGTGAAACTTCTTTGTGTTCTGTGAAATTATCTCACAGAGTTACAGCTTTCCCCTCAACAAGCCTTTCACTAAGACAGTTCTTGTTGGATTGGCAAAGTGATATTTGGAAGCCCAGAGAGGGCTATGGTGAAAAAGGAAATATCCTGAGATGAAATCTGGAAAGAAGCTTTCTGAGAAACTGCTTAGTGTTCTGTTAATTCATCTCACCGAGTTACATCTGTATTTCGAGGATCTCTTTGCTAGCCTTATTTCTGTGGAATCTGAGAACAGATATTTCGGATCCCTTGGAAGACTATAGGGCCAAAGGAAATATCCTTCGATAACAAAGAGAAAGAAGCTTTCTGAGAAAATTCTTTGTGTTCTGTGTAATCATCTCACCGAGTTAGAGCTTTCTACTCAAGAAGCTTTTCGTTAAGACAGTTCTTGTGGAATTGGCCAAGTGATATTTGGAAGCCCATAGAGGGCTATGGTGAAAAAGGAAATATCCTCAGATGAAATCTGGAAAGAAGCTTTCTGAGAAACTGCTTAGTGTTCTGTTAATTCATCTCACAGAGTTTCAACTGTATTTCGTGGATCTCTTTGGTGGCCTTATTTCTGTGGATTCTGAGAACAGATAATTCGGATCCCTTTGAAGACGATAGGGCCAAAGGAAATATCCTCCACTAACAAAGAGAAAGAAGCTTTCTGAGAAACTTCTTTGTGTTCTGTGAAATCTTCTCACAGAGTTACACCTTTCCTCACAACAAGCCTTTCGCTAAGACAGTTCTTGTGGAATTGGCAAAGTGATATTTGGAAGCCCATAGAGGGCTATGGTGAAAAAGGAAATATCCTCAGTTGAAATCTGGAAAGAAGCTTTCTGAGAAACTGCTTAGTGTTCTGTTAATTCATCTCACCGAGTTACATCTGTATTTCGTGTATCTCTTTGCTAGCCTTATTTCTGTGGAATCTGAGAACAGATATTTCGGATCCCTTTGAAGACTAGTAGGGCCAAAGGAAATATCCTCCGATAACAAAGAGAAAGAAGCTTTCTGAGAAACTTCTTTGTGTTCTGTGAAATCATCTCACAGAGTTACACCTTTCCCCTCAAGAAGCCTTTCGCTAAGAGAGTTCTTGTGGAATTGGCAAAGTGATATTGGGAAGCCCATAGAGGGCTATGGTGAAAAAGGAAATATCCTCAGATGAAATCTGGAAAGAAGCTTTCTGAGAAACTGCTTAGTGTTCTGTTAATTCATCTCACAGAGTTACATCTGTATTTCGTGGATCTCTTTGCTAGCCTTATTTCTGTGGAATCTGAGAACAGATATTTCGGATCCCTTTGAAGACTATAGGGCCAAAGGAAATATCCTCCGATAACAAAGAGAAAGAAGCTTTCTGAGAAACTTCTTTGTGTTCTGTGAAATCATCTCACAGAGTTACAGCTTTTTCCTGAAGAAGCCTTTCACTAAGACAGTTATTGTGGAATTGGCAAAGTGATATTTGGAAGCCCTTAGAGGGCTATGGTGAAAAAGGAAATATCCTCAGATGATATCTTTAAAGAAGCTTTCTGAGAAACTGCTTAGTGTTCTATTAATTCATCTCACAGAGTTACATTTGTATTTCGAGTATCTCTTTGCTAGCCTTATTTCTGTGGAATCTGAGTACAGATATTTCGGATCCCTTTGAAGACCATAGGGCCAAAGGAAATATCGTCCGATAAAAAAGAGAAAGAAGCTTTCTGAGAAACTTCTTGGTGTTCTGTGAAATCATCTCACAGAGTTACAGCTTTCTCCTCAAGAAGCCTTTCGCTAAGACAGTTCTTTTGGAATTGGCAAAGTGATATTTGGAAGCCCTTAGAGGGCTATGGTGAAAAAGGAAATATCCTCAGATGATATCTTTAAAGAAGCTTTCTGAGAAACTGCTTAGTGTTCTATTAATTCGTCTCACAGAGTTACATCTGTATTTCGAGGATCTCTTTGCTAGCCTTATTTCTGTGGAATCTGAGTACAGATATTTCGGATCCCTTTGAAGACCATAGGGCCAAAGGAAATATCGTCCGATAAAAAAGAGAAAGAAGCTTTCTCAGAAACTTCTTTGTGTTCTGTGAAATCATCTCACAGAGTTACAGCTTTCCCCTCAAGAAGCCTTTCGCTAAGACAGTTCTTGTGGAATTGGCAAAGTGATATTTGGAAACCCATAGAGGGCTATGGTGAAGAGGAAATATCCTCCAATGAAATCTGGAAAGAAGGTTTCTGAGAAACTGCTTCGTGTTCTGTTAATACATCTCACAGAGTTACATCTGTATTTCGTGGATGTCTTTGCTAGCCTTATTTCTGTGGAATCTGAGAACAGATATTTCGGATCCCTTTGAAGACCATAGGGCCAAACGAAATATCCTCCGATAACAAAGAGAAAGAAGCTTTCTGAGAAACTTCTTTGTGTTCTGTGAAATCATCTCACAGTGTTACACCTTTCCCCTCAAGAAGCCTTTCGCTAAGACAGTTCTTGTGGAATTGGCAAAGTGATATTTGGAAGCCCTTAGAGGGCTATGGTGAAAAAGGAAATATCCTCCGATGAAATCTGGAAAGAAGCTTTCTGAGAAACTGCTTAGTGTTCTGTTAATTCATCTCACAGAGTTACATCTGTATTTCGTGGATCTCTTTGCTAGCCTTATTTCTGTGGAATCTGAGAACAGATATTTCGGATCCCTATGAAGACCATAGGGCCAAACGAAATATCTTCCGATAACAAAGAGAAAGAAGCTTTCTGAGAAACTTCTTTGTGTTCCGTGAAATCATCTCACGGAGTTTCAGCTTTCCCCTCAAGAAGCCTTTCGCTAAGACAGTTCTTGTGGAATTGGCAAAGTGATATTTGGAAGCCCATAGAGGGCTATGGTGAAAGAGGAAATATCCTCAGATGAAATATGGAAAGAAGCTTTCTGAGAATCTGCTTAGTGTTCTCTTAATTCATCTCACAGAGTTACATCTGTATTTCGTGGATCTCTTTGCTAGCCTTATTTCTGTGAAATCTGAGAACAGATATTTCGGATCCCTTTGAAGATCATAGAGCCAAACGAAATATCCTCTGATAACAAAGAGAAAGAAGCTTTCAGAGAAACTTCTTTGTGTTCTGTGAAATCATCTCACAGAGTTACAGCTTTCCCCTCAAGAAGCCTTTCGCTAAGACAGTTCTTGTGGAATTGGCAAAGTGATATTTGGAAGCCCCTAGAGGGCTATGGTGAAAAAGGAAATATCCTCAGATGAAATCTGGAAAGAAGCTTTCTGAGAATCTGCTTAGTGTTCTGTTAATTCATCTCACAGAGTTACATCTGTATTTCGTGGATCTCTTTGCTAGCCTTATTTCTGTGGAATCTGAGAACAGATATTTCGGATCCCTTTGTAGACTATAGGGCCAAAGGAAATATCCTCCGATAACAAAGAGAAAGAAGCTTTCTGAGAAACTTCTTTGTGTTCTGTGAAATCATCTCACAGAGTTACAGCTTTCTCCTTAAGAAGCCTTTTGCTAAGACAGTTCTTGTGGAATTGGCAAGGTGATATTTGGAAGCCCTTAGAGGGCTGTGGTGAAAAAGGAAATATCCTCCGATGAAATCTGGAAAGAAGGTTTCTGAGAAACTGCTTAGTGTTCTGTTAATTCATCTCACAGAGTTACATCTGTATTTCGTGGATCTCTTTGCTAGCCTTATTTCTGTGGAATCTGAGAACAGATATTTCGGATCCCTTTGAAGACCATAGGGCCAAACGAAATATCCTCCGATAACAAAGAGAAAGAAGCTTTCTGAGAAACTTCTTTGTGTTGTGTGAAATCATCTCACAGAGTTACAGCTTTCCCCTCAAGAAGCCTTTCGCTAAGACAGTTCTTGTGGAATTGGCAAAGTGATATTTGGAAGCCCATAGAGGGCTATGGTGAAAAAGGAAATATCCTCCGATGAAATCTGGAAAGAAGCTTTCTGAGAAACTGCTTAGTGTTCTGTTAATTCATTTCACAGAGTTACATCTGTATTTCGTGGATCTCTTTGCTAGCCTTATTTCTGTGGAATATGAGAACAGATATTTCAGATCCCTTTGAAGACTATAGGGCCAAAGGAAATATCCTCTGATAACATTGAGAAAGAAGCTTTCTGAGAAACTTCTTTGTGTTCTGTGAAATCATCACACAGCGTTACAGCTTTCCCCTCAAGAAGCCTTTAGCTAAGACACTTCTTGTGGAATTGGCAAAGTGATATTTGGAAGCCCCTGGAGGGCTATGGTGAAAAAGGAAATATCCTCAGATGAAATCTGGAAAGAAGCTTTCTGAGAAACTGCTTAGTGTTCTGTTAATTCATCTCACAGAGTTACAACTGTATTTCGTGGATCTCTTTGGTAGCCTTATTTCTGTGGATTCTGCGAACAGGTAATTCGGATCCCTTTGAAGACGATAGGGCCAAAGGAAATATCCTCCATTAACAAAGAGAAAGAAGCTTTCTGAGAAACTTCTTTGTGTTCCGTGAAATCATCTCACGGAGTTTCAGCTTTCCCCTCAAGAAGCCTTTCGCTAAGACAGTTCTTGTGGAATTGGCAAAGTGATATTTGGAAGCCCATAGAGGGCTATGGTGAAAGAGGAAATATCCTCAGATGAAATATGGAAAGAAGCTTTCTGAGAATCTCCTTAGTGTTCTGTTAATTCATCTCACAGAGTTACATCTGTATTTCGTGGATCTCTTTGCTAGCCTTATTTCTGTGGAATCTGAGAATAGATATTTCGGATCCCTTTGAAGACTATACGGCCAAAGGAAATATCCTCCGATAACAAAGAGAAAGAAGCTTTCTGAGAAACTTCTCTGTGTTCTGTGAAATCATCTCACAGAGTTACAGCTTTCCCCTCAAGAAGGCTTCCGCTAAGACAGTTCTTGTGGAATTGGCAAAGTGATATTTGAAAGCCCATAGAGGGCTATGTTGAGAAAGGAAATATCTTCAGATGAAATCTGGAAAGAAGCTTTCTGAGAAACTGCTTAGTGTTCTGTTAATTCATCTCACAGAGTTACATCTGTATTTCGTGGATCTCTTTGCTATCCTTATTTCTGTGGAAACTGAGAACAGATACTTCGGATCCCTTTGAAGACCATAGGGCCAAACGAAATATCCTCCGATAACAAAGAGAAAGAAGCTTTCTGAGAAACTTCTCTGTGTTCTGTGAAATCATCTCACAGAGTTACAGATTTCCTCTCAGAAGCCTTTCGCTAAGACAGTTCTTGTGGAATTGGCAAAGTGATATTTGAAAGCCCATAGAGGGCTATGTTGAGAAAGGAAATATCTTCAGATGAAATCTGGAAAGAAGCTTTCTGAGAAACTGCTTAGTGTTCTGTTAATTCATCTCACAGAGTTACATCTGTATTTCGTGTATCTCTTTGCTATCCTTATTTATGTGGAATCTGAGAACAGATATTTCGGATCCCTTTGAAGACCATAGGGCCAAACGAAATATCCTCCGATAACAAAGAGAAAGAAGCTTTCTGAGAAACTTCTTTGTGTTCTGTGAAATCATCTCACAGAGTTACAGCTTTCCCCTCAAGAAGCCTTTCGCTAAGACAGTTCTTGTGGAATTGGCAAAGTGATATTTGGAAGCCCATAGAGGGCTATGGTGAAAAAGGAAATATCCTCAGATGAAATCTGGAAAGAAGCTTTCGAAGAACCTGCTTAGTGTTCTGTTAATTCATCTGACAGAGTTACATCTGTATTTCGTGGATCTCTTTGCTAGCCTTATTTCTGTGGAATCTGAGAACAGATATTTCGGATCCCATTGAAGACTATACGGCCAAAGGAAATATCCTCCGATAACAAAGAGAAAGAAGCTTTCTGAGAAACTTCTCTGTGTTCTGTGAAATCATCTCACAGAGTTACAGCTTTCCCCTCAAGAAGCCTTCCGCTAAGACAGTTCTTGTGGAATTGGCAAAGTGATATTTGAAAGCCCATAGAGGGCTATGTTGAGAAAGGAAATATCTTCATAAGAAATCTGGAAAGAAGCTTTCTGAGAAACTGCTTAGTGTTCTGTTAATTCATCTCACAGAGTTACATCTGTATTTCGTGGATCTCTTTGCTAGCCTTATTTCTGTGGAATCTGAGAACAGATATTTCGGATCCCTCTTAAGACTATAGGGCCAAAGGAAATATCCTCCGATAACAAAGAGAAAGAACGTTTCTGAGAAACTTCTTTGTGTTCTGTGATATCATCTCACAGAGTTACAGCTTTCTCCTCAAGAAGCGTTTCGCTAAGACAGTTCTTGTGGAATTGGCAAAGTGATATTTGGAAGCTCATAGAGGGCTATGGTGAAAAAGGATATATCCTCAGAAGAAATCTGGAAAGAAGCTTTCTGAGAATCTGCTTAGTGTTCTGTTAATTCATCTCACAGAGTTACATCTGTATTTCTTGGATCTCTTTGCTAGCCTTATTTCTGTGGAGTCTCAGGACAGATATTTCGGATCCCTTTGAAGACTATAGGGCCACGGAAATATCCTCTGATAACAAAGAGAAAGAAGTTTTCTGAAAAACTTCTTTGTGTTCTGTGAAATCATCTCACAGAGTTACAGCTTTCCCCTCAAGAAGCCTTTCGCTAAGACAGTTCTTGGGGAATTGGCAAACTGATATTTGGAAGCCCATAGAGGGCCACGGTGAAAAAGGAAATATCCTCAGATGAAATCTGGAAAGAAGCTTTCTGAGCATCTCCTTAGTGTTCCGTTAATTCATCTCACAGAGTTACATCTGTATTTCGTGGATCTCTTTGCTAGCCTTATTTCTGTGGAATCTAAGAACAGATATTTCGGATCCCTTTGAATACTATAGGGCCAAAGGAAATATCCTCCGATAACAAAGAGAAAGAAGCTTTCTGAGAAACTTCTCTGTGTTCTGTGAAATCATCTCACAGAGTTACAGCTTTCCCCTGAAGAAGCCTTTCGCTAAGATAGTTCTTGGGGAATTGGCAAAGTGATATTGGGAAGCCCATAGAGGGCTATGGTGAAAAAGGAAATATCCTCCGATGAAATCTGGAAAGAAGCCTTCTGAGAAACTGCTTAGTGTTCTGTTAATTCATCTCACAGAGTTACATCTGTATTTCGTGGATCTCTTTGCTAGCCTTATTTCTGTGGAATCTGAGAACAGATATTTCGGATCCCTTTGAAGACCATAGGGCCAAGCGAAATATCCTCCGATAAGAAAGAGAAAGAAGCTTTATGAGAAACTTCCTTGTGTTCTGTGAAATCATCTCACAGAGTTACAGCTTTCCCCTCAACAAGCCTTTCGCTAAGACAGTTCTTGTGGAATTGGCAAAGTGATATTTGGAAGCCCATAGAGGGCTATGGTGAAAAAGGAAATATCCCCAGATGAAATCTGGAAAGAAGCTTTCTGAGAATCTGCTTAGTGTTCTGTTAATTCATCTCACAGAGTTACATCTGTATTTCGTGGATCTCATTGCTAGCCTTATTTCTGTGGAATCTGAGCACAGATATTTCGGATCCCTTTGAAGACTTCACGGCCAAAGGAAATATCCTCCGATAACAAAGAGAAAGAAGCTTTCTGTGAAACTTCTTTGTGTTCTGTGAAATCATCTCACAGAGTTACAGCTTTCCCCTCAAGAAGCCTTTCGCTAAGACAGTTCTTGTGGAATTGGCAAAGTGATATTTGAAAGCCCATAGAGGGCTATGTTGAGAAAGGAAATATCTTCAGATGAAATCTAGAAAGAAGCTTTCTGAGAGACTGCTTAGTGTTCTGTTAATTCATCTCACAGAGTTACATCTGTATTTCGTGGATCTCTTTGCTATCCTTATTTCTGTGGAATCTGAGAACAGATATTTCGGATCCCTTTGAAGACCATAGGGCCAAACGAAATATCCTCCGATAAAAAAGAGAGAGAAGCTTTCTGAGAAACTTCTTTGTGTTCTGTGAAATCACCTCACAGAGTTACAGCTTTCCCCTCAAGAAGCCTTTCGCTAAGACAGTTCTTGTGGAATTGGCAAAGTGATATTTGGAAGCCCATAGAGGGCTATGGTGAAAAAGGAAATATCCTCAGATGAAATCTGGAAAGAAGCTTTCTGAGAATCTGCTTAGTGTTCTGTTAATTCATCTCACAGAGTTACATCTGTATTTCGTGGATCTCTTTGCTATCCTTATTTCTGTGGAATCTGAGAACAGATATTTCGTATCCCTTTGAAGACCATAGGGCCAAACGAAATATCCTCCGATAAAAAAGAGAAAGAAGCTTTCTGAGAAACTTCTTTGTGTTCTGTGAAATCATCTCACAGAGTTACAGCTTTCCCCTCAAGAAGCCTTTCGCTAAGACAGTTCTTGTGGAATTGGCAAAGTGATATTTGGAAGCCCATAGAGGGCTATGGTGAAAAAGGAAATATCCTCAGATGAAATCTGGAAAGAAGCTTTCTGAGAAACTGCTTAGTGTTCTGCTAATTCATCTCACAGACTTACATCTGTATTTCGTGGATCCCTTTGCTAGCCTTATTTCTGTGGAATCTGAGAACAGATATTTCAGATCCCTTTGAAGACTATAGGCCCAAAGGAAATATCCTCTGATAACAAAGAGAAAGAAGCTTTCTGCGAAACTTCTTTGTGTTCTGTGAAATCATCTCACAGCGTTACAGCTTTCCCCTCAAGAAGCCTTTAACTAAGACAGTTCTTGTGGAATTGGGAAAGTGATATTTGGAAGCCCCTAGAGGGCTATGGTGAAAAAGGAAATATCCTCCGATGAAATCTAGAAAGAAGCTTTCTGAGAATCTGCTTAGTGTTCTGTTAATTCATCTCACAGAGTTACATCTGTATTTCGAGGATCTCTTTGCTAGCCTTATTTCTGTGGAATCTGAGAACAGATATTTCGGATCGCTTTGAAGACCATAGGGCCAAAGGAAATATCCTCCGATAACAAACAGAAAGAAGCTTTCTGAGAAACTTCTTTGTGTTCTGTGAAATCATCTCACAGAGTTACAGCTTTCCCCTCAAGAAGCCTTTCGCTAAGACACTTCTTGTGGAATTGGCAAAGTGATATTTGGAAGCCCCTGGAGGGCTATGGTGAAAAAGGAAATATCCTCAGATGAAATCTGGAAAGAAGCTTTCTGAGAAACTGCTTAGTGTTCTGTTAATTCATCTCACAGAGTTACAACTGTATTTCGTGGATCTCTTTGGTAGCCTTATTTCTGTGGATTCTGCGAACAGGTAATTCGGATCCCTTTGAAGACGATAGGGCCAAAGGAAATATCCTCCATTAACAAAGAGAAAGAAGCTTTCTGAGAAACTTCTTTGTGTTCTGTGAAATCTTCTCACAGAGTTACACCTTTCCTCTCAACAAGCCTTTAGCTAAGACAGTTCTTGTGGAATTGGCAAAGTGATATTTGGAAGCCCATAGAGGGCTATGGTGAAAGAGGAAATATCCTCAGATGAAATATGGAAAGAATCTTTCTGAGAATCTGCTTAGTGTTCTGTTAATTCATCTCACAGTGTTACATCTGTATTTCGTGGATCTCTTTGCTAGCCTTATTTCTGTGGAATCTGAGAACAGATATTTCGGATCCCTTTGAAGATCATAGGGCCAAACGAAATATCCTCTGATAACAAAGAGAAAGAAGCTTTCAGAGAAACTTCTTTGTGTTCTGTGAAATCATCTCACAGAGTTACAGCTTCCCCTCAAGAAGCCTTTCGCTAAGACAGTTCTTGTGGAATTGGCAAAGTGATATTTGGAAGCCCATAGAGGGCTATGGTGAAAAAGGAAATATCCTCCGATGAAATCTGGAAAGAACCTTTCTGAGAAACTGCTTAGTGTTCTGTTAATTCATTTCACAGAGTTACATCTGTATTTCGTGGATCTCTTTGCTCGCCTTATTTCTGTGGAATCTGAGAACAGATATTTCAGATACCTTTGAAGACTATACGGCCAAAGGAAATATCCTCCGATAAAAAAGAGAAAGAAGCTTTCTGAGAAACTTCTCTGTGTTCTGTGAAATCATCTCACAGAGTTACAGCTTTCCCCTCAAGAAGCCTTCCGCTAAGACAGTTCTTGTGGAATTGGCAAAGTGATATTTAAAAGCCCATAGAGGACTATGTTGAGAAAGGAAATATCTTCAGATGAAATCTGGAAAGAAGCTTTCTGAGAAACTGCTTAGTGTTCTGTTAATTCATCTCACAGAGTTACATCTGTATTTCGTGGATCTCTTTGCTATCCTTATTTCTGTGGAAACTGAGAACAGATACTTCGGATCCCTTTGAAGACCATAGGGCCAAACGAAATATCCTCCGATAACAAAGAGAAAGAAGCTTTCTGAGAAACTTCTCTGTGTTCTGTGAAATCATCTCACAGAGTTACAGATTTCCTCTCAGAAGCCTTTCGCTAAGACAGTTCTTGTGGAATTGGCAAAGTGATATTTGAAAGCCCATAGAGGGCTATGTTGAGAAAGGAAATATCTTCAGATGAAATCTGGAAAGAAGCTTTCTGAGAAACTGCTTAGTGTTCTGTTAATTCATCTCACAGAATTACATCTGTATTTCGTGGATCTCTTTGCTATCCTTATTTCTGTGGAATCTGAGAACAGATATTTCGGATCCCTTTGAAGACCATAGGGCCAAACGAAATATCCTCCGATAAAAAAGAGAAAGAAGCTTTCTGAGAAACGTCTTTGTGTTCTGTGAAATCATCTCACAGAGTTACAGCTTTCCCCTCAGGAAGCCTTTCGCTAAGACAGTTCTTGTGGAATTGGCAAAGTGATATTTGGAAGCCCATAGAGGGCTATGGTGAAAAAGGAAATATCCTCAGATGAAATCTGGAAAGAAGCTTTCTGAGAATCTGCTTAGTGTTCTGTTAATTCATCTCACAGAGTTACATCTGTATTTCGTGGATCTCTTCGCTAGCCTTATTTCTGTGGTATCTGAGAAGAGATATTTCGGATCCCTTTGAAGACCATAGGGCCAAAGGAAATATCGTCCGATAACAAAGAGAAAGAAGCTTTCTGAGAAACTTCTTCGTGTTCTGTGAAATCATCTCACAGAGTTACAGCTTTCCCCTCAAGAATCCTTTCGCTAAGACAGTTCTTGTGGAATTGGCAAAGTGATATTTGGAAGCCCATAGAGGGCTATGGTGAAAAAGGAAATATCCTCCGATGAAATCTGGAAATAAGCTTTCTGAGAAACTGCTTAGTGCTCTGTTAATTCATCTCACAGAGTTACATCTGTATTTCGTGGATCTCTTTGCTAGCCTTATTTCTGTGGAATCTGACAACAGATATTTCGGATCCCTTTGAAGACCATAGGGCCAAAAGAAATATCCTCTGATAACAAAGAGAAAGAAGCTTTCTGAGAAACTTCTTTGTGTTCTGTGAAATCAGCTCACAGAGTTACAGCTTTCCCCTCAAGAAGCCTTTCGCTAAGACAGTTCTTGGGGAATAGGCAAAGTGATATTGGGAAGCCCATAGAGGGCATTGGTGAAAAAGGAAATATCCTCAGATGAAATCTGGAAAGAAGCTTTCTGAGAAACTGCTTAGTGTTGTGTTAATTCATCTCACAGAGTTACATCTGTATTTCTTGGATCTCTTTGCTATCCTTATTTCTGTGGAATATGAGAACAGATATTTCGTATCCCTTTGAAGACCATAGGGCCAAACGAAATATCCTCCGATAACAAAGAGAAAGAAGCTTTATGAGAAACTTCTTTGTGTTCCGTGAAATCATCTCACGGAGTTTCAGCTTTCCCCTCAAGAAACCTTTCGCTAAGACAGTTCTTGTGGAATTGGCAAAGTGATATTTGGAAGCCCATAGAGGGCTATGGTGAAAGAGGAAATATCCTCAGATGAAATATGGAAAGAAGCTTTCTGAGAATCTGCTTAGTGTTCTGTTAATTCATCTCACAGAGTTACATCTGTATTTCGTGGATCTCTTTGCTAGCCTTATTTCTGTGGAATCTGAGAACAGATATTTCGGATCCCTTTGAAGACTATACGGCCAAAGGAAATATCCTCCGATAACAAAGAGAAAGAAGCTTTCTGAGAAACTTCTCTGTGTTCTGTGAAATCATCTCACAGAGTTACAGCTTTCCCCTCAAGAAGCCTTCCGCTAAGACAGTTCTTGTGGAATTGGCAAAGTGATATTTGAAAGCCCATAGAGGGCTATGTTGAGAAAGGAAATATCTTCAGATGAAATCTGGAAAGAAGCTTTCTGAGAAACTGCTTAGTGTTCTGTTAATTCATCTCACAGAGTTACATCGGTATTTCGTGGATCTCTTTGCTAGCCTTATTTCTGTGGAATCTGAGAACAGATATTTCGGATCCCTTTGAAGACTTTAGGGCCAAAGGAAACATCCTCCGATAACAAAGAGAAAGAACGTTTCTGAGAAACTTCTTTGTGTTCTGTGATATCATCTCACAGAGTTACAGCTTTCTCCTCAAGAAGCGTTTCGCTAAGACAGTTCTTGTGGAATTGGCAAAGTGATATTTGGAAGCCCATAGAGGGCTATGGTGAAAAAGGATATATCCTCAGATGAAATCTGGAAAGAAGCTTTCTGAGAATCTGCTTAGTGTTCTGTTAATTCATCTCACAGAGTTACATCTGTATTTCTTGGATCTCTTTGCTAGCCTTATTTCTGTGGAGTCTGAGGACAGATATTTCGGATCCCTTTGAAGACTATAGGGCCAAAGGAAATATCCTCTGATAACAAAGAGAAAGAAGTTTTCTGAAAAACTTCTTTGTGTTCTGTGAAATCATCTCACAGAGTTACAGCTTTCCCCTCAAGAAGCCTTTCGCTAAGACAGTTCTTGTGGAATTGGCAAAGTGATATTTGGAAGCCCATAGAGGGCCACGGTGAAAAAGGAAACATCCTCAGATGAAATCTGGAAAGAAGCTTTCTGAGCATCTCCTTAGTGTTCCGTTAATTCATCTCACAGAGTTACATCTGTATTTCGTGGATCTCTTTGCTAGCCTTATTTCTGTGGAATCTAAGAACAGATATTTCGGATCCCTTTGAATACTATAGGGCCAAAGGAAATATCCTCCGATAACAAAGAGAAAGAAGCTTACTGAAAAACTTCTTTGTGTTCCGTGAAATCATCTCACAGAGTTTCAGATTTCCCCTCAAGAAGCCTTTCGCTAAGACAGTTCTTGTGGAATTGGCAAAGTGATATTTGGAAGCCCATAGAGGGCTATGGTGAAAAAGGAAATATCCTCAGATGAAATCTGGAAAGAAGCTTTCTGAGAATCTGCTTAGTGTTCTGTTAATTCATCTCACAGAGTTACATCTGTATTTCGTGGATCTCTTGGTAGCCTTATTTCTGTGGAATCTGAGAACAGATATTTCGGATCCCTTTGAAGACTATACGGCCAAAGGAAATATCCTCCGATAACAAAGAGAAAGAAGCTTTCTGAGAAACTTCTCTGTGTTCTGTGAAATCATCTCACAGAGTTACAGCTTTCCCCTGAAGAAGCCTTTCGCTAAGATAGTTCTTGGGGAATTGGCAAAGTGATATTGGGAAGCCCATAGAGGGCTATGGTGAAAAAGGAAATATCCTCCGATGAAATCTGGAAAGAAGCTTTCTGAGAAACTGCTTAGTGTTCTGTTAATTCATCTCACAGAGTTACATCTGTATTTCGTGGATCTCTTTGCTAGCCTTATTTCTGTCGAATCTGAGAACAGATATTTCGGATCCCTTTGAAGACCATAGGGCCAAGCGAAATATCCTCCGATAACAAAGAGAAAGAAGCTTTATGAGAAACTTCTTTGTGTTCTGTGAAATCATCTCACAGAGTTACAGCTTTCCCCTCAAGAAGCCTTTCGCTAAGACAGTTCTTGTGGAATTGGCAAAGTGATATTTGGAAGCCCATAGAGGGCTATGGTGAAAAAGGAAATATCCCCAGATGAAATCTGGAAAGAAGCTTTCTGAGAATCTGCTTAGTGTTCTGTTAATTCATCTCACAGAGTTACATCTGTATTTCGTGGATCTCATTGCTAGCCTTATTTCTGTGGAATCTGAGCACAGATATTTCGGATCCCTTTGAAGACTTCACGGCCAAAGGAAATATCCTCCGATAACAAAGAGAAAGAAGCTTTCTGTGAAACTTCTTTGTGTTCTGTGAAATCATCTCACAGAGTTACAGCTTTCCCCTCAAGAAGCCTTTCGCTAAGACAGTTCTTGTGGAATTGGCAAAGTGATATTTGAAAGCCCATAGAGGGCTATGTTGAGAAAGGAAATATCTTCAGATGAAATCTGGAAAGAAGCTTTCTGAGAGACTGCTTAGTGTTCTGTTAATTCATCTCACAGAGTTACATCTGTATTTCGTGGATCTCTTTGCTATCCTTATTTCTGTGGAATCTGAGAACAGATATTTCGGATCCCTTTGAAGACCATAGGGCCAAACGAAATATCCTCCGATAAAAAAGAGAAAGAAGCTTTCTGAGAAACTTCTTTGTGTTCTGTGAAATCACCTCACAGAGTTACAGCTTTCCCCTCAAGAAGCCTTTCGCTAAGACAGTTCTTGTGGAATTGGCAAAGTGATATTTGGAAGCCCATAGAGGGCTATGGTGAAAAAGGAAATATCCTCAGATGAAATCTGGAAAGAAGCTTTCTGAGAATCTGCTTAGTGTTCTGTTAATTCATCTCACAGAGTTACATCTGTATTTCGTGGATCTCTTTGCTATCCTTATTTCTGTGGAATCTGAGAACAGATATTTCGTATCCCTTTGAAGACCATAGGGCCAAACGAAATATCCTCCGATAAAAAAGAGAAAGAAGCTTTCTGAGAAACTTCTTTGTGTTCTGTGAAATCATCTCACAGAGTTACAGCTTTCCCCTCAAGAAGCCTTTCGCTAAGACAGTTCTTGTGGAATTGGCAAAGTGATATTTGGAAGCCCATAGAGGGCTATGGTGAAAAAGGAAATATCCTCAGATGAAATCTGGAAAGAAGCTTTCTGAGAAACTGCTTAGTGTTCTGCTAATTCATCTCACAGACTTACATCTGTATTTCGTGGATCCCTTTGCTAGCCTTATTTCTGTGGAATCTGAGAACAGATATTTCAGATCCCTTTGAAGACTATAGGGCCACAGGAAATATCCTCTGATAACAAAGAGAAAGAAGCTTTCTGCGAAACTTCTTTGTGTTCTGTGAAATCATCTCACAGCGTTACAACTTTCCCCTCAAGAAGCCTTTAACTAAGACAATTCTTGTGGAATTGGGAAAGTGATATTTGGAAGCCCCTAGAGGGCTATGGTGAAAAAGGAAATATCCTCCGATGAAATCTAGAAAGAAGCTTTCTGAGAATCTGCTTAGTGTTCTGTTAATTCATCTCACAGAGTTACATCTGTATTTCGAGGATCTCTTTGCTAGCCTTATTTCTGTGGAATCTGAGAACAGATATTTCGGATCGCTTTGAAGACCATAGGGCCAAAGGAAATATCCTCCGATAACAAACAGAAAGAAGCTTTCTGAGAAACTTCTTTGTGTTCTGTGAAATCATCTCACAGAGTTACAGCTTTCCCCTCAAGAAGCCTTTCGCTAAGACAGTTCTTGTGGAATTGGCAAAGTGATATTTGAAAGCCCATAGAGGGCTATGTTGAGAAAGGAAATATCTTCAGATGCAATCTGCAAAGAAGCTTTCTGAGAAACTGCTTAGTGTTCTGTTAATTCATCTCACAGAGTTTCATCTGTATTTCGTGGATCTCTTTGCTATCCTTATTTCTGTGGAATCTGAGAAGAGATATTTCGGATCCCTTTGAAGACCATAGGGCCAAACGAAATATCCTCCGATAAAAAAGAGAAAGAAGCTTTCTGAGAAACTTCTTTGTGTTCTGTGAAATCATCTCACAGAGTGACAGCTTTCCCCTCAAGAAGCCTTTCGCTAAGACAGTTCTTGTGGAATTGGCAAAGTGATATTTTGAAGCCCATAGAGGGCTATGGTGAAAAAGGAAATATCCAGAGATGAAATCTGGAAAGAAGCTTTCAGAGAATCTGCTTAGTCTTCTGTTAATTCATCTCACAGAGTTACATCTGTATTTCGTGGATCTCTTTGCTAGCCTTATTTCTGTGGAATCTGAGCACAGATATTTCGGATCCCTTTGAAGACTTCACGGCCAAAGGAAATATCCTCCGATAACAAAGAGAAAGAAGCTTTCTGAGAAATTTCTCTGTGTTCTGTGAAATAATCTCACAGAGTTACAGTTTTCCCCTCAAGAATCCTTTCGCTAAGATAGTTCTTGGGGAATTGGCAAAGTGATATTTGGAAGCCCATAGAGGGCTATGGTGAAAAAGGAAATATCCTCCGATGAAATCTGGAAAGAAGCTTTCTGAGAAACTGCTTAGTGTTCTGTTAATTCATCTCACAGAGTTACATCTGTATTTCGAGGATCTCTTTGGTAGCCTTATTTCTGTGGAATCTGAGAACAGATATTTCGGATCGCTTTGAAGACCATAGGGCCAAAGGAAATATCCTCCGATAACAAACAGAAAGAAGCTTTCTGAGAAACTTCTTTGTGTTCTGTGAAATCATCTCACAGAGTTACAGCTTTCCCCTCAAGAAGCCTTTCGCTAAGACAGTTCTTGGGGAATTGGCAAAGTGATATTTGAAAGCCCATAGAGGGCTATGTTGAGAAAGGAAATATCTTCAGATGAAATCTGGAAAGAAGCTTTCTGAGAAACTGCTGAGTGTTCTGTTAATTCATCTCACAGAGTTACATCTGTATTTCGTGGATCTCTTTGCTATCCTTATTTCTGTGGAATCTGAGAACAGATATTTCGGATCCCTTTGAAGACCATAGGGCCAAACGAAATATCCTCCGATAAAAAAGAGAAAGAAGCTTTCTGAGAAACTTCTTTGTGTTCTGTGAAATCATCTCACAGAGTTACAGCTTTCCCCTCAAGAAGCCTTTCGCTAAGACAGTTCTTGTGGAATTGGCAAAGTGATATTTGGAAGCCCATAGAGGGGTATGGTGAAAAAGGAAATATCCTCAGATGAAATCTGGAAAGAAGCTTTCTGAGAAACTGCTTAGTGTTCTGCTAATTCATCTCACAGAGTTTCATCTGTATTTCGTGGATCTCTTTGCTAGCCTTATTTCTTTGGAATCTGAGAAGAGATATTTCGGATCCCTTTGAAGAATATAGGGCTAAAGGAAATATCCTCCGATAACAAAGAGAAAGAAGCTTACTGAGAAACTACTTTGTGTTCTGTGAAATCATCTCACAGAGTTTCAGCTTTCCCCTCAAGAAGCCTTTCGCTAAGACAGTTCTTGTGGAATTGGCAAAGTGATATTTGGAAGCCCATTGAGGGCTATGCTGAAAAAGGAAATATCCTCAGATGAAATCTGGAAAGAAGCTTTCTGAGAATCTGCTTAGTGTCCTGTTAATGCATCTCACAGAGTTACATCTGTATTTCGTGGATCTCTTTGCTAGCCTTATTTCTGTGGAATCTGAGCACAGATATTTCTGATCCCTTTGAAGACTACACGGCCAAAGGAAATATCCTCCGATAACAAAGAGAAAGAAGCTTTCTGAGGAACTTCTTTGTGTTCTGTGAAATCATCTCATAGAGTTACAGCTTTCCCCTCAAGAAGCCTTTCGCTAAGACAGTTCTTGTGGAATTGGCAAAGTGATATTTGGAAGCCCATAGAGGGCTATGGTGAAAAAGAAAATATCCTCAGATGAAATCTGGAAAGAAGCTTTCTGAGAAACTGCTTAGTGTTCTGTTAATTCATCTCACAGAGTTACATCTGTATTTCGTGGATCTCTTTGCTAGCCTTATTTCTGTGGAGTCTGAGAACAGATATTTCTGATCCCTTTGAAGACTATAGGGCCAAAGGAAATATCCTCCGATAACAAAGAGAAAGAAGCTTTCTGAGAAACTTCTTTGTGTTCTGTGAAATCATCTCACAGAGTTTTAGATTTCCCCTCAAGAAGCCTTTCGCTAAGACAGTTCTTGTGGAATTGGCAAAGTGATATTTGGAAGCCCATAGAGGGCTATGGTGAAAAAGGAAATATACTCAGATGAAATCTGGAAAGAAGCTTTCTGAGAATCTGCTTAGTGTTCTGTTAATTCATCTCACAGAGTTACATCTGTATTTCGTGGATCTCTTTGCTAGCCTTATTTCTGTGGAATCTAAGAACAGATATTTGGGATCCCTTTGAAGACTATAGGGCCAAAGGAAATATCCTCCGATAACAAAGAGAAAGAAGCTTACTGAGAAACTTCTTTGTGTTCCGTGAAATGATCTCACGGAGTTTCAGCTTTCCCCTCAAGAAGCCTTTCGCTAAGACAGTTCTTGTGGAATTGGCAAAGTGATATTTGGAAGCCCATAGAGGGCTATGGTAAAAGAGGAAATATCCTCAGATGAAATATGGAAAGAAGCTTTCTGAGAATCTGTTTAGTGTTCTGTTAATTCATCTCACAGAGTTACATCTGTATTTCGTGGATCTCTTTGCTAGCCTTATTTCTGTGGAATCTGAGAACAGATATTTCGGATCCCTTTGAAGACTATACGGCCAAAGGAAATATCCTCCGATAACAAAGAGAAAGAAGCTTTCTGAGAAACTTCTCTGTGTTCTGTGAAATCATCTCACAGAGTTACAGCTTTCCCCTCAAGAAGCCTTCCGCTAAGACAGTTCTTGTGGAATTGGCAAAGTGATATTTGAAAGCCCATAGAGGGCTATGTTGAGAAAGGAAATATCTTCAGATGAAATCTGGAAAGAAGCTTTCTGAGAAACTGCTTAGTGTTCTGTTAATTCATCTCACAGAGTTACATCTGTATTTCGTGGATCTCTTTGCTATCCTTATTTCTGTGGAACTGAGAACAGATACTTCGGATCCCTTTGAAGACCATAGGGCCAAACGAAATATCCTCCGATAACAAAGAGAAAGAAGCTTTCTGAGAAACTTCTCTGTGTTCTGTGAAATCATCTCACAGAGTTACAGATTACCCTCAAGAAGCCTTTCGCTAAGACAGTTCTTGTGGAATTGGCAAAGTGATATTTGAAAGCCCATAGAGGGCTATGTTGAGAAAGGAAATATCTTCAGATGAAATCTGGAAAGAAGCTTTCTGAGAAACTGCTTAGTGTTCTGTTAATTCATCTCACAGAGTTACATCTGTATTTCGTGGATCTCTTTGCTATCCTTATTTCTGTGGAACTGAGAACAGATACTTCGGATCCCTTTGAAGACCATAGGGCCAAACGAAATATCCTCCGATAACAAAGAGAAAGAAGCTTTCTGAGAAACTTCTTTGTGTTCTGTGAAATCATCTCACAGAGTTACAGATTACCCTCAGAAGCCTTTCGCTAAGACAGTTCCTGTGGAATTGGCAAAGTGATATTTGGAAGCCCATAGAGGGCTATGGTGAAAAAGGAAATATCCTCAGATGAAATCTGGAAAGAAGCTTTCTGAGAAACTGCTTAGTGTTCTGTTAATTCATCTCACAGAGTTACATCTGTATTTCGTGGATCTCTTCGCTAGCGTTATTTCTGTGGTATCTGAGAACAGATATTTCGGATCCCTTTGAAGACTTCACGGCCAAAGGAAATATCGTCCGATAACAAAGAGAAAGAAGCTTTCTGCGAAACGTCTTTGTGTTCTGTGAAATCATCTCACAGAGTTACAGCTTTCCCCTCAGGAAGCCTTTCGCTAAGACAGTTCTTGTGGAATTGGCAAAGTGATATTTGGAAGCCCTTAGAGGGCTATGGTGAAAAAGGAAATATCCTCAGATGATATCTTTAAAGAAGCTCTGAGAAACTGCTTAGTGTTCTATTAATTCATCTCACAGAGTTACATCTGTATTTCGAGGATCTCTTTGCTAGCCTTATTTCTGTGGAATCTGAGTACAGATATTTCGGATCCCTATGAAGACCATAGTGCCAAAGGAAATATCATCCGATAACAAAGAGAAAGAAGCTTTCTGAGAAACTTCTTTGTGTTCTGTGAAATCAGCTCACAGAGTTACAGCTTTCCCCTCAAGAAGCCTTTCGCTAAGACAGTTCTTGTGGAATTGGCAAAGTGATATTTGGAAGCCCATAGAGGGCTATGGTGAAAAAGGAAATATCCTCCGATGAAATCTGGAAAGAAGGTTTCTGAGAAACTGCTTCGTGTTCTGTTAATTCATCTCACAGAGTTACATCTGTATTTCGTGGATGTCTTTGCTAGCCTTATTTCTGTGGAATCTGAGAACAGATATTTCGGATCCCTTTGAAGACCATAGGGCCAAACGAAATATCCTCCGATAACAAAGAGAAAGAAGCTTCCTGAGAAACTTCTTTGTGTTCTGTGAAATCATCTCACAGTGTTACACCTTTCCCTTCAAGAAGCCTTTCGCTAAGACAGTTCTTGTGGAATTGGCAAAGTGATATTTGGAAGCCCTTAGAGGGCTATGGTGAAAAAGGAAATATCCTCAGATGAAATCTGGAAAGAAGCTTTCTGAGAAACGGCTTAGTGTTCTGTTAATTCATCTCACAGAGTTACATCTGTATTTCGTGGATCTCTTTGCTAGCCTTATTTCTGTGGAATCTGAGAACAGATATTTCGGATCCCTTTGAAGACTATAAGGCCAAAGGAAATATCCTCCGATAACAAAGAGAAAGAAGCTTTCTGAGAAACTTCTTTGTGTTCTGTGAAATCATCTCACAGAGTTACAGCTTTCTCCTCAAGAAGCCTTTCACTAAGACAGTTCTTGTGGAATTGGCAAAGTGATATTTGGAAGCCCTTAGAGGGCTATGGTGAAAAAGGAAATATCCTCAGATGATATCTTTAAAGAAGCTTTCTGAGAAACTGCTTAGTGTTCTATTAATTCATCTCACAGAGTTACATTTGTATTTCGAGTATCTCTTTGCTAGCCTTATTTCTGTGGAATCTGAGTACAGATATTTCGGATCCCTTTGAAGACCATAGGGCCAAAGGAAATATCGTCCGATAAAAAAGAGCAAGAAGCTTTCTGAGAAACTTCTTTGTGTTCTGTGAAATCATCTCACAGAGTTACAGCTTTCTCTTCAAGAAGCCTTTCGCTAAGACAGTTCTTGTGGAATTGGCAAAGTGATATTTGGAAGCCCTTAGAGGGCTATGGTGAAAAAGGAAATATCCTCAGATGATATGTTTAAAGAAGCTTTCTGAGAAACTGCTTAGTGTTCTATTAATTCATCTCACAGAGTTACATCTGTATTTCGAGGATCTCTTTGCTAGCCTTATTTCTGTGGAATCTGAGTACAGATATTTCGGATCCCTTTGAAGACCATAGGGCCAAAGGAAATATCGTCCGATAAAAAAGAGAAAGAAGCTATCTGAGAAACTTCTTTGTGTTCTGTGAAATCATCTCACAGAGTTACAGCTTTCCCCTCAAGAAGCCTTTCGCTAAGACAGTTCTTGTGGAATTGGCAATGTGATATTTGGAAGCCCATAGAGGGCTATGGTGAAGAGGAAATATCCTCCGATGAAATCTGGAAAGAAGGTTTCTGAGAAACTGCATCGTGTTCTGTTAATTCATCTCACAGAGTTACATCTGTATTTCGTGGATGTCTTTGCTAGCCTTATTTCTGTGGAATCTGAGAACAGATATTTCGGATCCCTTTGAAGACCATAGGGCCAAACCAAATATCCTCCGATAACAAAGAGAAAGAAGCTTTCTGAGAAACTTCTTTGTGTTCTGTGAAATCATCTCACAGTGTTACACCTTTCCCCTCAAGAAGCCTTTCGCTAAGACAGTTCTTGTGGAATTGGCAAAGTGATATTTGGAAGCCCTTAGAGGGCTATGGAGAAAAAGGAAATATCCTCAGATGAAATCTGGAAAGAAGCTTTCTGAGAATCTGCTTAGTGTTCTGTTAATTCATCTCACAGAGTTACATCTGTATTTCGTGGATCTCTTTGCTAGCCTTATTTCTGTGGAATCTGAGAACAGATATTTCGGATCCCTTTGAATACCATAGGGCCAAACGAAATATCTTCCGATAACAAAGAGAAAGAAGCTTTCTGTGAAACTTCTTTGTGTTCTGTGCAATCATCTCACAGAGTTACAGCTTTCCCCTCAAAAGGCCTTTCGCTAAGACAGTTCTTGTGGAATTGGCAAAGTGATATTTGAAAGCCCATAGAGGGCTACGGTGAAAAAGGAAATATCCTCCGATGAAATCTGGAAAGAAGCTTTCTGAGAAACTGCTTAGTGTTCTGTTAATTCATCTCACAGAGTTACATCTGTATTTCGTGGATCTCTTTGCTAGCCTTATTTCTGTGGAATCTGAGAACAGATATTTCGGATCCCTTTGAAGACCATAGGGCCAAACGAAATATCCTCCGATAACAAAGAGAAAGAAGCTTTCTGAGAAACTTCTTTGTGTTCTCTGAAATCATCTCACAGAGTTACAGCTTTCCCCTCAAGAAGCCTTTCGCTAAGACAGTTCTTGTGGAATTGGCAAAGTGATATTTGCATGCCCATAGAGGGCTATGGTGAAAAAGGAAATATCCTCAGATGAAATCTGGAAAGAAGCTTTCTGAGAAACTGCTTAGTGTTCTGTTAATTCATCTCACAGAGTTACAACTGTATTTCGTGGATCTCTTTGCTAGCCTTATTTCTGTGGAATCTGAGAACAGATATTTCGGATCCCTTTGAAGACTATAGGACCAAAGGAAATATCCTCCGATAACAAAGAGAAAGAAGCTTTCTGAAAAACTTCTTTGTGTTCTGTGAAATCATCTCACAGAGTTACAGCTTTCCCCTCAAGAAGCCTTTCGCTAAGACAGTTCTTGTGGAATTGGCAAAGTGATATTTGGAAGCCCATAGAGGGCTACGGTGAAAAAGGAAATATCCTCAGATGAAATCTGGAAAGAAGCTTTCTGAGAAACTGCTTAGTGTTCTGTTAATTCATCTCACAGAGTTACAACTGTATTTCGTGGATCTCTTTGCTAGCCTTATTTCTGTGGAATCTGAGAACAGATATTTCGGATCCCTTTGAAGACTATAGGACCAACGGAAATATCCTCTGATAACAAAGAGAAAGAAGCTTTCTGAAAAACTTCTTTGTGTTCTGTGAAATCATCTCACAGAGTTACAGCTTTCCCCTCAAGAAGCCTTTCGCTAAGACAGTTCTTGTGGAATTGGCAAAGTGATATTTGGAAGCCCATAGAGGGCTACGGTGAAAAAGGAAATATCCTCAGATGAAATCTGGAAAGAAGCTTTCTGAGAAACTGCTTAGTGTTCTGTTAATTCATCTCACAGAGTTTCATCTGTATTTCGTGGATCTCTTTGCTAGCCTTATTTCTGTGGAATCTGAGAACAGATATTTCGGATCCCTTTGAAGACTATAGGGCCAAAGGAAATATCCTCCGATAACAAAGAGAAAGAAGCTTTCTGAGAAACTTCTTTGTGTTTTGTGAAATCATCTCACAGAGTTACAGCTTTCTCCTCAAGAAGCCTTTCGCTAAGACAGTTCTTGTGGAATTGGCAAAGTGATATTTGGAAGCCCTTAGAGGTCTATGGTGAAAAAGGAAATATCCTCCGATGAAATCTGGAAATAAGCTTTCAGAGAAACTGCTTAGTGTTCTGTTAATTCATCTCACAGAGTTACATCTGTATTTCGTGGATCTCTTTGCTAGCCTTATTTCTGTGGAATCTGACAACAGATATTTCGGATCCCTTTGAAGACCATAGGGCCAAAAGAAATATCCTCCGATAACAAAGAGAAAGAAGCTTTCTGAGAAATTCTTTGTGTTCTGTGAAATCAGCTCACAGAGTTACAGCTTTCCCCTCAAGAAGCCTTTCGCTAAGACAGTTCTTGGGGAATAGGCAAAGTGATATTGGGAAGCCCATAGAGGGCAATGGTGAAAAAGGAAATATCCTCAGATGAAATCTGGAAAGAAGCTTTCTGAGAAACTGCTTAGTGTTCTGTTAATTCATCTCACAGAGTTACATCTGTATTTCTTGGATCTCTTTGCTATCCTTATTTCTGTGGAATATGAGAACAGATATTTCGTATCCGTTTGAAGACCATAGGGCCAAACGAAATATCCTCCGATAACAAAGAGAAAGAAGCTTACTGAGAAACTTCTTTGTGTTCTGTGAAATCATCTCACGGAGTTTCAGCTTTCCCCTCAAGAAGCCTTTCGCTAAGACAGTTCTTGTGGAATTGGCAAAGTGATATTTGGAAGCCCATAGAGGGCTATGGTGAAAGAGGAAATATCCTCAGATGAAATATGAAAAGAAGCTTTCTGAGAATCTGCTTAGTGTTCTGTTAATTCATCTCACAGAGTTACATCTGTATTTCGTGGATCTCTTTGCTAGCCTTATTTCCGTGGAATCTGAGAACAGATATTTCGGATCCCTTTGAAGACTATACGGCCAAAGGAAATATCCTCCGATAACAAAGAGAAAGAAGCTTTCTGAGAAACTTCTTTGTGTTCTGTGAAATCATCTCACAGAGTTACAGCTTTCCTCTCAAGAAGCCTTCCGCTAAGACAGTTCTTGTGGAATTTGCAAAGTGATATTTGAAAGCCCATAGAGGGCTATGTTGAGAAAGGAAATATCTTCAGATGAAATCTGGAAAGAAGCTTTCTGAGAAACTGCTTAGTGTTCTGTTAATTCATCTCACAGAGTTACATCTGTATTTCGTGTATCTCTTTGCTATCCTTATTTCTGTGGAAACTGAGAACAGATACTTCGGATCCCTTTGAAGACCATAGGGAAAAACGAAATATCCTCCGATAAAAAAGAGAAAGAAGCTTTCTGAGAAACTTCTCTGTGTTCTGTGAAATCATCTCACAGAGTTACAGATTTCCCCTCAAGAAGCCTTTCGCTAAGACAGTTCTTGTGGAATTGGCAAAGTGATATTTGAAAGCCCATAGAGGGCTATGTTGAGAAAGGAAATATCTTCAGATGAAATCTGGAAAGAAGCTTTCTGAGAAACTGCTTAGTGTTCTGTTAATTCATCTCACAGAGTTACATCTGTATTTCGTGGATCTCTTTGCTATCCTTATTTCTGTGGAATCTGAGAACAGATATTTCGGATCCCTTTGAAGACCATAGGGCCAAACGAAATATCCTCCGATAAAAAAGAGAAAGAAGCTTTCTGAGAAACGTCTTTGTGTTCTGTGAAATCATCTCACAGAGTTACAGCTTTCCCCTCAGGAAGCCTTTCGCTAAGACAGTTCTTGTGGAATTGGCAAAGTGATATTTGGAAGCCCATAGAGGGCTATGGTGAAAAAGGAAATATCCTCCGATGAAATCTGGAAAGAAGGTTTCTGAGAAACTGCTTAGTGTTCTGTTAGTTCATCTCACAGAGTTACATCTGTATTTCGTGGATCTCTTTGCTAGCCTTATTTCTGTGTAATCTGACAACAGATATTTCGGATCTCTTTGAAGACCATAGGGCCAAAAGAAATATCCTCCGATAACAAAGAGAAAGAAGCTTTCTGAGAAACTTCTTTGTGTTCTGTGAAATCAGCTCACAGAGTTACAGCTTTCCCCTCAAGAAGCCTTTCGCTAAGACAGTTCTTGGGGAATAGGCAAAGTGATATTGGGAAGCCCATAGAGGGCAATGGTGAAAAAGGAAATATCCTCAGATGAAATCTGGAAAGAAGCTTTCTGAGAAACTGCTTAGTGTTCTGTTAATTCATCTCACAGAGTTACATCTGTATTTCGTGGATCTCTTTGCTATCCTTATTTCTGTGGAATATGAGAACAGATATTTCGTATCCCTTTGAAGACCATAGGGCCAAACGAAATATCCTCCGATAACAAAGAGAAAGAAGCTTTCTGAGAAAATTCTTTGTGTTCTGTGAAATCATCTCACAGAGTTACAGCTTTCCCCTCAAGAAGCCTTTCGCTAAGACAGTTCTTGTGGAATTGGCAAAGTGATATTTGGAAGCCCATAGAGGGGTATGGTGAAAAAGGAAATATCCTCAGATGAAATCTGGAAAGAAGCTTTCTGAGAAACTGCTTAGTGTTCTGTTAATTCATCTCACAGAGTTACATCTGTATTTCGAGGATCTCTTTGCTAGCCTTATTTCTGTGGAATCTGAGAACAGATATTTCGGATCGCTTTGAAGACCATAGGGCCAAAGGAAATATCCTCCGATAACAAACAGAAAGAAGCTTTCTGAGAAACTTCTTTGTGTTCTGTGAAATCATCTCACAGAGTTACAGCTTTCCCCTCAAGAAGCCTTACGCTAAGACAGTTCTTGTGGAATTGGTAAAGTGATATTTGGAAGCCCTTAGAGGGCTATGGTGAAAAAGGAAATATCCTCAGATGATATCTTTAAAGAAGCTTTCTGAGAAACTGCTTAGTGTTCTATTAATTCATCTCACAGAGTTACATTTGTATTTCGAGTATCTCTTTGCTAGCCTTATTTCTGTGGAATCTGAGTACAGATATTTCGGATCCCTTTGAAGACCATAGGGCCAAAGGAAATATCGTCTGATAAAAAAGAGAAAGAAGCTTTCTGAGAAACTTCTTTGTGTTCTGTGAAATCATCTCACAGAGTTACAGCTTTCTCCTCAAGAAGCCTTTCGCTAAGACAGTTCTTGTGGAATTGGCAAAGTGATATTTGGAAGCCCTTAGAGGGCTATGGTGAAAAAGGAAATATCCTCAGATGATATGTTTAAAGAAGCTTTCTGAGAAACTGCTTAGTGTTCTATTAATTCATCTCACAGAGTTACATCTGTATTTCGAGGATCTCTTTGCTAGCCTTATTTCTGTGGAATCTGAGTACAGATATTTCGGATCCCTTTGAAGACCATAGGGCCAAAGGAAATATCGTCCGATAAAAAAGAGAAAGAAGCTTTCTGAGAAACTTCTTTGTGTTCTGTGAAATCATCTCACAGAGTTACAGCTTTCCCCTCAAGAAGCCTTTCGCTAAGACAGTTCTTGTGGAATTGGCAATGTGATATTTGGAAGCCCATAGAGGGCTATGGTGAAGAGGAAATATCCTCCGATGAAATCTGGAAAGAAGGTTTCTGAGAAACTGCTTCGTGTTCTGTTAATTCATCTCACAGAGTTACATCTGTATTTCGTGGATGTCTTTGCTAGCCTTATTTCTGTGGAATCTGAGAACAGATATTTCGGATCCCTTTGAAGACCATAGGGCCAAACCAAATATCCTCCGATAACAAAGAGAAAGAAGCTTTCTGAGAAACTTCTTTGTGTTCTGTGAAATCATCTCACAGTGTTACACCTTTCCCCTCAAGAAGCCTTTCGCTAAGACAGTTCTTGTGGAATTGGCAAAGTGATATTTGGAAGCCCTTAGAGGGCTATGGAGAAAAAGGAAATATCCTCAGATGAAATCTGGAAAGAAGCTTTCTGAGAAACTGCTTAGTGTTCTGTTAATTCATCTCACAGTGTTACATCTGTATTTCGTGGATCTCTTTGCTAGCCTTATTTCTGTGGAATCTGAGAACAGATATTTCGGATCCCTTTGAATACCATAGGGCCAAACGAAATATCCTCCGATAACAAAGAGAAAGCAGCTTTCTGAGAAACTTCTTTGTGTTCTCTGAAATCATCTCACAGAGTTACAGCTTTCCCCTCAAGAAGCCTTTCGCTAAGACAGTTCTTGTGGAATTGGCAAAGTGATATTTGGAAGCCCATAGAGGGCTATGGTGAAAAAGGAAATATCCTCCGATGAAATCTGGAAAGAAGGTTTCTGAGAAACTGCTTAGTGTTCTGTTAATTCATCTCACAGAGTTACATCTGTATTTCATGGATCTCTTTGCTAGCCTTATTTCTGTGGAATCTGAGAACAGATATTTCAGATCCCTTTAATGACTATGGGGCCAAAGGAAATATCCTCTGATAACAAAGAGAAAGAAGCTTTCTGAGAAACTTCTTTGTGTTCTGTGAAATCATCGCACAGCGTTACAGCTTTCCCCTCAAGAAGCCTGTAGCTAAGACACTTCTTGTGGAATTGGCAAAGTGATATTTGGAAGCCCCTAGAGGGCTATGGTGAAAAAGGAAATATCCTCAGATGAAATCTGGAAAGAAGCTTTCTGAGAAACTGCTTAGTGTTCTGTTAATTCATCTCACAGAGTTACAACTGTATTTCGTGGATCTCTTTGGTAGCCTTATTTCTGTGGATTCTGAGAATAGGTAATTCGGATCCCTTTGAAGACTATAGGGCCAAAGGAAATATCCTCCATTAACAAAGAGAAAGAAGCTTTCTGAGAAACTTCTTTGTGTTCTGTGAAATCTTCTCACAGAGTTACAGCTTTCCCCTCAAGAAGCCTTTCACTAAGACAGTTCTTGTGGAATTGGCAAAGTGATATTTGGAAGCCGCTAGAGGGCTATGGTGAAAAAGGAAATATCCTCCGATGAAATCTGGAAAGAAGCTTTCTGAGAAACTCCTTAGTGTTCTGTAAATTCATCTCACAGAGTTACATCTGTATTTCGTGGATCTCTTTGCTAGCCTTATTTCTGTGGAATCTGAGAACAGATATTTCGGATCCCTTTGCAGACTATAGGGCCAAAGGAAATATCCTCCGATAACAAAGAGAAAGAAGCTTTCTGAGAAACTTCTTTGTGTTCTGTGAAATCATCTCACAGAGTTACAGCTTTCTCCTCAAGAAGCCTTTCGCTAAGACAGTTCTTGTGGAATTGGCAAAGTGATATTTGGAAGCCCATAGAGGGCTATGGTGAAAAAGGAAATATCCTCAGATGAAATATGGAAAGAAGCTTTCTGAGAATCTGCTTAGTGTTCTGTTAATTCATCTCACAGAGTTACATCTGTATTTCTTGGATCTCTTTGCTAGCCTTATTTCTGTGGAGTCTGAGAACAGTTATTTCGGATTCCTTTGAAGACTATAGGACCAAAGGAAATATCCTCTGATAACAAAGAGAAAGAAGCTTTCTGAAAAACTACTTTGTGTTCTGTGAAATCATCTCACAGAGTTACAGCTTTCCCCTCAAGAAGCCTTTCGCTAAGACAGTTCTTGTGGAATTGGCAAAGTGATATTTGGAAGCCTATAGAGGGCTATGGTGAAAAAGGAAATATCCTCCGATGAAATCTGGTAAGAAGGTTTCTGAGAAACTGCTTAGTGTTCTGTTAATTCATCTCACAGAGTTACAACTGTATTTCCTGGATCTCTTTGGTAGCCTTATTTCTGTGGAATCTCAGAACAGATAATTCGGATCCCTTTGAAGACGATAGGGCCAAAGGAAATATCCTCCATTAACAAAGAGAAAGAAGCTTTCTGAGAAACTTCTTTGTGTTCTGTGAAATCTTCTCACAGAGTTACACCTTTCCTCTCAACAAGCCTTTAGCTAAGACAGTTCTTGTGGTATTGGCAAAGTGATATTTGGAAGCCCTGAGAGGGCTATGGTGAAAAAGGAAATATCCTCAGATGAAATCTGGAAAGAAGCTTTCTGAGAAACTGCTTAGTGTTCTGTTAATTCATCTCACAGAGTTACATCTGTATTTCGTGGATCTCTTTGCTAGCCTTATTTCTGTGGAATCTGAGAACAGATATTTCGGATCCCTTTGAAGACTATAGGGCCAAAGGAAATATCCTCCGATAACAAAGAGAAAGAAGCTTTCTGAGAAACTTCTTTGTGTTCTGTGAAATCATCTCACAGAGTTACAGCTTTCTCCTCAAGAAGCTTTCACTAAGACAGTTATTGTGGAATTGGCAAAGTGATATTTGGAAGCCATAGAGGGCTATGGTGAAAAAGGAAATATCCTCAGATGATATCTTTAAAGAAGCTTTCTGAGAAACTGCTTAGTGTTCTATTAATTCATCTCACAGAGTTACATTTGTATTTCGAGTATCACTTTGCTAGCCTTATTTCTGTGGAATCTGAGTACAGATATTTCGGATCCCTTTGAAGACCATAGGGCCAAAGGAAATATCGTCCGATAAAAAAGAGAAGGAAGCTTTCTGAGAAACTTCTTTGTGTTCTGTGAAATCATCTCACAGAGTTACAGCTTTCTCCTCAAGAAGCCTTTCGCTAAGACAGTTCTTGTGGAATTGGCAAAGTGATATTTGGAAGCCCTTAGAGGGCTATGGTGAAAAAGGAAATATCCTCAGATGATATCTTTAAAGAAGCTTTCTGAGAAACTGCTTAGTGTTCTATTAATTCATCTCACAGAGTTACATCTGTATTTCGTGGATCTCATTGCTAGCCTTATTTCTGTGGAATCTGAGAACAGATATTTCGGATCCCTTTGAAGATCATAGTGCCAAACGAAATATCCTCCGATAACAAAGAGAAAGAAGCTTTCTGAGAAACTTCTTTGTGTTCTGTGAAATCATCTCACAGAGTTACAGCTTTCCCCTCAAGAAGCCTTTCGCTAAGACAGTTCTTCTGGAATTGGCAAAGTGATATTTGGAAGCCCCTAGAGGGCTATGGTGAAAAAGGAAATATCCTCAGATGAAATCTGGAAAGAAGCTTTCTGAGAATCTGCTTAGTGTTCTGTTAATTCATCTCACAGAGTTACATCTGTATTTCGTGGATCTCTTTGCTAGCCTTATTTCTGTGGAATCTAAGAACAGATATTTCGGATCCCTTTGAAGACTATAGGGCCAAAGGAAATATCCTCCGATAACAAAGAGAAAGAAGCTTACTGAAAAACTTCTTTGTGTTCTGTGAAATCATCTCACAGAGTTTCAGATTTCCCCTCAAGAAGCCTTTCGCTAAGACAGTTCTTGTGGAATTGGCAAAGTGATATTTGGAAGCCCATAGAGGGCTATGGTGAAAAAGGAAATATCCTCAGATGAAATCTGGAAAGAAGCTTTCTGAGAATCTGCTTAGTGTTCTGTTAATTCATCTCACAGAGTTACATCTGTATTTCGTGGATCTCTTGCTAGCCTTATTTCTGTGGAATCTGAGAACAGATATTTCGGATCCCTTTGAAGACTATACGGCCAAAGGAAATATCCTCCGATAACAAAGAGAAAGAAGCTTTCTGAGAAACTTCTCTGTGTTCTGTGAAATCATCTCACAGAGTTACAGCTTTCCCCTGAAGAAGCCTTTCGCTAAGATAGTTCTTGGGGAATTGGCAAAGTGATATTGGGAAGCCCATAGAGGGCTATGGTGAAAAAGGAAATATCCTCCGATGAAATCTGGAAAGAAGCTTTCTGAGAAACTGCTTAGTGTTCTGTTAATTCATCTCACAGAGTTACATCTGTATTTAGTGGATCTCTTTGCTAGCCTTATTTCTGTGGAATCTGAGAACAGATATTTCGGATCCCTTTGAAGACCATAGGGCCAAGCGAAATATCCTCCGATAACAAAGAGAAAGAAGCTTTATGAGAAACTTCTTTGTGTTCTGTGAAATCATCTCACAGAGTAACAGCTTTCCCCTCAAGAAGCCTTTCGCTAAGACAGTTCTTGTGGAATTGGCAAAGTGATATTTGGAAGCCCATAGAGGACTATGGTGAAAAAGGAAATATCCTCAGATGAAATCTGGAAAGAATCTTTCTGAGAAACTGCTTAGTGTTCTGCTAATTCATCTCACAGAGTTACATCTGTATTTCGTGGATCTCTTTGCAAGCCTTATTTCTGTGGAATCTGAGAAGAGATATTTCGGATCCCTTTGAAGACTATAGGGCCAAAGGAAATATCCTCCGATAACAAAGAGAAAGAAGCTTACTGAGAAACTTCTTTGTGTTCTGTGAAATCATCTCACAGAGTTTCAGCTTTCCCCTCAAGAAGCCTTTCGCTAAGACAGTTCTTGTGGAATTGGCAAAGTGATATTTGGAAGCCCATAGAGGGCTATGGTGAAAAAGGAAATATCCTCCGATGAAATCTGGAAAGAAGCTTTCTGAGAAACTGCTTACTGTTCTGTTAATTCATCTCACAGAGTTACATCTGTATTTCGAGGATCTCCTTGCTAGCCTTATTTCTGTGGAATCTGAAAACAGATACTTCGGATCGCTTTGAAGACCATAGGGCCAAAGGAAATATCCCCCGATAACAAACAGAAAGAAGCTTTCTGCGAAACTTCTTTGTGTTCTGTGAAATCATCTCATAGAGTTACAGCTTTCCCCTCAAGAAGCCTTTCGCTAAGACAGTTCTTGTGGAATTGGCAAAGTGATATTTGGAAGCACACAGAGGGCTACGGTGAAAAAGAAAATATCCTCAGATGAAATCTGGAAAGAAGCTTTCTGAGAAACTGCTTAGTGTTCTGTTAATTCATCTCACAGAGTTACATCTGTATTTCGTGGATCTCTTTGCTAGCCTTATTTCTGTGGAATCTGAGAACAGATATTTCGGATCCCTTTGAAGACCATAGGGCCAAAGGAAATATCCTCCGATAACAAAGAGAAAGAAGCTTTCTGAGAAACTTCTCTGTGTTCTGTGAAATAATCTCACCGAGTTACAGTTTTCCCCTCAAGAAGCCTTTCGCTAAGATAGTTCTTGGGGAATTGGCAAAGTGATATTGGGAAGCCCATAGAGGGCTATGGTGAAAAAGGAAATATCCTCCGATGAAATCTTGAAAGAAGCTTTCTGAGAAACTGCTTAGTGTTCTGTTAATTCATCTCACAGAGTTACATCTGTATTTCGAGGATCTCTTTGCTAGCCTTATTTCTGTGGAATCTGAGAACAGATATTTCGGATCGCTTTGAAGACCATAGGGCCAAAGGAAATATCCTCCGATAACAAACAGAAAGAAGCTTTCTGAGAAACTTCTTTGTGTTCTGTGAAATCATCTCACAGAGTTACAGCTTTCCCCTCAAGAAGCCTTTCGCTAAGACAGTTCTTGTGGAATTGGCAAAGTGATATTTGAAAGCCCATAGAGGGCTATGTTGAGAAAGGAAATATCTTCAGATGAAATCTGGAAAGAAGCTTTCTGAGAAACTGCTTAGTGTTCTGTTAATTCATCTCACAGAGTTTCATCTGTATTTCGTGGATCTCTTTGCTATCCTTATTTCTGTGGAATCTGAGAACAGATATTTCGGATCCCTTTGAAGACCATAGGGCCAAACGAAATATCCTCCGATAAAAAAGAGAAAGAAGCTTTCTGAGAAACTTCTTTGTGTTCTATGAAATCATCTCACAGAGTTACAGCTTTCCCCTCAAGAAGCCTTTCGCTAAGACCGTTCTTGTGGAATTGGCAAAGTGATATTTGGAAGCCCATAGAGGGCTATGGTGAAAAAGGAAATATCCTCAGATGAAATCTGGAAAGAAGCTTTCTGAGAATCTGCTTAGTGTTCTGTTAATTCATCTCACAGAGTTACATCTGTATTTCGTGGATCTCTTTGCTAGCCTTATTTCTGTGGAATCTGAGCACAGATATTTCGGATCCCTTTGAAGACTTCACGGCCAAAGGAAATATCCTCCGATAACAAAGAGAAAGAAGCTTTCTGAGAAACTTCTCTGTGTTCTGTGAAATAATCTCACAGAGATACAGTTTTCCCCTCAAGAAGCCTTTCGCTAAGATAGTTCTTGGGGAATTGGCAAAGTGATATTGGGAAGCCCATAGAGGGCTATGGCGAAAAAGGAAATATCCTCCGATGAAATCTGGAAAGAAGCTTTCTGAGAAACTGCTTAGTGTTCTGTTAATTCATCTCACAGAGTTACATCTGTATTTCGAGGACCTCTTTGCTAGCCTTATTTCTGTGGAATCTGAGAACAGATATTTCGGATCGCTTTGAAGACCATAGGGCCAAAGGAAATATCCTCCGATAACAAACAGAAAGAAGCTTTCTGAGAAACTTCTTTGTGTTCTGTGAAATCATCTCACAGAGTTACAGCTTTCACCTCAAGAAGCCTTTCGCTAAGACAGTTCTTGTGGAATTGGCAAAGTGATATTTGAAAGCCCATAGAGGGCTATGTTGAGAAAGGAAATATCTTCAGATGAAATCTGGAAAGAAGCTTTCTGAGAAACTGCTTAGTGTTCTGTTAATTCATCTCACAGAGTTACATCTGTATTTCGTGGATCTCTTTGCTATCCTTATTTCTGTGGAATATGAGAACAGATATTTCGTATCCCTTTGAAGACCATAGGGCCAAACGAAATATCCTCCGATAACAAAGAGAAAGAAGCTTTCTGAGAAAATTCTTTGTGTTCTGTGAAATCATCTCACAGAGTTACAGCTTTCCCCTCAAGAAGCCTTTCGCTAAGACAGTTCTTCTGGAATTGGCAAAGTGATATTTGGAAGCCCATAGAGGGGTATGGTGAAAAAGGAAATATCCTCAGATGAAATCTGGAAAGAAGCTTTCTGAGAAACTGCTTAGTGTTCTGCTAATTCATCTCACAGAGTTACATCTGTATTTCGTGGATCTCTTTGCTAGCCTTATTTCTGTGGAATCTGAGAACAGATATTTCAGATCCCTTTGAAGACTATAGGGCCAAAGGAAATATCCTCTGATAACAAAGAGAAAGAAGCTTTCTGCGAAACTTCTTTGTGTTCTGTGAAATCATCTCACAGCGTTACAGCTTTCCCCTCAAGAAGCCTTTAGCTAAGACAGTTCTTGTGGAATTGGGAAAGTGATATTTGGAAGCCCCTAGAGGGCTATGGTGAAAAAGGAAATATCCTCCGATGAAATCTAGAAAGAAGCTTTCTGAGAATCTGCTTAGTGTTCTGTTAATTCATCTCATAGAGTTACATCTGTATTTCGTGGATCTCTTTGCTAGCCTTATTTCTTTGGAATCTGAGAAGAGATATTTCGGATCCCTTTGAAGAATATAGGGCTAAAGGAAATATCCTCCGATAACAAAGAGAAAGAAGCTTACTGAGAAACTACTTTGTGTTCTGTGAAATCATCTCACAGAGTTTCAGCTTTCCCCTCAAGAAGCCTTTCGCTAAGACAGTTCTTGTGGAATTGGCAAAGTGATATTTGGAAGCCCATAGAGGGCTATGGTGAAAAAGGAAATATCCTCAGATGAAATCTGGAAAGAAGCTTTCTGAGAATCTGCTTAGTGTCCTGTTAATTCATCTCACAGAGTTATATCTGTATTTCGTGGATCTCTTTGCTAGCCTTATTTCTGTGGAATCTGAGCACAGATATTTCGGATCCCTTTGAAAACTACACGGCCAAAGGAAATATCCTCCGATAACAAAGAGAAAGAAGCTTTCTGAGAAACTTCTCTGTGTTCTGTGAAATCATCTCACAGAGTTACAGTTTTCCCCTCAAGAACCCTTTCGCTAAGATATTTCTTGGGGAATTGGCAAAGTGATATTGGGAAGCCCATAGAGGGCTATGGTGAAAAAGAAAATATCCTCCGATGAAATCTGGAAAGAAGCTTTCTGAGAAACTGCTTAGTGTTCTGTTAATTCATCTCACAGAGTTACATCTGTATTTCGAGGATCTCTTTGCTAGCCTTATTTCTGTGGAATCTGAGAACAGATATTTCGGATCGCTTTGAAGACCATAGGGCCAAAGGAAATATCCTCCGATAACAAACAGAAAGAAGCTTTCGGAGAAACATCTTTGTGTTCTGTGAAGTCATCTCACTGAGTTACAGCTTTCTCCTCAAGAAGCCTTTCGCTAAGACAGTTCTTGTGGAATTGGCAAAGTGATATTTGGAAGCCCATAGAGGGCTAAGGTGAAAAAGGAAATATCCTCAGATGAAATCTGGAAAGAAGCTTTCGGAGAAACTGCTTAGTGTTCTGGTAATTCATCTCACAGAGTTACATCTGCATTTCGTGGACGTCTTTGCTAGCCTTATTTCTGTGGAATCTGAGAACAGATATTTCGGATACCTTTGAAGACTATAGGGCCAAAGGAAATATCCTCCAATAACAAAGAGAAAGAAGCTTTCTGAGAAACTTCTCTGTGTTCTGTGAAATCATCTCACAGAGTTACAGATTTCCCCTCAGAAGCCTTTCGCTAAGACAGTTCTTGTGGAATTGGCAAAGTGATATTTGGATGCCCATAGAGGGCTATGTTGAGAAAGGAAATATCTTCAGATGAAATCTGGAAAGAAGCTTTCTGAGAAACTGCTTAGTGTTCTGTTAATTCATCTCACGGAGTTACATCTGTATTTCGTGGATCTCTTTGCTATCCTTATTTCTGTGGAATCTGAGAACAGATATTTCGGATCACTTTGAAGACCATAGGGCCAAACGAAATATCCTCCGATAAAAAAGAGAAAGAAGCTTTCTGAGAAACGTCTTTGTGTTCTGTGAAATCATCTCACAGAGTTACAGCTTTCCCCTCAGTAAGCCTTTCGCTAACACAGTTCTTGTGGAATTGGCAAAGTGATATTTGGAAGCCCATAGAGGGCTATGGTGAAAAAGGAAATATCCTCAGATGAAATCTGGAAAGAAGCTTTCTGAGAATCTGCTTAGTGTTCTGTTAATTCATCTCACAGAGTTACATCTGTATTTCGTGGATCTCTTTGCTAGCCTTATTTCTGTGGAATCTGAGAAGAGATATTTCGGATCCCTTTGAAGACTATAGGGCCAAAGGAAATATCCTCCGATAACAAAGAGAAAGAAGCTTACTGAGAAACTTCTTTGTGTTCTGTGAAATCATCTCACAGAGTTTCAGCTTTCCCCTCAAGAAGCCTTTCGCTAAGACAGTTCTTGTGGAATTGGCAAAGTGATATTTGGAAGCCCATAGAGGGCTATGGTGAAAAAGGAAATATCCTCCGATGAAATCTGGAAAGAAGCTTTCTGAGAAACTGCTTAGTGTTCTGTTAATTCATCTCACAGAGTTACATCTGTATTTCACGGATCTCCTTGCTAGCCTTATTTCTGTGGAATCTGAAGACAGATATTTCGGATCGCTTTGAAGACCATAGGGCCAAAGGAAATATCCCCCGATAACAAACAGAAAGAAGCTTTCTGCGAAACTTCTTTGTGTTCTGTGAAATCATCTCATAGAGTTACAGCTTTCCCCTCAAGAAGCCTTTCGCTAAGACAGTTCTTGTGGAATTGGCAAAGTGATATTTGGAAGCCCATAGAGGGCTATGGTGAAAAAGAAAATATCCTCAGATGAAATCTGGAAAGAAGCTTTCTGAGAAACTGCTTAGTGTTCTGTTAATTCATCTCACAGAGTTACATCTGTATATCGTGGATCTCTTTGCTAGCCTTATTTCTGTGGAATCTGAAAACAGATATTTCGGATCCCTTTGAAGACTATAGGGCCAAAGGGAATATCCTCCGATAACAAAGAGAAAGAAGCTTTCTGAGAAACTTCTTTGTGTTCTGTGAAATCTTCTCACAGAGTTACAGCTTTCCCCTCAAGAAGCCTTTCGCTAAGACAGTTCTTGTGGAATTGGCAAAGTGATATTTGGAAGCCCATAGCGGGCTATGGTGAAAAAGGAAATATCCTCTGATGAAATATGGAAAGAAGTTTTGTGAGAATCTGCTTAGTGTTCTGTTAATTCATCTCACAGAGTTACATCTGTATTTCGTGGATCTCATTGCTAGCCTTATTTCTGTGGAATCTGAGCACAGATATTTCGGATCCCTTTGAAGACTTCACGGAAAAGGAAATATCCTCCGATAACAAAGAGAAAGAAGCTTTCTGAGAAACTTCTCTGTGTTCTGTGAAATAATCTCACAGAGATACAGTTTTCCCCTCAAGAAGCCTTTCGCTAAGATAGTTCTTGGGGAATTGGCAAAGTGATATTGGGAAGCCCATAGAGGGCTATGGTGAAAAAGGAAATATCCTCCGATGAAATCTGGAAAGAAGCTTTCTGAGAAACTGCTTAGTGTTCTGTTAATTCATCTCACAGAGTTACATCTGTATTTCGAGGATCTCTTTGCTAGCCTTATTTCTGTGGAATCTGAGAACAGATATTTCGGATCGCTTTGAAGACCATAGGGCCAAAGGAAATATCCTCCGATAACAAACAGAAAGAAGCTTTCTGAGAAACTTCTTTGTGTTCTGTGAAATCATCTCACAGAGTTACAGCTTTCCCCTCAAGAAGCCTTTCGCTAAGACAGTTCTTCTGGAATTGGCAAAGTGATATTTGAAAGCCCATAGAGGGCTATGTTGAGAAAGGAAATATCTTCAGATGAAATCTGGAAAGAAGCTTTCTGAGAAACTGCTTAGTGTTCTGTTAATTCATCTCACAGAGTTACATCTGTATTTCGTGGATCTCTTTGCTATCCTTATTTCTGTGGAATATGAGAACAGATATTTCGTATCCCTTTGAAGACCATAGGGCCAAACGAAATATCCTCCGATAACAAAGAGAAAGAAGCTTTCTGAGAAAATTCTTTGTGTTCTGTGAAATCATCTCACAGAGTTACAGCTTTCCCCTCAAGAAGCCTTTCGCTAAGACAGTTCTTCTGGAATTGGCAAAGTGATATTTGGAAGCCCATAGAGGGGTATGGTGAAAAAGGAAATATCCTCAGATGAAATCTGGAAAGAAGCTTTCTGAGAAACTGCTTAGTGTTCTGCTAATTCATCTCACAGAGTTACATCTGTATTTCGTGGATCTCTTTGCTAGCCTTATTTCTGTGGAATCTGAGAACAGATATTTCAGATCCCTTTGAAGACTATAGGGCCAAAGGAAATATCCTCTGATAACAAAGAGAAAGAAGCTTTCTGCGAAACTTCTTTGTGTTCTGTGAAATCATCTCACAGCGTTACAGCTTTCCCCTCAAGAAGCCTTTAGCTAAGACAGTTTTGTGGAATTGGGAAAGTGATATTTGGAAGCCCCTAGAGGGCTATGGTGAAAAAGGAAATATCCTCCGATGAAATCTAGAAAGAAGCTTTCTGAGAATCTGCTTAGTGTTCTGTTAATTCATCTCATAGAGTTACATCTGTATTTCGTGGATCTCTTTGCTAGCCTTATTTCTTTGGAATCTGAGAAGAGATATTTCGGATCCCTTTGAAGAATATAGGGCTAAAGGAAATATCCTCCGATAACAAAGAGAAAGAAGCTTACTGAGAAACTACTTTGTGTTCTGTGAAATCATCTCACAGAGTTTCAGCTTTCCCCTCAAGAAGCCTTTCGCTAAGACAGTTCTTGTGGAATTGGCAAAGTGATATTTGGAAGCCCATAGAGGGCTATGGTGAAAAAGGAAATATCCTCAGATGAAATCTGCAAAGAAGCTTTCTGAGAATCTGCTTAGTGTCCTGTTAATTCATCTCACAGAGTTACATCTGTATTTCGTGGATCTCTTTGCTAGCCTTATTTCTGTGGAATCTGAGCACGGATATTTCGGATCCCTTTGAAAACTACACGGCCAAAGGAAATATCCTCCGATAACAAAGAGAAAGAAGCTTTCTGAGAAACTTCTCTGTGTTCTGTGAAATCATTTCACAGAGTTACAGTTTTCCCCTCAAGAACCCTTTCGCTAAGATAGTTCTTGGGGAATTGGCAAAGTGATATTGGGAAGCCCATAGAGGGCTATGGTGAAAAAGAAAATATCCTCCGATGAAATCTGGAAAGAAGCTTTCTGAGAAACTGCTTAGTGTTCTGTTAATTCATCTCACAGAGTTACATCTGTATTTCGAGGATCTCTTTGCTAGCCTTATTTCTGTGGAATCTGAGAACAGATATTTCGGATCGCTTTGAAGACCATAGGGCCAAAGGAAATATCCTCCGATAACAAACAGAAAGAAGCTTTCGGAGAAACATCTTTGTGTTCTGTGAAATCATCTCACTGAGTTACAGCTTTCCCTTCAAGAAGCCTTTCGCTAAGACAGTTCTTGTGGAATTGGCAACGTGATATTTGGAAGCCCATAGAGGGCTATGGTGAAAAAGGATATATCCTCAGATGAAATCTGGAAAGAAGCTTTCTGAGAATCTGCTTAGTGTTCTGTTAATTCATCTCACAGAGTTACATCTGTATTTCTTGGATCTCTTTGCTAGCCTTATTTCTGTGGAGTCTGAGGACAGATATTTCGGATTCCTTTGAAGACTATAGGGCCAAAGGAAATATCCTCCGATAACAAAGAGAAAGAAGCTTACTGTGAAACTTCTTTGTGTTCTGTGAAATCATCTCACAGAGTTTCAGCTTTCCCCTCAAGAAGCCTTTCGCTAAGACAGTTCTTGTGGAATTGGCAAAGTGATATTTGGAAGCCCATAGAGGGCTAAGGTGAAAAAGGAAATATCCTCAGATGAAATCTGGAAAGAAGCTTTCGGAGAAACTGCTTAGTGTTCTGTTAATTCATCTCACAGAGTTACATCTGTATTTCGAGGATCTCCTTGCTAGCCTTATTTCTGTGGAATCTGAAAACAGATATTTCGGATCGCTTTGAAGACCATAGGGCCAAAGGAAATATCCTCCGATAACAAACAGAAAGAAGCTTTCTGAGAAACTTCTTTGTGTTCTGTGAAATCATCTCATAGAGTTACAGCTTTCCCCTCAAGAAGCCTTTCGCTAAGACAGTTCTTGTGGAATTGGCAAAGTGATATTTGGAAGCCCATAGAGGGCTATGGTGAAAAAGAAAATATCCTCAAATGAAATCTGGAAAGAAGCTTTCTGAGAAACTGGTTAGTGTTCTGGTAATTCATCTCACAGAGTTACATCTGTATTTCGTGGACGTCTTTGCTAGCCTTATTTCTGTGGAATCTGAGAACAGATATTTCGGATCCCTTTGAAGACTATAGGGCCAAAGGAAATATCCTCCAATAACAAAGAGAAAGAAGCTTTCTGAGAAACTTCTTTGTGTTCTGTGAAATCTTCTCACAGAGTTACAGCTTTCCCCTCAAGAAGCCTTTCGCTAAGACAGTTCTTGTGGAATTGGCAAAGTGATATTTGGAAGCCCATAGCGGGCTATGGTGAAAAAGGAAATATCCTCTGATGAAATATGGAAAGAAGCTTTCTGAGAATCTGCTTAGTGTTCTGTTAATTCATCTCACAGAGTTACATCTGTATTTCGTGGATCTCTTTGCTAGCCTTATTTCTGTGGAGTCTGAGAACAGATATTTCAGATCCCTTTGAAGACTATACGGCCAAAGGAAATATCCTCTGATAACAAAGAGAAAGAAGCTTTCTGCGAAACTTCTTTGTGTTCTGTGAAATCATCTCACAGCGTTACAGCTTTTCCCTCAAGAAGCCTTTAGCTAAGACAGTTCTTGTGGAATTGGGAAAGTGATATTTGGAAGCCCCTAGAGGGCTATGGTGAAAAAGGAAATATCCTCCGATGAAATCTAGAAAGAAGCTTTCTGAGAATCTGCTTAGTGTTCTGCTAATTCATCTCACAGAGTTACATCTGTATTTCGTGGATCTCTTTGCTAGCCTTATTTCTTTGGAATCTGAAAAGAGATATTTCGGATCCCTTTGAAGAATATAGGGCTAAAGGAAATATCCTCCGATAACAAAGAGAAAGAAGCTTACTGAGAAACTACTTTGTGTTCTGTGAAATCATCTCACAGAGTTTCAGCTTTCCCCTCAAGAAGCCTTTGGCTAAGACAGTTCTTGTGGAATTGGCAAAGTGATATTTGGAAGCCCATAGAGGGCTATGGTGAAAAAGGAAATATCCTCAGATGAAATCTGGAAAGAAGCTTTCTGAGAATCTGCTTAGTGTTCTGTTAATTCATCTCACAGAGTTACATCTGTATTTCGTGGATCTCATTGCTAGCCTTATTTCTGTGGAATCTGAGCACAGATATTTCGGATCCCTTTGAAGACTTCACGGCCAAAGGAAATATCCTCCGATAACAAAGAGAAAGAAGCTTTCTGAGAAACTTCTCTGTGTTCTGTGAAATAATCTCACCGAGTTACAGTTTTCCCCTCAAGAAGCCTTTCGCTAAGATAGTTCTTGGGGAATTGGCAAAGTGATATTTGGAAGCCCATAGAGGGCTAAGGTGAAAAAGGAAATATCCTCCGATGAAATCTGGATAGAAGCTTTCTGAGAAACTGCTTAGTGTTCTGTTAATTCATCTCACAGAGTTACATCTGTATTTCGAGGATCTCTTTGCTAGCCTTATTTCTGTGGAATCTGAGAACAGATATTTCGGATCGCTTTGAAGACCATAGGGCCAAAGGAAATATCCTCCGATAACAAACAGAAAGAAGCTTTCTGAGAAACTTCTTTGTGTTCTGTGAAATCATCTCACAGAGTTACAGCTTTCCCCTCAAGAAGCCTTTCGCTAAGACAGTTCTTGTGGAATTGGCAAAGTGATATTTGAAAGCCCATAGAGGGCTATGTTGAGAAAGGAAATATCTTCAGATGAAATCTGGAAAGAAGCTTTCTGAGAAACTGCTTAGTGTTCTGTTAATTCATCTCACAGAGTTTCATCTGTATTTCGTGGATCTCTTTGCTATCCTTATTTCTGTGGAATCTGAGAACAGATATTTCGGATCCCTTTGAAGACCATAGGGCCAAACGAAATATCCTCCGATAAAAAAGAGAAAGAAGCTTTCTGAGAAACTTCTTTGTGTTCTATGAAATCATCTCACAGAGTTACAGCTTTCCCCTCAAGAAGCCTTTCGCTAAGACCGTTCTAGTGGAATTGGCAAAGTGATATTTGGTAGCCCATAGAGGGCTATGGTGAAAAAGGAAATATCCTCAGATGAAATCTGGAAAGAAGCTTTCTGAGAATCTGCTTAGTGTTCTGTTAATTCATCTCACAGTGTTACATCTGTATTTCGTGGATCTCTTTGCTAGCCTTATTTCTGTGGAATCTGAGCACAGATATTTCGGATCCCTTTGAAGACTTCACGGCCAAAGGAAATATCCTCCGATAACAAAGAGAAAGAAGCTTTCTGAGAAACTTCTCTGTGTTCTGTGAAATAATCTCACAGAGATACAGTTTTCCCCTCAAGAAGCCTTTCGCTAAGATAGTTCTTGGGGAATTGGCAAAGTGATATTGGGAAGCCCATAGAGGGCTATGGCGAAAAAGGAAATATCCTCCGATGAAATCTGGAAAGAAGCTTTCTGAGAAACTGCTTAGTGTTCTGTTAATTCATCTCACAGAGTTACATCTGTATTTCGAGGATCTCTTTGCTAGCCTTATTTCTGTAGAATCTGAGAACAGATATTTCGGATCGCTTTGAAGACCATAGGGCCAAAGGAAATATCCTCCGATAACAAACAGAAAGAAGCTTTCTGAGAAACTTCTTTGTGTTCTGTGAAATCATCTCACAGAGTTACAGCTTTCACCTCAAGAAGCCTTTCGCTAAGACAGTTCTTGTGGAATTGGCAAAGTGATATTTGAAAGCCCATAGAGGGCTATGTTGAGAAAGGAAATATCTTCACATGAAATCTGGAAAGAAGCTTTCTGAGAAACTGCTTAGTGTTCTGTTAATTCATCTCACAGAGTTACATCTGTATTTCGTGGATCTCTTTGCTATCCTTATTTCTGTGGAATATGAGAACAGATATTTCGTATCCCTTTGAAGACCATAGGGCCAAACGAAATATCCTCCGATAACAAAGAGAAAGAAGCTTTCTGAGAAAATTCTTTGTGTTCTGTGAAATCATCTCACAGAGTTACAGCTTTCCCCTCAAGAAGCCTTTCGCTAAGACAGTTCTTCTGGAATTGGCAAAGTGATATTTGGAAGCCCATAGAGGGGTATGGTGAAAAAGGAAATATCCTCAGATGAAATCTGGAAAGAAGCTTTCTGAGAAACTGCTTAGTGTTCTGCTAATTCATCTCACAGAGTTACATCTGTATTTCGTGGATCTCTTTGCTAGCCTTATTTCTGTGGAATCTGAGAACAGATATTTCAGATCCCTTTGAAGACTATAGGGCCAAAGGAAATATCCTCTGATAACAAAGAGAAAGAAGCTTTCTGCGAAACTTCTTTGTGTTCTGTGAAATCATCTCACAGCGTTACAGCTTTCCCCTCAAGAAGCCTTTAGCTAAGACAGTTCTTGTGGAATTGGGAAAGTGATATTTGGAAGCCCCTAGAGGGCTATGGTGAAAAAGGAAATATCCTCCGATGAAATCTAGAAAGAAGCTTTCTGAGAATCTGCTTAGTGTTCTGTTAATTCATCTCATAGAGTTACATCTGTATTTCGTGGATCTCTTTGCTAGCCTTATTTCTTTGGAATCTGAGAAGAGATATTTCGGATCCCTTTGAAGAATATAGGGCTAAAGGAAATATCCTCCGATAACAAAGAGAAAGAAGCTTACTGAGAAACTACTTTGTGTTCTGTGAAATCATCTCACAGAGTTTCAGCTTTCCCCTCAAGAAGCCTTTCGCTAAGACAGTTCTGTGGAATTGGCAAAGTGATATTTGGAAGCCCATAGAGGGCTATGGTGAAAAAGGAAATATCCTCAGATGAAATCTGGAAAGAAGCTTTCTGAGAATCTGCTTAGTGTCCTGTTAATTCATCTCACAGAGTTATATCTGTATTTCGTGGATCTCTTTGCTAGCCTTATTTCTGTGGAATCTGAGCACAGATATTTCGGATCCCTTTGAAAACTACACGGCCAAAGGAAATATCCTCCGATAACAAAGAGAAAGAAGCTTTCTGAGAAACTTCTCTGTGTTCTGTGAAATCATCTCACAGAGTTACAGTTTTCCCCTCAAGAACCCTTTCGCTAAGATAGTTCTTGGGGAATTGGCAAAGTGATATTGGGAAGCCCATAGAGGGCTATGGTGAAAAAGAAAATATCCTCCGATGAAATCTGGAAAGAAGCTTTCTGAGAAACTGCTTAGTGTTCTGTTAATTCATCTCACAGAGTTACATCTGTATTTCGAGGATCTCTTTGCTAGCCTTATTTCTGTGGAATCTGAGAACAGATATTTCGGATCGCTTTGAAGACCATAGGGCCAAAGGAAATATCCTCCGATAACAAACAGAAAGAAGCTTTCGGAGAAACATCTTTGTGTTCTGTGAAATCATCTCACTGAGTTACAGCTTTCTCCTCAAGAAGCCTTTCGCTAAGACAGTTCTTGTGGAATTGGCAAAGTGATATTTGGAAGCCCATAGAGGGCTAAGGTGAAAAAGGAAATATCCTCAGATGAAATCTGGAAAGAAGCTTTCGGAGAAACTGCTTAGTGTTCTGGTAATTCATCTCACAGAGTTACATCTGCATTTCGTGGACGTCTTTGCTAGCCTTATTTCTGTGGAATCTGAGAACAGATATTTCGGATACCTTTGAAGACTATAGGGCCAAAGGAAATATCCTCCAATAACAAAGAGAAAGAAGCTTTCTGAGAAACTTCTCTGTGTTCTGTGAAATCATCTCACAGAGTTACAGATTTCCCCTCAGAAGCCTTTCGCTAAGACAGTTCTTGTGGAATTGGCAAAGTGATATTTGGATGCCCATAGAGGGCTATGTTGAGAAAGGAAATATCTTCAGATGAAATCTGGAAAGAAGCTTTCTGAGAAACTGCTTAGTGTTCTGTTAATTCATCTCACGGAGTTACATCTGTATTTCGTGGATCTCTTTGCTATCCTTATTTCTGTGGAATCTGAGAACAGATATTTCGGATCACTTTGAAGACCATAGGGCCAAACGAAATATCCTCCGATAAAAAAGAGAAAGAAGCTTTCTGAGAAACGTCTTTGTGTTCTGTGAAATCATCTCACAGAGTTACAGCTTTCCCCTCAGGAAGCCTTTCGCTAACACAGTTCTTGTGGAATTGGCAAAGTGATATTTGGAAGCCCATAGAGGGCTATGGTGAAAAAGGAAATATCCTCAGATGAAATCTGGAAAGAAGCTTTCTGAGAATCTGCTTAGTGTTCTGTTAATTCATCTCACAGAGTTACATCTGTATTTCGTGGATCTCTTTGCTAGCCTTATTTCTGTGGAATCTGAGAAGAGATATTTCGGATCCCTTTGAAGACTATAGGGCCAAAGGAAATATCCTCCGATAACAAAGAGAAAGAAGCTTACTGAGAAACTTCTTTGTGTTCTGTGAAATCATCTCACAGAGTTTCAGCTTTCCCCTCAAGAAGCCTTTCGCTAAGACAGTTCTTGTGGAATTGGCAAAGTGATATTTGGAAGCCCATAGAGGGCTATGGTGAAAAAGGAAATATCCTCCGATGAAATCTGGAAAGAAGCTTTCTGAGAAACTGCTTAGTGTTCTGTTAATTCATCTCACAGAGTTACATCTGTATTTCACGGATCTCCTTGCTAGCCTTATTTCTGTGGAATCTGAAGACAGATATTTCGGATCGCTTTGAAGACCATAGGGCCAAAGGAAATATCCCCCGATAACAAACAGAAAGAAGCTTTCTGCGAAACTTCTTTGTTTTCTGTGAAATCATCTCATAGAATTACAGCTTTCCCCTCAAGAAGCCTTTCGCTAAGACAGTTCTTGTGGAATTGGCAAAGTGATATTTGGAAGCCCATAGAGGGCTATGGTGAAAAAGAAAATATCCTCAGATGAAATCTGGAAAGAAGCTTTCTGAGAAACTGCTTAGTGTTCTGTTAATTCATCTCACAGAGTTACATCTGTATATCGTGGATCTCTTTGCTAGCCTTATTTCTGTGGAATCTGAAAACAGATATTTCGGATCCCTTTGAAGACTATAGGGCCAAAGGGAATATCCTCCGATAACAAAGAGAAAGAAGCTTTCTGAGAAACTTCTTTGTGTTCTGTGAAATCTTCTCACAGAGTTACAGCTTTCCCCTCAAGAAGCCTTTCGCTAAGACAGTTCTTGTGGAATTGGCAAAGTGATATTTGGAAGCCCATAGCGGGCTATGGTGAAAAAGGAAATATCCTCTGATGAAATATGGAAAGAAGTTTTCTGAGAATCTGCTTAGTGTTCTGTTAATTCATCTCACTGAGTTACATCTGTATTTCGTGGATCTCATTGCTAGCCTTATTTCTGTGGAATCTGAGCACAGATATTTCGGATCCCTTTGAAGACTTCACGGAAAAGGAAATATCCTCCGATAACAAAGAGAAAGAAGCTTTCTGAGAAACTTCTCTGTGTTCTGTGAAATAATCTCACCGAGTTACAGTTTTCCCCTCAAGAAGCCTTTCGCTAAGATAGTTCTTGGGGAATTGGCAAAGTGATATTGGGAAGCCCATAGAGGGCTATGGTGAAAAAGGAAATATCCTCCGATGAAATCTGGAAAGAAGCTTTCTGAGAAACTGCTTAGTGTTCTGTTAATTCATCTCACAGAGTTACATCTGTATTTCGTGGATCTCTTTGCTAGCCTTATTTCTTTGGAATCTGAGAAGAGATATTTCGGATCCCTTTGAAGAATATAGGGCTAAAGGAAATATCCTCCGATAACAAAGAGAAAGAAGCTTACTGAGAAACTACTTTGTGTTCTGTGAAATCATCTCACAGAGTTTCAGCTTTCCCCTCAAGAAGCCTTTCGCTAAGACAGTTCTTGTGGAATTGGCAAAGTGATATTTGGAAGCCCATAGAGGGCTATGGTGAAAAAGGAAATATCCTCAGATGAAATCTGGAAAGAAGCTTTCAGAGAATCTGCTTAGTGTCCTGTTAATTCATCTCACAGAGTTACATCTGTATTTCGTGGATCTCTTTGCTAGCCTTATTTCTGTGGAATCTGAGCACGGATATTTCGGATCCCTTTGAAAACTACACGGCCAAAGGAAATATCCTCCGATAACAAAGAGAAAGAAGCTTTCTGAGAAACTTCTCTGTGTTCTGTGAAATCATTTCACAGAGTTACAGTTTTCCCCTCAAGAACCCTTTCGCTAAGATAGTTCTTGGGGAATTGGCAAAGTGATATTGGGAAGCCCATAGAGGGCTATGGTGAAAAAGAAAATATCCTCCGATGAAATCTGGAAAGAAGCTTTCTGAGAAACTGCTTAGTGTTCTGTTAATTCATCTCACAGAGTTACATCTGTATTTCGAGGATCTCTTTGCTAGCCTTATTTCTGTGGAATCTGAGAACAGATATTTCGGATCGCTTTGAAGACCATAGGGCCAAAGGAAATATCCTCCGATAACAAACAGAAAGAAGCTTTCGGAGAAACATCTTTGTGTTCTGTGAAATCATCTCACTGAGTTACAGCTTTCTCCTCAAGAAGCCTTTCGCTAAGACAGTTCTTGTGGAATTGGCAAAGTGATATTTGGAAGCCCATAGCGGGCTATGGTGAAAAAGGATATATCCTCAGATGAAATCTGGAAAGAAGCTTTCTGAGAATCTGCTTAGTGTTCTGTTAATTCATCTCACAGAGTTACATCTGTATTTCTTGGATCTCTTTGCTAGCCTTATTTCTGTGGAGTCTGAGAACAGATATTTCAGATCCCTTTGAAGGCTATACGGCCAAAGGAAATATCCTCTGATAACAAAGAGAAAGAAGCTTTCTGCGAAACTTCTTTGTGTTCTGTGAAATCATCTCACAGCGTTACAGCTTTTCCCTCAAGAAGCCTTTAGCTAAGACAGTTCTTGTGGAATTGGGAAAGTGATATTTGGAAGCCCCTAGAGGGCTATGGTGAAAAAGGAAATATCCTCCGATGAAATCTAGAAAGAAGCTTTCTGAGAATCTGCTTAGTGTTCTGCTAATTCATCTCACAGAGTTACATCTGTATTTCGTGGATCTCTTTGCTAGCCTTATTTCTTTGGAATCTGAAAAGAGATATTTCGGATCCCTTTGAAGAATATAGGGCTAAAGGAAATATCCTCCGATAACAAAGAGAAAGAAGCTTACTGAGAAACTACTTTGTGTTCTGTGAAATCATCTCACAGAGTTTCAGCTTTCCCCTCAAGAAGCCTTTCGCTAAGACAGTTCTTGTGGAATTGGCAAAGTGATATTTGGAAGCCCATAGAGGGCTATGGTGAAAAAGGAAATATCCTCAGATGAAATCTGGAAAGAAGCTTTCTGAGAATCTGCTTAGTGTTCTGTTAATTCATCTCACAGAGTTACATCTGTATTTCGTGGATCTCATTGCTAGCCTTATTTCTGTGGAATCTGAGCACAGATATTTCGGATCCCTTTGAAGACTTCACGGCCAAAGGAAATATCCTCCGATAACAAAGAGAAAGAAGCTTTCTGAGAAACTTCTCTGTGTTCTGTGAAATAATCTCACCGAGTTACAGTTTTCCCCTCAAGAAGCCTTTCGCTAAGATAGTTCTTGGGGAATTGGCAAAGTGATATTGGGAAGCCCATAGAGGGCTAAGGTGAAAAAGGAAATATCCTCCGATGAAATCTGGATAGAAGCTTTCTGAGAAACTGCTTAGTGTTCTGTTAATTCATCTCACAGAGTTACATCTGTATTTCGAGGATCTCTTTGCTAGCCTTATTTCTGTGGAATCTGAGAACAGATATTTCGGATCGCTTTGAAGACCATAGGGCCAAAGGAAATATCCTCCGATAACAAACAGAAAGAAGCTTTCTGAGAAACTTCTTTGTGTTCTGTGAAATCATCTCACAGAGTTACAGCTTTCCCCTCAAGAAGCCTTTCGCTAAGACAGTTCTTGTGGAATTGGCAAAGTGATATTTGAAAGCCCATAGAGGGCTATGTTGAGAAAGGAAATATCTTCAGATGAAATCTGGAAAGAAGCTTTCTGAGAAACTGCTTAGTGTTCTGTTAATTCATCTCACAGAGTTTCATCTGTATTTCGTGGATCTCTTTGCTATCCTTATTTCTGTGGAATATGAGAACAGATATTTCGGATCCCTTTGAAGACCATAGGGCCAAACGAAATATCCTCCGATAAAAAAGAGAAAGAAGCATTCTGAGAAACTTCTTTGTGTTCTGTGAAATCATCTCACAGAGTTACAGCTTTCCCCTCAAGAGGCCTGTCGCTAAGACAGTTCTTGTGGAATTGGCAAAGTGATATTTGAAAGCCCATAGAGGGCTATGTTGAGAAAGGAAATATCTTCAGATGAAATCTGGAAAGAAGCTTTCTGAGAAACTGCTTAGTGTTCTGTTAATTCATCTCACAGAGTTTCATCTGTATTTCGTGAATCTCTTTGCTATCCTTATTTCTGTGGAATATGAGAACAGATATTTCGGATCCCTTTGAAGACCATAGGGCCAAACGAAATATCCTCCGATAAAAAAGAGAAAGAAGCTTTCTGAGAAACTTCTTTGTGTTCTGTGAAATCATCTCACAGAGTTACAGCTTTCCCCTCAAGAAGCCTTTCGCTAAGACAGTTCTTGTGGAATTGGCAAAGTGATATTTGGAAGCCCATAGAGGGCTATGGTGAAAAAGGAAATATCCTCAGATGAAATCTGGAAAGAAGCTTTCTGAGAATCTGCTTAGTGTTCTGTTAATTCATCTCACAGAGTTACATCTGTATTTCGTGGATCTCTTTGCTAGCCTTATTTCTGTGGAATCTGAGCACAGATATTTCGGATCCCTTTGAAGACTTCACGGCCAAAGGAAATATCCTCCGATAACAAAGAGAAAGAAGCTTTCTGAGAAACTTCTCTGTGTTCTGTGAAATAATCTCACAGAGATACAGTTTTCCCCTCAAGAAGCCTTTCGCTAAGATAGTTCTTGGGGAATTGGCAAAGTGATATTGGGAAGCCCATAGAGGGCTATGGCGAAAAAGGAAATATCCTCCGATGAAATCTGGAAAGAAGCTTTCTGAGAAACTGCTTAGTGTTCTGTTAATTCATCTCACAGAGTTACATCTGTATTTCGAGGATCTCTTTGCTAGCCTTATTTCTGTGGAATCTGAGAACAGATATTTCGGATCGCTTTGAAGACCATAGGGCCAAAGGAAATATCCTCCGATAACAAACAGAAAGAAGCTTTCTGAGAAACTTCTTTGTGTTCTGTGAAATCATCTCACAGAGTTACAGCTTTCCCCTCAAGAAGCCTTTCGCTAAGACAGTTCTTGTGGAATTGGCAAAGTGATATTTGAAAGCCCATAGAGGGCTATGTTGAGAAAGGAAATATCTTCAGATGAAATCTGGAAAGAAGCTTTCTGAGAAACTGCTTAGTGTTCTGCTAATTCATCTCACCGAGTTAAATCTGTATTTCGTGGATCTCTTTGCTATCCTTATTTCTGTGGAATATGAGAACAGATATTTCGTATCCCTTTGAAGACCATAGGGCCAAACGAAATATCCTCCGATAACAAAGAGAAAGAAGCTTTCTGAGAAAATTCTTTGTGTTCTGTGAAATCATCTCACAGAGTTACAGCTTTCCCCTCAAGAAGCCTTTCGCTAAGACAGTTCTTGTGGAATTGGCAAAGTGATATTTGGAAGCCCATAGAGGGGTATGGTGAAAAAGGAAATATCCTCAGATGAAATCTGGAAAGAAGCTTTCTGAGAATCTGCTTAGTGTCCTGTTAATTCATCTCACAGAGTTACATCTGTATTTCGTGGATCTCTTTGCTAGCCTTATTTCTGTGGAATCTGAGCACAGATATTTCGGATCCCTTTGAAAACTACACGGCCAAAGGAAATATCCTCAGATAACAAAGAGAAAGAAGCTTTCTGAGAAACTTCTTTGTGTTCTGTGAAATCATCTCACAGAGTTTCAGCTTTCCCCTCAAGAAGCCTTTCGCTAAGACAGTTCTTGTGGAATTGGCAAAGTGATATTTGGAAGCCCATAGAGGGCTAAGGTGAAAAAGGAAATATCCTCAGATGAAATCTGGAAAGAAGCTTTCGGAGAAACTGCTTAGTGTTCTGTTAATTCATCTCACAGAGTTACATCTGTATTTCGAGGATCTCCTTGCTAGCCTTATTTCTGTGGAATCTGAAAACAGATATTTCGGATCGCTTTGAAGACCATAGGGCCAAAGGAAATATCCTCCGATAACAAACAGAAAGAAGCTTTCTGAGAAACTTCTTTGTGTTCTGTGAAATCATCTCATAGAGTTACAGCTTTCCCCTCAAGAAGCCTTTCGCTAAGACAGTTGTTGTGGAATTGGCAAAGTGATATTTGGAAGCCCATAGAGGGCTATGGTGAAAAAGAAAATATCCTCAGATGAAATCTGGAAAGAAGCTTTCTGAGAAACTGCTTAGTGTTCTGGTAATTCATCTCACAGAGTTACATCTGTATTTCGTGGACGTCTTTGCTAGCCTTATTTCTGTGGAATCTGAGAACAGATATTTCGGATACCTTTGAAGACTATAGGGCCAAAGGAAATATCCTCCAATAACAAAGAGAAAGAAGCTTTCTGAGAAACTTCTTTGTGTTCTGTGAAATCTTCTCACAGAGTTACAGCTTTCCCCTCAAGAAGCCTTTCGCTAAGACAGTTCTTATGGAATTGGCAAAGTGATATTTGGAAGCCCATAGCGGGCTGTGTTGAAAAAGGAAATATCCTCTGATGAAATATGGAAAGAAGCTTTCTGAGAATCTGCTTAGTGTTCTGTTAATTCATCTCACAGATTTACATCTGTATTTCGTGGATCTCTTTACTAGCCTTATTTCTGTGGAGTCTGAGAACAGATATTTCTGATCCCTTTGAAGACTATAGGGCCAAAGGAAATATCCTCCAATAACAAAGAGAAAGAAGCTTTCTGAGAAACTTCTCTGTGTTCTGTGAAATCATCTCACAGAGTTACAGATTTCCCCTCAGAAGCCTTTCGCTAAGACAGTTCTTGTGGAATTGGCAAAGTGATATTTGGATGCCCATAGAGGGCTATGTTGAGAAAGGAAATATCTTCAGATGAAATCTGGAAAGAAGCTTTCTGAGAAACTGCTTAGTGTTCTGTTAATTCATCTCACAGAGTTACATCTGTATTTCGTGGATCTCTTTGCTATCCTTATTTCTGTGGAATCTGAGAACAGATATTTCGGATCACTTTGAAGACCATAGGGCCAAACGAAATATCCTCCGATAAAAAAGAGAAAGAAGCTTTCTGAGAAACGTCTTTGTGTTCTGTGAAATCATCTCACAGAGTTACAGCTTTCCCCTCAGGAAGCCTTTCGCTAACACAGTTCTTGTGGAATTGGCAAAGTGATATTTGCAAGCCCTGAGAGGGCTATGGTGAAAAAGGAAATATCCTCAGATGAAATCTGGAAAGAAGGTTTCTGAGAATCTGCTTAGTGTTCTGTTAATTCATCTCACAGAGTTACATCTGTATTTCGTGGATCTCTTTGCTAGCCTTATTTCTGTGGAATCTGAGCACAGATATTTCGGATCCCTTTGAAGAATATAGGGCCAAAGGAAATATCCTCCGATAACAAAGAGAAAGAAGCTTACTGAGAAACTTCTTTGTGTTCTGTGAAATCATCTCACAGAGTTTCAACTTTCCCCTCAAGAAGCCTTTCGCTAAGACAGTTCTTGTGGAATTGGCAAAGTGATATTTGGAAGCCCATAGAGGGCTATGGTGAAAAAGGAAATATCCTCCGATGAAATCTGGAAAGAAGCTTTCTGAGAAACTGCTTAGTGTTCTGTTAATTCATCTCACAGAGTTACATCTGTATTTCGAGGATCTCTTTGCTAGCCTTATTTCTGTGGAATCTGAGAACAGATATTTCGGATCGCTTTGAAGACCATAGGGCCAAAGGAAATACCCTCCGATAACAAACAGAAAGAAGCTTTCTGAGAAACTTCTTTGTGTTCTGTGAAATCATCTCACAGAGTTACAGCTTTCCCCTCAAGAAGCCTTTCGCTAAGACAGTTCTTGTGGAATTGGCAAAGTGATATTTGAAAGCCCATAGAGGGCTATGTTGAGAAAGGAAATATCTTCAGATGAAATCTGGAAAGAAGCTTTTTGAGAAACTGCTTAGTGTTCTGTTAATTCATCTCACAGAGTTTCATCTGTATTTCGTGGATCTCTTTGCTATCCTTATTTCTGTGGAATCTGAGAACAGATATTTCGGATCCCTTTGAAGACCATAGGGCCAAACGAAATATCCTCCGATAAGAAAGAGAAAGAAGCTTTCTGAGAAACTTCTTTGTGTTCTGTGAAATCATCTCACAGAGTTACAGCATTCCCCTCAAGAAGCCTTTCGCTAAAACAGTTCTTGTGGAATTGGCAAAGTGATATTTGGAAGCCCATAGAGGGCTATGGTGAAAAAGGAAATATCCTCAGATGAAATCTGGAAAGAAGCTTTCTGAGAATCTGCTTAGTGTTCTGTTAATTCATCTCACAGAGTTACATCTGTATTTCGTGGATGTCTTTGCTAGCCTTATTTCTGTGGAATCTGAGCACAGATATTTCGGATCCCTTTGAAGACTTCACGGCCAAAGGAAATATCCTCCGATAACAAAGAGAAAGAAGCTTTCTGAGAAACTTCTCTGTGTTCTGTGAAATAATCTCACAGAGATACAGTTTTCCCCTCAAGAAGCCTTTCGCTAAGATAGTTCTTGGGGAATTGGCAAAGTGATATTGGGAAGACCATAGAGGGCTATGGTGAAAAAGAAAATATCCTCCGATGAAATCTGGAAAGAAGCTTTCTGAGAAACTGCTTAGTGTTCTGTTAATTCATCTCACAGAGTTACATCTGTATTTCGAGGATCTCTTTGCTAGCCTTATTTCTGTGGAATCTGAGAACAGATATTTCAGATCGCTTTGAAGACCATAGGGCCAAAGGAAATATCCTCCGATAACAAACAGAAAGAAGCTTTCGGAGAAACATCTTTGTGTTCTGTGAAATCATCTCACTGAGTTACAGCTTTCTCCTCAAGAAGCCTTTCGCTAAGACAGTTCTTGTGGAATTGGCAAAGTGATATTTGGAAGCCCATAGAGGGCTATGGTGAAAAAGGATATATCCTCAGATGAAATCTGGAAAGAAGCTTTCTGAGAATCTGCTTAGTGTTCTGTTAATTCATCTCACAGAGTTACATCTGTATTTCTTGGATCTCTTTGCTAGCCTTATTTCTGTGGAGTCTGAGGACAGATATTTCGGATCCCTTTGAAGACTATAGGGCCAAAGGAAATATCCTCCGATAACAAAGAGAAAGAAGCTTACTGTGAAACTTCTTTGTGTTCTGTGAAATCATCTCACAGAGTTTCAGCTTTCCCCTCAAGAAGCCTTTCGCTAAGACAGTTCTTGTGGAATTGGCAAAGTGATATTTGGAAGCCCATAGCGGGCTATGGTGAAAAAGGAAATATCCTCTGATGAAATATGGAAAGAAGCTTTCTGAGAAACTGCTTAGTGTTCTGGTAATTCATCTCACAGAGTTACATCTGTATTTCGTGGACGTCTTTGCTAGCCTTATTTCTGTGGAATCTGAGAACAGATATTTCGGATCCCTTTGAAGACTATAGGGCCAAAGGAAATATCCTCCAATAACAAAGAGAAAGAAGCTTTCTGAGAAACTTCTTTGTGTTCTGTGAAATCTTCTCACAGAGTTACAGCTTTCCCCTCAAGAAGCCTTTCGCTAAGACAGTTCTTGTGGAATTGGCAAAGTGATATTTGGAAGCCCATAGCGGGCTATGGTGAAAAAGGAAATATCCTCTGATGAAATATGGAAAGAAGCTTTCTGAGAATCTGCTTAGTGTTCTGTTAATTCATCTCACAGAGTTACATCTGTATTTCGTGGATCTCTTTGCTAGCCTTATTTCTGTGGAGTCTGAGAACAGATATTTCAGATCCCTTTGAAGACTATACGGCCAAAGGAAATATCCTCTGATAACAAAGAGAAAGAAGCTTTCTGCGAAACTTCTTTGTGTTCTGTGAAATCATCTCACAGCGTTACAGCTTTTCCCTCAAGAAGCCTTTAGCTAAGACAGTTCTTGTGGAATTGGGAAAGTGATATTTGGAAGCCCCTAGAGGGCTATGGTGAAAAAGGAAATATCCTCCGATGAAATCTAGAAAGAAGCTTTCTGAGAATCTGCTTAGTGTTCTGCTAATTCATCTCACAGAGTTACATCTGTATTTCGTGGATCTCTTTGCTAGCCTTATTTCTTTGGAATCTGAAAAGAGATATTTCGGATCCCTTTGAAGAATATAGGGCTAAAGGAAATATCCTCCGATAACAAAGAGAAAGAAGCTTACTGAGAAACTACTTTGTGTTCTGTGAAATCATCTCACAGAGTTTCAGCTTTCCCCTCAAGAAGCCTTTCGCTAAGACAGTTCTTGTGGAATTGGCAAAGTGATATTTGGAAGCCCATAGAGGGCTATGGTGAAAAAGGAAATATCCTCAGATGAAATCTGGAAAGAAGCTTTCTGAGAATCTGCTTAGTGTTCTGTTAATTCATCTCACAGAGTTACATCTGTATTTCGTGGATCTCATTGCTAGCCTTATTTCTGTGGAATCTGAGCACAGATATTTCGGATCCCTTTGAAGACTTCACGGCCAAAGGAAATATCCTCCGATAACAAAGAGAAAGAAGCTTTCTGAGAAACTTCTCTGTGTTCTGTGAAATAATCTCACCGAGTTACAGTTTTCCCCTCAAGAAGCCTTTCGCTAAGATAGTTCTTGGGGAATTGGCAAAGTGATATTGGGAAGCCCATAGAGGGCTAAGGTGAAAAAGGAAATATCCTCCGATGAAATCTGGAAAGAAGCTTTCTGAGAAACTGCTTAGTGTTCTGTTAATTCATCTCACAGAGTTACATCTGTATTTCGAGGATCTCTTTGCTAGCCTTATTTCTGTGGAATCTGAGAACAGATATTTCGGATCGCTTTGAAGACCATAGGGCCAAAGGAAATATCCTCCGATAACAAACAGAAAGAAGCTTTCTGAGAAACTTCTTTGTGTTCTGTGAAATCATCTCACAGAGTTACAGCTTTCCCCTCAAGAAGCCTTTCGCTAAGACAGTTCTTGTGGAATTGGCAAAGTGATATTTGAAAGCCCATAGAGGGCTATGTTGAGAAAGGAAATATCTTCAGATGAAATCTGGAAAGAAGCTTTCTGAGAAACTGCTTAGTGTTCTGTTAATTCATCTCACAGAGTTTCATCTGTATTTCGTGGATCTCTTTGCTATCCTTATTTCTGTGGAATATGAGAACAGATATTTCGGATCCCTTTGAAGACCATAGGGCCAAACGAAATATCCTCCGATAAAAAAGAGAAAGAAGCATTCTGAGAAACTTCTTTGTGTTCTGTGAAATCATCTCACAGAGTTACAGCTTTCCCCTCAAGAGGCCTGTCGCTAAGACAGTTCTTGTGGAATTGGCAAAGTGATATTTGAAAGCCCATAGAGGGCTATGTTGAGAAAGGAAATATCTTCAGATGAAATCTGGAAAGAAGCTTTCTGAGAAACTGCTTAGTGTTCTGTTAATTCATCTCACAGAGTTTCATCTGTATTTCGTGAATCTCTTTGCTATCCTTATTTCTGTGGAATATGAGAACAGATATTTCGGATCCCTTTGAAGACCATAGGGCCAAACGAAATATACTCCGATAAAAAAGAGAAAGAAGCTTTCTGAGAAACTTCTTTGTGTTCTGTGAAATCATCTCACAGAGTTACAGCTTTCCCCTCAAGAAGCCTTTCACTAAGACAGTTCTTGTGGAATTGGCAAAGTGATATTTGGAAGCCCATAGAGGGCTATGGTGAAAAATGAAATATCCTCAGATGAAATCTGGAAAGAAGCTTTCTGAGAATCTGCTTAGTGTTCTGTTAATTCATCTCACAGAGTTACATCTGTATTTCGTGGATCTCTTTGCTAGCCTTATTTCTGTGGAATCTGAGCACAGATATTTCGGATCCCTTTGAAGACTTCACGGCCAAAGGAAATATCCTCCGATAACAAAGAGAAAGAAGCTTTCTGAGAAACTTCTCTGTGTTCTGTGAAATAATCTCACAGAGATACAGTTTTCCCCTCAAGAAGCCTTTCGCTAAGATAGTTCTTGGGGAATTGGCAAAGTGATATTGGGAAGCCCATAGAGGGCTATGGCGAAAAAGGAAATATCCTCAGATGAAATCTGGAAAGAAGCTTTCTGAGAAACTGCTTAGTGTTCTGTTAATTCATCTCACAGAGTTACATCTGTATTTCGAGGATCTCTTTGCTAGCCTTATTTCTGTGGAATCTGAGAACAGATATTTCGGATCGCTTTGAAGACCATAGGGCCAAAGGAAATATCCTCCGATAACAAACAGAAAGAAGCTTTCTGAGAAACTTCTTTGTGTTCTGTGAAATCATCTCACAGAGTTACAGCTTTCCCCTCAAGAAGCCTTTCGCTAAGACAGTTCTTGTGGAATTGGCAAAGTGATATTTGAAAGCCCATAGAGGGCTATGTTGAGAAAGGAAATATCTTCAGATGAAATCTGGAAAGAAGCTTTCTGAGAAACTGCTTAGTGTTCTGCTAATTCATCTCACCGAGTTAAATCTGTATTTCGTGGATCTCTTTGCTATCCTTATTTCTGTGGAATATGAGGACAGATATTTCATATCCCTTTGAAGACCATAGGGCCAAACGAAATATCCTCCGATAACAAAGAGAAAGAAGCTTTCTGAGAAAATTCTTTGTGTTCTGTTAAATCATCTCACAGAGTTACAGCTTTCCCCTCAAGAAGCCTTTCGCTAAGACAGTTCTTGTGGAATTGGCAAAGTGATATTTGGAAGCCCATAGAGGGGTATGGTGAAAAAGGAAATATCCTCAGATGAAATCTGGAAAGAAGCTTTCTGAGAATCTGCTTAGTGTCCTGTTAATTCATCTCACAGAGTTACATCTGTATTTCGTGGATCTCTTTGCTAGCCTTATTTCTGTGGAATCTGAGCACAGATATTTCGGATCCCTTTGAAAACTACACGGCCAAAGGAAATATCCTCCGATAACAAAGAGAAAGAAGCTTTCTGAGAAACTTCTCTGTGTTCTGTGAAATCATCTCACAGAGTTACAGTTTTCCCCTCAAGAACCCTTTCTCTAAGATAGTTCTTGGGGAATTGGCAAAGTGATATTGGGAAGCCCATAGAGGGCTATGGTGAAAAAGAAAATATCCTCCGATGAAATCTGGAAAGAAGCTTTCTGAGAAACTGCTTAGTGTTCTGTTAATTCATCTCACAGAATTACATCTGTATTTCGAGGATCTCTTTGCTAGCCTTATTTCTGTGGAATCTGAGAACAGATATTTCGGATCGCTTTGAAGACCATAGGGCCAAAGGAAATATCCTCCGATAACAAACAGAAAGAAGCTTTCGGAGAAACATCTTTGTGTTCTGTGAAATCATCTCACTGAGTTACAGCTTTCTCCTCCAGAAGCCTTTCGCTAAGACAGTTCTTGTGGAATTGGCAAAGTGATATTTGGAAGCCCATAGAGGGCTATGGTGAAAAAGGATATATCCTCAGATGAAATCTGGAAAGAAGCTTTCTGAGAATCTGCTTAGTGTTCTGTTAATTCATCTCACAGAGTTACATCTGTATTTCTTGGATCTCTTTGCTAGACTTATTTCTGTGGAGTCTGAGGACAGATATTTCGGATCCCTTTGAAGACTATAGGGCCAAAGGAAATATCCTCCGATAACAAAGAGAAAGAAGCTTACTGTGAAACTTCTTTGTGTTCTGTGAAATCATCTCACAGAGTTTCAGCTTTCCCCTCAAGAAGCCTTTCGCTAAGACAGTTCTTGTGGAATTGGCAAAGTGATATTTGGAAGCCCATAGAGGGCAACGGTGAAAAAGGAAATATCCTCAGATGAAATCTGGAAAGAAGCTTTCGGAGAAACTGCTTAGTGTTCTGTTAATTCATCTCACAGAGTTACATCTGTATTTCGAGGATCTCCTTGCTAGCCTTATTTCTGTGGAATCTGAAAACAGATATTTCGGATCGCTTTGAAGACCATAGGGCCAAAGGAAATATCCTCCGATAACAAACAGAAAGAAGCTTTCTGAGAAACTTCTTTGTGTTCTGTGAAATCATCTCATAGAGTTACAGCTTTCCCCTCAAGAAGCCTTTCGCTAAGACAGTTGTTGTGGAATTGGCAAAGTGATATTTGGAAGCCCATAGAGGGCTATGGTGAAAAAGAAAATATCCTCAGATGAAATCTGGAAAGAAGCTTTCTGAGAAACTGCTTAGTGTTCTGGTAATTCATCTCACAGAGTTACATCTGTATTTCGAGGATCTCTTTGCTAGCCTTATTTCTGTGGAATCTGAGAACAGATATTTCGGATCGCTTTGAAGACCATAGGGCCAAAGGAAATATCCTCCGATAACAAACAGAAAGAAGCTTTCTGAGAAACTTCTTTGTGTTCTGTGAAATCATCTCACAGAGTTACAGCTTTCCCCTCAAGAAGCCTTTCGCTAAGACAGTTCTTGTGGAATTGGCAAAGTGATATTTGAAAGCCCATAGAGGGCTATGTTGAGAAAGGAAATATCTTCAGATGAAATCTGGAAAGAAGCTTTCTGAGAAACTGCTTAGTGTTCTGTTAATTCATCTCACAGAGTTTCATCTGTATTTCGTGGATCTCTTTGCTATCCTTATTTCTGTGGAATCTGAGAACAGATATTTCGGATCCCTTTGAAGACCATAGGGCCAAACGAAATATCCTCCGATAAGAAAGAGAAAGAAGCTTTCTGAGAAACTTCTTTGTGTTCTGTGAAATCATCTCACAGAGTTACAGCATTCCCCTCAAGAAGCCTTTCGCTAAAACAGTTCTTGTGGAATTGGCAAAGTGATATTTGGAAGCCCATAGAGGGCTATGGTGAAAAAGGAAATATCCTCAGATGAAATCTGGAAAGAAGCTTTCTGAGAATCTGCTTAGTGTTCGGTTAATTCATCTCACAGAGTTACATCTGTATTTCGTGGATGTCTTTGCTAGCCTTATTTCTGTGGAATCTGAGCACAGATATTTCGGATCCCTTTGAAGACTTCACGGCCAAAGGAAATATCCTCCGATAACAAAGAGAAAGAAGCTTTCTGAGAAACTTCTCTGTGTTCTGTGAAATAATCTCACAGAGATACAGTTTTCCCCTCAAGAAGCCTTTCGCTAAGATAGTTCTTGGGGAATTGGCAAAGTGATATTGGGAAGCCCATAGAGGGCTATGGCGAAAAAGGAAATATCCTCCAATGAAATCTGGAAAGAAGCTTTCTGAGAAACTGCTTAGTGTTCTGTTAATTCATCTCACAGAGTTACATCTGTATTTCGAGGATCTCTTTGCTAGCCTTATTTCTGTGGAATCTGAGAACAGATATTTCGGATCTCTTTGAAGACCATAGGCCCAAAGGAAATATCCTCCGATAACAAACAGAAAGAAGCTTTCTGAGAAACTTCTTTGTGTTCTGTGAAATCATCTCACAGAGTTACAGCTTTCCCCTCAAGAAGCCTTTCGCTAAGACAGTTCTTGTGGAATTGGCAAAGTGATATTTGAAAGCCCATAGAGGGCTATGTTGAGAAAGGAAATATCTTCAGATGAAATCTGGAAAGAAGCTTTCTGAGAAACTGCTTAGTGTTCTGTTAATTCATCTCACAGAGTTACATCTGTATTTCGTGGATCTCTTTGCTATCCTTATTTCTGTGGAATACGAGAACAGATATTTCGTATCCCTTTGAAGACCATAGGGCCAAACGAAATATCCTCCGATAACAAAGAGAAAGAAGCTTTCTGAGAAAATTCTTTGTGTTCTGTGAAATCATCTCACAGAGTTACAGCTTTCCCCTCAAGAAGCCTTTCGCTAAGACAGTTCTTGTGGAATTGGCAAAGTGATATTTGGAAGCCCATAGAGGGGTATGGTGAAAAATGAAATATCCTCAGATGAAATCTGGAAAGAAGCTTTCTGAGAAACTGCTTAGTGTTCTGCTAATTCATCTCACAGAGTTACATCTGTATTTCGTGGATCTCTTTGCTAGCCTTATTTCTGTGGAATCTGAGAACAGATATTTCAGATCCCTTTGAAGACTATAGGGCCAAAGGAAATATCCTCTGATAACAAAGAGAAAGAAGCTTTCTGCGAAACTTCTTTGTGTTCTGTGAAATCATCTCACAGCGTTTCAGCTTTCCCCTCAAGAAGCCTTTAGCTAAGACAGTTCTTGTGGAATTGGGAAAGTGATATTTGGAAGCCCCTAGAGGGCTATGGTGAAAAAGGAAATATCCTCCGATGAAATCTAGAAAGAAGCTTTCTGAGAATCTGCTTAGTGTTCTGTTAATTCATCTCATAGAGTTACATCTGTATTTCGTGGATCTCTTTGCTAGCCTTATTTCTTTGGAATCTGAGAAGAGATATTTCGGATCCCTTTGAAGAATATAGGGCTAAAGGAAATATCCTCCGATAACAAAGAGAAAGAAGCTTACTGAGAAACTACTTTGTGTTCTGTGAAATCATCTCACAGAGTTTCAGCTTTCCCCTCAAGAAGCCTTTCGCTAAGACAGTTCTTGTGGAATTGGCAAAGTGATATTTGGAAGCCCATAGAGGGCTATGGTGAAAAAGGAAATATCCTCAGATGAAATCTGGAAAGAAGCTTTCTGAGAATCTGCTTAGTGTCCTGTTAATTCATCTCACAGAGTTACATCTGTATTTCGTGGATCTCTTTGCTAGCGTTATTTCTGTGGAATCTGAGCACAGATATTTCGGATCCCTTTGAAAACTACACGGCCAAAGGAAATATCCTCCGATAACAAAGAGAAAGAAGCTTTCTGAGAAACTTCTCTGTGTTCTGTGAAATCATCTCACAGAGTTACAGTTTTCCCCTCAAGAACCCTTTCGCTAAGATAGTTCTTGGGGAATTGGCAAAGTGATATTGGGAAGCCCATAGAGGGCTATGGTTAAAAAGAAAATATCCTCCGATGAAATCTGGAAAGAAGCTTTCTGAGAAACTGCTTAGTGTTCTGTTAATTCATCTCACAGAGTTACATCTGTATTTCGAGGATCTCTTTGCTAGCCTTATTTCTGTGGAATCTGAGAACAGATATTTCGGATCGCTTTGAAGACCATAGGGCCAAAGGAAATATCCTCCGATAACAAACAGAAAGAAGCTTTCGGAGAAACATCTTTGTGTTCTGTGAAATCATCTCACTGAGTTACAGCTTTCTCCTCAAGAAGCCTTTCGCTAAGACAGTTCTTGTGGAATTGGCAAAGTGATATTTGGAAGCCCATAGAGGGCTATGGTGAAAAAGGATATATCCTCAGATGAAATCTGGAAAGAAGCTTACTGAGAATCTGCTTAGTGTTCTGTTAATTCATCTCACAGAGTTACATCTGTATTTCTTGGATCTCTTTGCTAGCCTTATTTCTGTGGAGTCTGAGGACAGATATTTCGGATCCCTTTGAAGACTATAGGGCCAAAGGAAATATCCTCCGATAACAAAGAGAAAGAAGCTTACTGTGAAACTTCTTTGTGTTCTGTGAAATCATCTCACAGAGTTTCAGCTTTCCCCTCAAGAAGCCTTTCGCTAAGACAGTTCTTGTGGAATTGGCAAAGTGATATTTGGAAGCCCATAGAGGGCAACGGTGAAAAAGGAAATATCCTCAGATGAAATCTGGAAAGAAGCTTTCGGAGAAACTGCTTAGTGTTCTGTTAATTCATCTCACAGAGTTACATCTGTATTTCGAGGATCTCCTTGCTAGCCTTATTTCTGTGGAATCTGAAAACAGATATTTCGGATCGCTTTGAAGACCATAGGGCCAAAGGAAATATCCTCCGATAACAAACAGAAAGAAGCTTTCTGAGAAACTTCTTTGTGTTCTGTGAAATCATCTCATAGAGTTACAGCTTTCCCCTCAAGAAGCCTTTCGCTAAGACAGTTGTTGTGGAATTGGCAAAGTGATATTTGGAAGCCCATAGAGGGCTATGGTGAAAAAGAAAATATCCTCAGATGAAATCTGGAAAGAAGCTTTCTGAGAAACTGCTTAGTGTTCTGGTAATTCATCTCACAGAGTTACATCTGTATTTCGAGGATCTCTTTGCTAGCCTTATTTCTGTGGAATCTGAGAACAGATATTTCGGATCGCTTTGAAGACCATAGGGCCAAAGGAAATATCCTCCGATAACAAACAGAAAGAAGCTTTCTGAGAAACTTCTTTGTGTTCTGTGAAATCATCTCACAGAGTTACAGCTTTCCCCTCAAGAAGCCTTTCGCTAAGACAGTTCTTGTGGAATTGGCAAAGTGATATTTGAAAGCCCATAGAGGGCTATGTTGAGAAAGGAAATATCTTCAGATGAAATCTGGAAAGAAGCTTTCTGAGAAACTGCTTAGTGTTCTGTTAATTCATCTCACAGAGTTTCATCTGTATTTCGTGGATCTCTTTGCTATCCTTATTTCTGTGGAATCTGAGAACAGATATTTCGGATCCCTTTGAAGACCATAGGGCCAAACGAAATATCCTCCGATAAGAAAGAGAAAGAAGCTTTCTGAGAAACTTCTTTGTGTTCTGTGAAATCATCTCACAGAGTTACAGCATTCCCCTCAAGAAGCCTTTCGCTAAAACAGTTCTTGTGGAATTGGCAAAGTGATATTTGGAAGCCCATAGAGGGCTATGGTGAAAAAGGAAATATCCTCAGATGAAATCTGGAAAGAAGCTTTCTGAGAATCTGCTTAGTGTTCGGTTAATTCATCTCACAGAGTTACATCTGTATTTCGTGGATGTCTTTGCTAGCCTTATTTCTGTGGAATCTGAGCACAGATATTTCGGATCCCTTTGAAGACTTCACGGCCAAAGGAAATATCCTCCGATAACAAAGAGAAAGAAGCTTTCTGAGAAACTTCTCTGTGTTCTGTGAAATAATCTCACAGAGATACAGTTTTCCCCTCAAGAAGCCTTTCGCTAAGATAGTTCTTGGGGAATTGGCAAAGTGATATTGGGAAGCCCATAGAGGGCTATGGCGAAAAAGGAAATATCCTCCAATGAAATCTGGAAAGAAGCTTTCTGAGAAACTGCTTAGTGTTCTGTTAATTCATCTCACAGAGTTACATCTGTATTTCGAGGATCTCTTTGCTAGCCTTATTTCTGTGGAATCTGAGAACAGATATTTCGGATCTCTTTGAAGACCATAGGCCCAAAGGAAATATCCTCCGATAACAAACAGAAAGAAGCTTTCTGAGAAACTTCTTTGTGTTCTGTGAAATCATCTCACAGAGTTACAGCTTTCCCCTCAAGAAGCCTTTCGCTAAGACAGTTCTTGTGGAATTGGCAAAGTGATATTTGAAAGCCCATAGAGGGCTATGTTGAGAAAGGAAATATCTTCAGATGAAATCTGGAAAGAAGCTTTCTGAGAAACTGCTTAGTGTTCTGTTAATTCATCTCACAGAGTTACATCTGTATTTCGTGGATCTCTTTGCTATCCTTATTTCTGTGGAATACGAGAACAGATATTTCGTATCCCTTTGAAGACCATAGGGCCAAACGAAATATCCTCCGATAACAAAGAGAAAGAAGCTTTCTGAGAAAATTCTTTGTGTTCTGTGAAATCATCTCACAGAGTTACAGCTTTCCCCTCAAGAAGCCTTTCGCTAAGACAGTTCTTGTGGAATTGGCAAAGTGATATTTGGAAGCCCATAGAGGGGTATGGTGAAAAATGAAATATCCTCAGATGAAATCTGGAAAGAAGCTTTCTGAGAAACTGCTTAGTGTTCTGCTAATTCATCTCACAGAGTTACATCTGTATTTCGTGGATCTCTTTGCTAGCCTTATTTCTGTGGAATCTGAGAACAGATATTTCAGATCCCTTTGAAGACTATAGGGCCAAAGGAAATATCCTCTGATAACAAAGAGAAAGAAGCTTTCTGCGAAACTTCTTTGTGTTCTGTGAAATCATCTCACAGCGTTTCAGCTTTCCCCTCAAGAAGCCTTTAGCTAAGACAGTTCTTGTGGAATTGGGAAAGTGATATTTGGAAGCCCCTAGAGGGCTATGGTGAAAAAGGAAATATCCTCCGATGAAATCTAGAAAGAAGCTTTCTGAGAATCTGCTTAGTGTTCTGTTAATTCATCTCATAGAGTTACATCTGTATTTCGTGGATCTCTTTGCTAGCCTTATTTCTTTGGAATCTGAGAAGAGATATTTCGGATCCCTTTGAAGAATATAGGGCTAAAGGAAATATCCTCCGATAACAAAGAGAAAGAAGCTTACTGAGAAACTACTTTGTGTTCTGTGAAATCATCTCACAGAGTTTCAGCTTTCCCCTCAAGAAGCCTTTCGCTAAGACAGTTCTTGTGGAATTGGCAAAGTGATATTTGGAAGCCCATAGAGGGCTATGGTGAAAAAGGAAATATCCTCAGATGAAATCTGGAAAGAAGCTTTCTGAGAATCTGCTTAGTGTCCTGTTAATTCATCTCACAGAGTTACATCTGTATTTCGTGGATCTCTTTGCTAGCGTTATTTCTGTGGAATCTGAGCACAGATATTTCGGATCCCTTTGAAAACTACACGGCCAAAGGAAATATCCTCCGATAACAAAGAGAAAGAAGCTTTCTGAGAAACTTCTCTGTGTTCTGTGAAATCATCTCACAGAGTTACAGTTTTCCCCTCAAGAACCCTTTCGCTAAGATAGTTCTTGGGGAATTGGCAAAGTGATATTGGGAAGCCCATAGAGGGCTATGGTTAAAAAGAAAATATCCTCCGATGAAATCTGGAAAGAAGCTTTCTGAGAAACTGCTTAGTGTTCTGTTAATTCATCTCACAGAGTTACATCTGTATTTCGAGGATCTCTTTGCTAGCCTTATTTCTGTGGAATCTGAGAACAGATATTTCGGATCGCTTTGAAGACCATAGGGCCAAAGGAAATATCCTCCGATAACAAACAGAAAGAAGCTTTCGGAGAAACATCTTTGTGTTCTGTGAAATCATCTCACTGAGTTACAGCTTTCTCCTCAAGAAGCCTTTCGCTAAGACAGTTCTTGTGGAATTGGCAAAGTGATATTTGGAAGCCCATAGAGGGCTATGGTGAAAAAGGATATATCCTCAGATGAAATCTGGAAAGAAGCTTACTGAGAATCTGCTTAGTGTTCTGTTAATTCATCTCACAGAGTTACATCTGTATTTCTTGGATCTCTTTGCTAGCCTTATTTCTGTGGAGTCTGAGGACAGATATTTCGGATCCCTTTGAAGACTATAGGGCCAAAGGAAATATCCTCCGATAAAAAAGAGAAAGAAGCTTACTGTGAAACTTCTTTGTGTTCTGTGAAATCATCTCACAGAGTTTCAGCTTTCCCCTCAAGAAGCCTTTCGCTAAGACAGTTCTTGTGGAATTGGCAAAGTGATATTTGGAAGCCCATAGAGGGCAACGGTGAAAAAGGAAATATCCTCAGATGAAATCTGGAAAGAAGCTTTCGGAGAAACTGCTTAGTGTTCTGTTAATTCATCTCACAGAGTTACATCTGTATTTCGAGGATCTCCTTGCTAGCCTTATTTCTGTGGAATCTGAAAACAGATAAACGGATCGCTTTGAAGACCATAGGGCCAAAGGAAATATCCTCCGATAACAAACAGAAAGAAGCTTTCTGAGAAACTTCTTTGTGTTCTGTGAAATCATCTCATAGAGTTACAGCTTTCCCCTCAGGAAGCCTTTCGCTAAGACAGTTCTTGTGGAATTGGCAAAGTGATATTTGGAAGCCCATAGAGGGCTATGGTGAAAAAGAAAATATCCTCAGATGAAATCTGGAAAGAAGCTTTCTGAGAAACTGCTTAGTGTTCTGGTAATTCATCTCACAGAGTTACATCTGTATTTCGTGGACCTCTTTGCTAGCCTTATTTCTGTGGAATCTGAGAACAGATATTTCGGATACCTTTGAAGACTATAGGGCCAAAGGAAATATCCTCCGATAACAAAGAGAAAGAAGCTTTCTGAGAAACTTCTTTGTGTTCTGTGAAATCATCTCACAGAGTTACAGCTTTCCCCTCAAGAAGCCTTTCGCTAAGACAGTTCTTGTGGAATTGGCAAAGTGATATTTGAAAGCCCATAGAGGGCTATGTTGAGAAAGGAAATATCTTCAGATGAAATCTGGAAAGAAGCTTTCTGAGAAACTGCTTAGTGTTCTGTTAATTCATCTCACAGAGTTTCATCTGTATTTCGTGGATCTCTTTGCTATCCTTATTTCTGTGGAATCTGAGAACAGATATTTCGGATCCCTTTGAAGACCATAGGGCCAAATGAAATATCCTCCGATAAAAAAGAGAAAGAAGCTTTCTGAGAAACTTCTTTGTGTTCTGTGAAATCATCTCACAGAGTTACAGCTTTCCCCTCAAGAAGCCTTTCGCTAAGACAGTTCTTGTGGAATTGGCAAAGTGATATTTGGAAGCCCATAGAGGGCTATGGTGAAAAAGGAAATATCCTCAGATGAAATCTGGAAAGAAGCTTTCTGAGAATCTGCTTAGTGTTCTGTTAATTCATCTCACAGAGTTACATCTGTATTTCGTGGATCTCTTTGCTAGCCTTATTTCTGTGGAATCTGAGCACAGATATTTCGGATCCCTTTGAAGACTTCACGGCCAAAGGAAATATCCTCCGATAACAAAGAGAAAGAAGCTTTCTGAGAAACTTCTCTGTGTTCTGTGAAATAATCTCACAGAGATACAGTTTTCCCCTCAAGAAGCCTTTCGCTAAGATAGTTCTTGGGGAATTGGCAAAGTGATATTGGGAAGCCCATAGAGGGCTATGGCGAAAAAGGAAATATCCTCCAATGAAATCTGGAAAGAAGCTTTCTGAGAATCTGCTTAGTGTTCTGTTAATTCATCTCACAGAGTTACATCTGTATTTCGAGGATCTCTTTGCTAGCCTTATTTCTGTGGAATCTGAGAACAGATATTTCGGATCGCTTTGAAGACCATAGGGCCAAAGGAAATATCCTCCGATAACAAACAGAAAGAAGCTTTCTGAGAAACTTCTTTGTGTTCTGTGAAATCATCTCACAGAGTTACAGCTTTCCCCTCAAGAAGCCTTTCGCTAAGACAGTTCTTGTGGAATTGGCAAAGTGATATTTGAAAGCCCATAGAGGGCTATGTTGAGAAAGGAAATATCTTCAGATGAAATCTGGAAAGAAGCTTTCTGAGAAACTGCTTAGTGTTCTGTTAATTCATCTCACAGAGTTACATCTGTATTTCGTGGATCTCTTTGCTATCCTTATTTCTGTGGAATATGAGAACAGATATTTCGTATCCCTTTGAAGACCATAGGGCCAAACGAAATATCCTCCGATAACAAAGAGAAAGAAGCTTTCTGAGAAAATTCTTTGTGTTCTGTGAAATCATCTCACAGAGTTACAGCTTTCCCCTCAAGAAGCCTTTCGCTAAGACAGTTCTTGTGGAATTGGCAAAGTGATATTTGGAAGCCCATAGATGGGTATGGTGAAAAAGGAAATATCCTCAGATGAAATCTGGAAAGAAGCTTTCTGAGAAACTGCTTAGTGTTCTGCTAATTCATTTCACAGAGTCACATCTGTATTTCGTGGATCTCTTTGCTAGCCTTATTTCTGTGGAATCTGAGAACAGATATTTCAAATCCCTTTGAAGACTATAGGGCCAAAGGAAATATCCTCTGATAACAAAGAGAAAGAAGCTTTCTGCGAAACTTCTTTGTGTTCTGTGAAATCATCTCACAGCGTTACAGCTTTCCCCTCAAGAAGCCTTTAGCTAAGACAGTTCTTGTGGAATTGGGAAAGTGATATTTGGAAGCCCCTAGAGGGCTATGGTGAAAAAGGAAATATCCTCCGATGAAATCTAGAAAGAAGCTTTCTGAGAATCTGCTTAGTGTTCTGTTAATTCATCTCATAGAGTTACATCTGTATTTCGTGGATCTCTTTGCTAGCCTTATTTCTGTGGAATCTGAGAACAGATATTTCAGATCGCTTTGAAGACCATAGGGCCAAAGGAAATATCCTCCGATAACAAACAGAAAGAAGCTTTCGGAGAAACATCTTTGTGTTCTGTGAAATCATCTCACTGAGTTACAGCTTTCTCCTCAAGAAGCCTTTCGCTAAGACAGTTCTTGTGGAATTGGCAAAGTGATATTTGGAAGCCCATAGAGGGCTATGGTGAAAAAGGATATATCCTCAGATGAAATCTGGAAAGAAGCTTTCTGAGAATCTGCTTAGTGTTCTGTTAATTCATCTCACAGAGTTACATCTGTATTTCTTGGATCTCTTTGCTAGCCTTATTTCTGTGGAGTCTGAGGACAGATATTTCGGATCCCTTTGAAGACTATAGGGCCAAAGGAAATATCCTCCGATAACAAAGAGAAAGAAGCTTACTGTGAAACTTCTTTGTGTTCTGTGAAATCATCTCACAGAGTTTCAGCTTTCCCCTCAAGAAGCCTTTCGCTAAGACAGTTCTTGTGGAATTGGCAAAGTGATATTTGGAAGCCCATAGAGGGCTAAGGTGAAAAAGGAAATATCCTCAGATGAAATCTGGAAAGAAGCTTTCGGAGAAACTGCTTAGTGTTCTGTTAATTCATCTCACAGAGTTACATCTGTATTTCGAGGATCTCCTTGCTAGCCTTATTTCTGTGGAATCTGAAAACAGATATTTCGGATCGCTTTGAAGACCATAGGGCCAAACGAAATATCCTCCGATAACAAACAGAAAGAAGCTTTCTGAGAAACTTCTTTGTGTTCTGTGAAATCATCTCATAGAGTTACAGATTTCCCCTCAGAAGCCTTTCGCTAAGACAGTTCTTGTGGAATTGGCAAAGTGATATTTGGATGCCCATAGAGGGCTATGTTGAGAAAGGAAATATCTTCAGATGAAATCTGGAAAGAACCTTTCTGAGAAACTGCTTAGTGTTCTGTTAATTCATCTCACAGAGTTACATCTGTATTTCGTGGATCTCTTTGCTATCCTTATTTCTGTGGAATCTGAGAACAGATATTTCGGATCACTTTGAAGACCATAGGGCCAAACGAAATATCCTCCGATAAAAAAGAGAAAGAAGCTTTCTGAGAAACGTCTTTGTGTTCTGTGAAATCATCTCACAGAGTTACAGCTTTCCCCTCAGGAAGCCTTTCGCTAAGACAGTTCTTGTGGAATTGGCAAAGTGATATTTGGAAGCCCATAGAGGGCTATGGTGAAAAAGGAAATATCCTCAGATGAAATCTGAAAAGAAGCTTTCTGAGAATCTGCTTAGTGTTCTGTTAATTCATCTCACAGAGTTACATCTGTATTTCGTGGATCTCTTCGCTAGCGTTATTTCTGTGGTATCTGAGAACAGATATTTCGGATCCCTTTGAAGACCATAGAGCCAAAGGAAATATCGTCCGAGAACAAAGAGAAAGAAGCTTTCGGAGAAACTTCTTTGTGTTCTGTGAAATCATCTCACAGAGTTACAGCTTTCCCCTCAAGAAGCCTTTCGCTAAGACAGTTCTTGTGGAATTGGCAAAGTGATATTTGGAAGCCCATAGAGGGCTATGGTGAAAAAGGAAATATCCTCCGATGAAATCTGGAAATAAGCTTTCTGAGAAACTGCTTAGTGTTCTGTTAATTCATCTCACAGAGTTACATCCGTATTTCGTGGATCTCTTTGCTAGCCTTATTTCTGTGGAATCTGACAACAGATATTTCGGATCCCTTTGAAGACCATAGGGCCAAAAGAAATATCCTCCGATAACAAAGAGAAAGAAGCTTTCTGAGAAACTTCTTTGTGTTCTGTGAAATCAACACACAGAGTTACAGCTTTACCCTCAAGAAGCCTTTCGCTAAGACAGTTCTTGGGGAATAGGCAAAGTGATATTGGGAAGCCCATAGAGGGCAGTGGTGAAAAAGGAAATATCCTCAGATGAAATCTGGAAAGAAGCTTTCTGAGAAACTGCTTAGTGTTCTGTTAATTCATCTCACAGAGTTACATCTGTATTTCTTGGATCTCTTTGCTATCCTTATTTCTGTGGAATATGAGAACAGATATTTCGTATCCCTTTGAAGACCATAGGGCCAAACGAAATATCCTCCGATAACAAAGAGAAAGAAGCTTACTGAGAAACTTCTTTGTGTTCCATGAAATCATCTCACGGAGTTTCAGCTTTCCCCTCAAGAAGCCTTTCGCTAAGACAGTTCTTGTGGAATTGGCAAAGTGATATTTGGAAGCCCATAGAGGGCTATGGTGAAAGAGGAAATATCCTCAGATGAAATATGGAAAGAAGCTTTCTGAGAATCTGCTTAGTGTTCTGTTAATTCATCTCACAGAGTTACATCTGTATTTCGTGGATCTCTTTGCTAGCCTTATTTCTGTGGAATCTGAGAACAGATATTTCGGATCCCTTTGAAGACTATACGGCCAAAGGAAATATCCTCCGATAACAAAGAGAAAGAAGCTTTCTGAGAAACTTCTTTGTGTTCTGTGAAATCGTCTCACAGAGTTACAGCTTTCCTCTCAAGAAGCCTTCCACTAAGACAGTTCTTGTGGAATTGGCAAAGTGATATTTGAAAGCCCATAGAGGGCTATGTTGAGAAAGGAAATATCTTCAGATGAAATCTGGAAAGAAGCTTTCTGAGAAACTGCTTAGTGTTCTGTTAATTCATCTCACAGAGTTACATCTGTATTTCTTGGATCTCTTTGCTATCCTTATTTCTGTGGAAACTGAGAACAGATACTTCGGATCCCTTTGAAGACCATAGGGCCAAACGAAATATCCTCCGATAACAAAGAGAAAGAAGCTTTCTGAGAAACTTCTCTGTGTTCTGTGAAATCATCTCACAGAGTTACAGATTTCCCCTCAAGAAGCCTTTCGCTAAGACAGTTCTTGTGGAATTGGCAAAGTGATATTTGAAAGCCCATAGAGGGCTTTGTTGAGAAAGGAAATATCTTCAGATGAAATCTGTAAAGAAGCTTTCTGAGAAACTGCTTAGTGTTCTGTTAATTCATCTCACAGAGTTACATCTGTATTTCGTGGATCTCTTTGCTATCCTTATTTCCGTGGAATCTGAGAACAGATATTTCGGATCCCTTTGAACACCATAGGGCCAAACGAAATATCCTCCGATAAAAAAGAGAAAGAAGCTTTCTGAGAAACTTCTCTGTGTTCTGTGAAATAATCTCACAGAGATACAGTTTTCCCCTCAAGAAGCCTTTCGCTAAGATAGTTCTTGGGGAATTGGCAAAGTGATATTGGGAAGCCCATAGAGGGCTATGGCGAAAAAGGAAATATCCTCCGATGAAATCTGGAAAGAAGCTTTCTGAGAAACTGCTTAGTGTTCTGTTAATTCATCTCACAGAGTTACATCTGTATTTCGAGGATCTCTTTGCTAGCCTTATTTCTGTGGAATCTGAGAACAGATATTTCGGATCGCTTTGAAGACCATAGGGCCAAAGGAAATATCCTCCGATAACAAACAGAAAGAAGCTTTCTGAGAAACTTCTTTGTGTTCTGTGAAATCATCTCACAGAGTTACAGCTTTCCCCTCAAGAAGCCTTTCGCTAAGACAGTTCTTGTGGAATTGGCAAAGTGATATTTGAAAGCCCGTAGAGGGCTATGTTGAGAAAGGAAATATCTTCAGATGAAATCTGGAAAGAAGCTTTCTGAGAAACTGCTTAGTGTTCTGTTAATTCATCTCACAGAGTTACATCTGTATTTCGTGGATCTCTTTGCTATCCTTATTTCTGTGGAATATGAGAACAGATATTTCGTATCCCTTTGAAGACCATAGGGCCAAACGAAATATCCTCCGATAACAAAGAGAAAGAAGCTTTCTGAGAAAATTCTTTGTGTTCTGTGAAATCATCTCACAGAGTTACAGCTTTCCCCTCAAGAAGCCTTTCGCTAAGACAGTTCTTGTGGAATTGGCAAAGTGATATTTGGAAGCCCATAGAGGGGTATGGTGAAAAAGGAAATATCCTCAGATGAAATCTGGAAAGAAGCTTTCTGAGAAACTGCTTAGTGTTCTGCTAATTCATCTCACAGAGTTACATCTGTATTTCGTGGATCTCTTTGCTAGCCTTATTTCTGTGGAATCTGAGAACAGATATTTCAGATCCCTTTGAAGACTATAGGGCCAAAGGAAATATCCTCTGATAACAAAGAGAAAGAAGCTTTCTGCGAAACTTCTTTGTGTTCTGTGAAATCATCTCACAGCGTTACAGCTTTCCCCTCAAGAAGCCTTTAGCTAAGACAGTTCTTGTGGAATTGGGAAAGTGATATTTGGAAGCCCCTAGAGGGCTATGGTGAAAAAGGAAATATCCTCCGATGAAATCTAGAAAGAAGCTTTCTGAGAATCTGCTTAGTGTTCTGTTAATTCATCTCATAGAGTTACATCTGTATTTCGTGGATCTCTTTGCTAGCCTTATTTCTTTGGAATCTGAGAAGAGATATTTCGGATCCCTTTGAAGAATATAGGGCTAAAGGAAATATCCTCCGATAACAAAGAGAAAGAAGCTTACTGAGAAACTACTTTGTGTTCTGTGAAATAATCTCACAGAGTTTCAGCTTTCCCCTCAAGAAGCCTTTCGCTAAGACAGTTCTTGTGGAATTGGCAAAGTGATATTTGGAAGCCCGTAGAGGGCTATGGTGAAAAAGGAAATATCCTCAGATGAAATCTGGAAAGAAGCTTTCTGAGAATCTGCTTAGTGTCCTGTTAATTCATCTCACAGAGTTACATCTGTATTTCGTGGATCTCTTTGCTAGCCTTATTTCTGTGGAATCTGAGCACAGATATTTCGGATCCCTTTGAAAACTACACGGCCAAAGGAAATATCCTCCGATAACAAAGAGAAAGAAGCTTTCTGAGAAACTTCTCTGTCTTCTGTGAAATCATCTCACAGAGTTACAGTTTTCCCCTCAAGAACCCTTTCGCTAAGATAGTTCTTGGGGAATTGGCAAAGTGATATTGGGAAGCCCATAGAGGGCTATGGTGAAAAAGAAAATATCCTCCGATGAAATCTGGAAAGAAGCTTTCTGAGAAACTGCTTAGTGTTCTGTTAATTCATCTCACAGAGTTACATCTGTATTTCGAGGATCTCTTTGCTAGCCTTATTTCTGTGGAATCTAAGAACAGATATTTCGGATCGCTTTGAAGACCATAGGGCCAAAGGAAATATCCTCCGATAACAAACAGAAAGAAGCTTTCGGAGAAACATCTTTGTGTTCTGTGAAATCATCTCACTGAGTTACAGCTTTCTCCTCAAGAAGCCTTTCGCTAAGACAGTACTTGTGGAATTGGCAAAGTGATATTTGGAAGCCCATAGAGGGCTATGGTGAAAAAGGATATATCCTCAGATGAAATCTGGAAAGAAGCTTTCTGAGAATCTGCTTAGTGTTCTGTTAATTCATCTCACAGAGTTACATCTGTATTTCTTGGATCTCTTTGCTAGCCTTATTTCTGTGGAGTCTGAGGACAGATATTTCGGATCCCTTTGAAGACTATAGGGCCAAAGGAAATATCCTCCGATAACAAAGAGAAAGAAGCTTACTGTGAAACTTCTTTGTGTTCTGTGAAATCATCTCACAGAGTTTCAGCTTTCCCCTCAAGAAGCCTTTCGCTAAGACAGTTCTTGTGGAATTGGCAAAGTGATATTTGGAAGCCCATAGAGGGCTAAGGTGAAAAAGGAAATATCCTCAGATGAAATCTGGAAAGAAGCTTTCGGAGAAACTGCTTAGTGTTCTGTTAATTCATCTCACAGAGTTACATCTGTATTTCGAGGATCTACTTGCTAGCCTTATTTCTGTGGAATCTGAAAACAGATATTTCGGATCGCTTTGAAGACCATAGGGCCAAAGGAAATATCCTCCGATAAGAAACAGAAAGAAGCTTTCTGAGAAACTTCTTTGTGTTCTGTGAAATCATCTCATAGAGTTACAGCTTTCCCCTCAAGAAGCCTTTCGCTAAGACAGTTCTTGTGGAATTGGCAAAGTGATATTTGGAAGCCCATAGAGGGCTATGGTGAAAAAGAAAATATCCTCAGATGAAATCTGGAAAGAAGCTTTCTGAGAAACTGCTTAGTGTTCTGTTAATTCATCTCACAGAGTTACATCTGTATTTCTTGGATCTCTTTGCTATCCTTATTTCTGTGGAATATGAGAACAGATATTTCTTATCCCTTTGAAGACCATAGGGCCAAACGAAATATCCTCCGATAAAAAAGAGAAAGAAGCTTACTGAGAAACTTCTTTGTGTTCCGTGAAATCATCTCACGGAGTTTCAGCTTTCCACTAAAGAAGCCTTTCGCTAAGACAGTTCTTGTGTAATTGGCAAAGTGATATTTGGAAGCCCATAGAGGGCTATGGTGAAAGAGGAAATATCCTCAGATGAAATATGGAAAGAAGCTTTCTGAGAATCTGCTTAGTGTTCTGTTAATTCATCTCACAGAGTTACATCTGTATTTCGTGGATCTCTTTGCTAGCCTTATTTCTGTGGAATCTGAGAACAGATATTTCGGATCCCTTTGAAGACTATACGGCCAAAGGAAATATCATCCGATAACAAAGAGAAAGAAGCTTTCTGAGAAACTTCTTTGTGTTCTGTGAAATCATCTCACAGAGTTACAGCTTTCCTCTCAAGAAGCCTTCCGCTAAGACAGTTCTTGTGGAATTGGCAAAGTGATATTTGAAAGCCCATAGAGGGCTATGTTGAGAAAGGAAATATCTTCAGATGAAATCTGGAAAGAAGCTTTCTGAGAAACTGCTTAGTGTTCTGTTAATTCATCTCACAGAGTTACATCTGTATTTCGTGGATCTCTTTGCTATCCTTATTTCTGTGGAAACTGAGTACAGATACTTCGGATCCCTTTGAAGACCATAGGGCCAAACGAAATATCCTCCGATAACAAAGAGAAAGAAGCTTTCTGAGAAACTTCTCTGTGTTCTGTGAAATCATCTCACAGAGTTACAGATTTCCCCTCAAGAAGCCTTTCGCTAAGACAGTTCTTGTGGAATTGGCAAAGTGATATTTGAAAGCCCATAGAGGGCTTTGTTGAGAAAGGAAATATCTTCAGATGAAATCTGGAAAGAAGCTTTCTGAGAAACTGCTTAGTGTTCTGTTAATTCATCTCACAGAGTTACATCTGTATTTCGTGGATCTCTTTGCTATCCTTATTTCCGTGGAATCTGAGAACAGATATTTCGGATCCCTTTGAAGACCATAGGGCCAAACGAAATATCCTCCGATAAAAAAGAGAAAGAAGCTTTCTGAGAAACGTCTTTGTGTTCTGTGAAATCATCTCACAGAGTTACAGCTTTCCCCTCTGGAAGCCTTTCGCTAAGACAGTTCTTGTGGAATTGGCAAAGTGATATTTGGAAGCCCATAGAGGGGTATGGTGAAAAAGGAAATATCCTCAGATGAAATCTGGAAAGAAGCTTTCTGAGAATCTGCTTAGTGTTCTGTTAATTCATCTCACAGAGTTACATCTGTATTTCGTGGATCTCTTCGCTAGCCTTATTTCTGTGGTATCTGAGAACAGATATTTCGGATCCCTTTGAAGACCATAGGGCCAAAAGAAATATCCTCCGATAACAAAGAGAAAGAAGCTTTCTGAGAAACTTCTTTGTGTTCTGTGAAATCAGCTCACAGAGTTACAGCTTTCCCCTCAAGAAGCCTTTCGCTAAGACAGTTCTTGGGGAATAGGCAAAGTGATATTGGGAAGCCCATAGAGGGCAATGGTGAAAAAGGAAATATCCTCAGATGAAATCTGGAAAGAAGCTTTCTGAGAAACTGCTTAGTGTTCTGTTAATTCATCTCACAGAGTTACATATGTATTTCGTGGATCTCTTTGCTATCCTTATTTCTGTGGAATATGAGAACAGATATTTCGTATCCCTTTGAAGACCATAGGGCCAAACGAAATATCCTCCGATAACAAAGAGAAAGAAGCTTTCTGAGAAAATTCTTTGTGTTCTGTGAAATCATCTCACAGAGTTACAGCTTTCCCCTCAAGAAGCCTTTCGCTAAGACAGTTCTTGTGGAATTGGCAAAGTGATATTTGGAAGCCCATTGAGGGGTATGGTGAAAAAGGATATATCCTCAGATGAAAACTGGAAAGAAGCTATCTGAGAAACTGCTTAGTGTTCTGTTAATTCGTCTCACAGAGTTACATCTGTATTTCGAGGATCTCTTTGCTAGCCTTATTTCTGTGGAATCTGAGAACAGATATTTCGGATCCCTTTGAAGACTATAGGGCCAAAGGAAATATCCTCCGATAACAAAGAGAAAGAAGCTTACTGAAAAACTTCTTTGTGTTCTGTGAAATCATCTCACAGTGTTTCAGATTTCCCCTCAAGAAGCCTTTCGCTAATATAGTTCTTGTGGAATTGGCAAAGTGATATTTGGAAGCCCATAGAGGGCTATGGTGAAAAAGGATATATCCTCAGATGAAATCTGGAAAGAAGCTTTCTGAGAATCTGCTTAGTGTTCTGTTAATTCATCTCACAGAGTTACATCTGTATTTCTTGGATCTCTTTGCTAGCCTTATTTCTGTGGAGTCTGAGGACAGATATTTCGGATCCCTTTGAAGACTATAGGTCCAAAGGAAATATCCTCTGATAACAAAGAGAAAGAAGCTTTCTGAAAAACTTCTTTGTGTTCTGTGAAATCATCTCACAGAGTTACAGCTTTCCCCTCAAGAAGCCTTTCGCTAAGACAGTTCTTGTGGAATTGGCAAAGTGATATTTGGAAGCCCATAGAGGGCTACGGTGAAAAAGGAAATATCCTCAGATGAAATCTGGAAAGAAGCTATCTGAGAATCTCCTTAGTGTTCTGTTAATTCATCTCACAGAGTTACATCTGTATTTCGTGGATCTCTTTGCTAGCCTTATTTCTGTGGAATCTAAGAACAGATATTTCGGATCCCTTTGAAGACTATAGGGCCAAAGGAAATATCCTCCGATAACAAAGAGAAAGAAGCTTACTGAAAAACTTCTTTGTGTTCTGTGAAATCATCTCACAGAGTTTCAGATTTCCCCTCAAGAAGCCTTTCGCTAAGACAGTTCTTGTGGAATTGGCAAGGTGATATTTGGAAGCCCATAGAGGGCTATGGTGAAAAAGGAAATATCCTCAGATGAAATCTGGAAAGAAGCTTTCTGAGAATCTGCTTAGTGTTCTGTTAATTCATCTCACAGAGTTACATCTGTATTTCGTGGATCTCTTGCTAGCCTTATTTCTGTGGAATCTGAGAACAGATATTTCGGATCCCTTTGAAGACTATACGGCCAAAGGAAATATCCTCCGATAACAAAGAGAAAGAAGCTTTCTGAGAAACTTCTCTGTGTTCTGTGAAATCATCTCACAGAGTTACAGCTTTCCCCTGAAGAAGCCTTTCGCTAAGATAGTTCTTGAGGAATTGGCAAAGTGATATTGGGAAGCCCATAGAGGGCTATGGTGAAAAAGGAAATATCCTCCGATGAAATCTGGAAAGAAGCTTTCTGAGAAACTGCTTAGTGTTCTGCTAATTCATCTCACAGAGTTACATCTGTATTTCATGGATCTCTTTGTTAGCCTTATTTCTGTGGATTCTGAGAACAGATATTTCATATCCCTTTGAAGACTATAGGGCCAAAGGAAATATCCTCTGATAACAAAGAGAAAGAAGCTTTCTGAGAAACTTCTTTGTGTTCTGTGAAATCATCTCACAGCGATACAGCTTTCCCCTCAAGAAGCCTTTAGCTAAGACAGTTCTTGTGGAATTGGGATAGTGATATTTGGAAGCCCCTAGAGGGCTATGGTGAAAAAGGAAATATCCTCAGATGAAATCTAGAAAGAAGCTTTCTGAGAATCTGCTTAGTGTTCTGTTAATTCATCTCACAGAGTTACATCTGTATTTCGTGGATCTCTTTGCTATCCTTATTTCTGTGGAATCTGAGAAGAGATATTTCGGATCCCTTTGAAGACTATAGGGCCAAAGGAAATATACTCCGATAACAAAGAGAAAGAAGCTTACTGAGAAACTTCTTTGTGTTCTGTGAAATCATCTCACAGAGTTTCAGCTTTCCCCTCAAGAAGCCTTCCGCTAAGACAGTTCTTGTGGAATTGGCAAAGTGATATTTGGAAGCCCATAGAGGGCTATGGTGAAAAAGGAAATATCCTCCGATGAAATCTGGAAAGAAGCTTTCTGAGAAACTGCTTAGTGTTCTGTTAATTCATCTCACAGAGTTACATCTGTATTTCGTGGATCTCTTTGCTAGCCTTATTTCTGTGGAATCTGAGAACAGATATTTCACATCCCTTTGAAGACTATAGGGCCAAAGGAAATATCCTCTGATAACAAAGAGAAAGAAGCTTTCTGAGAAACTTCTTTGTGTTCTGTGAAATCATCACACAGCGTTACAGCTTTCCACTCAAGAAGCCTTTAGCTAAGACACTTCTTGTGGAATTGGCAAAGTGATATTTGGAAGCCCCTGGAGGGCTATGGTGAAAAAGGAAATATCCTCAGATGAAATCTGGAAAGAAGCTTTCTGAGAAACTGCTTAGTGTTCTGTTAATATATCTCACACAGTTACAACTGTATTTCGTGGATCTCTTTGGTAGCCTTATTTCTGTGGATTCTGCGAACAGGTAATTCGGATCCCTTTGAAGACGATAGGGCCAAAGGAAATATCCTCCATTAACAAAGAGAAAGAAGCTTTCTGAGAAACTTCTTTGTGTTCTGTGAAATCTTCTCACAGAATTACACCTTTCCTCTCAACAAGTTTTAGCTAAGACAGTTCTTGTGGAATTGGCAAAGTGATATTTGGAAGCCGTGAGAGGGCTATGGTGAAAAAGGAAATATCCTCAGATGAAATCTGGAAAGAATGTTTCTGAGAAACTGCTTAGTGTTCTGTTAATTCATCTCACCGAGTTACATCTGTTTTTCGTGGATCTCTTTGCTAGCCTTATTTCTGTTGAATCCGAGAACAGATATTTCGGATCCCTTGAAGGCTATAGGGCCAAAGGAAATATCCTCCGATAACAAAGAGAAAGAAGCTTTCTGAGAAACTTCTTTGTGCTCTGTGAAATCATCTCACAGAGTTACAGCTTTCCCCTCAAGAAGCCTTTCGCTAAGATAGTTCTTGTGGAATTGGCAAAGTGATATTTGGAAGGCCATAGAGGGCTATGGTGGAAAAGGAAATATCCTCAGATGAAACCTGGAAAGAAGCTTTCTGAGAAACTGCTTAGTGTTCTGTTAATTCATCTCACAGAGTTACATCTGTATTTCTTTGATCTCTTTGCTAGCCTTATTTCTGTGGCATCTGAGAACAGATATTTCGGATCCCTTTGAAGACCATAGGGCCAAAGGAAATATCCTCCGATAACAAAGAGAAAGAAGCTTTCTGAGAAACTTCTTTGTGTTCTGTGAAATCATCTCACAGATTTACAGCTTTCCCCTCAAGAAGCCTTTCGCTAAGACAGTTCTTGTGGAATTGGCAAAGTGATATTTGGAAGCCCATAGAGGGCTATGGTGAAAGAGGAAATATCCTCAGATGAAATATGGAAAGAAGTTTTCTGAGAATCTCCTTAGTGTTCTGTTAATTCATCTCACAGAGTTACATCTGTATTTCGTGGATCTCTTTGCTAGCCTTATTTCTGTGGAATCTGAGAACAGATATTTCGGATCCCTTTGAAGACTATATGGCCAAAGGAAATATCCTCCGATAACAAAGAGAAAGAAGCTTTCTGAGAAACTTCTCTGTGTTCTGTGAAATCATCTCACCGAGTTACAGCTTTCCCCTCAAGAAGCCTTCCGCTAAGACAGTTCTTGTGGAATTGGCAAAGTGATATTTGAAAGCCCATAGAGGGCTATGTTGAGAAAGGAAATATCTTCAGATGAAATCTGGAAAGAAGCTTTCTGAGAAACTGCTTAGTGTTCTGTTAATTCATCTCACAGAGTTACATCTGTATTTCGTGGATCTCTTTGCTATCCTTATTTCTGTGGAAACTGAGAACAGATACTTCGGATCCCTTTGAAGACCATAGGGCCAAACGAAATATCCTCCGATAACAAAGAGAAAGAAGCTTTCTGAGAAACTTCTCTGTGTTCTATGAAATCATCTCACAGAGTTACAGATTTCCCCTCAGAAGCCTCTCGCTAAGGCAGTTCTTGTGGAATTGGCAAAGTGATATTTGAAAGCCCATAGAGGGCTAGGTTGAGAAAGGAAATATCTTCAGATGAAATCTGGAAAGAAGCTTTCTGAGAAACTGCTTAGTGTTCTGTTAATTCATCTCACAGAGTTACATCTGTATTTCGTGGATCTCTTTGCTATCCTTATTTCTGTGGAATCTGAGAACAGATATTTCGGATCCCTTTGAAGACCACAGGGCCAAACGAAATATCCTCCGATAAAAAAGAGAAAGAAGCTTTCTGAGAAACGTCTTTGTGTTCTGTGAAATCATCTCACAGAGTTACAGCTTTCCCCTCAGGAAGCCTTTCGCTAAGACAGTTCTTGTGGAATTGGCAAAGTGATATTTGGAAGCCCATAGAGGGCTATGGTGAAAAAGGAAATATCCTCAGATGAAATCTGGAAAGAAGCTTTCTGAGAATCTGCTTAGTGTTCTGTTAATTCATCTCACAGAGTTACATGTGTATTTCGCGGATCTCTTCGCTAGCCTTATTTCTGTGGTATCTGAGAACAGATATTTCGGATCCCTTTGAAGACCATAGGGCCAAAGGAAATATCGTCCGATAACAAAGAGAAAGAAGCTTTCTGAGAAACTTCTTTGTGTTTTGTGATATCATCTCACAGAGTTACAGCTTTCCCCTCAAGAAGCCTTTCGCTAAGACAGTTCTTGGGGAATAGGCAAAGTGATATTGGGAAGCCCATAGAGGGCAATGGTGAAAAAGGAATTATCCTCAGATGAAATCTGGAAAGAAGCTTTCTGAGAAACTGCTTAGTGTTCTGTTAATTCATCTCAGAGAGTTACATCTGTATTTCTTGGATCTCTTTGCTATCCTTATTTCTGTGGAATATGAGAACAGATATTTCGTATCCCTTTGAAGACCATAGGGCCAAACGAAATATCCTCCGATAGCAAAGAGAAAGAAGCTTACTGAGAAACTTCTTTGTGTTCCGTGAAATCATCTCACGGAGTTTCAGCTTTCCCCTCAAGAAGCCTTTCGCTAAGACAGTTCTTGTGGAATTGGCAAAGTGATATTTGGATGCCCATAGAGGGCTATGGTGAAAGAGGAAATATCCTCAGATGAAATATGGAAAGAAGCTTTCTGAGAATCTGCTTAGTGTTCTGTTAATTCATCTCACAGATTTACATCTGTATTTCGTGAATCTCTTTGCTAGCCTTATTTCTGTGGAATCTGAGAACAGATATTTCGGATCCCTTTGAAGACTATACGGCCAAAGGAAATATCCTCCGATAACAAAGAGAAAGAAGCTTTCTGAGAAACTTCTCTGTGTTCTGTGAAATCATCTCACAGAGTTACAGCTTTCCCCTCAAGAAGCCTTCCGCTAAGACAGTTCTTGTGGAATTGGCAAAGTGATATTGGGAAGCCCATAGAGGGCTATGGTGAAAAAGGAAATATCCTCCGATGAAATCTGGAAAGAAGCTTTCTGAGAAACTGCTTAGTGTTCTGTTAATTCATCTCACAGAGTTACATCTGTAGTTAGTGGATCTCTTTGCTAGCCTTATTTCTGTGGAATCTGAGAACAGATATTTCGGATCCCTTTGAAGACCATAGGGCCAAGCGAAATATCCTCCGATAACAAAGAGAAAGAAGCTTTTTGAGAAACTTCTTTGTGTTCTGTGAAATCATCTCACAGAGTTACAGCTTTCCCCTCAAGAAGCCTTTCGCTAAGACAGTTCTTGTGGAATTGGCAAAGTGATATTTGGAAGCCCATAGAGGACTATGGTGAAAAAGGAAATATCCTCAGATGAAATCTGGAAAGAAGCTTTCTGAGAAACTGCTTAGTGTTCTGCTAATTCATCTCACAGAGTTACATCTGTATTTCGTGGATCTCTTTGCTAGCCTTATTTCTGTGGAATCTGAGAACAGATATTTCATATCCCTTTGAAGACTATAGGGCCAAAGGAAATATCCTCTGATAACAAAGAGAAAGAAGCTTTCTGAGAAACTTCTTTGTGTTCTGTGAAATCATCTCACAGCGTTACAGCTTTCCCCTCAAGAAGCCTTTAGCTAAGACAGTTCTTGTGGAATTGGGAAAGTGATATTTGGAAGCCCCTAGAGGGATATGGTGAAAAAGGAAATATCCTCAGATGAAATCTAGAAAGAAGCTTTCTGAGAATCTGCTTAGTGTTCTGTTATTTCATCTCACAGAGTTACATCTGTATTTCGTGGATCTCTTTGCTAGCCTTATTTCTGTGGAATCTGAGAAGAGATATTTCAGATCCCTTTGAAGACTATAGGGCCAAAGGAAATATCCTCCGATAACAAAGAGAAAGAAGCTTACTGAGAAACTTCTTTGTGTTCTGTGAAATCATCTCACAGAGTTACAGCTTTCCCCTCAAGAAGCCTTTCGCTAAGACAGTTCTTGTGGAATTGGCAAAGTGATATTTGGAAGCCCATAGAGGGCTATGGTGAAAAAGGAAATATCCTCAGATGAAATCTGGAAAGAAGCTTTCTTAGAAACTGCTTAGTGTTCTGTTAATTCATCTCACAGAGTTACATCTGTATTTCGAGGATCTCCTTGCTAGCCTTATTTCTGTGGAATCTGAAAACAGATATTTCGGATCGCTTTGAAGACCATAGGGCCAAAGGAAATATCCCCCGATAACAAACAGAAAGAAGCTTTCTGCGAAACTTCTTTGTGTTCTGTGAAATCATCTCATAGAGTTACAGCTTTCCCCTCAAGAAGCCTTTCGCTAAGACAGTTCTTGTGGAATTGGCAAAGTGATATTTGGAAGCCCATAGAGGGCTATGGTGAAAAAGAAAATATCCTCAGATGAAATCTGGAAAGAAGCTTTCTGAGAAACTGGTTAGTGTTCTGCTAATTCATCTCACAGAGTTACATCTGTATTTCGTGGATCTCTTTGCTGCCTTATTTCTGTGGAATCTGAGAACAGATATTTCGGATCCCTTTGAAGACTATAGGGCCAAAGGAAATATCCTCCGATAACAAAGAGAAAGAAGCTTTCTGAGAAACTTCTTTGTGTTCTGTGAAATCTTCTCACAGAGTTACAGCTTTCACCTCAAGAAGCCTTTCGCTAAGACAGTTCTTGTGGAATTGGCAAAGTGATATTTGGAAGCCCATAGCGGGCTATGGTGAAAAAGGAAATATCCTTCGATGAAATCTGGAAAGAAGCTTTCTGAGAAACTGCTTAGTGTTCTGTTAATTCATCTCACAGAGTTACATCTGTATTTAGTGGATCTCTTTGCTAGCCTTATTTCTGTGGAATCTGAGAACAGATATTTCGGATCCCTTTGAAGACCATAGGGCCAAGCGAAATATCCCCCGATAACAAAGAGAAAGAAGCTTTATGAGAAACTTCTTTGTGTTCTGTGAAATCATCTCACAGAGTTACAGCTTTCCCCTCAAAAAGCCTTTCGCTAAGACAGTTCTTGTGGAATTGGCAAAGTGATATTTGGAAGCCCATAGAGGACTATGGTGAAAAAGGAAATATCCTCAGATGAAATCTGGAAAGAAGCTTTCTGAGAAACTGCTTAGCGTTCTGCTAATTCATCTCACAGAGTTACATCTGTATTTCGTGGATCTCTTTGCTAGCCTTATTTCTGTGGAATCTGAGAACAGATATTTCATATCCCTTTGAAGACTATAGGGCCAAAGGAAATATCCTCTGATAACAAAGAGAAAGAAGCTTTCTGAGAAACTTCTTTGTGTTCTGTGAAATCATCTCACAGCGTTACAGCTTTCCCCTCAAGAAGCCTTTCGCTAAGACAGTTCTTGTGGAATTGGCAAAGTGATATTTGGAAGCCCATAGAGGGCTATGGTGAAAAAGGAAATATCCTCCGATGAAATCTGGAAAGAAGCTTTCTGAGAAACTGCTTAGTGTTCTGTTAATTCATCTCACAGAGTTACATCTGTATTTCGAGGATCTCCTTGCTAGCCTTATTTCTGTGGAATCTGAAAACAGATATTTCAGATCGCTTTGAAGACCATAGGGCCAAAGGAAATATCCCCCGATAACAAACAGAAAGAAGCTTTCTGCGAAACTTCTTTGTGTTCTGTGAAATCATCTCATAGAGTTACAGCTTTCCCCTCAAGAAGCCTTTCGCTAAGACAGTTCTTGTGGAATTGGCAAAGTGATATTTGGAAGCCCATAGAGGGCTATGGTGAAAAAGAAAATATCCTCAGATGAAATCTGGAAAGAAGCTTTCTGAGAAACTGCTTAGTGTTCTGTTAATTCATCTCACAGAGTTACATCTGTATTTCGTGGATCTCTTCGCTAGCCTTATTTCTGTGGAATCTGAGAACAGATATTTCGGATCCCTTTGAAGACTATAGGGCCAAAGGAAATATCCTCCGATAACAAAGAGAAAGAAGCTTTCTGAGAAACTTCTTTGTGTTCTGTGAAATCTTCTCACAGAGTTACAGCTTTCCCCTCAAGAAGCCTTTCGCTAAGACAGTTCTTTTGGAATTGGCAAAGTGATATTTGGAAGCCCATAGCGGGCTATGGTGAAAAAGGAAATATCCTCTGATGAAATATGGAAAGAAGCTTTCTGAGAATCTGCTTAGTGTTCTGTTAATTCATCTCACAGAGTTACATCTGTATTTCGTGGATCTCTTTGCTAGCCTTATTTCTGCGGAGTCTGAGAACAGATATTTCAGATCCCTTTGAAGACTATACGGCCAAAGGAAATATCCTCTGATAACAAAGAGAAAGAAGCTTTCTGAGAAAATTCTCTGTGTTCTGTGAAATAATCTCACAGAGTTACAGTTTTCCCCTCAAGAAGCCTTTCGCTAAGATAGTTCTTGGGGAATTGGCAAAGTGATATTGGGAAGCCCATAGAGGGCTATGGCGAAAAAGGAAATATCCTCCGATGAAATCAGGAAAGAAGCTTTCTGAGAAACTGCTTAGTGTTCTGTTAATTCATCTCACAGAGTTACATCTGTATTTCGAGGATCTCTTTGCTAGCCTTATTTCTGTGGAATCTGAGAACAGATATTTCGGATCGCTTTGAAGACCATAGGGCCAAAGGAAATATCCTCCGATAACAAAGAGAAAGAAGCTTTCTGAGAAACTTCTTTGTGTTCTGTGAAATCATCTCACAGAGTTACAGCTTTCCCCTCAAGAAGCCTTTCGCTAAGACAGTTCTTGTGGAATTGGCAAAGTGATATTTGAAAGCCCATAGAGGGCTATGTTGAGAAAGGAAATATCTTCAGATGAAATCTGGAAAGAAGCTTTCTGAGAAACTGCTTAGTGTTCTGTTAATTCATCTCACAGAGTTACATCTGTATTTCGTGGATCTCTTTGCTATCCTTATTTCTGTGGAATCTGAGAACAGATATTTCGGATCCCTTTGAAGACCATAGGGCCAAACGAAATATCCTCCGATAAAAAAGAGAAAGAAGCTTTCTGAGAAACTTCTTTGTGTTCTGTGAAATCATCTCACAGAGTTACAGCTTTCCCCTCAAGAAGCCTTTCGCTAAGACACTTCTTGTGGAATTGGCAAAGTGATATTTGGAAGCCCATAGAGGGCTATGGTGAAAAAGGAAATATCCTCAGATGAAATCTGGAAAGAAGCTTTCTGAGAAACTGCTTAGTGTTCTGTTAATTCATCTCACAGAGTTACATCTGTATTTCGTGGATCTCTTTGCTATCCTTATTTCTGTGGAATATGAGAACAGATATTTCGTATCCCTTTGAAGACCATGGGGCCAAACGAAATATCCTCCGATAACAAAGAGAAAGAAGCTTTCTGAGAAAATTCTTGGTGTTCTGTGAAATCATCTCACAGAGTTACAGCTTTCCCCTCAAGAAGCCTTTCGCTAAGACAGTTCTTGTGGAATTGGCAAAGTGATATTTGGAAGCCCATAGAGGGGTATGGTGAAAAAGGAAATATCCTCCGATGAAATCTGGAAAGAAGCTTTCTGAGAAACTGCTTAGTGTTCTGCTAATTCATCTCACAGAGTTACATCTGTATTTCGTGGATCTCTTTGCTAGCCTTATTTCTGTGGAATCTGAGAACAGATATTTCAGATCCCTTTGAAGACTATAGGGCCAAAGGAAATATCCTCTGATAACAAAGAGAAAGAAGCTTTCTGCGAAACTTCTTTGTGTTCTGTGAAATCATCTCACAGCGTTACAGCTTTCCCCTCAAGAAGCCTTTAGCTAAGACAGTTCTTGTGGAATTGGGAAAGTGATATTTGGAAGCCCCTAGAGGGCTATGGTGAAAAAGGAAATATCCTCCGATGAAATCTAGAAAGAAGCTTTCTGAGAATCTGCTTAGTGTTCTGTTAATTCATCTCATAGAGTTACATCTGTATTTCGTGGATCTCTTTGCTAGCCTTATTTCTTTGGAATCTGAGAAGAGATATTTCGGATCCCTTTGAAGAATATAGGGCTAAAGGAAATATCCTCCGATAACAAAGAGAAAGAAGTTTACTGAGAAACTACTTTGTGTTCTGTGAAATCATCTCACAGAGTTTCAGCTTTCCCCTCAAGAAGCCTTTCGCTAAGACAGTTCTTGTGGAATTGGCAAAGTGATATTTGGAAGCCCATAGAGGGCTATGGTGAAAAAGGAAATATCCTCAGATGAAATCTGGAAAGAAGCTTTCTGAGAATCTGCTTAGTGTCCTGTTAATTCATCTCACAGAGTTACATCTGTATTTCGTGGATCTCTTTGCTGGCCTTATTTCTGTGGAATCTGAGCACAGATATTTCGGATCCCTTTGAAAACTACACGGCCAAAGGAAATATCCTCCGATAACAAAGAGAAAGAAGTTTCTGAGAAACTTCTCTGTGTTCTGTGAAATCATCTCACAGAGTTACAGTTTTCCCCTCAAGAACCCTTTCGCTAAGATAGTTCTTGGGGAATTGGCAAAGTGATATTGGGAAGCCCATAGAGGGCTATGGTGAAAAAGAAAATATCCTCCGATGAAATCTGGAAAGAAGCTTTCTGAGAAACTGCTTAGTGTTCTGTTAATTCATCTCACAGAGTTACATCTGTATTTCGAGGATCTCTTTGCTAGCCTTATTTCTGTGGAATCTGAGAACAGATATTTCGGATCCCTTTGAAGACCATAGGGCCAAAGGAAATATCCTCCGATAACAAACAGAAAGAAGCTTTCGGAGAAACATCTTTGTGTTCTGTGAAATCATCTCACTGAGTTACAGCTTTCTCCTCAAGAAGCCTTTCGCTAAGACAGTTCTTGTGGAATTGGCAAAGTGATATTTGGAAGCCCATAGAGGGCTATGGTGAAAAAGGATATATCCTCAGATGAAATCTGGAAAGAAGCTTTCTGAGAATCTGCTTAGTGTTCTGTTAATTCATCTCACAGAGTTACATCTGTATTTCTTGGATCTCTTTGCTAGCCTTATTTCTGTGGAGTCTGAGGACAGATATTTCGGATCCCTTTGAAGACTATAGGGCCAAAGGAAATATCCTCCGATAACAAAGAGAAAGAAGCTTACTGTGAAACTTCTTTGTGTTCTGTGAAATCATCTCACAGAGTTACAGCTTTCCCCTCAAGAAGCCTTTCGCTAAGACAGTTCTTGTGGAATTGGCAAAGTGATATTTGGAAGCCCATAGAGGGCTACGGTGAAAAAGGAAATATCCTCAGATGAAATCTGGAAAGAAGCTTTCTGAGAATCTCCTTAGTGTTCTGTTAATTCATCTCACAGAGTTACACCTGTATTTCGTGGATCTCTTTGCTAGCCTTATTTCTGTGGAATCTAAGAACAGATATTTCGGATCCCTTTGAAGACTATAGGGCCAAAGGAAATATCCTCCGATAACAAAGAGAAGGAAGCTTACTGAAAAACTTCTTTGTGTTCTGTGAAATCATCTCACAGAGTTTCAGATTTCCCCTCAAGAAGCCTTTCGCTAAGACAGTTCTTGTGGAATTGGCAAAGTGATATTTGGAAGCCCATAGAGGGCTATGGTGAAAAAGGAAATATCCTCAGATGAAATCTGGAAAGAAGCTTTCTGAGAATCTGCTTAGTGTTCTGTTAATTCATCTCACAGAGTTACATCTGTATTTCGTGGATCTCTTGCTAGCCTTATTTCTGTGGAATCTGAGAACAGATATTTCGGATCCCTTTGAAGACTATACGGCCAAAGGAAATATCCTCCGATAACAAAGAGAAAGAAGCTTTCTGAGAAACTTCTCTGTGTTCTGTGAAATCATCTCACAGAGTTACAGCTTTCCGCTGAAGAAGCCTTTCGCTAAGATAGTTCTTGAGGAATTGGCAAAGTGATATTGGGAAGCCCATAGAGGGCTATGGTGAAAAAGGAAATATCCTCCGATGAAATCTGGAAAGAAGCTTTCTGAGAAACTGCTTAGTGTTCTGCTAATTCATCTCACAGAGTTACATCTGTATTTCATGGATCTCTTTGTTAGCCTTATTTCTGTGGATTCTGAGAACAGATATTTCATATCCCTTTGAAGACTATAGGGCCAAAGGAAATATCCTCTGATAACAAAGAGAAAGAAGCTTTCTGAGAAACTTCTTTGTGTTCTGTGAAATCATCTCACAGCGATACAGCTTTCCCCTCAAGAAGCCTTTAGCTAAGACAGTTCTTGTGGAATTGGGATAGTGATATTTGGAAGCCCCTAGAGGGCTATGGTGAAAAAGGAAATATCCTCAGATGAAATCTAGAAAGAAGCTTTCTGAGAATCTGCTTAGTGTTCTGTTAATTCATCTCACAGAGTTACATCTGTATTTCGTGGATCTCTTTGCTATCCTTATTTCTGTGGAATCTGAGAAGAGATATTTCGGATCCCTTTGAAGACTATAGGGCCAAAGGAAATATCCTCCGATAACAAAGAGAAAGAACCTTACTGAGAAACTTCTTTGCGTTCTGTGAAATCATCTCACAGAGTTTCAGCTTTCCCCTCAAGAAGCCTTTCGCTAAGACAGTTCTTGTGGAATTGGCAAAGTGATATTTGGAAGCCCATAGAGGGCTATGGTGAAAAAGGAAATATACTCCGATGAAATCTGGAAATAAGATTTCTGAGAAACTGCTTAGTGTTCTGTTAATTCATCTCACAGAGTTACATCTGTATTTCGAGGATCTCCTTGCTAGCCTTATTTCTGTGGAATCTGAAAACAGATATTTCGGATCGCTTTGAAGACCATAGGGCCAAAGGAAATATACCCCGATAACAAACAGAAAGAAGCTTTCTGAGAAACTTCTTTGTGTTCTGTGAAATCATCTCATAGAGTTACAGCTTTCCCCTCATGAAGCCTTTCGCTAAGACAGTTCTTGTGGAATTGGCAAAGTGATATTTGGAAGCCCATAGAGGGCTATGGTGAAAAAGAAAATATCCTCAGATGAAATCTGGAAAGAAGCTTTCTGAGAAACTGCTTAGTGTTCTGTTAATTCATCTCACAGAGTTACATCTGTATTTCGTGGATCTCTTTGCTAGCCTTATTTCTGTGGAATCTGAGAACAGATATTTCGGATCCCTTTGAAGACTATAGTGCCAAAGGAAATATCCTCCGATAACAAAGAGAAAGAAGCTTTCTGAGAAACTTCTTTGTGTTCTGTGAAATCTTCTCACAGAGTTACAGCTTTCCCCTCAACAAGCCTTTCGCTAAGACAGTTCTTGTGGAATTGGCAAAGTGATATTTGGAAGCCCATAGCGGGCTATGGTGAAAAAGGAAATATCCTCTGATGAAATATGGAAAGAAGCTTTCTGAGAATCTGCTTAGCGTTCTGTTAATTCATCTCACAGAGTTACATCTGTATTTCGTGGATCTCTTTGCTAGCCTTATTTCTGTGGAGTCTGAGAACAGATATTTCAGATCCCTTTGAAGGCTATAGGGCCAAAGGAAATATCCTCTGATAACAAAGAGAAAGAAGCTTTCTGCGAAACTTCTTTGTGTTCTGTGAAATCATCTCACAGCGTTACAGCTTTCCCCTCAAGAAGCCTTTAGCTAAGACAGTTCTTGTGGAATTCGGAAAGTGATATTTGGAAGCCCCTAGAGGGCTATGGTGAAAAAGGAAATATCCTCCGATGAAATCTAGAAAGAAGCTTTCTGAGAATCTGCTTAGTGTTCTGTTAATTCATCTCACAGAGTTACATCTGTATTTCGTGGATCTCTTTACTAGCCTTATTTCTTTGGAATCTGAGAAAAGATATTTCGGATCCCTTTGAAGAATATAGGGCTAAAGGAAATATCCTCCGATAACAAAGAGAAAGAAGCTTACTGAGAAACTACTTTGTGTTCTGTGAAATCATCTCACAGAGTTTCAGCTTTCCCCTCAAGAAGCCTTTCGCTAAGACAGTTCTTGTGGAATTGGCAAAGTGATATTTGGAAGCCCATAGAGGGCTATGGTGAAAAAGGAAATATCCTCAGATGAAATCTGGAAAGAAGCTTTCTGAGAATCTGCTTAGTGTTCTGTTAATTCATCTCACAGAGTTACATCTGTATTTCGTGGATCTCATTGCTAGCCTTATTTCTGTGGAATCTGAGCACAGATATTTCGGATCCCTTTGAAGACTTCACGGCCAAAGGAAATATCCTCCGATAACAAACAGAAAGAAGCTTTCTGAGAAACTTCTTTGTGTTCTGTGAAATCATCTCACAGAGTTACAGCTTTCCCCTCAAGAAGCCTTTCGCTAAGACAGTTCTTGTGGAATTGGCAAAGTGATATTTGAAAGCCCATAGAGGGCTATGTTGAGAAAGGAAATATCTTCAGATGAAATCTGGAAAGAAGCTTTCTGAGAAACTGCTTAGTGTTCTGTTAATTCATCTCACAGAGTTACATCTGTATTTCGTGGATCTCTTTGCTATCCTTATTTCTGTGGAATCTGAGAACAGATATTTCGGATCCCTTTGAAGACCATAGGGCCAAACGAAATATCCTCCGATAAAAAAGAGAAAGAAGCTTTCTGAGAAACTTCTTTGTGTTCTGTGAAATCATCTCACAGAGTTACAGCTTTCCCCTCAAGAAGCCTTTCGCTAAGACAGTTCTTGTGGAATTGGCAAAGTGATATTTGGAAGCCCATAGAGGGCTATGGTGAAAAAGGAAATATCCTCAGATGAAATCTGGAAAGAAGCTTTCTGAGAATCTGCTTAGTGTTCTGTTAATTCATCTCACAGAGTTACATCTGTATTTCGTGGATCTCTTTGCTATCCTTATTTCTGTGGAATCTGAAAACAGATATTTCGTATCCCTTTGAAGACCATAGGGCCAAAGGAAATATCCTCTGATAACAAAGAGAAAGAAGCTTTCTGAGAAACTTCTGTGTGTTCTGTGAAATCATCTCACAGAGTTACAGCTTTCCCCTCAAGAAGCCTTTCGCTAAGACACTTCTTGTGGAATTGGCAAAGTGATATTTGGAAGCCCATAGAGGGCTATGGTGAAAAAGGAAATATCCTCAGATGAAATCTGGAAAGAAGCTTTCTGAGAAACTGCTTAGTGTTCTGCTAATTCATCTCACAGAGTTACATCTGTATTTCGTGGATCCCTTTGAAAGCCTTATTTCTGTGGAATCTGAGAACAGATATTTCAGATCCCTTTGAAGACTATAGGGCCAAAGGAAATATCCTCTGATAACAAAGAGAAAGAAGCTTTCTGCGAAACTTCTTTGTGTTCTGTGAAATCATCTCACAGCGTTACAGCTTTCCCCTCAAGAAGCCTTTCGCTAAGACAGTTCTTGTGGAATTGGCAAAGTGATATTTGGAAGCCCCTAGAGGGCTATGTTGAAAAAGGAAATATCCTCCGATGAAATCTAGAAAGAAGCTTTCTGAGAATCTGCTTAGTGTTCTGTTAATTCATCTCACAGAGTTACATCTGTATTTCGTGGATCTCTTTGCTAGCCTTATTTCTTTGGAATCTGAGAAGAGATATTTCGGATCCCTTTGAAGAATATAGGGCTAAAGGAAATATCCTCCGATAACAAAGAGAAAGAAGCTTACTGAGAAACTACTTTGTGTTCTGTGAAATCATCTCACAGAGTTTCAGCTTTCCCCTCAAGAAGCCTTTCGCTAAGACAGTTCTTGTGGAATTGGCAAAGTGATATTTGGAAGCCCATAGAGGGCTATTGTGAAAAAGGAAATATCCTCAGATGAAATCTGGAAAGAAGCTTTCTGAGAATCTGCTTCGTGTTCTGTTAATTCATCTCACAGAGTTACATCTGTATTTCGTGGATCTCTTTGCTAGCCTTATTTCTGTGGAATCTGAGCACAGATATTTCGGATCCCTTTGAAGACTTCACGGCCAAACGAAATATCCTCCGATAACAAAGAGAAAGAAGCTTTCTGAGAAACTTCTCTGTGTTCTGTGAAATCATCTCACAGAGTTACAGTTTTCCCCTCAAGAAGCCTTTCGCTAAGATAGTTCTTGGGGAATTGGCAAAGTGATATTGGGAAGCCCATAGAGGGCTATGGTGAAAAAGGAAATATCCTCCGATGAAATCTGGAAAGAAGCTTTCTGAGAAACTGCTTAGTGTTCTGTTAATTCATCTCACAGAGTTACATCTGTATTTCGTGGATCTCTTTGCTATCCTTATTTCTGTGGAATCTGAGAAGAGATATTTCGGATCCCTTTGAAGACTATAGGGCCAAAGGAAATATCCTCCGATAACAAAGAGAAAGAACCTTACTGAGAAACTTCTTTGCGTTCTGTGAAATCATCTCACAGAGTTTCAGCTTTCCCCTCAAGAAGCCTTTCGCTAAGACAGTTCTTGTGGAATTGGCAAAGTGATATTTGGAAGCCCATAGAGGGCTATGGTGAAAAAGGAAATATACTCCGATGAAATCTGGAAATAAGATTTCTGAGAAACTGCTTAGTGTTCTGTTAATTCATCTCACAGAGTTACATCTGTATTTCGAGGATCTCCTTGCTAGCCTTATTTCTGTGGAATCTGAAAACAGATATTTCGGATCGCTTTGAAGACCATAGGGCCAAAGGAAATATACCCCGATAACAAACAGAAAGAAGCTTTCTGAGAAACTTCTTTGTGTTCTGTGAAATCATCTCATAGAGATACAGCTTTCCCCTCATGAAGCCTTTCGCTAAGACAGTTCTTGTGGAATTGGCAAAGTGATATTTGGAAGCCCATAGAGGGCTATGGTGAAAAAGAAAATATCCTCAGATGAAATCTGGAAAGAAGCTTTCTGAGAAACTGCTTAGTGTTCTGTTAATTCATCTCACAGAGTTACATCTGTATTTCGTGGATCTCTTTGCTAGCCTTATTTCTGTGGAATCTGAGAACAGATATTTCGGATCCCTTTGAAGACTATAGTGCCAAAGGAAATATCCTCCGATAACAAAGAGAAAGAAGCTTTCTGAGAAACTTCTTTGTGTTCTGTGAAATCTTCTCACAGAGTTACAGCTTTCCCCTCAACAAGCCTTTCGCTAAGACAGTTCTTGTGGAATTGGCAAAGTGATATTTGGAAGCCCATAGCGGGCTATGGTGAAAAAGGAAATATCCTCTGATGAAATATGGAAAGAAGCTTTCTGAGAATCTGCTTAGCGTTCTGTTAATTCATCTCACAGAGTTACATCTGTATTTCGTGGATCTCTTTGCTAGCCTTATTTCTGTGGAGTCTGAGAACAGATATTTCAGATCCCTTTGAAGGCTATAGGGCCAAAGGAAATATCCTCTGATAACAAAGAGAAAGAAGCTTTCTGCGAAACTTCTTTGTGTTCTGTGAAATCATCTCACAGCGTTACAGCTTTCCCCTCAAGAAGCCTTTAGCTAAGACAGTTCTTGTGGAATTCGGAAAGTGATATTTGGAAGCCCCTAGAGGGCTATGGTGAAAAAGGAAATATCCTCCGATGAAATCTAGAAAGAAGCTTTCTGAGAATATGCTTAGTGTTCTGTTAATTCATCTCACAGAGTTACATCTGTATTTCGTGGATCTCTTTACTAGCCTTATTTCTTTGGAATCTGAGAAAAGATATTTCGGATCCCTTTGAAGAATATAGGGCTAAAGGAAATATCCTCCGATAACAAAGAGAAAGAAGCTTACTGAGAAACTACTTTGTGTTCTGTGAAATCATCTCACAGAGTTTCAGCTTTCCCCTCAAGAAGCCTTTCGCTAAGACAGTTCTTGTGGAATTGGCAAAGTGATATTTGGAAGCCCATAGAGGGCTATGGTGAAAAAGGAAATATCCTCAGATGAAATCTGGAAAGAAGCTTTCTGAGAATCTGCTTAGTGTTCTGTTAATTCATCTCACAGAGTTACATCTGTATTTCGTGGATCTCATTGCTAGCCTTATTTCTGTGGAATCTGAGCACAGATATTTCGGATCCCTTTGAAGACTTCACGGCCATAGGAAATATCCTCCGATAACAAACAGAAAGAAGCTTTCTGAGAAACTTCTTTGTGTTCTGTGAAATCATCTCACAGAGTTACAGCTTTCCCCTCAAGAAGCCTTTCGCTAAGACAGTTCTTGTGGAATTGGCAAAGTGATATTTGAAAGCCCATAGAGGGCTATGTTGAGAAAGGAAATATCTTCAGATGAAATCTGGAAAGAAGCTTTCTGAGAAACTGCTTAGTGTTCTGTTAATTCATCTCACAGAGTTACATCTGTATTTCGTGGATCTCTTTGCTATCCTTATTTCTGTGGAATCTGAGAACAGATATTTCGGATCCCTTTGAAGACCATAGGGCCAAACGAAATATCCTCCGATAAAAAAGAGAAAGAAGCTTTCTGAGAAACTTCTTTGTGTTCTGTGAAATCATCTCACAGAGTTACAGCTTTCCCCTCAAGAAGCCTTTCGCTAAGACAGTTCTTGTGGAATTGGCAAAGTGATATTTGGAAGCCCATAGAGGGCTATGGTGAAAAAGGAAATATCCTCAGATGAAATCTGGAAAGAAGCTTTCTGAGAATCTGCTTAGTGTTCTGTTAATTCATCTCACAGAGTTACATCTGTATTTCGTGGATCTCTTTGCTATCCTTATTTCTGTGGAATCTGAAAACAGATATTTCGTATCCCTTTGAAGACCATAGGGCCAAAGGAAATATCCTCTGATAACAAAGAGAAAGAAGCTTTCTGAGAAACTTCTGTGTGTTCTGTGAAATCATCTCACAGAGTTACAGCTTTCCCCTCAAGAAGCCTTTCGCTAAGACACTTCTTGTGGAATTGGCAAAGTGATATTTGGAAGCCCATAGAGGGCTATGGTGAAAAAGGAAATATCCTCAGATGAAATCTGGAAAGAAGCTTTCTGAGAAACTGCTTAGTGTTCTGCTAATTCATCTCACAGAGTTACATCTGTATTTCGTGGATCCCTTTGAAAGCCTTATTTCTGTGGAATCTGAGAACAGATATTTCAGATCCCTTTGAAGACTATAGGGCCAAAGGAAATATCCTCTGATAACAAAGAGAAAGAAGCTTTCTGCGAAACTTCTTTGTGTTCTGTGAAATCATCTCACAGCGTTACAGCTTTCCCCTCAAGAAGCCTTTCGCTAAGACAGTTCTTGTGGAATTGGCAAAGTGATATTTGGAAGCCCCTAGAGGGCTATGTTGAAAAAGGAAATATCCTCCGATGAAATCTAGAAAGAAGCTTTCTGAGAATCTGCTTAGTGTTCTGTTAATTCATCTCACAGAGTTACATCTGTATTTCGTGGATCTCTTTGCTAGCCTTATTTCTTTGGAATCTGAGAAGAGATATTTCGGATCCCTTTGAAGAATATAGGGCTAAAGGAAATATCCTCCGATAACAAAGAGAAAGAAGCTTACTGAGAAACTACTTTGTGTTCTGTGAAATCATCTCACAGAGTTTCAGCTTTCCCCTCAAGAAGCCTTTCGCTAAGACAGTTCTTGTGGAATTGGCAAAGTGATATTTGGAAGCCCATAGAGGGCTATTGTGAAAAAGGAAATATCCTCAGATGAAATCTGGAAAGAAGCTTTCTGAGAATCTGCTTAGTGTTCTGTTAATTCATCTCACAGAGTTACATCTGTATTTCGTGGATCTCTTTGCTAGCCTTATTTCTGTGGAATCTGAGCACAGATATTTCGGATCCCTTTGAAGACTTCACGGCCAAACGAAATATCCTCCGATAACAAAGAGAAAGAAGCTTTCTGAGAAACTTCTCTGTGTTCTGTGAAATCATCTCACAGAGTTACAGTTTTCCCCTCAAGAAGCCTTTCGCTAAGATAGTTCTTGGGGAATTGGCAAAGTGATATTGGGAAGCCCATAGAGGGCTATGGTGAAAAAGGAAATATCCTCCGATGAAATCTGGAAAGAAGCTTTCTGAGAAACTGCTTAGTGTTCTGTTAATTCATCTCACAGAGTTACATCTGTATTTCGAGGATCTCTTTGCTAGCCTTATTTCTGTGGAATCTGAGAACAGATATTTCGGATCGTTTTGAAGACCATAGGGCCAAACGAAATATCCTCCGATAAAAAAGAGAAAGAAGCTTTCTGAGAAACTTCTTTGTGTTCTGTGAAATCATCTCACAGAGTTACAGCTTTCCCCTCAAGAAGCCTTTCGCTAAGACAGTTCTTGTGGAATTGGCAAAGTGATATTTGGAAGCCCATAGAGGGCTATGGTGAAAAAGGAAATATCCTCTGATGAAATCTGGAAAGAAGCTTTCTGAGAATCTGCTTAGTGTTCTGTTAATTCATCTCACAGAGTTACATCTGTATTTCGTGGATCTCTTTGCTAGCCTTATTTCTGTGGAATCTGAAAACAGATATTTCGGATCCCTTTGAAGACTTCACGGCCAAAGGAAATATCCTCCGATAACAAAGAGAAAGAAGCTTTCTGAGAAACTTCTCTGTGTTCTGTGAAATAATCTCACAGAGTTACAGTTTTCCCCTCAAGAAGCCTTTCGCTAAGATAGTTCTTGGGGAATTGGCAAAGTGATATTGGGAAGCCCATAGAGGGCTATGGTGAAAAAGGAAATATCCTCCGATGAAATCTGGAAAGAAGCTTTCTGAGAAACTGCTTAGTGTTCTGTTAATTCATCTCACAGAGTTACATCTGTATTTCGAGGATCTCTTTGCTAGCCTTATTTCTGTGGAATCTTAGAACAGAAATTTCGGATCGCTTTGAAGACCATAGGGCCAAAGGAAATATCCTCCGATAACAAACAGAAAGAAGCTTTCTGAGAAACTTCTTTGTGTTCTGTGAAATCATCTCACAGAGTTTCAGCTTTCCCCTCAAGAAGCCTTTCGCTAAGACAGTTCTTGTGGAATTGGCAAAGTGATATTTGAAAGCCCATAGAGGGCTATGTTGAGAAAGGAACTATATTCAGATGAAATCTGGAAAGAAGCTTTCTGAGAAACTGCTTAGTGTTCTGTTAATTCATCTCACAGAGTTACATCTGTATTTCGTGGATCTCTTTGCTATCCTTATTTCTGTGGAATCTGAGAACAGATATTTCGGATCCCTTTGAAGACCATAGGGCCAAACGAAATATCCTCCGATAAAAAAGAGAAAGAAGCTTTCTGAGAAACTTCTTTGTGTTCTGTGAAATCATCTCACAGAGTAACAGCTTTCCCCTCAAGAAGCCTTTCGCTAAGACAGTTCTTGTGGAATTGGCAAAGTGATATTTGCAAGCCCATAGAGTGCTATGGTGAAAAAGGAAATATCCTCAGATGAAATCTGGAAAGAAGCTTTCTGAGAATCTGCTTAGTGTTCTGTTAATTCATCTCACAGAGTTACATCTGTATTTCGTGGATCTCTTTGCTATCCTTATTTCTGTGGAATCTGAGCACAGATATTTCGGATCCCTTTGAAGACTTCACGGCCAAACGAAATATCCTCCGATAACAAAGAGAAAGAAGCTTTCTGAGAAACTTCTCTGTGTTCTGTGAAATCATCTCACAGAGTTACAGTTTTCCCCTCAATAAGCCTTTCGCTAAGATAGTTCTTGGGGAATTGGCAAAGTGATATTGGGAAGCCCATAGAGGGCTATGGTGAAAAAGGAAATATCCTCCGATGAAATCTGGAAAGAAGCTTTCTGAGAAACTGCTTAGTGTTCTGTTAATTCATCTCACAGAGTTACATCTGTATTTCGAGGATCTCTTTGCTAGCCTTATTTCTGTGGAATCTGAGAACAGATATTTCGGATCGCTTTGAAGACCATAGGGCCAAAGGAAATATCCTCCGATAACAAACAGAAGGAAGCTTTCTGAGAAACTTCTTTGTGTTCTGTGAAATCAGCTCACAGAGTTACAGCTTTCCCCTCAAGAAGCCTTTCGCTAAGACAGTTCTTCTGGAATTGGCAAAGTGATATTTGAAAGCCCATAGAGGGCTATGTTGAGAAAGGAAATATCTTCAGATGAAATCTGGAAAGAAGCTTTCTGAGAAACTGCTTAGTGTTCTGTTAATTCATCTCACAGAGTTACATCTGTATTTCGTGGATCTCTTTGCTATCCTTATTTCTGAGGAATCTGAGAAGAGATATTTCAGATCCCTTTGAAGACCATAAGGCCAAACGAAATATCCTCCGATAACAAACAGAAAGAAGCTTTCTGAGAAACTTCTTTGTTTTCTGTGAAATCATCTCACAGAGTTACAGCTTTCCCCTCAAGAAGTCTTTCGCTAAGACAGTTCTTGGGGAATAGGCAAAGTGATATTGGTAAGCCCATAGAGGGCTGTGGTGAAAAAGGAAATATCCTGAGATGAAATCTGGAAAGAAGCTTTCTGAGAAACTGCTTAGTGTTCTGTTAATTCATCTCACAGAGTTACATCTGTATTTCGTGGATCTCTTTGCTATCCTTATTTCTGTGGAATCTGAGAACAGATATTTCGTATCCCTTTGAAGACCATAGGGCCAAACGAAATATCCTCCGATAACAAAGAGAAAGAAGCTTTCTGAGAAAATTCTTTGTGTTCTGTGAAATCATCTCACAGAGTTACAGCTTTCCCCTCAAGAAGCCTTTCGCTAAGACAGTTCTTGTGGAATTGGCAAAGTGATATATGGAAGCCCATAGAGGGCTATGGTGAAAAAGGAAATATCCTCAGATGAAATCTGGAAAGAAGCTTTCTGAGAAACTGCTTAGTGTTCTGTTAATTCATCTCACAGAGTTACATCTGTATTTCGTGGATCTCTTTGCTATCCTTATTTCTGTGGAATATGAGAACAGATATTTCGTATCCCTTTGAAGACCATAGGGCCAAACGAAATATACTCCGATAACAAAGAGAAAGAAGCTTTCTGAGAAACTTCTTTGTGTTCTGTGAAATCATCTCACAGAGTTACAGCTTTCCCCTCAAGAAGCCTTTCGCTAAGACAGTTCTTGTGGAATTGGCAAAGTGATATTTGGAAGCCCATAGAGGGGTATGGTGAAAAAGGAAATATCCTCAGATGAAATCTGGAAAGAAGCTTTCTGAGAAACTGCTTAGTGTTCTGCTAATTCATCTCACAGAGTTACATCTGTATTTCGTGGATCTCTTTGCTAGCCTTATTTCTGTGGAATCTGAGAACAGATATTTCAGATCCCTTTGAAGACTATAGGGCCAAAGGAAATATCCTCCGATAACAAAGAGAAAGAAGTTCTCTGAGAAACTTCTTTGTGTTCTCTGAAATCATCTCACAGAGTTACAGGTTTCGCCTGCAGAAGCCTTTTGCTAAGACAGTTCTTGTGAAATTGGCAGAGTGATATTTGGAAGCCCATAGAGGGCTATGGTGAAAAAGAAAATATCCTCAGATGAAATCTGGAAAGAAGCTTTCTGAGAAACTGCTTAGTGTTCTGTTAATTCATCTCACAGAGTTGCATCTGTATTTCGTGGACCTCTTTGCTAGCCTTATTTCTGTGGAATCTGAGAACAGATATTTCGGATACCTTTGAAGACTATAGGGCCAAAGGAAATATCGTCCGAGAACAAAGAGAAAGAAGCTTTCTGAGAAACTTCTTTTTGTTCTGTGAAATCATCTCACAGAGTTACAGCTTTCCCCTCAACAAGCCTTTCGCTAAGACAGTTCTTGTGGAATTGGCAAAGTGATATTTGGAAGCCCATAGCGGGCTATGGTGAAAAAGGAAATATCCTCTGATGAAATATGGAAAGAAGCTTTCTGAGAATCTGCTTAGTGTTCTGTTAATTCATCTCACAGAGTTACATCTGTATTTCGTGGATCTCTTTGCTAGCCTTATTTCTGTGGAGTCTGAAAACAGATATTTCTGATCCCTTTGAAGACTATAGGGCCAAAGGAAATATCCTCCGATAACAAAGAGAAAGAAGCTTTCTGAGAAACTTCTTTGTGTTCTGTGAAATCATCTCACAGCGTTATAGCTTTCCCCTCAAGAAGCCTTTCGCTAAGACAGTTCTTGTGGAATTGGCAAAGTGATATTTGGAATCCCATAGAGGGCTATGGTGAAAAAGGAAATATACTCAGATGAAATCTGGAAAGAAGCTTTCTGAGAATCTGCTTAGTGTTCTGTTAATTCATCTCACAGAGTTACATCTGTATTTCGTGGATCTCTTTGCTAGCCTTATTTCTGTGGAATCTAAGAACAGATATTTCGGATCCCTTTTAAGACTATAGGGCCAAAGGAAATATCCTCCGATAACAAAGAGAAAGAAGCTTACTGAGAAACTTCTTTGTGTTCCGTGAAATCATCTCACGGAGTTTCAGCTTTCCCCTCAGGAAGCCTTTCGCTAAGACAGTTCTTGTGGAATTGGCAAAGTGATATTTGGAAGCCCATAGAGGGCTATGGTGAAAGAGGAAATATCCTCAGATGAAATATGGAAAGAAGCTTTCTGAGAATCTGCTTAGTGTTCTGTTAATTCATCTCACAGAGTTACATCTGTATTTCGTGGATATCTTTGCTAGCCTTATTTCTGTTGAATCTGAGAACAGATATTTCGGATCCCTTTGAAGACTATACGGCCAAAGGAAATATCCTGAGATAACAAAGAGAAAGAAGCTTTCTGAGAAACTTCTTTGTGTTCTGTGAAATCATCTCACAGAGTTACAGCTTTCCCCTCAAGAAGCCTTCCGCTAAGACAGTTCTTGTGGAATTGGCAAAGTGATATTTGAAAGCCCATAGAGGGCTATGTTGAGAAAGGAAATATCTTCAGATGAAATCTGGAAAGAAGCTTTCTGAGAAACTGCTTAGTGTTATGTTAATTCATCTCACAGATTTACATCTGTATTTCGTGGATCTCTTTGCTATCCTTATTTCTGTGGAAACTGAGAACAGATACTTCGGATCCCTTTGAAGACCATAGGGCCAAACGAAATATCCTTCGATAACAAAGAGAAAGAAGCTTTCTGAGAAACTTCTCTGTGTTCTGTGAAATAATCTCACAGAGTTACAGATTTCCCCTCAAGAAGCCTTTCGCTAATACAGTTCTTGTGGAATTGGCAAAGTGATATTTGAAAGCCCGTAGAGGGCTATGTTGAGAAAGGAAAAATCTTCAGATGAAATCTGGAAAGAAGCTTTCTGAGAAACTGCTTAGTGTTCTGTTAATTCATCTCACAGAGTTACATCTGTATTTCGTGGATCTCTTTGCTATCCTTATTTCTGTGGAATCTGAGAACAGATATTTCGTATCCCTTTGAAGACCATAGGGCCAAACGAAATATCCTCCGATAAAAAAGAGAAAGAAGCTTTCTGAGAAACGTCTATGTGTTCTGTGAAATCATCTCACAGAGTTACAGCTTTCCCCTCAGGAAGCCTTTCGCTAAGACAGTTCTTGTGGAATTGGCAAAGTGATATTTGGAAGCCCATAGAGGGCTATGGTGAAAAAGGAAATATCCTCCGATGAAATCTGGAAAGAAGCTTTCTGAGAAACTGCTTAGTGTTCTGTTAATTCATCTCACAGAGTTACATCTGTATTTCGTGGATCTCTTTGCTATCCTTATTTCTGTGGAATATGAGAACAGATATTTCGTATCCCTTTGAAGACCATAGGGCCAAAAGAAATATCCTCCGATAACAAAGAGAAAGAAGCTTTCTGAGAAAATTCGTTGTGTTCTGTGAAATCATCTCACAGAGTTACAGTTTTCCCCTCAAGAAGCCTTTCGCTAAGACAGTTCTTGTGGAATTGGCAAAGTGATATTTGGAAGCCCATAGAGGGCTATGGTGAAAAAGGAAATATCCTCCGATGAAATCTGGAAAGAAGCTTTCTGAGAAACTGCTTAGTGTTCTGTTAATTCATCTCACAGAGTTACATCTGTATTTCGAGGATCTCTTTGCTAGCCTTATTTCTGTGGAATCTGAGAACAGATATTTCGGATCGCTTTGAAGACCATAGGGCCAAAGGAAATATCCTCCGATAACAAACAGAAAGAAGCTTTCTGAGAAACTTCTTTGTGTTCTGTGAAATCATCTCACAGAGTTACAGCTTTCCCCTCAAGAAGCCTTTCGCTAAGACAGTTCTTGTGGAATTGGCAAAGTGATATTTGAAAGCCCATAGAGGGCTATGTTGAGAAAGGAAATATCTTCAGATGAAATCTGGAAAGAAGCTTTCTGAGAAACTGCTTAGTGTTCTGTTAATTCATCTCACAGAGTTACATCTGCATTTCGTGGATCTCTTTGCTATCCTTATTTCTGTGGAATCTGAGAACAGATATTTCGGATCCCTTTGAAGACCATAGGGCCAAACGAAATATCCTCCGATAACAAAGAGAAAGAAGCTTTCTGAGAAAATTCTTTGTGTTCTGTGAAATCATCTCACAGAGTTACAGCTTTCCCCTCAAGAAGCCTTTCGCTAAGACAGTTCTTGTGGAATTGGCAAAGTGATATTTGGAAGCCCATAGAGGGCTATGGTGAAAAAGGAAATATCCTCTGATGAAATCTGGAAAGAAGCTTTCTGAGAATCTGCTTAGTGTTCTGTTAATTCATCTCACAGAGTTACATCTGTATTTCGTGGATCTCTTTGCTAGCCTTATTTCTGTGGAATCTGAGCACAGATATTTCGGATCCCTTTGAAGACTTCACGGCCAAAGGAAATATCCTCCGATAACAAAGAGAAAGAAGCTTTCTGAGAAACTTCTCTGTGTTCTGTGAAATAATCTCACAGAGTTACAGTTTTCCCCTCAAGAAGCCTTTCGCTAAGATAGTTCTTGGGGAATTGGCAAAGTGATATTGGGAAGCCCATAGAGGGCTATGGTGAAAAAGGAAATATCCTCCGATGAAATCTGGAAAGAAGCTTTCTGAGAAACTGCTTAGTGTTCTGTTAATTCATCTCACAGAGTTACATCTGTATTTCGAGGATCTCTTTGCTAGCCTTATTTCTGTGGAATCTGAGAACAGAAATTTCGGATCGCTTTGAAGACCATAGGGCCAAAGGAAATATCCTCCGATAACAAACAGAAAGAAGCTTTCTGAGAAACTTCTTTGTGTTCTGTGAAATCATCTCACAGAGTTTCAGCTTTCCCCTCAAGAAGCCTTTCGCTATGACAGTTCTTGTGGAATTGGCAAAGTGATATTTGAAAGCCCATAGAGGGCTATGTTGAGAAAGGAACTATATTCAGATGAAATCTGGAAAGAAACTTTCTGAGAAACTGCTTAGTGTTCTGTTAATTCATCTCACAGAGTTACATCTGTATTTCGTGGATCTCTTTGCTATCCTTATTTCTGTGGAATCTGAGAACAGATATTTCGGATCCCTTTGAAGACCATAGGGCCAAACGAAATATCCTCCGATAAAAAAGAGAAAGAAGCTTTCTGAGAAACTTCTTTGTGTTCTGTGAAATCATCTCACAGAGTTACAGCTTTCCCCTCAAGAAGCCTTTCTCTAAGACAGTTCTTGTGGAATTGGCAAAGTGATATTTGCAAGCCCATAGAGGGCTATGGTGAAAAAGGAAATATCCTCAGATGAAATCTGGAAAGAAGCTTTCTGAGAATCTGCTTAGTGTTCTGTTAATTCATCTCACAGAGTTACATCTGTATTTCGTGGATCTCTTTGCTATCCTTATTTCTGTGGAATCTGAGCACAGATATTTCGGATCCCTTTGAAGACTTCACGGCCAAAGGAAATATCCTCCGATAACAAAGAGAAAGAAGCTTTCTGAGAAACTTCTCTGTGTTCTGTGAAATAATCTCACAGAGTTACAGTTTTCCCCTCAAGAAGCCTTTCGCTAAGATAGTTCTTGGGGAATTGGCAAAGTGATATTGGGAAGCCCATAGAGGGCTATGGTGAAAAAGGAAATATCCTCCGATGAAATCTGGAAAGAAGCTTTCTGAGAAACTGCTTAGTGTTCTGTTAATTCATCTCACAGAGTTACATCTGTATTTCGAGGATCTCTTTGCTAGCCTTATTTCTTTGGAATCTGAGAAGAGATATTTCGGATCCCTTTGAAGAATATAGGGCTAAAGGAAATATCCTCCGATAACAAAGAGAAAGAAGCTTACTGAGAAACTACTTTGTGTTCTGTGAAATCATCTCATAGAGTTTCAGCTTTCCACTCAAGAAGCCTTTCGCTAAGACAGTTCTTGTGGAATTGGCAAAGTGATATTTGGAAGCCCATAGAGGGCTATGGTGAAAAAGGAAATATCCTCAGATGAAATCTGGAAAGAAGCTTTCTGAGAATCTGCTTAGTGTCCTGATAATTCATCTCACAGAGTTACATCTGTATTTCGTGGATCTCTTTGCTAGCCTTATTTCTGTGGAATCTGAGCACAGATATTTCGGATCCCTTTGAAGACTACACGGCCAAAGGAAATATCCTCCAATAACAAAGAGAAAGAAGCTTTCTGAGAAACTTCTCTGTGTTCTGTGAAATCATCTCACAGAGTTACAGTTTTCCCCTCAAGAACCCTTTCGCTAAGATAGTTCTTGGGGAATTGGCAAAGTGATATTGGGAAGCCCATAGAGGGCTATGGTGAAAAAGAAAATATCCTCCGATGAAATCTGGAAAGAAGCTTTGTGAGAAACTGCTTAGTGTTCTGTTAATTCATGCCACAGAGTTACATCTGTATTTCGAGGATCTCTTTGCTAGCCTTATTTCTGTGGAATCTGAGAACAGATATTTCGGATCGCTTTGAAGAAAATAAGGCCAAAGGAAATATCCTCCGATAACAAACAGAAAGAAGCTTTCGGAGAAACTTCTTTGTGTTCTGTGAAATCATCTCACTGAGTTACAGCTTTCTCCTCAAGAAGCCTTTCGCTAAGACAGTTCTTGTGGAATTGGCAAAGTGATATTTGGAAGCCCATAGAGGGCTATGGTGAAAAAGGATATATCCTCAGATGAAATCTGGAAAGAAGCTTTCTGAGAATCTGCTTAGTGTTCTGTTAATTCATCTCACAGAGTTACATCTGTATTTCTTGGATCTCTTTGCTAGCCTTATTTCTGTGGAGTCTAAGGACAGATATTTCGGATCCCTTTGAAGACCATAGGGCCAAAGGAAATATCCTCCGATAACAAAGAGAAAGAAGCTTTCTGAGGAACTTCTTTGTGTTTTGTGAAATCATCTCACAGAGTTACAGCTTTCCCCTCAAGAAGCCTTTCGCTAAGACAGTTCTTGTGGAATTGGCAAAGTGATATTTGGAAGCCCATAGAGGGCTATGGTGAAAAAGGAAATATCCTCCGATGAAATCTGGAAAGAAGCTTTCTGAGAAACTGCTTAGTGTTCTGTTAATTCATCTCACAGAGTTACATCTGTATTTCGAGGATCTCCTTGCTAGCCTTATTTCTGTGGAATCTGAAAACAGATATTTCGGATCGCTTTGAAGACCATAGGGCCAAAGGAAATATCCTCCGATAACAAACACAAAGAAGCTTTCTGAGAAACTTCTTTGTGTTCTGTGAAATCATCTCATAGAGTTACAGCTTTCCCCTCAAGAAGCCTTTCGCTAAGACAGTTCTTGTGGAATTGGCAAAGTGATATTTGGAAGCCCATAGAGGGCTATGGTGAAAAAGAAAATATCCTCAGATGAAATCTGGAAAGAAGCTTTCTGAGAAACTGCTTAGTGTTCTGTTAATTCATCTCAGAGAGTTACATCTGTATTTCGTGGACCTCTTTGATAGCCTTATTTCTGTGGAATCTGAGAACAGATATTTCGGATACCTTTGAAGACTATAGGGCCAAAGGAAATATCCTCGGATAACAAAGAGAAAGAAGCTTTCTGAGAAACTTCTTTGTGTTCTGTGAAATCTTCTCACAGAGTTACAGCTTTCCCCTCAACAAGCCTTTCGCTAAGACAGTTCTTGTGGAATTGGCAAAGTGATATTTGGAAGCCCATAGCGGGCTATGGTGAAAAAGGAAATATCCTCTGATGAAATATGGAAAGAAGCTTTCTGAGAATCTGCTTAGTGTTCTGTTAATTCATCTCACAGAGTTACATCTGTATTTCGTGGATCTCTTTGCTAGCCTTATTTCTGTGGAGTCTGAGAACAGATATTTCTGATCCCTTTGTAGACTATAGGGCCAGAGGAAATATCCTCCGATAACAAAGAGAAAGAAGCTTTCTGAGAAACTTCTTTGTGTTCTGTGAAATCATCTCACAGCGTTACAGCTTTCCCCTCAAGAAGCCTTTCGCTAAGACAGTTCTTGTGGAATTGGCAAAGTGATATTTGGAAGCCCATAGAGGGCTATGGTGAAAAAGGAAATATACTCAGATGAAATCTGGAAAGAAGCTTTCTGAGAATCTGCTTAGTGTTCTGTTAATTCATCTCACAGAGTTACATCTGTATTTCGTGGATCTCTTTGCTAGCCTTATTTCTGTGGAATCTAAGAACAGATATTTCGGATCCCTTTTAAGACTATAGGGCCAAAGGAAATATCCTCCGATAACAAAGAGAAAGAAGCTTACTGAGAAACTTCTTTGTGTTCCGTGAAATAATCTCACGGAGTTTCAGCTTTCCCCTCAAGAAGCCTTTCGCTAAGACAGTTCTTGTGGAATTGGCAAAGTGATATTTGGAAGCCCATAGAGGGCTATGGTGAAAGAGGAAATATCCTCAGATGAAATATGGAAAGAAGCTTTCTGAGAATCTGCTTAGTGTTCTGTTAATTCATCTCACAGAGTTACATCTGTATTTCGTGGATCTCTTTGCTAGCCTTAATTCTGTGGAATCTGAGAAGAGATATTTGGGATCCCTTTGAAGACTATAGGGCCAAAGGAAATATCCTCTGATAACAAAGAGAAAGAAGCTTTCTCAGAAACTTCTTTGTGTTCTGTGAAATCATCTCACAGAGTTACAGTTTTCCCCTCAAGAACCCTTTCGCTAAGATAGTTCTTGGGGAATTGGCAAAGTGATATTGGGAAGCCCATAGAGGGCTATGGTGAAAAAGAAAATATCCTCCGATGAAATCTGGAAAGAAGCTTTCTGAGAAACTGCTTAGTGTTCTGTTAATTCATCTCACAGAGTTACATCTGTATTTCGTGGATCCCTTTGCTAGCCTTATTTCTGTGGAATCTGAGAAGAGATATTTGGGATCCCTTTGAAGACTATAGGGCCAAAGGAAATATCCTCCGATAACAAAGAGAAAGAAGCTTTCTCAGAAACTTCTTTGTGTTCTGTGAAATCATCTGACAGAGTTTCAGCTTTCCCGTCAAGAAGCCTTTCGCTAAGACAGTTCTTGTGGAATTGGCAAAGTGATTTTTGGAAGGCCATAGAGGGCTATGGTGAAAAAGGAAATATCCTCCGATGAAATCTGAAAAGAAGCTTTCTGAGAAACTGGTTAGTGTTCTGTTAATTCATCTCACAGAGTTACATCTGTATTTCGAGGATCTCTTTGCTAGCCTTATTTCTGTGGAATCTGAGAACAGATATTTCGGATCCATTTGAAGACGATTGGGAAAAAGGAAATATCCTCCGATAACAAACAGAAAGAAACTTTCTGAAAAACTTCTTTGTGTTCTGTGAAATCATCTCACAGAGTTACAGCTTTCCCCTCAAGAAGCCATTCGCTAATACAGTTCTTGTGGAATTGGCGAAGTGATATTTGAAAGCCCGTAGAGTTCTATGTTGAGAAAGGAAATATCCTCAGATGAAATCTGCAAAGAAGCTTTCTGAGAAACTGCTTAGTGTTCTGTTAATTCATCTCACAGAGTTATATCTGTATTTCGTGGATCTCTTTGCTAGCCTTATTTCTGTGGAATCTGAGAACAGATATTTCGGATCCCTTTGAAGACTATAGGGCCAAAGGAAATATCCTCCGATAACAAAGAGAAAGAAGCTTTCTGAGAAACTTCTTTGTTTTCTGTGAAATCATCTCACAGAGTTACAGCTTTCCCCTCAAGAAGCCTTTCGCTAAGACAGTTCTTGTGGAATTGGCAAAGTGATTTTTGGAAGCCCGTAGAGGGCTATGGTGAAAAAGGAAATATCCTCAGATGAAATCTGGAAGGAAGCTTTCTGAGAATCTCGTTAGTGTTCTGTTAATTCCTCTCACAGAGTTACATCTGTATTTCGTGGATCATTTTCTAGCCTTATTTCTGTGGAATCTGAGAACAGATATTTCGGATCCCTTTGAAGACCATAGGGCCAAAGGAAATATTCTCCGATAACAAAGAGAAAGAAGCTTTCTGAGGAACTTCTTTGTGTTTTGTGAAATCATCTCACAGAGTTACAGCTTTCCCCTCAAGAAGCCTTTCGCTAAGACAGTTCTTGTGGAATTGGCAAAGTGATATTGGGAAGCCCATAGAGGGCTATGGTGAAAAAGAAAATATCCTCCGATGAAATCTGGAAAGAAGCTTTGTGAGAAACTGCTTAGTGTTCTGTTAATTCATCTCACAGAGTTACATCTGTATTTCGAGGATCTCTTTGCTAGCCTTATTTCTGTGGAATCTGAGAACAGATATTTCGGATCGCTTTGAAGACCATAGGGCCAAAGGAAATATCCTCCGATAACAAACAGAAAGAAGCTTTCGGAGAAACTTCTTTGTGTTCTGTGAAATCATCTCACTGAGTTACAGCTTTCTCCTCAAGAAGCCTTTCGCTAAGACAGTTCTTGTGGAATTGGCAAAGTGATATTTGGAAGCCCATAGAGGGCTATGGTTAAAAAGGATATATCCTCAGATGAAATCTGGAAAGAAGCTTTCTGAGAATCTGCTTAGTGTTCTGTTAATTCATCTCACAGAGTTACATCTGTATTTCTTGGATCTCTTTGCTAGCCTTATTTCTGTGGAGTCTGAGGACAGATATTTCGGATCCCTTTGAAGACTGTAGGGCCAAAGGAAGTATCCTCCGATAACAAAGAGAAAGAAGCTTACTGAGAAACTTCTTTGTGTTCTGTGAAATCATCTCACAGAGTTTCAGCTTTCCCCTCAAGAAGCCTTTTGCTAAGACAGTTCTTGTGGAATTGGCAAAGTGATATTTGGAAGCCCATAGAGGGCTATGGTGAAAAAGGAAATATCCTCCGATGAAATCTGGAAAGAAGCTTTCTGAGAAACTGCTTAGTGTTCTGTTAATTCATCTCACAGAGTTACATCTGTATTTCGAGGATCTCCTTGCTAGCCTTATTTCTGTGGAATCTGAAAACAGATATTTCGGATCGCTTTGAAGACCATAGGGCCAAAGGAAATATCCTCCGATAACAAACAGAAAGAAGCTTTCTGAGAAACGTCTTTGTGTTCTGTGAAATCATCTCATAGAGTTACAGCTTTCCCCTCAAGAAGCCTTTCGCTAAGACAGTTCTTGTGGAATTGGCAAAGTGATATTTGGAAGCCCATAGCGGGCTATGGTGAAAAAGGAAATATCCTCTGATGAAATATGGAAAGAAGCTTTCTGAGAATCTGCTTAGTGTTCTGTTAATTCATCTCACAGAGTTACATCTGTATTTCTTGGATCTCTTTGCTAGCCTTATTTCTGTGGAGTCTGAGGACAGATATTTCGGATCCCTTTGAAGACCATAGGGCCAAAGGAAATATCCTCCGATAACAAAGAGAAAGAAGCTTTCTGAGGAACTTCTTTGTGTTTTGTGAAATCATCTCACAGAGTTACAGCTTTCCCCTCAAGAAGCCTTTCGCTAAGACAGTTCTTGTGGAATTGGCAAAGTGATATTTGGAAGCCCATAGAGGGCTATGGTGAAAAAGGAAATATCCTCCGATGAAATCTGGAAAGAAGCTTTCTGAGAAACTGCTTAGTGTTCTGTTAATTCATCTCACAGAGTTACATCTGTATTTCGAGGATCTCCTTGCTAGCCTTATTTCTGTGGAATCTGAAAACAGATATTTCGGATCGCTTTGAAGACCATAGGGCCAAAGGAAATATCCTCCGATAACAAACACAAAGAAGCTTTCTGAGAAACTTCTTTGTGTTCTGTGAAATCATCTCATAGAGTTACAGCTTTCCCCTCAAGAAGCCTTTCGCTAAGACAGTTCTTGTGGAATTGGCAAAGTGATATTTGGAAGCCCATAGAGGGCTATGGTGAAAAAGAAAATATCCTCAGATGAAATCTGGAAAGAAGCTTTCTGAGAAACTGCTTAGTGTTCTGTTAATTCATCTCAGAGAGTTACATCTGTATTTCGTGGACCTCTTTGATAGCCTTATTTCTGTGGAATCTGAGAACAGATATTTCGGATACCTTTGAAGACTATAGGGCCAAAGGAAATATCCTCCGATAACAAAGAGAAAGAAGCTTTCTGAGAAACTTCTTTGTGTTCTGTGAAATCTTCTCACAGAGTTACAGCTTTCCCCTCAACAAGCCTTTCGCTAAGACAGTTCTTGTGGAATTGGCAAAGTGATATTTGGAAGCCCATAGCGGGCTATGGTGAAAAAGGAAATATCCTCTGATGAAATATGGAAAGAAGCTTTCTGAGAATCTGCTTAGTGTTCTGTTAATTCATCTCACAGAGTTACATCTGTATTTCGTGGATCTCTTTGCTAGCCTTATTTCTGTGGAGTCTGAGAACAGATATTTCTGATCCCTTTGTAGACTATAGGGCCAGAGGAAATATCCTCCGATAACAAAGAGAAAGAAGCTTTCTGAGAAACTTCTTTGTGTTCTGTGAAATCATCTCACAGCGTTACAGCTTTCCCCTCAAGAAGCCTTTCGCTAAGACAGTTCTTGTGGAATTGGCAAAGTGATATTTGGAAGCCCATAGAGGGCTATGGTGAAAAAGGAAATATACTCAGATGAAATCTGGAAAGAAGCTTTCTGAGAATCTGCTTAGTGTTCTGTTAATTCATCTCACAGAGTTACATCTGTATTTCGTGGATCTCTTTGCTAGCCTTATTTCTGTGGAATCTAAGAACAGATATTTCGGATCCCTTTTAAGACTATAGGGCCAAAGGAAATATCCTCCGATAACAAAGAGAAAGAAGCTTACTGAGAAACTTCTTTGTGTTCCGTGAAATAATCTCACGGAGTTTCAGCTTTCCCCTCAAGAAGCCTTTCGCTAAGACAGTTCTTGTGGAATTGGCAAAGTGATATTTGGAAGCCCATAGAGGGCTATGGTGAAAGAGGAAATATCCTCATATGAAATATGGAAAGAAGCTTTCTGAGAATCTGCTTAGTGTTCTGTTAATTCATCTCACAGAGTTACATCTGTATTTCGTGGATCTCTTTGCTAGCCTTAATTCTGTGGAATCTGAGAAGAGATATTTGGGATCCCTTTGAAGACTATAGGGCCAAAGGAAATATCCTCTGATAACAAAGAGAAAGAAGCTTTCTCAGAAACTTCTTTGTGTTCTGTGAAATCATCTCACAGAGTTACAGTTTTCCCCTCAAGAACCCTTTCGCTAAGATAGTTCTTGGGGAATTGGCAAAGTGATATTGGGAAGCCCATAGAGGGCTATGGTGAAAAAGAAAATATCCTCCGATGAAATCTGGAAAGAAGCTTTCTGAGAAACTGCTTAGTGTTCTGTTAATTCATCTCACAGAGTTACATCTGTATTTCGTGGATCCCTTTGCTAGCCTTATTTCTGTGGAATCTGAGAAGAGATATTTGGGATCCCTTTGAAGACTATAGGGCCAAAGGAAATATCCTCCGATAACAAAGAGAAAGAAGCTTTCTCAGAAACTTCTTTGTGTTCTGTGAAATCATCTGACAGAGTTTCAGCTTTCCCGTCAAGAAGCCTTTCGCTAAGACAGTTCTTGTGGAATTGGCAAAGTGATTTTTGGAAGGCCATAGAGGGCTATGGTGAAAAAGGAAATATCCTCCGATGAAATCTGAAAAGAAGCTTTCTGAGAAACTGGTTAGTGTTCTGTTAATTCATCTCACAGAGTTACATCTGTATTTCGAGGATCTCTTTGCTAGCCTTATTTCTGTGGAATCTGAGAACAGATATTTCGGATCCATTTGAAGACGATTGGGAAAAAGGAAATATCCTCCGATAACAAACAGAAAGAAACTTTCTGAAAAACTTCTTTGTGTTCTGTGAAATCATCTCACAGAGTTACAGCTTTCCCCTCAAGAAGCCATTCGCTAATACAGTTCTTGTGGAATTGGCGAAGTGATATTTGAAAGCCCGTAGAGTTCTATGTTGAGAAAGGAAATATCCTCAGATGAAATCTGCAAAGAAGCTTTCTGAGAAACTGCTTAGTGTTCTGTTAATTCATCTCACAGAGTTATATCTGTATTTCGTGGATCTCTTTGCTAGCCTTATTTCTGTGGAATCTGAGAACAGATATTTCGGATCCCTTTGAAGACTATAGGGCCAAAGGAAATATCCTCCGATAACAAAGAGAAAGAAGCTTTCTGAGAAACTTCTTTGTTTTCTGTGAAATCATCTCACAGAGTTACAGCTTTCCCCTCAAGAAGCCTTTCGCTAAGACAGTTCTTGTGGAATTGGCAAAGTGATTTTTGGAAGCCCGTAGAGGGCTATGGTGAAAAAGGAAATATCCTCAGATGAAATCTGGAAGGAAGCTTTCTGAGAATCTCGTTAGTGTTCTGTTAATTCCTCTCACAGAGTTACATCTGTATTTCGTGGATCATTTTCTAGCCTTATTTCTGTGGAATCTGAGAACAGATATTTCGGATCCCTTTGAAGACCATAGGGCCAAAGGAAATATTCTCCGATAACAAAGAGAAAGAAGCTTTCTGAGGAACTTCTTTGTGTTTTGTGAAATCATCTCACAGAGTTACAGCTTTCCCCTCAAGAAGCCTTTCGCTAAGACAGTTCTTGTGGAATTGGCAAAGTGATATTGGGAAGCCCATAGAGGGCTATGGTGAAAAAGAAAATATCCTCCGATGAAATCTGGAAAGAAGCTTTGTGAGAAACTGCTTAGTGTTCTGTTAATTCATCTCACAGAGTTACATCTGTATTTCGAGGATCTCTTTGCTAGCCTTATTTCTGTGGAATCTGAGAACAGATATTTCGGATCGCTTTGAAGACCATAGGGCCAAAGGAAATATCCTCCGATAACAAACAGAAAGAAGCTTTCGGAGAAACTTCTTTGTGTTCTGTGAAATCATCTCACTGAGTTACAGCTTTCTCCTCAAGAAGCCTTTCGCTAAGACAGTTCTTGTGGAATTGGCAAAGTGATATTTGGAAGCCCATAGAGGGCTATGGTGAAAAAGGATATATCCTCAGATGAAATCTGGAAAGAAGCTTTCTGAGAATCTGCTTAGTGTTCTGTTAATTCATCTCACAGAGTTACATCTGTATTTCTTGGATCTCTTTGCTAGCCTTATTTCTGTGGAGTCTGAGGACAGATATTTCGGATCCCTTTGAAGACTGTAGGGCCAAAGGAAGTATCCTCCGATAACAAAGAGAAAGAAGCTTACTGAGAAACTTCTTTGTGTTCTGTGAAATCATCTCACAGAGTTTCAGCTTTCCCCTCAAGAAGCCTTTTGCTAAGACAGTTCTTGTGGAATTGGCAAAGTGATATTTGGAAGCCCATAGAGGGCTATGGTGAAAAAGGAAATATCCTCCGATGAAATCTGGAAAGAAGCTTTCTGAGAAACTGCTTAGTGTTCTGTTAATTCATCTCACAGAGTTACATCTGTATTTCGAGGATCTCCTTGCTAGCCTTATTTCTGTGGAATCTGAAAACAGATATTTCGGATCGCTTTGAAGACCATAGGGCCAAAGGAAATATCCTCCGATAACAAACAGAAAGAAGCTTTCTGAGAAACGTCTTTGTGTTCTGTGAAATCATCTCATAGAGTTACAGCTTTCCCCTCAAGAAGCCTTTCGCTAAGACAGTTCTTGTGGAATTGGCAAAGTGATATTTGGAAGCCCATAGCGGGCTATGGTGAAAAAGGAAATATCCTCTGATGAAATATGGAAAGAAGCTTTCTGAGAATCTGCTTAGTGTTCTGTTAATTCATCTCACAGAGTTACATCTGTATTTCGTGGATCTCTTTGCTAGCCTTATTTCTGTGGAGTCTGAGAACAGATATTTCTGATCCCTTTGAAGACTATAGGGCCAAAGGAAATATCCTCCGATAACAAAGAGAAAGAAGCTTTCTGAGAAACTTCTTTGTGTTCTGTGAAATCATCTCACAGAGTTACAGCTTTCCCCTCAAGAAGTCTTTCGCTAAGACAGTTCTTGTGGAATTGGCAAAGTGATATTTGGAAGCCCATAGAGGGCTATGGTGAAAAAGGAAATATACTCAGATGAAATCTGGAAAGAAGCTTTCTGAGAATCTGCTTAGTGTTCTGTTAATTCATCTCACAGAGTTACATCTGTATTTCGTGGATCTCTTTGCTAGCCTTATTTCTGTGGAATCTAAGAACAGATATTTCGGATCCCTTTTAAGACTATAGGGCCAAAGGAAATATCCTCCGATAACAAAGAGAAAGAAGCTTACTGAGAAACTTCTTTGTGTTCCGTGAAATCATCTCACGGAGTTTCAGCTTTCCCCTCAAGAAGCCTTTCGCTAAGACAGTTCTTGTGGAATTGGCAAAGTGATATTTGGAAGCCCATAGAGGGCTATGGTGAAAGAGGAAATATCCTCAGATGAAATCTGGAAAGAAGCTTTCTGAGAATCTGCTTAGTGTTCTGTTAATTCATCTCACAGAGTTACATCTGTATTTCTTGGATCTCTTTGCTAGCCTTATTTCTGTGGAGTCTGAGGACAGATATTTCGGATCCCTTTGAAGACTGTAGGGCCAAAGGAAGTATCCTCCGATAACAAAGAGAAAGAAGCTTACTGAGAAACTTCTTTGTGTTCTGTGAAATCATCTCACAGAGTTTCACCTTTCCCCTCAAGAAGCCTTTTGCTAAGACAGTTCTTGTGTAATTGGCAAAGTGATATTTGGAAGCCCATAGAGGGCTATGGTGAAAAAGGAAATATCCTCCGATGAAATCTGGAAAGAAGCTTTCTGAGAAACTGCTTAGTGTTCTGTTAATTCATCTCACAAAGTTACATCTGTATTTCGAGGATCTCCTTGCTAGCCTTATTTCTGTGGAATCTGAAAACAGATATTTCGGATCGCTTTGAAGACCATAGGGCCAAAGGAAATATCCTCCGATAACAAACAGAAAGAAGCTTTCTGAGAAACGTCTTTGTGTTCTGTGAAATCATCTCATAGAGTTACAGCTTTCCCCTCAAGAAGCCTTTCGCTAAGACAGTTCTTGTGGAATTGGCAAAGTGATATTTGGAAGCCCATAGCGGGCTATGGTGAAAAAGGAAATATCCTCTGATGAAATATGGAAAGAAGCTTTCTGAGAATCTGCTTAGTGTTCTGTTAATTCATCTCACAGAGTTACATCTGTATTTCGTGGATCTCTTTGCTAGCCTTATTTCTGTGGAGTCTGAGAACAGATATTTCTGATCCCTTTGAAGACTATAGGGCCAAAGGAAATATCCTCCGATAACAAAGAGAAAGAAGCTTTCTGAGAAACTTCTTTGTGTTCTGTGAAATCATCTCACAGAGTTACAGCTTTCCCCTCAAGAAGTCTTTCGCTAAGACAGTTCTTGTGGAATTGGCAAAGTGATATTTGGAAGCCCATAGAGGGCTATGGTGAAAAAGGAAATATACTCAGATGAAATCTGGAAAGAAGCTTTCTGAGAATCTGCTTAGTGTTCTGTTAATTCATCTCACAGAGTTACATCTGTATTTCGTGGATCTCTTTGCTAGCCTTATTTCTGTGGAATCTAAGAACAGATATTTCGGATCCCTTTTAAGACTATAGGGCCAAAGGAAATATCCTCCGATAACAAAGAGAAAGAAGCTTACTGAGAAACTTCTTTGTGTTCCGTGAAATCATCTCACGGAGTTTCAGCTTTCCCCTCAAGAAGCCTTTCGCTAAGACAGTTCTTGTGGAATTGGCAAAGTGATATTTGGAAGCCCATAGAGGGCTATGGTGAAAGAGGAAATATCCTCAGATGAAATATGGAAAGAAGCTTTCTGAGAATCTGCTTAGTGTTCTGTTAATTCATCTCACAGAGTTACATCTGTATTTCGTGGATCTCTTTGCTAGCCTTATTTCTGTTGAATCTGAGAACAGATATTTCGGATCCCTTTGAAGACTATACGGCCAAAGGAAATATCCTGAGATAACAAAGAGAAAGAAGCTTTCTGAGAAACTTCTTTGTGTTCTGTGAAATCATCTCACAGAGTTACAGCTTTCCCCTCAAGAAGCCTTCCGCTAAGACAGTTCTTGTGGAATTGGCAAAGTGATATTTGAAAGCCCATAGAGGGCTATGTTGAGAAAGGAAATATCTTCAGATGAAATCTGGAAAGAAGCTTTCTGAGAAACTGCTTAGTGTTATGTTAATTCATCTCACAGAGTTACATCTGTATTTCGTGGATCTCTTTGCTATCCTTATTTCTGTGGAAACTGAGAACAGATACTTCGGATCCCTTTGAAGACCATAGGGCCAAACGAAATATCCTCCGATAACAAAGAGAAAGAAGCTTTCTGAGAAACTTCTTTGTGTTCTGTGAAATCATCTCACAGAGTTACAGCTTTCCCCTCAAGAAGCCTTTCGCTAAGACAGTTCTTTTGGAATTTGCAAAGTGATATTTCAAAGCCCATAGAGGGCTATGGTGAAAAAGGAAATATCCTCAGATGAAATCTGGAAAGAAGATTTCTGAGAAACTGCTTAGTGTTCTGTTAATTCATCTCACAGAGTTTCATCTGTATTTCGTGGATCTGTTTGCCAGCCTTATTTCTGTGGAATCTGAGAACAGATATTTCGGATCCCTCTGAAGACTATAGGGCCAAAGGAAATATCCTCCGATAACAAAGAGAAAGAAGGTTTCTGAGAAACTTCTTTGTGTTCTGTGATATCATCTCACAGAGTTACAGCTTTGCCCTAAAGAAGCCTTTCGCGAAGCCAGTTCTTGTGGAATTGGCAAAGTGATATTTGGAAGCCCAGAGAGGGCTATGGTGAAAAAGAAATATCCTCCGATGAAATCTGGAAAGAAGCTTTCTGAGAAACTGCTTAGTGTTCTGTTAATTCATCTCACAGAGTTACATCTGTATTTCGTGGATCTCTTTCCTAGCCTTATATCTGTGGAATCTGAGAACAGATATTTCGGATCCATTTGAAGAATATAGGGCCAAAGGAAATATCCTCTGATAACAAAGAGAAAGAAGCTTTTTGAGAAACTTCTTTGTGTTCTTTGAAATCATCTCACAGCGTTACAGCTTTCCCCTCAAGAAGCCTTTAGCCAAGACAGTTCTTGTGGAATTGGCAAAGTGATAGTTGGAAGCCCCTAGAGGGCTATGGTGAAAAAGGAAATATCCTCAGATGAAATCTGGAAAGAAGCTTTCTGAGAATCTGCTTAGTGTTCTGTTAATTCATCTCACAGAGTTACATCTGTATTTCGTGGATCTCTTTGCTAGCCTTATTTCTGTGGAATCTGAGAAGAGATATTTCGGATCCCTTTGAAGACTATAGGGCCAAATGAAATATCCTCCGATAACAAAGACAAAGAAGCTTTCTGAGAAACTTCTTTGTGTTCTGTGAAATCATCTCACAGAGTGACAGCTTTCCCCTCAAGAAGCCTTTCGCTAAGACTGTTCTTGTGGAATTGGCAAAGTGATATTTGGAAGCCCATAGAGGGCTGTGGTGAAAAAGGAAATATCCTCCGATGAAATCTGGAAAGAAGCTTTCTGAGAAACTGCTTGGTGTTCTGTTAATTCATCTCACAGAGTTTCATCTGTATTTCATGGATCTCTTTGCTAGCCTTATTTCTGTGGAATCTGAGAACAGATATTTCGGATCCCTTTGAAGATTATAGGGCCAAATGAAATATCCTCCGATAAGAAAGAGAAAGAAGCTTTCTGAGAAACTTCTTTGTGTTCTGTGAAATCATCTCACAGAGTTACAGCTTTCCCCTCAAGAAGCCTTACACTAAGACAGTTCTTGTGGAATAGGCAAAGTGATATTTGAAAGAACATAGACTGGTACGGTGAAAAAGGAAATATCCTGAGATGAAATCTGGAAAGAAGCTTTCTGAGAAACTGCTTAGTGTTCTGTTAAGTCATTTCATAGAGTTAAATCTGTATTTCGTGAATCTCTTTGCTAGCCTTATTTCTGTGGAATCTGAGAAAAGATATTTCGGATCCCTTTGAAGACTATAGGGCCAAAGGAAATATCCTCCGATAACAAAGAGAAAGAAGCTTTCTGAGAAACTTCTTTGTGTTCTGTGAAATCATCTCACAGAGTTATAGCTTTCCCCTCAAGAAGCCTTTTGCTAAGACATTTCTTGTGGAATTGGCAATGTGATATTAGGAAGCCCTTACAGGGCAATGGTAAAAAAGGAAATATCCTCCGATGAAATCTGGAAAGAAGCTTTCTGAGAAACTGCTAAGTGTTCTGTTAATTCATCTCACAGAGTTACATCTGTATTTCGAGGATCTCTTTGCTAGCCTTATTTCTGTGGAATCTGAGAACAGATATTTCGGATCCCTTTGAAGACTTTAGGGCCAAACGAAATATCCTCCGATAACAAAGAGAAAGAAGCTTTCTGAGAAACTTCTTTGTGTACTGTGAAATCATCTCACAGAGTTACAGCTTTCCCCTCAAGAACCCTTTCGCTAAGATAGTTCTTGGGGAATTGGCAAAGTGATATTGGGAAGCCCATAGAGGGCTATGGTGAAAAAGAAAATATCCTCCGATGAAATCTGGAAAGAAGCTTTCTGAGAAACTGCTTAGTGTTCTGTTAATTCATCTCACAGAGTTACATCTGTATTTCGTGGATCCCTTTGCTAGCCTTATTTCTGTGGAATCTGAGAAGAGATATTTGGGATCCCTTTGAAGACTATAGGGCCAAAGGAAATATCCTCCGATAACAAAGAGAAAGAAGCTTTCTCAGAAACTTCTTTGTGTTCTGTGAAATCATCTGACAGAGTTACAGCTTTCCCGTCAAGAAGCCTTTCGCTAAGACAGTTCTTGTGGAATTGGCAAAGTGATTTTTGGAAGGCCATAGAGGGCTATGGTGAAAAAGGAAATATCCTCCGATGAAATCTGAAAAGAAGCTTTCTGAGAAACTGGTTAGTGTTCTGTTAATTCATCTCACAGAGTTACATCTGTATTTCGAGGATCTCTTTGCTAGCCTTATTTCTGTGGAATCTGAGAACAGATATTTCGGATCCATTTGAAGACGATTGGGAAAAAGGAAATATCCTCCGATAACAAACAGAAAGAAACTTTCTGAAAAACTTCTTTGTGTTCTGTGAAATCATCTCACAGAGTTACAGCTTTCCCCTCAAGAAGCCATTCGCTAATACAGTTCTTGTGGAATTGGCGAAGTGATATTTGAAAGCCCGTAGAGTTCTATGTTGAGAAAGGAAATATCCTCAGATGAAATCTGCAAAGAAGCTTTCTGAGAAACTGCTTAGTGTTCTGTTAATTCATCTCACAGAGTTATATCTGTATTTCGTGGATCTCTTTGCTAGCCTTATTTCTGTGGAATCTGAGAACAGATATTTCGGATCCCTTTGAAGACTATAGGGCCAAAGGAAATATCCTCCGATAACAAAGAGAAAGAAGCTTTCTGAGAAACTTCTTTGTTTTCTGTGAAATCATCTCACAGAGTTACAGCTTTCCCCTCAAGAAGCCTTTCGCTAAGACAGTTCTTGTGGAATTGGCAAAGTGATTTTTGGAAGCCCGTAGAGGGCTATGGTGAAAAAGGAAATATCCTCAGATGAAATCTGGAAGGAAGCTTTCTGAGAATCTCGTTAGTGTTCTGTTAATTCCTCTCACAGAGTTACATCTGTATTTCGTGGATCCCCTTTCTAGCCTTATTTCTGTGGAATCTGAGAACAGATATTTCGGATCCCTTTGAAGACCATAGGGCCAAAGGAAATATTCTCCGATAACAAAGAGAAAGAAGCTTTCTGAGGAACTTCTTTGTGTTTTGTGAAATCATCTCACAGAGTTACAGCTTTCCCCTCAAGAAGCCTTTCGCTAAGACAGTTCTTGTGGAATTGGCAAAGTGATATTGGGAAGCCCATAGAGGGCTATGGTGAAAAAGAAAATATCCTCCGATGAAATCTGGAAAGAAGCTTTGTGAGAAACTGCTTAGTGTTCTGTTAATTCATCTCACAGAGTTACATCTGTATTTCGAGGATCTCTTTGCTAGCCTTATTTCTGTGGAATCTGAGAACAGATATTTCGGATCGCTTTGAAGACCATAGGGCCAAAGGAAATATCCTCCGATAACAAACAGAAAGAAGCTTTCGGAGAAACTTCTTTGTGTTCTGTGAAATCATCTCACTGAGTTACAGCTTTCTCCTCAAGAAGCCTTTCGCTAAGACAGTTCTTGTGGAATTGGCAAAGTGATATTTGGAAGCCCATAGAGGGCTATGGTGAAAAAGGATATATCCTCAGATGAAATCTGGAAAGAAGCTTTCTGAGAATCTGCTTAGTGTTCTGTTAATTCATCTCACAGAGTTACATCTGTATTTCTTGGATCTCTTTGCTAGCCTTATTTCTGTGGAGTCTGAGGACAGATATTTCGGATCCCTTTGAAGACTGTAGGGCCAAAGGAAGTATCCTCCGATAACAAAGAGAAAGAAGCTTACTGAGAAACTTCTTTGTGTTCTGTGAAATCATCTCACAGAGTTTCAGCTTTCCCCTCAAGAAGCCTTTTGCTAAGACAGTTCTTGTGGAATTGGCAAAGTGATATTTGGAAGCCCATAGAGGGCTATGGTGAAAAAGGAAATATCCTCCGATGAAATCTGGAAAGAAGCTTTCTGAGAAACTGCTTAGTGTTCTGTTAATTCATCTCACAGAGTTACATCTGTATTTCGAGGATCTCCTTGCTAGCCTTATTTCTGTGGAATCTGAAAACAGATATTTCGGATCGCTTTGAAGACCATAGGGCCAAAGGAAATATCCTCCGATAACAAACAGAAAGAAGCTTTCTGAGAAACGTCTTTGTGTTCTGTGAAATCATCTCATAGAGTTACAGCTTTCCCCTCAAGAAGCCTTTCGCTAAGACAGTTCTTGTGGAATTGGCAAAGTGATATTTGGAAGCCCATAGCGGGCTATGGTGAAAAAGGAAATATCCTCTGATGAAATATGGAAAGAAGCTTTCTGAGAATCTGCTTAGTGTTCTGTTAATTCATCTCACAGAGTTACATCTGTATTTCGTGGATCTCTTTGCTAGCCTTATTTCTGTGGAGTCTGAGAACAGATATTTCTGATCCCTTTGAAGACTATAGGGCCAAAGGAAATATCCTCCGATAACAAAGAGAAAGAAGCTTTCTGAGAAACTTCTTTGTGTTCTGTGAAATCATCTCACAGAGTTACAGCTTTCCCCTCAAGAAGTCTTTCGCTAAGACAGTTCTTGTGGACTTGGCAAAGTGATATTTGGAAGCCCATAGAGGGCTATGGTGAAAAAGGAAATATACTCAGATGAAATCTGGAAAGAAGCTTTCTGAGAATCTGCTTAGTGTTCTGTTAATTCATCTCACAGAGTTACATCTGTATTTCGTGGATCTCTTTGCTAGCCTTATTTCTGTGGAATCTAAGAACAGATATTTCGGATCCCTTTTAAGACTATAGGGCCAAAGGAAATATCCTCCGATAACAAAGAGAAAGAAGCTTACTGAGAAACTTCTTTGTGTTCCGTGAAATCATCTCACGGAGTTTCAGCTTTCCCCTCAAGAAGCCTTTAGCCAAGACAGTTCTTGTGGAATTGGCAAAGTGATAGTTGGAAGCCCCTAGAGGGCTATGGTGAAAAAGGAAATATCCTCAGATGAAATCTGGAAAGAAGCTTTCTGAGAATCTGCTTAGTGTTCTGTTAATTCATCTCACAGAGTTACATCTGTATTTCGTGGATCTCTTTGCTAGCCTTATTTCTGTGGAATCTGAGAAGAGATATTTCGGATCCCTTTGAAGACTATAGGGCCAAATGAAATATCCTCCGATAACAAAGACAAAGAAGCTTTCTGAGAAACTTCTTTGTGTTCTGTGAAATCATCTCACAGAGTGACAGCTTTCCCCTCAAGAAGCCTTTCGCTAAGACTGTTCTTGTGGAATTGGCAAAGTGATATTTGGAAGCCCATAGAGGGCTGTGGTGAAAAAGGAAATATCCTCCGATGAAATCTGGAAAGAAGCTTTCTGAGAAACTGCTTGGTGTTCTGTTAATTCATCTCACAGAGTTTCATCTGTATTTCATGGATCTCTTTGCTAGCCTTATTTCTGTGGAATCTGAGAACAGATATTTCGGATCCCTTTGAAGATTATAGGGCCAAATGAAATATCCTCCGATAAGAAAGAGAAAGAAGCTTTCTGAGAAACTTCTTTGTGTTCTGTGAAATCATCTCACAGAGTTACAGCTTTCCCCTCAAGAAGCCTTACACTAAGACAGTTCTTGTGGAATAGGCAAAGTGATATTTGAAAGAACATAGACTGGTACGGTGAAAAAGGAAATATCCTGAGATGAAATCTGGAAAGAAGCTTTCTGAGAAACTGCTTAGTGTTCTGTTAAGTCATTTCATAGAGTTAAATCTGTATTTCGTGAATCTCTTTGCTAGCCTTATTTCTGTGGAATCTGAGAAAAGATATTTCGGATCCCTTTGAAGACTATAGGGCCAAAGGAAATATCCTCCGATAACAAAGAGAAAGAAGCTTTCTGAGAAACTTCTTTGTGTTCTGTGAAATCATCTCACAGAGTTATAGCTTTCCCCTCAAGAAGCCTTTTGCTAAGACATTTCTTGTGGAATTGGCAATGTGATATTAGGAAGCCCTTACAGGGCAATGGTAAAAAAGGAAATATCCTCCGATGAAATCTGGAAAGAAGCTTTCTGAGAAACTGCTAAGTGTTCTGTTAATTCATCTCACAGAGTTACATCTGTATTTCGAGGATCTCTTTGCTAGCCTTATTTCTGTGGAATCTGAGAACAGATATTTCGGATCCCTTTGAAGACTTTAGGGCCAAACGAAATATCCTCCGATAACAAAGAGAAAGAAGCTTTCTGAGAAACTTCTTTGTGTACTGTGAAATCATCTCACAGAGTTACAGCTTTCCCCTCAAGAACCCTTTCGCTAAGATAGTTCTTGGGGAATTGGCAAAGTGATATTGGGAAGCCCATAGAGGGCTATGGTGAAAAAGAAAATATCCTCCGATGAAATCTGGAAAGAAGCTTTCTGAGAAACTGCTTAGTGTTCTGTTAATTCATCTCACAGAGTTACATCTGTATTTCGTGGATCCCTTTGCTAGCCTTATTTCTGTGGAATCTGAGAAGAGATATTTGGGATCCCTTTGAAGACTATAGGGCCAAAGGAAATATCCTCCGATAACAAAGAGAAAGAAGCTTTCTCAGAAACTTCTTTGTGTTCTGTGAAATCATCTGACAGAGTTACAGCTTTCCCGTCAAGAAGCCTTTCGCTAAGACAGTTCTTGTGGAATTGGCAAAGTGATTTTTGGAAGGCCATAGAGGGCTATGGTGAAAAAGGAAATATCCTCCGATGAAATCTGAAAAGAAGCTTTCTGAGAAACTGGTTAGTGTTCTGTTAATTCATCTCACAGAGTTACATCTGTATTTCGAGGATCTCTTTGCTAGCCTTATTTCTGTGGAATCTGAGAACAGATATTTCGGATCCATTTGAAGACGATTGGGAAAAAGGAAATATCCTCCGATAACAAACAGAAAGAAACTTTCTGAAAAACTTCTTTGTGTTCTGTGAAATCATCTCACAGAGTTACAGCTTTCATCTCAAGAAGCCATTCGCTAATACAGTTCTTGTGGAATTGGCGAAGTGATATTTGAAAGCCCGTAGAGTTCTATGTTGAGAAAGGAAATATCCTCAGATGAAATCTGCAAAGAAGCTTTCTGAGAAACTGCTTAGTGTTCTGTTAATTCATCTCACAGAGTTATATCTGTATTTCGTGGATCTCTTTGCTAGCCTTATTTCTGTGGAATCTGAGAACAGATATTTCGGATCCCTTTGAAGACTATAGGGCCAAAGGAAATATCCTCCGATAACAAAGAGAAAGAAGCTTTCTGAGAAACTTCTTTGTTTTCTGTGAAATCATCTCACAGAGTTACAGCTTTCCCCTCAAGAAGCCTTTCGCTAAGACAGTTCTTGTGGAATTGGCAAAGTGATTTTTGGAAGCCCGTAGAGGGCTATGGTGAAAAAGGAAATATCCTCAGATGAAATCTGGAAGGAAGCTTTCTGAGAATCTCGTTAGTGTTCTGTTAATTCCTCTCACAGAGTTACATCTGTATTTCGTGGATCCCCTTTCTAGCCTTATTTCTGTGGAATCTGAGAACAGATATTTCGGATCCCTTTGAAGACCATAGGGCCAAAGGAAATATTCTCCGATAACAAAGAGAAAGAAGCTTTCTGAGGAACTTCTTTGTGTTTTGTGAAATCATCTCACAGAGTTACAGCTTTCCCCTCAAGAAGCCTTTCGCTAAGACAGTTCTTGTGGAATTGGCAAAGTGATATTGGGAAGCCCATAGAGGGCTATGGTGAAAAAGAAAATATCCTCCGATGAAATCTGGAAAGAAGCTTTGTGAGAAACTGCTTAGTGTTCTGTTAATTCATCTCACAGAGTTACATCTGTATTTCGAGGATCTCTTTGCTAGCCTTATTTCTGTGGAATCTGAGAACAGATATTTCGGATCGCTTTGAAGACCATAGGGCCAAAGGAAATATCCTCCGATAACAAACAGAAAGAAGCTTTCGGAGAAACTTCTTTGTGTTCTGTGAAATCATCTCACTGAGTTACAGCTTTCTCCTCAAGAAGCCTTTCGCTAAGACAGTTCTTGTGGAATTGGCAAAGTGATATTTGGAAGCCCATAGAGGGCTATGGTGAAAAAGGATATATCCTCAGATGAAATCTGGAAAGAAGCTTTCTGAGAATCTGCTTAGTGTTCTGTTAATTCATCTCACAGAGTTACATCTGTATTTCTTGGATCTCTTTGCTAGCCTTATTTCTGTGGAGTCTGAGGACAGATATTTCGGATCCCTTTGAAGACTGTAGGGCCAAAGGAAGTATCCTCCGATAACAAAGAGAAAGAAGCTTACTGAGAAACTTCTTTGTGTTCTGTGAAATCATCTCACAGAGTTTCAGCTTTCCCCTCAAGAAGCCTTTTGCTAAGACAGTTCTTGTGGAATTGGCAAAGTGATATTTGGAAGCCCATAGAGGGCTATGGTGAAAAAGGAAATATCCTCCGATGAAATCTGGAAAGAAGCTTTCTGAGAAACTGCTTAGTGTTCTGTTAATTCATCTCACAGAGTTACATCTGTATTTCGAGGATCTCCTTGCTAGCCTTATTTCTGTGGAATCTGAAAACAGATATTTCGGATCGCTTTGAAGACCATAGGGCCAAAGGAAATATCCTCCGATAACAAACAGAAAGAAGCTTTCTGAGAAACGTCTTTGTGTTCTGTGAAATCATCTCATAGAGTTACAGCTTTCCCCTCAAGAAGCCTTTCGCTAAGACAGTTCTTGTGGAATTGGCAAAGTGATATTTGGAAGCCCATAGCGGGCTATGGTGAAAAAGGAAATATCCTCTGATGAAATATGGAAAGAAGCTTTCTGAGAATCTGCTTAGTGTTCTGTTAATTCATCTCACAGAGTTACATCTGTATTTCGTGGATCTCTTTGCTAGCCTTATTTCTGTGGAGTCTGAGAACAGATATTTCTGATCCCTTTGAAGACTATAGGGCCAAAGGAAATATCCTCCGATAACAAAGAGAAAGAAGCTTTCTGAGAAACTTCTTTGTGTTCTGTGAAATCATCTCACAGAGTTACAGCTTTCCCCTCAAGAAGTCTTTCGCTAAGACAGTTCTTGTGGACTTGGCAAAGTGATATTTGGAAGCCCATAGAGGGCTATGGTGAAAAAGGAAATATACTCAGATGAAATCTGGAAAGAAGCTTTCTGAGAATCTGCTTAGTGTTCTGTTAATTCATCTCACAGAGTTACATCTGTATTTCGTGGATCTCTTTGCTAGCCTTATTTCTGTGGAATCTAAGAACAGATATTTCGGATCCCTTTTAAGACTATAGGGCCAAAGGAAATATCCTCCGATAACAAAGAGAAAGAAGCTTACTGAGAAACTTCTTTGTGTTCCGTGAAATCATCTCACGGAGTTTCAGCTTTCCCCTCAAGAAGCCTTTCGCTAAGACAGTTCTTGTGGAATTGGCAAAGTGATATTTGGAAGCCCATAGAGGGCTATGGTGAAAGAGGAAATATCCTCAGATGAAATCTGGAAAGAAGCTTTCTGAGAATCTGCTTAGTGTTCTGTTAATTCATCTCACAGAGTTACATCTGTATTTCTTGGATCTCTTTGCTAGCCTTATTTCTGTGGAGTCTGAGGACAGATATTTCGGATCCCTTTGAAGACTGTAGGGCCAAAGGAAGTATCCTCCGATAACAAAGAGAAAGAAGCTTACTGAGAAACTTCTTTGTGTTCTGTGAAATCATCTCACAGAGTTTCAGCTTTCCCCTCAAGAAGCCTTTTGCTAAGACAGTTCTTGTGGAATTGGCAAAGTGATATTTGGAAGCCCATAGAGGGCTATGGTGAAAAAGGAAATATCCTCCGATGAAATCTGGAAAGAAGCTTTCTGAGAAACTGCTTAGTGTTCTGTTAATTCATCTCACAAAGTTACATCTGTATTTCGAGGATCTCCTTGCTAGCCTTATTTCTGTGGAATCTGAAAACAGATATTTCGGATCGCTTTGAAGACCATAGGGCCAAAGGAAATATCCTCCGATAACAAACAGAAAGAAGCTTTCTGAGAAACGTCTTTGTGTTCTGTGAAATCATCTCATAGAGTTACAGCTTTCCCCTCAAGAAGCCTTTCGCTAAGACAGTTCTTGTGGAATTGGCAAAGTGATATTTGGAAGCCCATAGCGGGCTATGGTGAAAAAGGAAATATCCTCTGATGAAATATGGAAAGAAGCTTTCTGAGAATCTGCTTAGTGTTCTGTTAATTCATCTCACAGAGTTACATCTGTATTTCGTGGATCTCTTTGCTAGCCTTATTTCTGTGGAGTCTGAGAACAGATATTTCTGATCCCTTTGAAGACTATAGGGCCAAAGGAAATATCCTCCGATAACAAAGAGAAAGAAGCTTTCTGAGAAACTTCTTTGTGTTCTGTGAAATCATCTCACAGAGTTACAGCTTTCCCCTCAAGAAGTCTTTCGCTAAGACAGTTCTTGTGGAATTGGCAATGTGATATTTGGAAGGCCATAGAGGGCTATGGTGAAAAAGGAAATATACTCATATGAAATCTGGAAAGAAGCTTTCTGAGAATCTGCTTAGTGTTCTGTTAATTCATCTCACAGAGTTACATCTGTATTTCGTGGATCTCTTTGCTAGCCTTATTTCTGTGGAATCTAAGAACAGATATTTCGGATCCCTTTTAAGACTATAGGGCCAAAGGAAATATCCTCCGATAACAAAGAGAAAGAAGCTTACTGAGAAACTTCTTTGTGTTCCGTGAAATCATCTCACGGAGTTTCAGCTTTCCCCTCAAGAAGCCTTTCGCTAAGACAGTTCTTGTGGAATTGGCAAAGTGATATTTGGAAGCCCATAGAGGGCTATGGTGAAAGAGGAAATATCCTCAGATGAAATATGGAAAGAAGCTTTCTGAGAATCTGCTTAGTGTTCTGTTAATTCATCTCACAGAGTTACATCTGTATTTCGTGGATCTCTTTGCTAGCCTTATTTCTGTTGAATCTGAGAACAGATATTTCGGATCCCTTTGAAGACTATACGGCCAAAGGAAATATCCTGAGATAACAAAGAGAAAGAAGCTTTCTGAGAAACTTCTTTGTGTTCTGTGAAATCATCTCACAGAGTTACAGCTTTCCCCTCAAGAAGCCTTCCGGTAAGACAGTTCTTGTGGAATTGGCAAAGTGATATTTGAAAGCCCATAGAGGGCTATGTTGAGAAAGGAAATATCTTCAGATGAAATCTGGAAAGAAGCTTTCTGAGAAACTGCTTAGTGTTATGTTAATTCATCTCACAGAGTTACATCTGTATTTCGTGGATCTCTTTGCTATCCTTATTTCTGTGGAAACTGAGAACAGATACTTCGGATCCCTTTGAAGACCATAGGGCCAAACGAAATATCCTCCGATAACAAAGAGAAAGAAGCTTTCTGAGAAACTTCTTTGTGTTCTGTGAAATCATCTCACGGAGTTACAGCTTTCCCGTCAAGAAGCCTTTCGCTAAGGCTGTTCTTGTAGAATTGGCAAAGTGATATTTGGAAGCCCATATAGGGCTATGGTGAAAAAGGAAATATCCTCAGATGAAATCTGGAAAGAAGCTTTCTGATAAACTGCTTAGTGTTCTTTTAAGTCATTTCAGAGAGTTAAATCTGTATTTCTTGGTTCTCTTTGCTAGCCTTATTTCTGTGGAATCTGAGAACAGATATTTCGGATCCCTCTGAAGACCATAAGGCCAAACGAAATATCCACCGATAACAAAGAGAAAGAAGCTTTCTGAGAAACTTCTTTGTGTTCTGTGAAATCATCTCACAGAGTTACAGCTTTCCCCTCAAGAAGCCTTTCGCTAAGACAGTTCTTGTGGAATTGGCAAAGTGATATTTGGATGCCCATAGAGGGCTATGGTGAAAAAGGAAATATCCTCCGATGAAATCTGGAAAGAAGCTTTCTGAAAACTGCTTAGTGTTCTGTAAATTCATCTCACAGAGTTACATCTGTATTTCGTGGATCTCTTTGCTAGCCTTATTTCTGTGGAATCTGAGAACAGATATTTCGGATCCCATTGAAGACTATAGGGCCAAACGAAATATCCTCCGATAACAAAGAGAAAGAAGCTTTCTGAGAAACTTCTTTGTGTTCTGTGAAATCATCTCACATAGTTAGAGATTCCCCGTCAAGAAGCCTTTCGCTAAGACAGTTCTTGTGGAATCGGCAAAGTGATATTTGAAAGCCCTTAGAGGGCTATGGTGAAAAAGGAAACATCCTCAGATGAAATCTGGAAAGAGGCTTTCTGAGAAACTGCTTAGTCTTCTGTTAAGTCATTTCACAGAGTTAAATCTGTATTTCGTGGATCTCTTTGCTAGCCTTATGTCTGTGGAATCTGAGAACAGATATTTCGGATCCCCTTGAAGACTATAGGGCCAAACGAAATATCCGCCGATAACAAAGAGAAAGAAGCTTTCTGAGAAACTTCTTTGTGTTCTGTGACATCAACTCACAGAGTTACAGCTTTCCCCTCAAGAAGCCTTTCGCTAAGACAGTTCTTTTGGAATTGGCAAAGTGATATTTCAAAGCCCATAGAGGGCTATGGTGAAAAAGGAAATATCCTCAGATGAAATCTGGAAAGAAGATTTCTGAGAAACTGCTTAGTGTTCTGTTAATTCATCTCACAGAGTTTCATCTGTATTTCGTGGATCTGTTTGCCAGCCTTATTTCTGTGGAATCTGAGAACAGATATTTCGGATCCCTCTGAAGACTATAGGGCCAAAGGAAATATCCTCCGATAACAAAGAGAAAGAAGGTTTCTGAGAAACTTCTTTGTGTTCTGTGATATCATCTCACAGAGTTACAGCTTTGCCCTAAAGAAGCCTTTCGCGAAGCCAGTTCTTGTGGAATTGGCAAAGTGATATTTGGAAGCCCAGAGAGGGCTATGGTGAAAAAGAAATATCCTCCGATGAAATCTGGAAAGAAGCTTTCTGAGAAACTGCTTAGTGTTCTGTTAATTCATCTCACAGAGTTACATCTGTATTTCGTGGATCTCTTTGCTAGCCTTATATCTGTGGAATCTGAGAACAGATATTTCGGATCCATTTGAAGAATATAGGGCCAAAGGAAATATCCTCTGATAACAAAGAGAAAGAAGCTTACTGAGAAACTTCTTTGTGTTCTTTGAAATCATCTCACAGCGTTACAGCTTTCCCCTCAAGAAGCCTTTAGCCAAGACAGTTCTTGTGGAATTGGCAAAGTGATAGTTGGAAGCCCCTAGAGGGCTATGGTGAAAAAGGAAATATCCTCAGATGAAATCTGGAAAGAAGCTTTCTGAGAATCTGCTTAGTGTTCTGTTAATTCATCTCACAGAGTTACATCTGTATTTCGTGGATCTCTTTGCTAGCCTTATTTCTGTGGAATCTGAGAAGAGATATTTCGGATCCCTTTGAAGACTATAGGGCCAAATGAAATATCCTCCGATAACAAAGACAAAGAAGCTTTCTGAGAAACTTCTTTGTGTTCTGTGAAATCATCTCACAGAGTGACAGCTTTCCCCTCAAGAAGCCTTTCGCTAAGACTGTTCTTGTGGAATTGGCAAAGTGATATTTGGAAGCCCATAGAGGGCTATGGTGAAAAAGGAAATATCCTCCGATGAAATCTGGAAAGAAGCTTTCTGAGAAACTGCTTGGTGTTCTGTTAATTCATCTCACAGAGTTTCATCTGTATTTCATGGATCTCTTTGCTAGCCTTATTTCTGTGGAATCTGAGAACAGATATTTCGGATCCCATTGAAGATTATAGGGCCAAATGAAATATCCTCCGATAAGAAAGAGAAAGAAGCTTTCTGAGAAACTTCTTTGTGTTCTGTGAAATCATCTCACAGAGTTACAGCTTTCCCCTCAAGAAGCCTTACACTAAGACAGTTCTTGTGGAATAGGCAAAGTGATATTTGAAAGAACATAGACTGGTACGGTGAAAAAGGAAATATCCTGAGATGAAATCTGGAAAGAAGCTTTCTGAGAAACTGCTTAGTGTTCTGTTAAGTCATTTCATAGAGTTAAATCTGTATTTCGTGAATCTCTTTGCTAGCCTTATTTCTGTGGAATCTGAGAAAAGATATTTCGGATCCCTTTGAAGACTATAGGGCCAAAGGAAATATCCTCCGATAACAAAGAGAAAGAAGCTTTCTGAGAAACTTCTTTGTGTTCTGTGAAATCATCTCACAGAGTTATAGCTTTCCCCTCAAGAAGCCTTTTGCTAAGACATTTCTTGTGGAATTGGCAATGTGGTATTAGGAAGCCCTTAGAGGGCAATGGTAAAAAAGGAAATATCCTCCGATGAAATCTGGAAAGAAGCTTTCTGAGAAACTGCTTAGTGTTCTGTTAATTCATCTCACAGAGTTACATCTGTATTTCGAGGATCTCTTTGCTAGCCTTATTTCTGTGGAATCTGAGAACAGATATTTCGGATCCCTTTGAAGACTTTAGGGCCAAACGAAATATCCTCCGATAACAAAGAGAAAGAAGCTTTCTGAGAAACTTCTTTGTGTACTGTGAAATCATCTCACAGAGTTACAGCTTTCCCCTCAAGAAGCCTTTCGCTAAGACAGTTCTTGTGGAATTGGCAAAGTGGTATTTGAAAGCCCATTGAGGGCTATGTTGGGAAAGAAAATATCCTCTGATGAAATCTGGAAAGAAGCTTTCTGAGAAACTGCTTAGTGTTCTGTTAATTCATCTCACAGAGTTACATCTGTATTTCGTGGATCCCTTTGCTAGCCTTATTTCTGTGGAATCTGAGAAGAGATATTTGGGATCCCTTTGAAGACTATAGGGCCAAAGGAAATATCCTCCGATAACAAAGAGAAAGAAGCTTTCTCAGAAACTTCTTTGTGTTCTGTGAAATCATCTGACAGAGTTACAGCTTTCCCGTCAAGAAGCCTTTCGCTAAGACAGTTCTTGTGGAATTGGCAAAGTGATTTTTGGAAGGCCATAGAGGGCTATGGTGAAAAAGGAAATATCCTCCGATGAAATCTGAAAAGAAGCTTTCTGAGAAACTGGTTAGTGTTCTGTTAATTCATCTCACAGAGTTACATCTGTATTTCGAGGATCTCTTTGCTAGCCTTATTTCTGTGGAATCTGAGAACAGATATTTCGGATCCATTTGAAGACGATTGGGAAAAAGGAAATATCCTCCGATAACAAACAGAAAGAAACTTTCTGAAAAACTTCTTTGTGTTCTGTGAAATCATCTCACAGAGTTACAGCTTTCCCCTCAAGAAGCCATTCGCTAATACAGTTCTTGTGGAATTGGCGAAGTGATATTTGAAAGCCCGTAGAGTTCTATGTTGAGAAAGGAAATATCCTCAGATGAAATCTGCAAAGAAGCTTTCTGAGAAACTGCTTAGTGTTCTGTTAATTCATCTCACAGAGTTATATCTGTATTTCGTGGATCTCTTTGCTAGCCTTATTTCTGTGGAATCTGAGAACAGATATTTCGGATCCCTTTGAAGACTATAGGGCCAAAGGAAATATCCTCCGATAACAAAGAGAAAGAAGCTTTCTGAGAAACTTCTTTGTTTTCTGTGAAATCATCTCACAGAGTTACAGCTTTCCCCTCAAGAAGCCTTTCGCTAAGACAGTTCTTGTGGAATTGGCAAAGTGATTTTTGGAAGCCCGTAGAGGGCTATGGTGAAAAAGGAAATATCCTCAGATGAAATCTGGAAGGAAGCTTTCTGAGAATCTCGTTAGTGTTCTGTTAATTCCTCTCACAGAGTTACATCTGTATTTCGTGGATTCCTTTTCTAGCCTTATTTCTGTGGAATCTGAGAACAGATATTTCGGATCCCTTTGAAGACCATAGGGCCAAAGGAAATATTCTCCGATAACAAAGAGAAAGAAGCTTTCTGAGGAACTTCTTTGTGTTTTGTGAAATCATCTCACAGAGTTACAGCTTTCCCCTCAAGAAGCCTTTCGCTAAGACAGTTCTTGTGGAATTGGCAAAGTGATATTGGGAAGCCCATAGAGGGCTATGGTGAAAAAGAAAATATCCTCCGATGAAATCTGGAAAGAAGCTTTGTGAGAAACTGCTTAGTGTTCTGTTAATTCATCTCACAGAGTTATATCTGTATTTCGAGGATCTCTTTGCTAGCCTTATTTCTGTGGAATCTGAGAACAGATATTTCGGATCGCTTTGAAGACCATAGGGCCAAAGGAAATATCCTCCGATAACAAACAGAAAGAAGCTTTCGGAGAAACTTCTTTGTGTTCTGTGAAATCATCTCACTGAGTTACAGCTTTCTCCTCAAGAAGCCTTTCGCTAAGACAGTTCTTGTGGAATTGGCAAAGTGATATTTGGAAGCCCATAGAGGGCTATGGTGAAAAAGGATATATCCTCAGATGAAATCTGGAAAGAAGCTTTCTGAGAATCTGCTTAGTGTTCTGTTAATTCATCTCACAGAGTTACATCTGTATTTCTTGGATCTCTTTGCTAGCCTTATTTCTGTGGAGTGTGAGGACAGATATTTCGGATCCCTTTGAAGACTGTAGGGCCAAAGGAAGTATCCTCCGATAACAAAGAGAAAGAAGCTTTCTGAGAAACTTCTTTGTGTTCTGTGAAATCATCTCACAGAGTTACAGCTTTCCCCTCAAGAAGCCTTTCGCTAAGACAGTTCTTGTGGAATTGGCAAAGTGATATTTGGATGCCCATAGAGGGCTATGGTGAAAAAGGAAATATCCTCCGATGAAATCTGGAAAGAAGCTTTCTGAAAACTGCTTAGTGTTCTGTAAATTCATCTCACAGAGTTACATCTGTATTTCGTGGATCTCTTTGCTAGCCTTATTTCTGTGGAATCTGAGAACAGATATTTCGGATCCCATTGAAGACTATAGGGCCAAACGAAATATCCTCCGATAACAAAGAGAAAGAAGCTTTCTGAGAAACTTCTTTGTGTTCTGTGAAATCATCTCACATAGTTAGAGATTCCCCGTCAAGAAGCCTTTCGCTAAGACAGTTCTTGTGGAATCGGCAAAGTGATATTTGAAAGCCCTTAGAGGGCTATGGTGAAAAAGGAAACATCCTCAGATGAAATCTGGAAAGAGGCTTTCTGAGAAACTGCTTAGTCTTCTGTTAAGTCATTTCACAGAGTTAAATCTGTATTTCGTGGATCTCTTTGCTAGCCTTATGTCTGTGGAATCTGAGAACAGATATTTCGGATCCCCTTGAAGACTATAGGGCCAAACGAAATATCCGCCGATAACAAAGAGAAAGAAGCTTTCTGAGAAACTTCTTTGTGTTCTGTGACATCAACTCACAGAGTTACAGCTTTCCCCTCAAGAAGAATTTCGCTAAGACAGTTCTTTTGGAATTGGCAAAGTGATATTTCAAAGCCCATAGAGGGCTATGGTGAAAAAGGAAATATCCTCAGATGAAATCTGGAAAGAAGATTTCTGAGAAACTGCTTAGTGTTCTGTTAATTCATCTCACAGAGTTTCATCTGTATTTCGTGGATCTGTTTGCCAGCCTTATTTCTGTGGAATCTGAGAACAGATATTTCGGATCCCTCTGAAGACTATAGGGCCAAAGGAAATATCCTCCGATAACAAAGAGAAAGAAGGTTTCTGAGAAACTTCTTTGTGTTCTGTGATATCATCTCACAGAGTTACAGCTTTGCCCTAAAGAAGCCTTTCGCGAAGCCAGTTCTTGTGGAATTGGCAAAGTGATATTTGGAAGCCCAGAGAGGGCTATGGTGAAAAAGAAATATCCTCCGATGAAATCTGGAAAGAAGCTTTCTGAGAAACTGCTTAGTGTTCTGTTAATTCATCTCACAGAGTTACATCTGTATTTCGTGGATCTCTTTGCTAGCCTTATATCTGTGGAATCTGAGAACAGATATTTCGGATCCATTTGAAGAATATAGGGCCAAAGGAAATATCCTCTGATAACAAAGAGAAAGAAGCTTTTTGAGAAACTTCTTTGTGTTCTTTGAAATCATCTCACAGCGTTACAGCTTTCCCCTCAAGAAGCCTTTAGCCAAGACAGTTCTTGTGGAATTGGCAAAGTGATAGTTGGAAGCCCCTAGAGGGCTATGGTGAAAAAGGAAATATCCTCAGATGAAATCTGGAAAGAAGCTTTCTGAGAATCTGCTTAGTGTTCTGTTAATTCATCTCACAGAGTTACATCTGTATTTCGTGGATCTCTTTGCTAGCCTTATTTCTGTGGAATCTGAGAAGAGATATTTCGGATCCCTTTGAAGACTATAGGGCCAAATGAAATATCCTCCGATAACAAAGACAAAGAAGCTTTCTGAGAAACTTCTTTGTGTTCTGTGAAATCATCTCACAGAGTGACAGCTTTCCCCTCAAGAAGCCTTTCGCTAAGACTGTTCTTGTGGAATTGGCAAAGTGATATTTGGAAGCCCATAGAGGGCTATGGTGAAAAAGGAAATATCCTCCGATGAAATCTGGAAAGAAGCTTTCTGAGAAACTGCTTGGTGTTCTGTTAATTCATCTCACAGAGTTTCATCTGTATTTCATGGATCTCTTTGCTAGCCTTATTTCTGTGGAATCTGAGAACAGATATTTCGGATCCCATTGAAGATTATAGGGCCAAATGAAATATCCTCCGATAAGAAAGAGAAAGAAGCTTTCTGAGAAACTTCTTTGTGTTCTGTGAAATCATCTCACAGAGTTACAGCTTTCCCCTCAAGAAGCCTTACACTAAGACAGTTCTTGTGGAATAGGCAAAGTGATATTTGAAAGAACATAGACTGGTACGGTGAAAAAGGAAATATCCTGAGATGAAATCTGGAAAGAAGCTTTCTGAGAAACTGCTTAGTGTTCTGTTAAGTCATTTCATAGAGTTAAATCTGTATTTCGTGAATCTCTTTGCTAGCCTTATTTCTGTGGAATCTGAGAAAAGATATTTCGGATCCCTTTGAAGACTATAGGGCCAAAGGAAATATCCTCCGATAACAAAGAGAAAGAAGCTTTCTGAGAAACTTCTTTGTGTTCTGTGAAATCATCTCACAGAGTTATAGCTTTCCCCTCAAGAAGCCTTTTGCTAAGACATTTCTTGTGGAATTGGCAATGTGATATTAGGAAGCCCTTAGAGGGCAATGGTAAAAAAGGAAATATCCTCCGATGAAATCTGGAAAGAAGCTTTCTGAGAAACTGCTTAGTGTTCTGTTAATTCATCTCACAGAGTTACATCTGTATTTCGAGGATCTCTTTGCTAGCCTTATTTCTGTGGAATCTGAGAACAGATATTTCGGATCCCTTTGAAGACTTTAGGGCCAAACGAAATATCCTCCGATAACAAAGAGAAAGAAGCTTTCTGAGAAACTTCTTTGTGTACTGTGAAATCATCTCACAGAGTTACAGCTTTCCCCTCAAGAAGCCTTTCGCTAAGACAGTTCTTGTGGAATTGGCAAAGTGGTATTTGAAAGCCCATTGAGGGCTATGTTGGGAAAGAAAATATCCTCTGATGAAATCTGGAAAGAAGCTTTCTGAGAAACTGCTTAGTGTTCTGTTAATTCATCTCACAGAGTTACATCTGTATTTCGTGGATCCCTTTGCTAGCCTTATTTCTGTGGAATCTGAGAAGAGATATTTGGGATCCCTTTGAAGACTATAGGGCCAAAGGAAATATCCTCCGATAACAAAGAGAAAGAAGCTTTCTCAGAAACTTCTTTGTGTTCTGTGAAATCATCTGACAGAGTTACAGCTTTCCCGTCAAGAAGCCTTTCGCTAAGACAGTTCTTGTGGAATTGGCAAAGTGATTTTTGGAAGGCCATAGAGGGCTATGGTGAAAAAGGAAATATCCTCCGATGAAATCTGAAAAGAAGCTTTCTGAGAAACTGGTTAGTGTTCTGTTAATTCATCTCACAGAGTTACATCTGTATTTCGAGGATCTCTTTGCTAGCCTTATTTCTGTGGAATCTGAGAACAGATATTTCGGATCCATTTGAAGACGATTGGGAAAAAGGAAATATCCTCCGATAACAAACAGAAAGAAACTTTCTGAAAAACTTCTTTGTGTTCTGTGAAATCATCTCACAGAGTTACAGCTTTCCCCTCAAGAAGCCATTCGCTAATACAGTTCTTGTGGAATTGGCGAAGTGATATTTGAAAGCCCGTAGAGTTCTATGTTGAGAAAGGAAATATCCTCAGATGAAATCTGCAAAGAAGCTTTCTGAGAAACTGCTTAGTGTTCTGTTAATTCATCTCACAGAGTTATATCTGTATTTCGTGGATCTCTTTGCTAGCCTTATTTCTGTGGAATCTGAGAACAGATATTTCGGATCCCTTTGAAGACTATAGGGCCAAAGGAAATATCCTCCGATAACAAAGAGAAAGAAGCTTTCTGAGAAACTTCTTTGTTTTCTGTGAAATCATCTCACAGAGTTACAGCTTTCCCCTCAAGAAGCCTTTCGCTAAGACAGTTCTTGTGGAATTGGCAAAGTGATTTTTGGAAGCCCGTAGAGGGCTATGGTGAAAAAGGAAATATCCTCAGATGAAATCTGGAAGGAAGCTTTCTGAGAATCTCGTTAGTGTTCTGTTAATTCCTCTCACAGAGTTACATCTGTATTTCGTGGATTCCTTTTCTAGCCTTATTTCTGTGGAATCTGAGAACAGATATTTCGGATCCCTTTGAAGACCATAGGGCCAAAGGAAATATTCTCCGATAACAAAGAGAAAGAAGCTTTCTGAGGAACTTCTTTGTGTTTTGTGAAATCATCTCACAGAGTTACAGCTTTCCCCTCAAGAAGCCTTTCGCTAAGACAGTTCTTGTGGAATTGGCAAAGTGATATTGGGAAGCCCATAGAGGGCTATGGTGAAAAAGAAAATATCCTCCGATGAAATCTGGAAAGAAGCTTTGTGAGAAACTGCTTAGTGTTCTGTTAATTCATCTCACAGAGTTACATCTGTATTTCGAGGATCTCTTTGCTAGCCTTATTTCTGTGGAATCTGAGAACAGATATTTCGGATCGCTTTGAAGACCATAGGGCCAAAGGAAATATCCTCCGATAACAAACAGAAAGAAGCTTTCGGAGAAACTTCTTTGTGTTCTGTGAAATCATCTCACTGAGTTACAGCTTTCTCCTCAAGAAGCCTTTCGCTAAGACAGTTCTTGTGGAATTGGCAAAGTGATATTTGGAAGCCCATAGAGGGCTATGGTGAAAAAGGATATATCCTCAGATGAAATCTGGAAAGAAGCTTTCTGAGAATCTGCTTAGTGTTCTGTTAATTCATCTCACAGAGTTACATCTGTATTTCTTGGATCTCTTTGCTAGCCTTATTTCTGTGGAGTCTGAGGACAGATATTTCGGATCCCTTTGAAGACTGTAGGGCCAAAGGAAGTATCCTCCGATAACAAAGAGAAAGAAGCTTACTGAGAAACTTCTTTGTGTTCTGTGAAATCATCTCACAGAGTTTCAGCTTTCCCCTCAAGAAGCCTTTTGCTAAGACAGTTCTTGTGGAATTGGCAAAGTGATATTTGGAAGCCCATAGAGGGCTATGGTGAAAAAGGAAATATCCTCCGATGAAATCTGGAAAGAAGCTTTCTGAGAAACTGCTTAGTGTTCTGTTAATTCATCTCACAGAGTTACATCTGTATTTCGAGGATCTCCTTGCTAGCCTTATTTCTGTGGAATCTGAAAACAGATATTTCGGATCGCTTTGAAGACCATAGGGCCAAAGGAAATATCCTCCGATAACAAACAGAAAGAAGCTTTCTGAGAAACGTCTTTGTGTTCTGTGAAATCATCTCATAGAGTTACAGCTTTCCCCTCAAGAAGCCTTTTGCTAAGACAGTTCTTGTGGAATTGGCAAAGTGATATTTGGAAGCCCATAGCGGGCTATGGTGAAAAAGGAAATATCCTCTGATGAAATATGGAAAGAAGCTTTCTGAGAATCTGCTTAGTGTTCTGTTAATTCATCTCACAGAGTTACATCTGTATTTCGTGGATCTCTTTGCTAGCCTTATTTCTGTGGAGTCTGAGAACAGATATTTCTGATCCCTTTGAAGACTATAGGGCCAAAGGAAATATCCTCCGATAACAAAGAGAAAGAAGCTTTCTGAGAAACTTCTTTGTGTTCTGTGAAATCATCTCACAGAGTTACAGCTTTCCCCTCAAGAAGTCTTTCGCTAAGACAGTTCTTGTGGAATTGGCAAAGTGATATTTGGAAGCCCATAGAGGGCTATGGTGAAAAAGGAAATATACTCAGATGAAATCTGGAAAGAAGCTTTCTGAGAATCTGCTTAGTGTTCTGTTAATTCATCTCACAGAGTTACATCTGTATTTCGTGGATCTCTTTGCTAGCCTTATTTCTGTGGAATCTAAGAACAGATATTTCGGATCCCTTTTAAGAGTATAGGGCCAAAGGAAATATCCTCCGATAACAAAGAGAAAGAAGCTTACTGAGAAACTTCTTTGTGTTCCGTGAAATCATCTCACGGAGTTTCAGCTTTCCCCTCAAGAAGCCTTTCGCTAAGACAGTTCTTGTGGAATTGGCAAAGTGATATTTGGAAGCCCATAGAGGGCTATGGTGAAAGAGGCATTATCCTCAGATGAAATCTGGAAAGAAGCTTTCTGAGAATCTGCTTAGTGTTCTGTTAATTCATCTCACAGAGTTACATCTGTATTTCTTGGATCTCTTTGCTAGCCTTATTTCTGTGGAGTCTGAGGACAGATATTTCGGATCCCTTTGAAGACTGTAGGGCCAAAGGAAGTATCCTCCGATAACAAAGAGAAAGAAGCTTACTGAGAAACTTCTTTGTGTTCTGTGAAATCATCTCACAGAGTTTCAGCTTTCCCCTCAAGAAGCCTTTTGCTAAGACAGTTCTTGTGGAATTGGCAAAGTGATATTTGGAAGCCCATAGAGGGCTATGGTGAAAAAGGAAATATCCTCCGATGAAATCTGGAAAGAAGCTTTCTGAGAAACTGCTTAGTGTTCTGTTAATTCATCTCACAAAGTTACATCTGTATTTCGAGGATCTCCTTGCTAGCCTTATTTCTTTGGAATCTGAAAACAGATATTTCGGATCGCTTTGAAGACCATAGGGCCAAAGGAAATATCCTCCGATAACAAACAGAAAGAAGCTTTCTGAGAAACGTCTTTGTGTTCTGTGAAATCATCTCATAGAGTTACAGCTTTCCCCTCAAGAAGCCTTTCGCTAAGACAGTTCTTGTGGAATTGGCAAAGTGATATTTGGAAGCCCATAGCGGGCTATGGTGAAAAAGGAAATATCCTCTGATGAAATATGGAAAGAAGCTTTCTGAGAATCTGCTTAGTGTTCTGTTAATTCATCTCACAGAGTTACATCTGTATTTCGTGGATCTCTTTGCTAGCCTTATTTCTGTGGAGTCTGAGAACAGATATTTCTGATCCCTTTGAAGACTATAGGGCCAAAGGAAATATCCTCCGATAACAAAGAGAAAGAAGCTTTCTGAGAAACTTCTTTGTGTTCTGTGAAATCATCTCACAGAGTTACAGCTTTCCCCTCAAGAAGTCTTTCGCTAAGACAGTTCTTGTGGAATTGGCAAAGTGATATTTGGAAGCCCATAGAGGGCTATGGTGAAAAAGGAAATATACTCAGATGAAATCTGGAAAGAAGCTTTCTGAGAATCTGCTTAGTGTTCTGTTAATTCATCTCACAGAGTTACATCAGTATTTCGTGGATCTCTTTGCTAGCCTTATTTCTGTGGAATCTAAGAACAGATATTTCGGATCCCTTTTAAGACTATAGGGCCAAAGGAAATATCCTCCGATAACAAAGAGAAAGAAGCTTACTGAGAAACTTCTTTGTGTTCCGTGAAATCATCTCACGGAGTTTCAGCTTTCCCCTCAAGAAGCCTTTCGCTAACACAGTTCTTGTGGAATTGGCAAAGTGATATTTGGAAGCCCATAGAGGGCTATGGTGAAAGAGGAAATATCCTCAGATGAAATATGGAAAGAAGCTTTCTGAGAATCTGCTTAGTGTTCTGTTAATTCATCTCACAGAGTTACATCTGTATTTCGTGGATCTCTTTGCTAGCCTTATTTCTGTTGAATCTGAGAACAGATATTTCGGATCCCTTTGAAGACTATACGGCCAAAGGAAATATCCTGAGATAACAAAGAGAAAGAAGCTTTCTGAGAAACTTCTTTGTGTTCTGTGAAATCATCTCACAGAGTTACAGCTTTCCCCTCAAGAAGCCTTCCGCTAAGACAGTTCTTGTGGAATTGGCAAAGTGATATTTGAAAGCCCATAGAGGGCTATGTTGAGAAAGGAAATATCTTCAGATGAAATCTGGAAAGAAGCTTTCTGAGAAACTGCTTAGTGTTCTGTTAATTCATCTCACAGAGTTACATCTGTATTTCGTGGATCTCTTTGCTATCCTTATTTCTGTGGAAACTGAGAACAGATACTTCGGATCCCTTTGAAGACCATAGGGCCAAACGAAATATCCTCCGATAACAAAGAGAAAGAAGCTTTCTGAGAAACTTCTTTGTGTTCTGTGAAATCATCTCACAGAGTTACAGCTTTCCCGTCAAGAAGCCTTTCGCTAAGGCTGTTCTTGTAGAATTGGCAAAGTGATATTTGGAAGCCCATATAGGGCTATGGTGAAAAAGGAAATATCCTCAGATGAAATCTGGAAAGAAGCTTTCTGATAAACTGCTTAGTGTTCTTTTAAGTCATTTCAGAGAGTTAAATCTGTATTTCTTGGTTCTCTTTGCTAGCCTTATTTCTGTGGAATCTGAGAACAGATATTTCGGATCCCTCTGAAGACCATAAGGCCAAACGAAATATCCACCGATAACAAAGAGAAAGAAGCTTTCTGAGAAACTTCTTTGTGTTCTGTGAAATCATCTCACAGAGTTACAGCTTTCCCCTCAAGAAGCCTTTCGCTAAGACAGTTCTTGTGGAATTGGCAAAGTGATATTTGGATGCCCATAGAGGGCTATGGTGAAAAAGGAAATATCCTCCGATGAAATCTGGAAAGAAGCTTTCTGAAAACTGCTTAGTGTTCTGTAAATTCATCTCACAGAGTTACATCTGTATTTCGTGGATCTCTTTGCTAGCCTTATTTCTGTGGAATCTGAGAACAGATATTTCGGATCCCATTGAAGACTATAGGGCCAAACGAAATATCCTCCGATAACAAAGAGAAAGAAGCTTTCTGAGAAACTTCTTTGTGTTCTGTGAAATCATCTCACATAGTTAGAGATTCCCCGTCAAGAAGCCTTTCGCTAAGACAGTTCTTGTGGAATCGGCAAAGTGATATTTGAAAGCCCTTAGAGGGCTATGGTGAAAAAGGAAACATCCTCAGATGAAATCTGGAAAGAGGCTTTCTGAGAAACTGCTTAGTCTTCTGTTAAGTCATTTCACAGAGTTAAATCTGTATTTCGTGGATCTCTTTGCTAGCCTTATGTCTGTGGAATCTGAGAACAGATATTTCGGATCCCCTTGAAGACTATAGGGCCAAACGAAATATCCGCCGATAACAAAGAGAAAGAAGCTTTCTGAGAAACTTCTTTGTGTTCTGTGACATCAACTCACAGAGTTACAGCTTTCCCCTCACGAAGCCTTTCGCTAAGACAGTTCTTTTGGAATTGGCAAAGTGATATTTCAAAGCCCATAGAGGGCTATGGTGAAAAAGGAAATATCCTCAGATGAAATCTGGAAAGAAGATTTCTGAGAAACTGCTTAGTGTTCTGTTAATTCATCTCACAGAGTTTCATCTGTATTTCGTGGATCTGTTTGCCAGCCTTATTTCTGTGGAATCTGAGAACAGATATTTCGGATCCCTCTGAAGACTATAGGGCCAAAGGAAATATCCTCCGATAACAAAGAGAAAGAAGGTTTCTGAGAAACTTCTTTGTGTTCTGTGATATCATCTCACAGAGTTACAGCTTTGCCCTAAAGAAGCCTTTCGCGAAGCCAGTTCTTGTGGAATTGGCAAAGTGATATTTGGAAGCCCAGAGAGGGCTATGGTGAAAAAGAAATATCCTCCGATGAAATCTGGAAAGAAGCTTTCTGAGAAACTGCTTAGTGTTCTGTTAATTCATCTCACAGAGTTACATCTGTATTTCGTGGATCTCTTTGCTAGCCTTATATCTGTGGAATCTGAGAACAGATATTTCGGATCCATTTGAAGAATATAGGGCCAAAGGAAATATCCTCTGATAACAAAGAGAAAGAAGCTTTTTGAGAAACTTCTTTGTGTTCTTTGAAATCATCTCACAGCGTTACAGCTTTCCCCTCAAGAAGCCTTTAGCCAAGACAGTTCTTGTGGAATTGGCAAAGTGATAGTTGGAAGCCCCTAGAGGGCTATGGTGAAAAAGGAAATATCCTCAGATGAAATCTGGAAAGAAGCTTTCTGAGAATCTGCTTAGTGTTCTGTTAATTCATCTCACAGAGTTACATCTGTATTTCGTGGATCTCTTTGCTAGCCTTATTTCTGTGGAATCTGAGAAGAGATATTTCGGATCCCTTTGAAGACTATAGGGCCAAATGAAATATCCTCCGATAACAAAGACAAAGAAGCTTTCTGAGAAACTTCTTTGTGTTCTGTGAAATCATCTCACAGAGTGACAGCTTTCCCCTCAAGAAGCCTTTCGCTAAGACTGTTCTTGTGGAATTGGCAAAGTGATATTTGGAAGCCCATAGAGGGCTATGGTGAAAAAGGAAATATCCTCCGATGAAATCTGGAAAGAAGCTTTCTGAGAAACTGCTTGGTGTTCTGTTAATTCGTCTCACAGAGTTTCATCTGTATTTCATGGATCTCTTTGCTAGCCTTATTTCTGTGGAATCTGAGAACAGATATTTCGGATCCCATTGAAGATTATAGGGCCAAATGAAATATCCTCCGATAAGAAAGAGAAAGAAGCTTTCTGAGAAACTTCTTTGTGTTCTGTGAAATCATCTCACAGAGTTACAGCTTTCCCCTCAAGAAGCCTTACACTAAGACAGTTCTTGTGGAATAGGCAAAGTGATATTTGAAAGAACATAGACTGGTACGGTGAAAAAGGAAATATCCTGAGATGAAATCTGGAAAGAAGCTTTCTGAGAAACTGCTTAGTGTTCTGTTAAGTCATTTCATAGAGTTAAATCTGTATTTCGTGAATCTCTTTGCTAGCCTTATTTCTGTGGAATCTGAGAAAAGATATTTCGGATCCCTTTGAAGACTATAGGGCCAAAGGAAATATCCTCCGATAACAAAGAGAAAGAAGCTTTCTGAGAAACTTCTTTGTGTTCTGTGAAATCATCTCACAGAGTTATAGCTTTCCCCTCAAGAAGCCTTTTGCTAAGACATTTCTTGTGGAATTGGCAATGTGATATTAGGAAGCCCTTAGAGGGCAATGGTAAAAAAGGAAATATCCTCCGATGAAATCTGGAAAGAAGCTTTCTGAGAAACTGCTTAGTGTTCTGTTAATTCATCTCACAGAGTTACATCTGTATTTCGAGGATCTCTTTGCTAGCCTTATTTCTGTGGAATCTGAGAACAGATATTTCGGATCCCTTTGAAGACTTTAGGGCCAAACGAAATATCCTCCGATAACAAAGAGAAAGAAGCTTTCTGAGAAACTTCTTTGTGTACTGTGAAATCATCTCACAGAGTTACAGCTTTCCCCTCAAGAAGCCTTTCGCTAAGACAGTTCTTGTGGAATTGGCAAAGTGGTATTTGAAAGCCCATTGAGGGCTATGTTGGGAAAGGAAATATCCTCAGATGAAATCTGGAAAGAAGCTTTCTGAGAAACAGCTTAGTGTTCTGTTAATTCATCTCACAGAGTTACATCTGTATTTCGTGGATCTCTTTGCTAGCCTTATTTCTGTTGAATCTGAAAACAGATATTTCGGATCCCTTTGAAGAATATAGGGCCAAAGGATATATCCTCCAAAAACAAAGAGAAAGAAGCTTTCTGAGAAACTTCTTTGTGTTCTGTGAAATCATCTCACAGAGTTACAGCTTTCCCATCAAGAAGCCTTTCACTAAGACAGTTCTTGTGGAATTGGCAAAGTGATATTTGGAAGCCCATAGAGGGCTATGGTGAAAAAGGAAATATCCTCAGATGAAACCTGGAAAGAAGCTTTCTGAGAAACTGCTTAGTGTTCTGTTAATTCATCTCACAGAGTTTCATCTGTATTTGGTGGATCTCTTTGCTAGCCTTATTTCTGTGGAATCTGAGAACAGATATTTCGGATCCCTCTTAAGACTATAGGGCCAAAGGAAATATCCTCCGATAACAAAGAGAAAGAACGTTTCTGAGAAACTTCTTTGTGTTCTGTGATATCATCTCACAGAGTTACAGCTTTGCCCTAAAGAAGCCTTTCGCTAACACAGTTCTTGTGGAATTGGCAAGGTCATATTTGGAAGCTCATAGAGGGCTTTGGTGAAAAAGAAATATCCTCCGATGAAATCTGGAAAGAAGCTTTCTGAGAAACTGCTTAGTGTTCTGTTAATTCATCTCACAGAGTTACATCTGTATTTCGTGGATCTCTTTGCTAGCCTTATTTCTGTGGAATCTGAGTACAGATATTTCGGATCCTTTTGAAGACTATAGTGCCAAAGGAAATATCCTCTGATAACAAAGAGAAAGAAGCTTTTTGAGAAACTTCTTTGTGTTCTTTGAAATCATCTCACAGCATTACAGCTTTCCCCTCAAGAAGCCTTTAGCCAAGATAGTTCTTGTAGAATTGGCAAAGTGATAGTTGGAAGCCCCTAGAGGGCTATGGTGAAAATGGAAATATCCTCAGATGAAATCTGGAAAGAAGCTTTCTGAGAATCTGCTTAGTGTTCTGTTAATTCATCTCACAGAGTTACATCTGTATTTCGTGGATCTCTCTGCTAGCCTTATTTCTGTGGAATCTGAGAAGAGATATTTCGGATCCCTTTGAAGACTATAGGGCCAAATGAAATATCCTCCGATATCAAAGAGAAAGAAGCTTTCTGAGAAACTTCTTTGTGTTCTGTGAAATCATCTCACAGAGTTACAGCTTTCCCCTCAAGAAGCCTTTCGCTAAGACTGTTCTTGTGGAATTGGCAAAGTGATATTTGGAACCCCATATAGGGCTATGGTGAAAAAGGAAATATCCTCCGATGAAATCTGGGAAGAAGCTTTCTGAGAAACTGCTTGGTGTTCTGTTAATTCATCTCACAGAGTTACATCTGTATTTCGTGGATCTCTTTGCTAGCCTTATTTCTGTGGAATCTGAGAACAGATATTTCGGATCCCATTGAAGACTATAGGGCCAAACGAAATATACTCCGATAAGAAAGAGAAAGAAGCTTTCTGAGAAACTTCTTTGTGTTCTGTGAAATCATCTCACAGAGTAACAGCTTTCCCCTCAAGAAGCCTTACGCTAAGACACTTCTTGTGGAATTGGCAAAGTGATATTTGAAAGCCCATAGACTGGTACGGTGAAAAAGGAAATATCCTGAGATGAAATCTGGAAAGAAGCTTTCTGAGAAACTGCTTAGTGTTCTGTTAAGTCATTTCACAGAGTTAAATCTGTATTTCGTGGATCTCTTTGCTAGCCTTATTTCTGTGGAATCTGAGAACAGATATTTCGGATCCCTTTGAAGAATATAGGGCCAAAGGAAATATCCTCCGATAACAAAGAGAAAGAAGCTTTCTGAGAAACTTCTTTGTGTTCTGTGAAATCATCTCACAGAGTTATAGCTTTCCCTTCAAGAAGCCTTTTGCTAAGACATTTCTTGTGGAATTGGCAAAGTGATAATAGGAAGCCCTTAGAGGGCTATGGAAAAAAGGAAATATCCTCCGATGAAATCTGGAAAGAAGTTTTCTGAGAAACTGCTTCGTGTTCTGTTAATTCATCTCACAGAGTTACATCTGTATTTCGAGGATCTCTTTGCTAGCCTTATTTCTGTGGTATCTGAGAACAGATATTTCGGATGCCTTTGAAGACTTTAGGGCCAAAGGAAATATCCTCCGATAACAAAGAGAAAGAAGCTTTCTGAGAAACTTCTTTGTGTACTGTGAAATCATCTCACAGCGTTACAGCTTTCCCCTCAAGAAGCCTTTCGCTAAGACAGTTCTTGTGGAATTGGCAAAGTGGTATTTGAAAGCCCATTGAGGGCTATGTTGGGAAAGGAAATATCCTCAGAAGAAATCTGGAAAGAAGCTTTCTGAGAAACTGCTTAGTGTTCTGTTAATTCATCTCACAGAGTTACATCTGTATTTCGTGGATCTCTTTGCTAGCCTTCTTTCTGTGGAATCTGAGAACAGATATTTCGGATCCCTTTGAAGAATATAGGGCCAAAGGAAATATCCTCCAACAACAAAGACAAAGAAGCTTTCTGAGAAACTTCTTTGTGTTCTGTGAAATCATCTCACAGAGTTACAGCTTTCCCGTCAAGAAGCCTTTCGCTAAGACAGTTCTTGTGGAATTGGCAAAGTGATATTCGAAAGCCCATAGAGGGCTATGGTGAAAAAGGAAATATCCTCAGATGAAATCTGGAAAGAAGCTTTCTGAGAAACTGCTTAGTGTTCTTTTAAGTCATTTCAGAGAGTTAAATCTGTATTTCGTGGTTCTCTTTGCTAGCCTTATTTCTGTGGAATCTGAGAACAGATATTTCGGAACCCTTTGAAGACTATAGGGCCAAAGGAAATATCCTCCGATAACAAAGAGAAAGAAGCTTTCTGAGAAACTTCTTTGTGTTCTGTGAAATCATCTCACAGAGTTACAGCTTTCCCTTCAAGAAGCCTTTCGCTAAGACAGTTCTTGTGGAATTGGAAACGTGATATTTGGAAGCCCATAGAGGGCTGCGGTGAAAAAGGAAATATCCTCAGATGAAATCTGGAAAGAAGCTTTCTGAGAAACTGCTTAGTGTTCTGTTAATTCATCTCACAGAGTTACATCTGTATTTCGTGGATCTCTTTGCTAGCCTTATTTTTGTGGAATCTGAGAACAGATATTTCGGAACCATTTAAAGACCATAGGGCCAAACGAAATATCCTCCGATAACAAAGAGAAAGAAGCTTTCTGAGAAACTTCTTTGTGTTCTGTGAAATCATCTCACAGAGTTACAGCTTTCCCCTCAAGAAGCCTTTCGCTAAGACAGTTCTTGTGGAATTGGCAAAGTGATATTTGGAAGCCCATAGAGGGCTATGGTGAAAAAGGAAATATCCTCAGATGAAAAATGGAAAGAAGCTTTCTGACAAACTGCTTAGTGTTCTGTTAATTCATCTCACAGTGTTACATCTGTATTTCGTGGATATCTTTGCTAGCCTTATTTCTGTGGAATCTGAGAACAGATATTTCGGAACCCTTTGAAGACTATAGGGCCAAAGGAAATATCCTCCGATAACAAAGAGAAAGAAGCTTTCTGAGAAACTTCTTTGTGTTCTGTGAAATCATCTCACAGAGTTACAGCTTTCCCGTCAAGAAGCCTTTCGCTAAGACAGTTCTTGTGGAATTGGCAAAGTGATATTTGAAAGCCCGTAGAGGGCTATGGTGAAAAAGGAAATATCCTCAGATGAAATCTGGAAAGAAGCTTTCTGAGAAACTGCTTAGTGTTCTTTTAAGTCATTTCAGAGAGTTAAATCTGTATTTCGTGGTTCTCTTTGCTAGCCTTATTTCTGTGGAATCTGAGAACTGATATTTCGGATCCCTTTAAAGACCATAGGTCGAAACAAAATATCCACCGATAACAAAGAGAAAGAAGCTTTCTGAGAAACTTCTTTGTGTTCTGTGAAATCATGTCACAGAGTTACAGCTTTCCCCTCAACAAGCCTTTCGCTAAGACAGTTCTTGTGGAATTGGCAAAGTGATATTTGGAAGCCCTTAGAGGGCTATGGTGAAAAAGGAAATATCCTCCGATGAAATCTGGAAAGAAGCTTTCTTAGGAACTGCTTAGTGTTCTGTAAATTCATCTCACAGTGTTACATCTGTATTTCGTGGATCTCTTTGCTAGCCTTATTTCTGTGGAATCTGAGAACAGATATTTCGGATCCCCTTGAAGACTATAGGGCCAAAGGAAATATCCTCCGATAACAAAGACAAAGAAGCTTTCTGAGAAACTGCTTTGTGTTCTGTGAAATCATCTCACAGAGTTACAGCTTTCCCCTCAACAAGCCTTTCACTAAGACAGTTCTTGTGGAATTGGCAAAGTGATATTTGGAAGCCCAGAGAGGGCTATGGTGAAAAAGGAAATATCCTCAGATGAAATCTGGAAAGAAGCTTTCTGAGAAACTGCTTAGTGTTCTGTTAATTCATCTCACCGAGTTACATCTGTATTTCCTGGATCTCCTTGCTAGCCTTATTTCTGTGGAATCTGAGAACAGATATTTCGGATCCCTTTGAAGACTATATGGCCAAAGGATATATCCTCCCATAACAAAGAGAAAGAAGCTTTCTGACAAACTTCTTTGTGTTCTGTGCAATCATCTCACAGAGTTACAGCTTTCCCCTCAAGAAGCCTTTCGCTAAGACAATTCTTGTGGAATTGGCAAAGTGATATTTGGAAGCCCATAGAGGGCTATGGTGAAAAAGGAAATATCCTCAGATGAAATCTGGAAAGAAGCTTTCTGAGAAACTGCTTAGTGTTCTGTTAATTCATCTCACCGAGTTACATCTGTATTTCGAGGATCTCTTTGCTAGCCTTATTTCTGTAGAATCTGAGAAGAGATATTTCGGATCCCTTTGAAGACTATAGGGCCAAAGGAAATATCCTCCGATAACAAACAGAAAGAAGCTTTCTGAGAAACTGCTTAGTGTTCTGTAAATTCATCTCACAGAGTTACATCTGTATTTCGTGGATCTCTTTGCTAGCATTTTTTCTGTGGAACCTGAGAACAGATATTTCGGATCCCATCGAAAACTGTAGGGCCAAATGAAATATCCTCCGATAACAAAGACAGAGAAGCTTTCTGAGAAACTTCTTTGTGTTCTGTGAAATCATCTCACAGAGTTACAGCTTTCCCCTCAACAAGCCTTTCGCTAAGACAGTTCTTGTGGAATTGGCAAAGTGATATTTGGAAGCCCATAGAGGGCTATGGTGAAAAAGGAAATATCCTCAGATGAAAAATGGAAAGAAGCTTTCTGAGAATCTGCTTAGTGTTCTGTTAATTCATCTCACAGTGTTACATCTGTATTTCGTGGATCTCTTTGCCAGCCTCATTTCTGTGGAATCTGAGAACAGATATTTCGGATCCCTTTGAAGACTATAGGGCCAAAGGAAATATCCTCCGATAACAAAGAGAAAGAAGCTTTCTGAGAAACTTCTTTGTGTTCTGTGAAATCATCTCACAGAGTTACAGCTTTCCCCTCAACAAGCCTTTCACTAAGACAGTTCTTTTTGGATTGGCAAAGTGATATTTGGAAGCCCAGAGAGGGCTATGATGAAAAAGGAAATATCCAGAGATGAAATCTGGAAAGAAGCTTTCTGAGAAACTGCTTAGTGTTCTGTTAATTCATCTCACCGAGTTACATCTGTATTTCCTGGATCTCCTTGCTAGCGTTATTTCTGTGGAATCTGAGAACAGATATTTCGGATCCCTTTGAAGACTATATGGCCAAAGGAAATATCCTCCGATAACAAAGAGAAAGAAGCTTTCTGAGAAACTTCTTTGTGTTCTGTGAAATCATCTCACAGAGTTACAGCTTTCCCCTCAAGAAGCCTTTCGCTAAGACAGTTCTTGTGGAATTGGCAAAGTGATATTTGGAAGCCCATAGAGGGCTATGGTGAAAAAGGAAATATCCTCCGATGAAATCTGGAATGAAGGTTTCTGAGAAACTGGTTGGTGTTCTGTTAATTCATCTCACAGAGTTACATCTGTATTTCCTGGATCTCTTTGCTAGCCTTATTTCTGTGGAATCTGAGAACAGATATTTCGGATCCCTTTGAGGACCATAGAGCCAAACGAAATATCCTCCGATAACCAAGAGAAAGAAGCTTTCTGAGAAACTTCTTTGTGTTCTGTGAAATCATCTCACAGAGTTACAGCTTTCTCCTCAAGAAGCCTTTCGCTAAGACAGTTCTTGTGGAATTGGCAAAGTGATATTTGGAAGCCCATAGAGGGCTATGGTGAAAAAGGAAATATCCTCAGATGAAATCTGGAAAGAAGCTTTCTGACAAACTGCTTAGTGTTCTGTTAATACATCTCACAGAGTTACAACTGTATTTCGTGGATCTCTTTGGTAGACTTATTTCTGTGGATTCTGAGAACAGATAATTCGGATCCCTTTGAAGACGATAGGGCCAAAGGAAATAACCTCCATTAACAAAGAGAAAGAAGCTTTCTGAGAAACTTCTTTGTGTTCTGTGAAATATTCTCACAGAGTTACACCCTTCCTCTCAACAAGCCTTTCGCTAAGGCAGTTCTTGTGGAATTGGCAAAGTGATATTTGGAAGCCCAGAGAGGGCTATGGTGAAAAAGGAAATATCCTCAGATGAAATCTGGAAAGAAGCTTTCTGAGAAACTGCTTAGTGTTCTGTTAATTCATCTCACCGAGTTACATCTGTATTTCGTGGATCTCTTTGCTAGCCTTATTTCTGTGGAATCTGAGAACAGATATTTCGGATCCCTTGGAAGACTATAGGGCCAAAGGAAATATCCTTCGATAACAAAGAGAAAGAAGTTTTCTGAGAAAATTCTTTGTGTTCTGTGAAATCATCTCACCGAGTTAGAGTTTTCTACTCAAGAAGCCTTTCGCTAAGACAGTTCTTGTGGAATTGGCAAAGTGATATTTGGAAGCCCTTAGAGGGCTATGGTGAAAAAGGAAATATCCTCAGATGAAATCTGGAAAGAAGCTTTCTGAGAAACTGCTTAGTGTTCTGTTAATTCATCTCACAGAGTTTCAACTGTATTTCGTGGATCTCTTTGGTGGCCTTATTTCTGTGGATTCTGAGAACAGATAATTCGGATCCCTTTGAAGACGATAGGGCAAAGGAAATATCCTCCACTAACAAAGAGAAAGAAGCTTTCTGAGAAACTTCTTTGTGTTCTGTGAAATCTTCTCACAGAGTTACACCTTTCCTCTCAACAAGCCTTTCGCTAAGACAGTTCTTGTGGAATTGGCAACGTGATATTTGGAAGCCCATAGAGGGCTATGGTGAAAAAGGATATATCCTCAGATGATGTCTTTAAAGAAGGTTTCTGAGAAACTGCTTAGTGTTCTATTAATTCATCTCACAGAGTTACATCTGTATTTCGAGGATCTCTTTGCTAGCCTTATTTCTGTGGAATCTGAGTACAGATATTACGGATCCCTTTGAAGATCATAGGGCGAAAGGAAATATCGTCCGATAACAAAGAGAAAGAAGCTTTCTGAGAAACTTCTTTGTCTTCTGTGAAATCATCTCACAGAGTTACACCTTTCCCCTTAAGAAGCCTTTCGCTAAGACAGTTCTTGTGGAATTGGCAAAGTGATATTTGGAAGCCCATAGAGGGCTATGGTGAAAAAGGAAATATCCCCCGATGAAATCTGGAAAGAAGGTTTCTGAGAAACTGGTTAGTGTTCTGTTAATTCATCTCACAGAGTTACATCTGTATTTCCTGGATCTCTTTGCTAGCCTTATTTCTGTGGAATCTGAGAACAGATATTTCGGATCCCTTTGAAGACTATAGGGCCAAACGAAATATCCTCCGATAACAAAGAGAAAGAAGCTTTCTGAGAAACTTCTTTGTGTTCTGTGAAATCATCTCACAGAGTTACAGCTTTCTCCTCAAGAAGCCTTTAAGTAAGACAGTTCTTGTGGAATTGGCAAAGTGATATTTGGAAGCCCATAGAGGGCTATGGTGAAAAAGGAAATATCCTCAGATGAAATCTGGAAAGAAGCTTTCTGAGAATCTGCTTAGTGTTCTGTTAATTCATCTCACAGAGTTACATCTGTATTTCGTGGATCTCTTTGCTAGCCTTATTTCTGTGGAATCTGAGAACAGATATTTCGGATTCCTTTGAAGACTATAGGGCCAAAGGAAATATCCTCCGATAACAAAGAGAAAGAAGCTTTCTGAGAAACTTCTTTGTGTTCTGTGAAATCATCTCACAGAGTTACAGCTTTCTCCTTAAGAAGCCTTTTGCTAAGACAGTTCTTGTGGAATTGGCAAGGTGATATTTGGAAGCCCTTAGAGGGCTGTGGTGAAAAAGGAAATATCCTCCGATGAAATCTGGAAAGAAGGTTTCTGAGAAACTGCTTAGTGTTCTGTTAATTCATCTCACAGAGTTACATCTGTATTTCGTGGATCTCTTTGCTAGCCTTATTTCTGTGGAATCTGAGAACAGATATTTCAGATCCCTTTGAAGACCATAGGGCCAAACGAAATATCCTCCGATAACAAAGAGAAAGAAGCTTTCTGAGAAACTTCTTTGTGTTGTGTGAAATCATCTCACAGAGTTACACCTTTCCCCTCAAGAAGCCTTTCGCTAAGACAGTTCTTGTGGAATTGGCAAAGTGATATTTGGAAGCCCTTAGAGGGCTATGGTGAAAAAGGAATTATCCTCCGATGAAATGTGGAAAGAAGCTTTCTGAGAAACTGCTTAGTGTTCTGTTAATTCATCTCACAGAGTTACATCTGTATTTCGTGGATCTCTTTGCTAGCCTTATTTCTGTGGAATCTGAGAACAGATATTTCGGATCTCTTTAAATACCATAGTGCCAAACGAAATATCCTCCGATAACAAAGAGAAAGAAGCTTTCGGAGAAACTTCTTTGTGTTCTGTGAAATCATCTCACAGAGTTACAGCTTTCCCCTCAAGAAGCCTTTCGCTAAGACAGTTCTTGTGGAATTGGCAAAGTGATATTTGGAAGCCCATAGAGGGCTATGGTGAAAAAGGAAATATCCTCCGATGAAATCTGGAAAGAAGCTTTCTGAGAAACTGCTTAGTGTTCTGTTAATTCATCTCACAGAGTTACATCTGTATTTCGTGGATCTCTTTGCTAGCCTTATTTCTGTGGAATCTGAGAACAGATATTTCGGATCCCTTTGAAGACTATAGGGCCAAAGGAAATATCCTCCATTAACAAAGAGAAAGAAGCTTTCTGAGAAACTTCTTTGTGTTCTGTGAAATCATCTCACAGAGTTACAGCTTTCTCCTCAAGAAGCCTTTCGCTAAGACAGTTCTTGTGGAATTGGCAAAGTGATATTTGGAAGCCCTTAGAGGGCTATGGTGAAAAAGGAAATATCCTCAGATGATATCTTTAAAGAAGCTTTCTGAGAAACTGCTTAGTGTTCTATTAATTCATCTCACAGAGTTACATCTGTATTTCGAGGATCTCTTTGCTAGCCTTATTTCTGTGGAATCTGAGTACAGATATTTCGGATCCCTTTGAAGACCATAGGGCCAAACGAAATATCCTCCGATAAAAAAGAGAAAGAAGCTTTCTCAGAAACTTCTTTGTGTTCTGTGAAATCATCTCACAGAGTTACAGCTTTCCCCTCAAGAAGCCTTTCGCTAAGCCAGTTCTTGTGGAATTGGCAAAGTGATATTTGGAAGCCCATAGAGGGCTATGGTGAAGAGGAAATATCCTCCGATGAAATCTGGAAAGAAGGTTTCTAAGAAACTGCTTCGTGTTCTGTTAATTCATCTCACAGAGTTACATCTGTATTTCGTGGATGTCTTTGCTAGCCTTATTTCTGTGGAATCTGAGAACAGATATTTCGGATCCCTTTGAAGACCATAGGGCCAAACGAAATATCCTCCGATAACAAAGAGAAGGAAGCTTTCTGAGAAACTTCTTTGTGTTCTGTGAAATCATCTCACAGTGTTACACCTTTCCCCTCAAGAAGCCTTTCGCTAAGACAGTTCTTGTGGAATTGGCAAAGTGATATTTGGAAGCCCTTAGAGGGCTATGGTGAAAAAGGAAATATCCTCCGATGAAATCTGGAAAGAAGCTTTCTGAGAAACTGCTTAGTGTTCTGTTAATTCATCTCACAGAGTTACATCTGTATTTCGTGGATCTCTTTGCTAGCCTTATTTCTGTGGAATCTGAGAACAGATATTTCGGATCCCTTTGAAGACCATAGGGCCAAACGAAATATCTTCCGATAACAAAGAGAAAGAAGCTTTCTGAGAAACTTCTTTGTGTTCTGTGAAATCATCTCACAGAGTTACAGCTTTCCCCTCAAGAAGCCTTTCGCTAAGACAGTTCTTGTGGAATTGGCAAAGTGATATTTGGAAGCCCATAGAGGGCTATGGTGAAAAAGGAAATATCCTCAGATGAAATCTGGAAAGAAGCTTTCTGAGAAACTGCTTAGTGTTCTGTTAATTCATCTCACAGAGTTACATCTGTATTTCGTGGATCTCTTTGCTAGCCTTATTTCTGTGGAATCTGAGAACAGATATTTCGGATCCCTTTGAAGACCATAGGGCCAAACGAAATATCCTCCGATAACAAAGAGAAGGAAGCTTTCTGAGAAACTTCTTTGTGTTCTGTGAAATCATCTCACAGTGTTACACCTTTCCCCTCAAGAAGCCTTTCGCTAAGACAGTTCTTGTGGAATTGGCAAAGTGATATTTGGAAGCCCTTAGAGGGCTATGGTGAAAAAGGAAATATCCTCCGATGAAATCTGGAAAGAAGCTTTCTGAGAAACTGCTTAGTGTTCTGTTAATTCATCTCACAGAGTTACATCTGTATTTCGTGGATCTCTTTGCTAGCCTTATTTCTGTGGAATCTGAGAACAGATATTTCGGATCCCTTTGAAGACCATAGGGCCAAACGAAATATCTTCCGATAACAAAGAGAAAGAAGCTTTCTGAGAAACTTCTTTGTGTTCTGTGAAATCATCTCACAGAGTTACAGCTTTCCCCTCAAGAAGCCTTTCGCTAAGACAGTTCTTGTGGAATTGGCAAAGTGATATTTGGAAGCCCATAGAGGGCTATGGTGAAAAAGGAAATATCCTCAGATGAAATCTGGAAAGAAGCTTTCTGAGAAACTGCTTAGTGTTCTGTTAATTCATCTCACAGAGTTACATCTGTATTTCGTGGATCTCTTTGCTAGCCTTATTTCTGTGGAATCTGAGAACAGATATTTCGGATCCCTTTGAAGATCATAGGGCCAAACGAAATATCCTCTGATAACAAACAGAAAGAAGCTTTCAGAGAAACTTTTTTGTGTTCTGTGAAATCATCTCACAGAGTTACAGCTTTCCCCTCAAGAAGCCTTTCGCTAAGACAGTTCTTGTGGAATTGGCAAAGTGATATTTGGAAGCCCATAGAGGGCTATGGTGAAAAAGGAAATATCCTCAGATGAAATCTGGAAAGAAGCTTTCTGAGAATCTGCTTAGTGTTCTGTTAATTCATCTCACCGAGTTACATCTGTATTTCGTGGATCTCTTTGCTAGCCTTATTTCTGTGGAATCTGAGAACAGATATTTCGGATTCCTCTGAAGACTATAGGGCCAAAGGAAATATCCTCCGATAACAAAGAGAAAGAAGCTTTCTGAGAAACTTCTTTGTGTTCTGTGAAATCATCTCACAGAGTTACAGCTTTCTCCTTAAGAAGCCTTTTGCTAAGACAGTTCTTGTGGAATTGGCAAGGTGATATTTGGAAGCCCTTAGAGGGCTGTGGTGAAAAAGGAAATATCCTCCGATGAAATCTGGAAAGAAGGTTTCTGAGAAACTGCTTAGTGTTCTGTTAATTCATCTCACAGAGTTACATCTGTATTTCGTGGATCTCTTTGCTAGCCTTATTTCTGTGGAATCTGAGAACAGATATTTCAGATCCCTGTGAAGACCATAGGGCCAAACGAAATATCCTCCGATAACAAAGAGAAAGAAGCTTTCTGAGAAACTTCTTTGTGTTGTGTGAAATCATCTCACAGCGTTACAGCTTTCCCCTCAAGAAGCCTTTAGCTAAGACAGTTCTTGTGGAATTGGGAAAGTGATATTTGGAAGCCCCTAGAGGGCTATGGTGAAAAAGGAAATATCCTCAGATGAAATCTAGAAAGAAGATTTCTGAGAATCTGCTTAGTGTTCTGTTAATTCATCTCACAGAGTTACATCTGTATTTCTTGTATCTCTTTGCTAGCCTTATTTCTGTGGAGTCTGAGGACAGATATTTCAGATCCCTTTGAAGACTATAGGGCCAAAGGAAATATCCTCCGATAACAAAGAGAAAGAAGTTTTCTGAAAAGCTTCTTTGTGTTCTGTGAAATCATCTCACAGAGTTACAGCTTTCCCCTCAAGAAGCCTTTCGCTAAGACAGTTCTTGTGGAATTGGCAAAGTGATATTTGGAAGCCCATAGAGGGCTACGGTGAAAAAGGAAATATCCTCAGATGAAATCTGGAAAGAAACTTTCTGAGAATCTCCTTAGTGTTCTGTTAATTCATCTCACAGAGTTACATCTGTATTTCGTGGATCTCTTTGCTAGCCTTATTTCTGTGGAATCTAAGAACAGATATTTCGGATCCCTTTGAAGACTATAGGGCCAAAGGAAATATCCTCCGATAACAAAGAGAAAGAATCTTACTGAAAAACTTCTTTGTGTTCTGTGAAATCATCTCACAGAGTTTCAGATTTCCCCTCAAGAAGCCTTTCGCTAAGACAGTTCTTGTGGAATTGGCAAAGTGATATTTGGAAGCCCATAGAGGGCTATGGTGAAAAAGGAAATATCCTCAGATGAAATCTGGAAAGAAGCTTTCTGAGAATCTGCTTAGTGTTCTGTTAATTCATCTCACAGAGTTACATCTGTATTTCGTGGATCTCTTGCTAGCCTTATTTCTGTGGAATCTGAGAACAGATATTTCGGATCCCTTTGAAGACTATACGGCCAAAGGAAATATCCTCCGATAACAAAGAGAAAGAAGCTTTCTGAGAAACTTCTCTGTGTTCTGTGAAATCATCTCACAGAGTTACAGCTTTCCCCTGAAGAAGCCTTTCGCTAAGATAGTTCTTGAGGAATTGGCAAAGTGATATTGGGAAGCCCATAGTGGGCTATGGTGAAAAAGGAAATATCCTCCGATGAAATCTGGAAAGAAGCTTTCAGAGAAACTGCTTAGTGTTCTGTTAATTCATCTCACAGAGTTACATCTGTATTTCGTGGATCTCTTTGCTAGCCTTATTTCTGTGGAATCTGACAACAGATATTTCGGATCCCTTTGAAGACCATAGGGCCAAAAGAAATATCCTCCGATAACAAAGAGAAAGAAGCTTTCTGAGAAACTTCTTTGTGTTCTGTGAAATCAGCTCACAGAGTTACAGCTTTCCCCTCAAGAAGCCTTTCGCTAAGACAGTTCTTGGGGAATAGGCAAAGTGATATTGGGAAGCCCATAGAGGGCAATGGTGAAAAAGGAAATATCCTCAGATGAAATCTGGAAAGAAGCTTTCTGAGAAACTGCTTAGTGTTCTGTTAATTCATCTCACAGAGTTACATCTGTATTTCGTGGATCTCTTTGCTATCCTTATTTCTGTGGAATATGAGAACAGATATTTCGTATCCCTTTGAAGACCATAGGGCCAAACGAAATATCCTCCGATAACAAAGAGAAAGAAGCTTTCTGAGAAAATTCTTTGTGTTCTGTGAAATCATCTCACAGAGTTACAGCTTTCCCCTCAAGAAGCCTTTCGCTAAGACAGTTCTTGTGGAATTGGCAAAGTGATATTTGGAAGCCCATAGAGGGGTATGGTGAAAAAGGAAATATCCTCAGATGAAATCTGGAAAGAAGCTTTCTGAGAAACTGCTTAGTGTTCTGTTAATTCATCTCACAGAGTTACATCTGTATTTCGAGGATCTCTTTGCTAGCCTTATTTCTGTGGAATCTGAGAACAGATATTTCAGATCGCTTTGAAGACCATAGGGCCAAAGGAAATATCCTCCGATAACAAACAGAAAGAAGCTTTCGGAGAAACTTCTTTGTGTTCTGTGAAATCATCTCACAGAGTTACAGCTTTCTCCTCAAGAAGCCTTTCGCTAAGACAGTTCTTGTGGAATTGGCAAAGTGATATTTGGAAGCCCATAGAGGGCTATGGTGAAAAAGGATAAATCCTCAGATGAAATCTGGAAAGAAGCTTTCTGAGAATCTGCTTAGTGTTCTGTTAATTCATCTCACAGAGTTACATCTGTATTTCTTGGATCTCTTTGCTAGCCTTATTTCTGTGGACTCTGAGTACAGATATTTCAGATACCTTTGAAGACTATAGGGCCAAAGGAAATATCCTCTGATAACAAAGAGAAAGAAGTTTTCTGAAAAACTTCTTTGTGTTCTGTGAAATCATCTCACAGAGTTACAGCTTTCCCCTCAAGAAGCCTTTCGCTAAGACAGTTCTTGTGGAATTGGCAAAGTGATATTTGGAAGCCCATAGAGGGCTACGGTGAAAAAGGAAATATCCTCAGATGAAATCTGGAAAGAAGCTATCTGAGAATCTCCTTAGTGTTCTGTTAATTCATCTCACAGAGTTACATCTGTATTTCGTGGATCTCTTTGCTAGCCTTATTTCTGTGGAATCTAAGAACAGATATTTCGGATCCCTTTGAAGACTATAGGGCCAAAGGAAATATCCTCCGATAACAAAGAGAAAGAAGCTTACTGAAAAACTTCTTTGTGTTCTGTGAAATCATCTCACAGAGTTTCAGATTTCCCCTCAAGAAGCCTTTCGCTAATACAGTTCTTGTGGAATTGGCAAAGTGATATTTGGAAGCCCATAGAGGGCTATGGTGAAAAAGGATATATCCTCAGATGAAATCTGGAAAGAAGCTTTCTGAGAATCTGCTTAGTGTTCTGTTAATTCATCTCACAGAGTTACATCTGTATTTCTTGGATCTCTTTGCTAGCCTTATTTCTGTGGAGTCTGAGGACAGATATTTCGGATCCCTTTGAAGACTATAGGGCCAAAGGAAATATCCTCTGATAACAAAGAGAAAGAAGCTTTCTGAAAAACTTCTTTGTGTTCTGTGAAATCATCTCACAGAGTTACAGCTTTCCCCTCATGAAGCCTTTCGCTAAGACAGTTCTTGTGGAATTGGCAAAGTGATATTTGGAAGCCCATAGAGGGCTATGGTGAAAAAGGAAATATCCTCAGATGAAATCTGGAAAGAAGCTTTCTGAGAATCTCCTTAGTGTTCTGTTAATTCATCTCACAGAGTTACATCTGTATTTCGTGGATCTCTTTGCTAGCCTTATTTCTGTGGAATCTAAGAACAGATATTTCGGATCCCTTTGAAGACTATAGGGCCAAAGGAAATATCCTCCGATAACAAAGAGAAAGAAGCTTACTGAAAAACTTCTTTGTGTTCTGTGAAATCATCTCACAGAGTTTCAGATTTCCCCTCAAGAAGCCTTTCGCTAAGACAATTGTTGTGGAATTGGCAAAGTGATATTTGGAAGCCCATAGAGGGCTATGGTGAAAAAGGAAATATCCTCAGATGAAATCTGGAAAGAAGCTTTCTGAGAATCTGCTTAGTGTTCTGTTAATTCATCTCACAGAGTTACATCTGTATTTCTTGGATCTCTTGCTAGCCTTATTTCTGTGGAATCTGAGAACAGATATTTCGGATCCCTTTGAAGACTATACGGCCGAAGGAAATATCCTCCGATAACAAAGAGAAAGAAGCTTTCTGAGAAACTTCTCTGTGTTCTGTGAAATCATCTCACAGAGTTACAGCTTTTCCCTGAAGAAGCCTTTCGCTAAGATAGTTCTTGAAGAATTGGCAAAGTGATATTGGGAAGCCCATAGAGGGCTATGGTGAAAAAGGAAATATCCTCCGATGAAATCTGGAAATAAGCTTTCAGAGAAACTGCTTAGTGTTCTGTTAATTCATCTCACAGAGTTACATCTGTATTTCGTGGATCACTTTGCTAGCCTTATTTCTGTGGAATCTGACAACAGATATTTCGGATCCCTTTGATGACCATAGGGCCAAAAGAAATATCCTCCGATAACAAAGAGAAAGAAGCTTTCTGAAAACTTCTTTGTGTTCTGTGAAATCAGCTCACAGAGTTACAGCTTTCCCCTCAAGAAGCCTTTCGCTAAGACAGTTCTTGGGGAATAGGCAAAGTGATATTGGGAAGCCCATAGAGGGCAATGGTGAAAAAGGAAATATCCTCAGATGAAATCTGGAAAGAAGCTTTCTGAGAAACTGCTTAGTGTTCTGTTAATTCATCTCACAGAGTTACATCTGTATTTCTTGGATCTCTTTGCTATCCTTATTTCTGTGGAATATGAGAACAGATATTTCGTATCCCTTTGAAGACCATAGGGCCAAACGAAATATCCTCCGATAACAAAGAGAAAGAAGCTTACTGAGAAACTTCTTTGTGTTCCGTGAAATCATCTCACGGAGTTTCAGCTTTCCCCTCAAGAATCCTTTCGCTAAGACAGTTCTTGTGGAATTGGCAAACTGATATTTGGAAGCTCATAGAGGGCTATGGTGAAAGAGGAAATATCCTCAGATGAAATATGGAAAGAAGCTTTCTGAGAATCTGCTTAGTGTTCTGTTAATTCATCTCACAGAGTTACATCTGTATTTCGTGGATCTCTTTGCTAGCCTTATTTCTGTGGAATCTGAGAACAGATATTTCGGATCCCTTTGAAGACTATACGGCCAAAGGAAATATCCTCCGATAACAAAGAGAAAGAAGCTTTCTGAGAAACTTCTTTGTGTTCTGTGAAATCATCTCACAGAGTTACAGCTTTCCTCTCAAGAAGCCTTCCGCTAAGACAATTCTTGTGGAATTGGCAAAGTGATATTTGAAAGCCCATACAGGGCTATGTTGAGAAAGGAAATATCTTCAGATGAAATCTGGAAAGAAGCTTTCTGAGAAACTGCTTAGTGTTCTGTTAATTCATCTCACAGAGTTACATCTGTATTTCGTGGATCTCTTTGCTATCCTTATTTCTGTGGAAACTGAGAACAGATACTTCGGATCCCTTTGAAGACCATAGGGCCAAACGAAATATCCTCCGATAACAAAGAGAAAGAAGCTTTCTGAGATACTTCTCTGTGTTCTGTGAAATCATCTCACAGAGTTACAGATTTCCCCTCAAGAAGCCTTTCGCTAAGACAGTTGTTGTGGAATTGGCAAAGTGATATTTGAAAGCCCTTAGAGGGCTATGTTGAGAAAGGAAATATCTTCAGATGAAATCTGGAAAGAAGCTTTCTGAGAAACTGCTTAGTGTTCTGTTAATTCATCTCACAGAGTTACATCTGTATTTCTTGGATCTCTTTGCTATCCTTATTTCTGTGGAATCTGAGAACAGATATTTCGGATCCCTTTGAAGACCATAGGGCCAAACGAAATATCCTCCGATAAAAAAGAGAAAGAAGCTTTCTGAGAAACTTCTTTATGTTCTGTGAAATCATCTCACAGAGTTACAGCTTTCCCCTCAGGAAGCCTTTCGCTAAGACAGTTCTTGTGGAATTGGCAAAGTGATATTTGGAAGCCCATAGAGGGCTATGGTGAAAAAGGAAACATCCTCCGATGAAATCTGGAAAGAAGGTTTCTGAGAAACTGCTTAGTGTTCTGTTAATTCCTCTCACAGAGTTACATCTGTATTTCGTGGATCTCTTTGCTAGCCTTATTTCTGTGGAATCTGACAACAGATATTTCGGATCCCTTTGAAGACCATAGGGCCAAAAGAAATATCCTCCGATAACAAAGAGAAAGAAGCTTTCTGAGAAACTTCTTTGTGTTCTGTGAAATCAGCTCACAGAGTTACAGCTTTCCCCTCAAGAAGCCTTTCGCTAAGACAGTTCTTGGGGAATAGGCAAAGTGATATTGGGAAGCCCATAGAGGGCAATGGTGAAAAAGGAAATATCCTCAGATGAAATCTGGAAAGAAGCTTTCTGAGAAACTGCTTAGTGTTCTGTTAATTCATCTCACAGAGTTACATCTGTATTTCGTGGATCTCTTTGCTATCCTTATTTCTGTGGAATATGAGAACAGATATTTCGTATCCCTTTGAAGACCATAGGGCCAAACGAAATATCCTCCGATAACAAAGAGAAAGAAGCTTTCTGAGAAAATTCTTTGTGTTCTGTGAAATCATCTCACAGAGTTACAGCTTTCCCCTCAAGAAGCCTTTCGCTAAGACAGTTCTTGTGGAATTGGCAAAGTGATATTTGGAAGCCCATAGAGGGGTATGGTGAAAAAGGAAATATCCTCAGATGAAATCTGGAAAGAAGCTTTCTGAGAATCTGCTTAGTGTTCTGTTAATTCATCTCACAGAGTTACATCTGTATTTCTTGGATCTCTTTGCTAGCCTTATTTCTGTGGAGTCTGAGGACAGATATTTCAGATCCCTTTGAAGACTATAGGGCCAAAGGAAATATCCTCTGATAACAAAGAGAAAGAAGTTTTCTGAAAAACTTCTTTGTGTTCTGTGAAATCATCTCACAGAGTTACAGCTTTCCCCTCAAGAAGCCTTTCGCTAAGACAGTTCTTGTGGAATTGGCAAAGTGATATTTGGAAGCCCATAGAGGGCTACGGTGAAAAAGGAAATATCCTCAGATGAAATCTGGAAAGAAGCTTTCTGAGAATCTCCTTAGTGTTCTGTTATTTCATCTCACAGAGTTACATCTGTATTTCGTGGATCTCTTTGCTAGCCTTATTTCTGTGGAATCTAAGAACAGATATTTCGGATCCCTTTGAAGACTATAGGGCCAAAGGAAATATCCTCCGATAACAAAGAGAAAGAAGCTTTCTGAAAAACTTCTTTGTGTTCTGTGAAATCATCTCACAGAGTTACAGCTTTCCCCTCATGAAGCCTTTCGCTAAGACAGTTCTTGTGGAATTGGCAAAGTGATATTTGGAAGCCCTTAGAGGGCTATGGTGAAAAAGGAAATATCCTCAGATGAAATCTGGAAAGAAGCTTTCTGAGAATCTCCTTAGTGTTCTGTTAATTCATCTCACAGAGTTACATCTGTATTTCGTGGATCTCTTTGCTAGCCTTATTTCTGTGGAATCTAAGAACAGATATTTCGGATCCCTTTGAAGACTATAGGGCCAAAGGAAATATCCTCCGATAACAAAGAGAAAGAAGCTTACTGAAAAACTTCTTTGTGTTCTGTGAAATCATCTCACAGAGTTTCAGATTTCCCCTCAAGAAGCCTTCCGCTAAGACAGTTCTTGTGGAATTGGCAAAGTGATATTTGGAAGCCCATAGAGGGCAATGGTGAAAAAGGAAATATCCTCAGATGAAATCTGGAAAGAAACTTTCTGAGAATCTGCTTAGTGTTCTGTTAATTCATCTCACAGAGTTACATCTGTATTTCGTGGATCTCTTGCTAGCCTTATTTCTGTGGAATCTGAGAACAGATATTTCGGATCCCTTTGAAGACTATACGGCCAAAGGAAATATCCTCCGATAACAAAGAGAAAGAAGCTTTCTGAGGAACTTCTCTGTGTTCTGTGAAATCATCTCACAGAGTTACAGCTTTCCCCTGAAGAAGCCTTTCGCTAAGATAGTTCTTGAGGAATTGGCAAAGTGATATTGGGAAGCCCATAGAGGGCTATGGTGAAAAAGGAAATATCCTGAGATGAAATCTGGAAAGAAGCTTTCTGAGAAACTGCTTAGTGTTCTGCTAATTCATCTCACAGAGTTACATCTGTATTTCGTGGATCTCTTTGCTAGCCTTATTTCTGTGGATTCTGAGAACAGATATTTCATATCCCTTTGAAGACTATAGGGCCAAAGGAAATATCCTCTGATAACAAAGAGAAAGAAGCTTTCTGAGAAACTTCGTTGTGTTCTGTGAAATCATCTCACAGCGTTACAGCTTTCCCCTCAAGAAGACTTTAGCTAAGACAGTTCTTGTGGAATTGGGAAAGTGATATTTGGAAGCCCCTAGAGGGCTATGGTGAAAAAGGAAATATCCTCCGATGAAATCTGGAAAGAAGCTTTCTGAGAAACTGCTTAGTGTTCTGTTAATTCATCTCACAGAGTTACATCTGTATTTCGAGGATCTCCTTGCTAGCCTTATTTCTGTGGAATCTGAAAACAGATATTTCGGATCGCTTTGAAGACCATAGGGCCAAAGGAAATATCCCCCGATAACAAACAGAAAGAAGCTTTCTGAGAAACTTCTTTGTGTTCTGTGAAATCATCTCATAGAGTTACAGCTTTCCCCTCAAGAAGCCTTTCGCTAAGACAGTTCTTGTGGAATTGGCAAAGTGATATTTGGAAGCCCATAGAGGGCTATGGTGAAAAAGAAAATATCCTCAGATGAAATCTGGAAAGAAGCTTTCTGAGAAACTGCTTAGTGTTCTGTTAATTCATCTCACAGAGTTACATCTGTATTTCGTGGATTTCTTTGCTAGCCTTATTTCTGTGGAATCTGAGAACAGATATTTCGGATCCCTTTGAAGACTATAGGGCCAAAGGAAATATCCTCCGATAAAAAAGAGAAAGAAGCTTTCTGTGAAACTTCTTTGTGTTCTGTGAAATCTTCTCACAGAGTTACAGCTTTCCCCTCAAGAAGCCTTTCGCTAAGACAGTTCTTGTGGAATTGGCATAGTGATATTTGGAAGCCCATAGCGGGCTATGGTGAAAATGGAAATATCCTCTGATGAAATGTGGAAAGAAGCTTTCTGAGAATCTGCTTAGTGTTCTGTTAATTCATCTCACAGAGTTACATCTGTATTTCGTGGATCTCTTTGCTAGCCTTATTTCTGTGGGGTCTGAGAACAGATATTTCAGATCCCTTTGAAGACTATAGGGCCAAAGGAAATATCCTCTGATAACAAAGAGAAAGAAGCTTTCTGCGAAACTTCTTTGTGTTCTGTGAAATCATCTCACAGCGTTACAGCTTTCCCCTCAAGAAGCCTTTAGCTAAGACAGTTCTTGTGGAATTGGGAAAGTGATATTTGGAAGCCCCTAGACGGCTATGGTGAAAAAGGAAATATCCTCCGATGAAATCTAGAAAGAAGCTTTCTGAGAATCTGCTTAGTGTTCTGTTAATTCATCTCACAGAGTTACATCTGAATTTCGTGGATCTCTTTGCTAGCCTTATTTCTTTGGAATCTGAGAAGAGATATTTCGGATCCCTTTGAAGAATATAGGGCTAAAGGAAATATCCTCCGATAACAAAGAGAAAGAAGCTTACTGAGAAACTACTTTGTGTTCTGTGAAATCATCTCACAGAGTTTCAGCTTTCCCCTCAACAAGACTTTCGCTAAGACAGTTCTTGTGTAATTGGCAAAGTGATATTTGGAAGCCCATAGAGGGCTATGGTGAAAAAGGAAATATCCTCAGATGAAATCTGGAAAGAAGCTTTCTGAGAATCTGCTTAGTGTTCTGCTAATTCATCTCACAGAGTTACATCTGTATTTCGTGGATCTCTTTGCTAGCCTTATTTCTGTGGATTCTGAGAACAGATATTTCATATCCCTTTGAAGACTATAGGGCCAAAGGAAATATCCTCTGATAACAAAGAGAAAGAAGCTTTCTGAGAAACTTCTTTGTGTTCTGTGAAATCATCTCACAGCGTTACAGCTTTCCCCTCAAGAAGACTTTAGCTAAGACAGTTCTTGTGGAATTGGGAAAGTGATATTTGGAAGCCCCTAGAGGGCTATGGTGAAAAAGGAAATATCCTCCGATGAAATCTGGAAAGAAGCTTTCTGAGAAACTGCTTAGTGTTCTGTTAATTCATCTCACAGAGTTACATCTGTATTTCGAGGATCTCCTTGCTAGCCTTATTTCTGTGGAATCTGAAAACAGATATTTCGGATCGCTTTGAAGACCATAGGGCCAAAGGAAATATCCCCCGATAACAAACAGAAAGAAGCTTTCTGAGAAACTTCTTTGTGTTCTGTGAAATCATCTCATAGAGTTACAGCTTTCCCCTCAAGAAGCCTTTCGCTAAGACAGTTCTTGTGGAATTGGCAAAGTGATATTTGGAAGCCCATAGAGGGCTATGGTGAAAAAGAAAATATCCTCAGATGAAATCTGGAAAGAAGCTTTCTGAGAAACTGCTTAGTGTTCTGTTAATTCATCTCACAGAGTTACATCTGTATTTCGTGGATTTCTTTGCTAGCCTTATTTCTGTGGAATCTGAGAACAGATATTTCGGATCCCTTTGAAGACTATAGGGCCAAAGGAAATATCCTCCGATAAAAAAGAGAAAGAAGCTTTCTGTGAAACTTCTTTGTGTTCTGTGAAATCTTCTCACAGAGTTACAGCTTTCCCCTCAAGAAGCCTTTCGCTAAGACAGTTCTTGTGGAATTGGCATAGTGATATTTGGAAGCCCATAGCGGGCTATGGTGAAAATGGAAATATCCTCTGATGAAATGTGGAAAGAAGCTTTCTGAGAATCTGCTTAGTGTTCTGTTAATTCATCTCACAGAGTTACATCTGTATTTCGTGGATCTCTTTGCTAGCCTTATTTCTGTGGGGTCTGAGAACAGATATTTCAGATCCCTTTGAAGACTATAGGGCCAAAGGAAATATCCTCTGATAACAAAGAGAAAGAAGCTTTCTGCGAAACTTCTTTGTGTTCTGTGAAATCATCTCACAGCGTTACAGCTTTCCCCTCAAGAAGCCTTTAGCTAAGACAGTTCTTGTGGAATTGGGAAAGTGATATTTGGAAGCCCCTAGACGGCTATGGTGAAAAAGGAAATATCCTCCGATGAAATCTAGAAAGAAGCTTTCTGAGAATCTGCTTAGTGTTCTGTTAATTCATCTCACAGAGTTACATCTGAATTTCGTGGATCTCTTTGCTAGCCTTATTTCTTTGGAATCTGAGAAGAGATATTTCGGATCCCTTTGAAGAATATAGGGCTAAAGGAAATATCCTCCGATGACAAAGAGAAAGAAGCTTACTGAGAAACTACTTTGTGTTCTGTGAAATCATCTCACAGAGTTTCAGCTTTCCCCTCAACAAGACTTTCGCTAAGACAGTTCTTGTGTAATTGGCAAAGTGATATTTGGAAGCCCATAGAGGGCTATGGTGAAAAAGGAAATATCCTCAGATGAAATCTGGAAAGAAGCTTTCTGAGAATCTGCTTAGTGTTCTGTTAATTCATCTCACAGAGTTACATCTGTATTTCGTGGATCTCATTGCTAGCCTTATTTCTGTGGAATCTGAGCACAGATATTTCGGATCCCTTTGAAGACTTCACGGCCAAAGGAAATATCCTCCGATAACAAAGAGAAAGAAGCTTTCTGAGAAACTTCTTTGTGTTCTGTGAAATCATCTCACAGATTTACAGCTTTCCCCTCAAGAAGCCTTTCGCTAAGACAGTTCTTGTGGAATTGGCAAAGTGATATTTGAAAGCCCATAGAGGGCTATGTTGAGAAAGGAAATATCTTCAGATGAAATCTGGAAAGAAGATTTCTGAGAAACTGCTTAGTGTTCTGTTAATTCATCTCACAGAGTTACATCTGTATTTCGTGGATCTCTTTGCTATCCTTATTTCTGTGGAATCTGTGAACAGATATTTCGGATCCCTTTGAAGACCATAGGGCCAAACGAAATATCCTCCGATAAAAAAGAGAAAGAAGCTTTCTGAGAAACTTCTTTGTGTTCTGTGAAATCATCTCACAGAGTTACAGCTTTCCCCTCAAGAAGCCTTTCGCTAAGACAGTTCTTGTGGAATTGGCAAAGTGATATTTGGAAGCCCATAGAGGGGTATGGTGAAAAAGGAAACATCCTCAGATGAAATCTGGAAAGAAGCTTTCTGAGAAACTGCTTAGTGTTCTGCTAATTCATCTCACAGAGTTACATCTGTATTTCGTGGATCTCTTTGCAAGCCTTATTTCTGTGGAATCTGAGAACAGATATTTCAGATACCTTTGAAGACTATAGGGCCAAAGGAAATATCCTCTGATAACAAAGAGAAAGAAGCTTTCTGCGAAACTTCTTTGTGTTCTGTGAAGTCATCTCACAGCGTTACAGCTTTCCCCTCAAGAAGCCTTTAGCTAAGACAGTTCTTGTGGAATTGGGAAAGTGATATTTGGAAGCCCCTAGAGGGCTATGGTGAAAAAGGAAATATCCTCAGATGAAATCTAGAAAGAAGATTTCTGAGAATCTGCTTAGTGTTCTGTTAATTCATCTCACAGAGTTACATCTGTATTTCTTGGATCTCTTTGCTAGCCTTATTTCTGTGGAGTCTGAGGACAGATATTTCAGATCCCTTTGAAGACTATAGGGCCAAAGGAAATATCCTCTGATAACAAAGAGAAAGAAGTTTTCTGAAAAACTTCTTTGTGTTCTGTGAAATCATCTCACAGAGTTACAGCTTTCCCCTCAAGAAGCCTTTCGCTAAGACAGTTCTTGTGGAATTGGCAAAGTGATATTAGGAAGCACATAGAGGGCTACGGTGAAAAAGGAAATATCCTCAGATGAAATCTGGAAAGAAGCTTTCTGAGAATCTCCTTAGTGTTCTGTTAATTCATCTCACAGAGTTACATCTGTATTTCGTGGATCTCTTTGCTAGCCTTATTTCTGTGGAATCTAAGAACAGATATTTCGGATCCCTTTGAAGACTATAGGGCCAAAGGAAATATCCTCCGATAACAAAGAGAAAGAAGCTTACTGAAAAACTTCTTTGTGTTCTGTGAAATCATCTCACAGAGTTTCAGATTTCCCCTCAAGAAGCCTTTCGCTAAGACAGTTCTTGTGGAATTGGCAAAGTGATATTTGGAAGCCCATAGAGGGCTATGGTGAAAAAGGATATATCCTCAGATGAAATCTGGACAGAAGCTTTCTGAGAAGCTGCTTAGTGTTCTGTTAATTCATCTCAGAGAGTTACATCTGTATTTCTTGGATCTCTTTGCTAGCCTTATTTCTGTGGAGTCTGAGGACAGATATTTCGGATCCCTTTGAAGACTATAGGGCCAAAGGAAATATCCTCTGATAACAAAGAGAAAGAAGCTTTCTGAAAAAGTTCTTTGTGTTCTGTGAAATCATCTCACAGAGTTACAGCTTTCCCCTCATGAAGCCTTTCGCTAAGACAGTTCTTGTGGAATTGGCAATGTGATATTTGGAAGCCCATAGAGGGCTATGGTGAAAAAGGAAATATCCTCAGATGAAATCTGGAAAGAAGCTTTCTGAGAATCTCCTTAGTGTTCTGTTAATTCATCTCACAGAGTTACATCTGTATTTCGTGGATCTCCTTGCTAGCCTTATTTCTGTGGAATCTAAGAACAGTTATTTCGGATCCCTTTGAAGAGTATAGGGCCAAAGGAAATATCCTCCGATAACAAAGAGAAAGAAGCTTACTGAAAAACTTCTTTGTGTTCTGTGAAATCATCTCACAGAGTTTCAGATTTCCCCTCAAGAAGCCTTTCGCTAAGACAGTTCTTGTGGAATTGGCAAAATGATATTTGGAAGCCCATAGAGGGCTAAGGTGAAAAAGGAAATATCCTCCGATGAAATCTGGAAAGAAGGTTTCTGAGAAACTGGTTGGTGTTCTGTTAATTCATCTCACAGAGTTACATCTGTATTTCCTGGATCTCTTTGCTAGCCTTATTTCTGGGGAATCTGAGAACAGATATTTCGGATCCCTTTGAAGACCATAGGGCCAAACGAAATATCCTCCGATAACAAAGAGAAAGAAGCGTACTGAGAAACTTCTTTGTGTTCCGTGAAATCATCTCACGGAGTTTCAGCTTTCCCCTCAAGAATCCTTTCGCTAAGACAGTTCTTGTGAAATTGGCAAAGTGATATTTGGAAGCCCATAGAGGGCTATGGTGAAAGAGGAAATATCCTCAGATGAAATATGGAAAGAAGCTTTCTGAGAATCTGCTTAGTGTTCTGTTAATTCATCTCACAGTTACATCTGTATTTCGTGGATCTCTTTGCTAGCCTTATTCCTGTGGAATCTGAGAACAGATATTTCGGATCCCTTTGAAGACTATACGGCCACAGGAAATATCCTCCGATAACAAAGAGAAAGAAGCTTTCTGAGAAACTTCTTTGTGTTCTGTGAAATCATCTCACAGAGTTACAGCTTTCCTCTCAAGAAGCCTTCCGCTAAGACAGTTCTTGTGGAATTGGCAAAGTGATATTTGAAAGCCCATAGAGGGCTATGTTGAGAAAGGAAATATCTTCAGATGAAATCTGGAAAGAAGCTTTCTGAGAAACTGCTTAGTGTTCTGTTAATTCATCTCACAGAGTTACATCTGTATTTCGTGGATCTCTTTGCTATCCTTATTTCTGTGGAAACTGAGAACAGATACTTCGGATCCCTTTGAAGACCATAGGGCCAAACGAAATATCCTCCGATTACAAAGAGAAAGAAGCTTTCTGAGATACTTCTCTGTGTTCTGTGAAATCATCTCACAGAGTTACAGATTTCCCCTCAAGAAGCCTTTCGCTAAGACAGTTCTTGTGGAATTGGCAAAGTGATATTTGAAAGCCTATAGAGGGCTATGTTGAGAAAGGAAATATCTTCAGATGAAATCTGGAAAGAAGCTTTCTGAGAAACTGCTTAGTGTTCTGTTAATTCATCTCACAGAGTTACATCTGTATTTCGTGGATCTCTTTGCTATCCTTATTTCTGTTGAATCTGAGAACAGATATTTCGTATCCCTTTGAAGAGCATAGGGCCAAACGAAATATCCTCCGATAAAAAAGAGAAAGAAGCTTTCTGAGAAACGTCTTTGTGTTCTGTGAAATCATCTCACAGAGTTACAGCTTTCCCCTCAGGAAGCCTTTCGCTAAGACAGTTCTTGTGGAATTGGCAAAGTGATATTTGGAAGCCCATAGAGGGCTATGGTGAAAAAGGAAATATCCTCCGATGAAATCTGGAAAGAAGGTTTCTGAGAAACTGCTTAGTGTTCTGTTAATTCATCTCACAGAGTTACATCTGTATTTCGTGGATCTCTTTGCTAGCCTTATTTCTGTGGAATCTGACAACAGATATTTCGGATCCCTTTGAAGACCATAGGGCCAAAAGAAATATCCTCCGATAACAAAGAGAAAGAAGCTTTCTGAGAAACTTCTTTGTGTTCTGTGAAATCAGCTCACAGAGTTACAGCTTTCCCCTCAAGAAGCCTTTCGCTAAGACAGTTCTTGGGGAATAGGCAAAGTGATATTGGGAAGCCCATAGAGGGCAATGGTGAAAAAGGAAATATCCTCAGATGAAATCTGGAAAGAAGCTTTCTGAGAAACTGCTTAGTGTTCTGTTAATTCGTCTCACAGAGTTACATCTGTATTTCGTGGATCTCTTTGCTATCCTTATTTCTGTGGAATATGAGAACAGATATTTCGTATCCCTTTGAAGACCATAGGGCCAAACGAAATATCCTCCGATAACAAAGAGAAAGAAGCTTTCTGAGAAAATTCTTTGTGTTCTGTGAAATCATCTCACAGAGTTACAGCTTTCCCCTCAAGAAGCCTTTCGCTAAGACAGTTCTTGTGGAATTGGCAAAGTGATATTTGGAAGCCCATAGAGGGCTATGGTGAAAAAGGAAATATTCTCAGATGAAATCTGGAAAGAAGCTTTCTGAGAAACTGCTTAGTGTTCTGTTAATTCATCTCACAGAGTTACATCTGTATTTCGAGGATCTCTTTGCTAGCCTTATTTCTGTGGAATCTGAGAACAGATATTTCGGATCGCTTTGAAGACCATAGGGCCAAAGGAAATATCCTCATATAACAAAGAGAAAGAAGCTTACTGAAAAACTTCTTTGTGTTCTGTGAAATCATCTCACAGAGTTTCAGATTTCCCCTCAAGAAGCCTTTCGCTAATACAGTTCTTGTGGAATTGGCAAAGTGATATTTGGAAGCCCATAGGGGGCTATGGTGAAAAAGGATATATCCTCAGATGAAATCTGGAAAGAAGCTTTCTGAGAATCTGCTTAGTGTTCTGTTAATTCATCTCACAGAGTTACATCTGTATTTCTTGGATCTCTTTGCTAGCCTTATTTCTGTGGAGTCTGAGGACAGATATTTCGGATCCCTTTGAAGATTATAGGGCCAAAGGAAATATCCTCCGATAACAAACAGAAAGAAGCTTACTGAGAAACTTCTTTGTGTTCCGTGAAATCATCTCACGGAGTTTCAGCTTTCCCCTCAAGAAGCCTTTCGCTAAGACAGTTCTTGTGGAATTGGCAAAGTGATATTTGGAAGCCCATAGAGGGCTATGGTGAAAGAGGAAATATCCTCAGATGAAATATGGAAAGAAGCTTTCTGAGAATCTGCTTAGTGTTCTGTTAATTCATCTCACAGAGTTACATCTGTATTTCGTGGATCTCTTTGCTAGCCTTATTTCTGTGGAATCTGAGAACAGATATTTCGGATCCCTTTGAAGACTATACAGCCAAAGGAAATATCCTCCGATAACAAAGAGAAAGAAGCTTTCTGAGAAACTTCTCTGTGTTCTGTGAAATCATCTCACAGAGTTACAGCTTTCCCCTCAAGAAGCCTTCCGCTAAGACAGTTCTTGTGGAATTGGCAAAGTGATATTTGAAAGCCTATAGAGGGCTATGTTGAGAAAGGAAATATCTTCAGATGAAATCTGGAAAGAAGCTTTCTGAGAAACTGCTTAGTGTTCTGTTAATTCATCTCACAGAGTTACATCTGTATTTCTTTGATCTCTTTGCTAGCCTTATTTCTGTGGCATCTGAGAACAGATATTTCGGATCCCTTTGAAGACCATAGGGCCTAAGGAAATATCCTCCGATAACAAAGAGAAAGAAGCTTTCTGAGAAACTTCTTTGTGTTCTGTGAAATCATCTCACAGATTTACAGCTTTCCCCTCAAGAATCCTTTCGCTAAGACAGTTCTTGTGGAATTGGCAAAGTGATATTTGGAAGCCCATAGAGGGCTATGGTGAAAAAGGAAATATACTCATATGAAATCTGGAAAGAAGCTTTCTGAGAATCTTCTTAGTGTTCTGTTAATTCATCTCACAGAGTTACATCTGTATTTCGTGGATCTCTTTGCTAGCCTTATTTCTGTGGAATCTAAGAACAGATATTTCGGATCCCTTTGAAGACTATAGGGCCAAAGGAAATATCCTCTGATAACAAAGAGAAAGAAGCTTACTGAGAAACTTCTTTGTGTTCCGTGAAATCATCTCACGGAGTTTCAGCTTTCCCCTCAAGAAGCCTTTCGCTAAGACAGTTCCTGTGGAATTGGCAAAGTAATATTTGGAAGCCCATAGAGGGCTATGGTGAAAGAGGAAATATCCTCAGATGAAATATGGAAAGAAGCTTTCTGAGAAACTTCTTTGTGTTCTGTGAAATCATCTCACAGAGATACAGCTTTCCCCTCAAGAAGCCTTTCGCTAAGACAGTTCTTGTGGAATTGGCAAAGTGATATTTGGAAGCCCATAGAGGGCTATGGTGAAAAAGGAAATATCCTCAGATGAAATCTGGAAAGAAGCTTTCTGAGAATCTCCTTAGTGTTCTGTTAATTCATCTCACAGAGTTACATCTGTATTTCGTGGATCTCTTTGCTAGCCTTATTTCTGTGGAATCTAAGAACAGATATTTCGGATCCCATTGAAGACTATAGGGCCAAAGGAAATATCCTCCGATAACAAAGAGAAAGAAGCTTACTGAAAAACTTCTTTGTGTTCTGTGAAATCATCTCACAGAGTTTCAGATTTCCCCTCAAGAAGCCTTTCGCTAAGACAGTTCTTCTGGAATTGGCAAAGTGATATTTGGAAGCCCATAGAGGGCTATGGTGAAAAAGGAAATATCCTCAGATGAAATCTGGAAAGAAGCTTTCTGAGAATCTGCTTAGTGTTTTGTTAATTCATCTCACAGAGTTACATCTGTATTTCGTGGATCTCTTGCTAGCCTTATTTCTGTGGAAACTGAGAACAGATATTTCGGATCCCTTTGAAGACTATAGGGCCAAAGGAAATATCCTCCGATAACAAAGAGAAAGAAGCTTTCTGAGAAACTTCTCTGTGTTCTGTGAAATCATCTCACAGAGTTACAGCTTTCCCCTGAAGAAGCCTTTAGCTAAGATAGTTCTTGAGGAATTGACAAAGTGATATTGGGAAGCCCATAGATCGCTATGGTGAAAAAGGAAATATCCTCCGATGAAATCTGGAAAGAAGCTTTCTGAGAAACTGCTTAGTGTTCTGCTAATTCATCTCACAGAGTTACATCTGTATTTCGTGGATCTCTTTGCTAGCCTTATTTCTGTGGATTCTGAGAACAGATATTTCATATCCCTTTGAAGACTATAGGGCCTAAGGAAATATCCTCAATTAACAAAGAGAAAGAAGCTTTCTGAGAAACTTCTTTGTGTTCTGTGAAATCATCTCACAGCGTTACAGCTTTCCCCTCAAGAAGCCTTTAGCTAAGACAGTTCTTGTGGAATTGGGAAAGTGATATTTGGAAGCCCCTAGAGGGCTATGGTGAAAAAGGAAATATCCTCAGATGAAATCTAGAAAGAAGCTTTCTGAGAATCTGCTTAGTGTTCTGTTAATTCATCTCACAGAGTTACATCTGTATTTCGTGGATCTCTTTGCTAGCCTTATTTCTGTGGAATCTGAGAAGAGATATTTCGGATCCCTTTGAAGACTATAGGGCCAAAGGAAATATCCTCCGATAACAAAGAGAAAGAAGCTTACTGAGAAACTTCTTTGTGTTCTGTGAAATCATCTCACAGAGTTTCAGCTTTCCCCTCAAGAAGCCTTTCGCTAAGACAGTTCTTGTGGAATTGGCAAAGTGATATTTGGAAGCCCATAGAGGGCTATGGTGAAAAAGGAAATATCCTCCGATGAAATCTGGAAAGAAGCTTTCTGAGAAACTGCTTAGTGTTCTGTTAATTCATCTCACAGAGTTACATCTGTATTTCGAGGATCTCCTTGCTAGCCTTATTTCTGTGGAATCTGAAAACAGATATTTCGGATCGCTTTGAAGACCATAGGGCCAAAGGAAATATCCCCCGATAACAAACAGAAAGAAGCTTTCTGAGAAACTTCTTTGTGTTCTGTGAAATCATCCCATAGAGTTACAGCTTTCCCCTCAAGAAGCCTTTCGCTAAGACAGTTCTTGTGGAATTGGCAAAGTGATATTTGGAAGCCCATAGAGGGCTATGGTGAAAAAGAAAATATCCTCAGATGAAATCTGGAAAGAAGCTTTCTGAGAAACTGCTTAGTGTTCTGTTAATTCATCTCACAGAGTTACATCAGTATTTCGTGGATCTCTTTGCTAGCCTTATTTCTGTGGAATCTGAGAACAGATATTTCAGATCTCTTTGAAGACTATAGGGCCAAAGGAAATATCCTCTGATAACAAAGAGAAAGAAGCTTTCTGCGAAACTTCTTTGTGTTCTGTGAAATCATCTCACAGCGTTACAGCTTTCCCCTCAAGAAGCCTTTAGCTAAGACAGTTCTTGTGGAATTGGGAAAGTGATATTTGGAAGCCCCTAGAGGGCTATGGTGAAAAAGGAAATATCCTCCGATGAAATCTAGAAAGAAGCTTTCTGAGAATTTGCTTAGTGTTCTGATAATTCATCTCACAGAGTTACATCTGTATTTCTTGGATCTCTTTGCTAGCCTTATTTCTTTGGAATCTGAGAAGAGATATTTCGGATCTCTTTGAAGAATATAGGGCTAAAGGAAATATCCTCCGATAACAAAGAGAAAGAAGCTTACTGAGAAACTACTTTGTGTTCTGTGAAATCATCTCACAGAGTTTCAGCTTTCCCCTCAAGAAGCCTTTCGCTAAGACAGTTCTTGTGGAATTGGCAAAGTGATATTTGGAAGCCCATAGAGGGCTATGGTGAAAAAGGAAATATCCTCAGATGAAATCTGGAAAGAAGCTTTCTGAGAATCTGCTTAGTGTTCTGTTAATTCATCTCACAGAGTTACATCTGTATTTCGTGGATCTCATTGCTAGCCTTATTTCTGTGGAATCTGAGGACAGATATTTCGGATCCCTTTGAAGACTTCACGGCCAAAGGAAATATCCTCCGATAACAAAGAGAAAGAAGCTTTCTGAGAAACTTCTTTGTGTTCTGTGAAATCATCTCACAGAGTTACAGCTTTCCGCTCAAGAAGCCTTTCGCTAAGACAGTTCTTGTGGAATTGGCAAAGTGATATTTGAAAGCCCATAGAGGGCTATGTTGAGAAAGGAAATATCTTCAGATGAAATCTGGAAAGAAGCTTTCTGAGAAACTGCTTAGTGTTCTGTTAATTCATCTCACAGAGTTACATCTGTATTTGGTGAATCTCTTTGCGATCCTTATTTCTGTGGAATCTGAGAACAGATATTTCGGATCCCTTTGAAGACCATAGGGCCAAACGAAATTTCCTCCGATAAAAAAGAGAAAGAAGCTTTCTGAGAAACTTCTTTGTGTTCTGTGAAATCATCTCAAAGAGTTACAGCTTTCCCCTCAAGAAGCCTTTCGCTAAGACAGTTCTTGTGGAATTGGCAAAGTGATATTTGGAAGCCCATAGAGGGCTATGGTGAAAAAGGAAATATCCTCAGATGAAATCTGGAAAGAAGCTTTCAGAGAATCTGCTTAGTGTTCTGTTAATTCATCTCACAGAGTTACATCTGTATTTCGTGGATCTCTTTGCTATCCTTATTTCTGTGGAATCTGAGAACAGATATTTCGTATCCCTTTGAAGACCATAGGGCCAAACGAAATATCCTCCGATAAAAAAGAGAAAGAAGCTTTCTGAGAAACTTCTTTGTGTTCTGTGAAATCATCTCACAGAGTTACAGATTTCCCCTCAAGAAGCCTTTCGCTAAGACAGTTCTTGTGGAATGGGCAAAGTGATATTTGGAAGCCCATAGAGGGCTATGGTGAAAAAGGAATATCCTCAGATGAAATCTGGAAAGAAGCTTTCTGAGAAACTGCTTAGTGTTCTGCTAATTCATCTCACAGTGTTACATCTGTATTTCGTGGATCCCTTTGCTAACCTTATTTCTGTGGAATCTGAGAACAGATATTTCAGATCACTTTGAAGACTATAGGGCCAAAGGAAATATCCTCTGATAACAAAGAGAAAGAAGCTTTCTGCGAAACTTCTTTGTGTTCTGTGAAATCATCTCACAGCGTTACAGCTTTCCCCTCAAGAAGCCTTTAGCTAAGACAGTTCTTGTGGAATTGGGAAAGTGATATTTGGAAGCCCCTAGAGGGCTATGGTGAAAAAGGAAATATCCTCCGATGAAATCTAGAACGAAGCTTTCTGAGAATCTGCTTAGTCTTCTGTTAATTCATCTCACAGAGTTACATCTGTATTTCGTGGATCTCTTTGCTAGCCTTATTTCTTTGGAATCTGAGAAGAGATATTTCTGATCCCTTTGAAGAATATAGGGCTAAAGGAAATATCCTCCGATAACAAAGAGAAAGAAGCTTACTGAGAAACTACTTTGTGTTCTGTGAAATCATCTCACAGAGTTTCAGCTTTCCCCTCAAGAAGCCTTTCGCTAAGACAGTTCTTGTGGAATTGGCAAAGTGATATTTGGAAGCCCATAGAGGGCTATGGTGAAAAAGGAAATATCCTCAGATGAAATCTGGAAAGAAGCTTTCTGAGAATCTGCTTAGTGTTCTGTTAATTCATCTCACAGAGTTACATCTGTATTTCGTGGATCTCTTTGCTAGCCTTATTTCTGTGGAATCTGAGCACAGATATTGCGGATCCCTTTGAAGACTTCACGGCCAAAGGAAATATCCTCCGATAACAAAGAGAAAGAAGCTTTCTGAGAAACTTCTCTGTGTTCTGTGAAATCATCTCACAGAGTTACAGTTTTCCCCTCAAGAAGCCTTTCGCTAAGATAGTTCTTGGGGAATTGGCAAAGTGATATTGGGAAGCCCATAGAGGGCTATGGTGAAAAAGGAAATATCCTCCGATGAAATCTGGAAAGAAGCTTTCTGAGAAACTGCTTAGTGTTCTGTTAATTCATCTCACAGAGTTACATCTGTATTTCGAGGATCTCTTTGCTAGCCTTATTTCTGTGGAATCTGAGAACAGATATTTCGGATCGCTTTGAAGACCATAGGGCCAAAGGAAATATCCTCCGATAAGAAACAGAAAGAAGCTTTCTGAGAAACTTCTTTGTGTTCTCTGAAATCATCTCACAGAGTTACAGCTTTCCCCTCAAGAAGCCTTTGGCTAAGACAGTTCTTGTGGAATTGGCAAAGTGATATTTGGAAGCCCATAGAGGGCTATGTTGAGAAAGGAAATATCTTCAGATGAAATCTGGAAAGAAGCTTTCTGAGAAACTGCTTAGTGTTCTGTTAATTCATCTCACAGAGTTACATCTGTATTTCGTGGATCTCTTTGCTAGCCTTATTTCTGTGGAATCTGAGAAGAGATATTTCAGATCCCTTTGAAGACCATAGGGCCAAACGAAATATCCTCCGATAACAAAGAGAAAGAAGCTTTCTGAGAAACTTCTTTGTTTTCTGTGAAATCAGCTCACAGAGTTACAGCTTTCCCCTCAAGAAGCCTTTCGCTAAGACAGTTCTTGGGGAATAGGTAAAGTGATATTGGGAAGCCCATAGAGGGCTGTGGTGAAAAAGGAAATATCCTGAGATGAAATCTGGAAAGAAGCTTTCTGAGAAACTGCTTAGTGTTCTGTTAATTCATCTCACAGAGTTACATCTGTATTTCGTGGATCTCTTTGCTATCCTTATTTCTGTGGAATCTGAGAACAGATATTTCGTATCCCTTTGAAGACCATAGGGCCAAACGAAATATCCTCCGATAACAAAGAGAAAGAAGCTTTCTGAGAAAATTCTTTGTGTTCTGTGAAATCATCTCACAGAGTTACAGCTTTCCCCTCAAGAAGCCTTTCGCTAAGACAGTTCTTGTGGAATTGGCAACGTGATATTTGGAAGCCCATAGAGGGCTATGGTGAAAAAGGAAATATCCTCAGATGAAATCTGGAAAGAAGCTTTCTGAGAAACTGCTTAGTGTTCTGTTAATTCATCTCACAGAGTTACATCTGTATTTCGTGGATCTCTTTGCTATCCTTATTTCTGTGGAATATGAGAACAGATATTTCGTATCCCTTTGAAGACCATAGGGCCAAACGAAATATACTCCGATAAAAAAGAGAAAGAAGCTTTCTGAGAAAATTCTTTGTGTTCTGTGAAATCATCTCACAGAGTTACAGCTTTCCCCTCAAGAAGCCTTTCGCTAAGACAGTTCTTGTGGAATTGGCAAAGTGATATTTGGAAGCCCATAGAGGGGTACGGTGAAAAAGGATATATCCTCAGATGAAATCTGGAAAGTAGCTTTCTGAGAAACTGCTTAGTGTTCTGCTAATTCATCTCACAGAGTTACATCTGTATTTCGTGGATCTCTTTGCTAGCCTTATTTCTGTGGAATCTGAGAACAGATATTTCAGATCCCTTTGAAGACTATAGGGCCAAAGGAAATATCCTCCGATAACAAAGAGAAAGAAGCTTTCTGAGAAACTTCTTTGTGTTCTGTGAAATCATCTTACAGAGTTTTAGCTTTCCCCTCAAGAAGCCTTTCGCTAAGACAGTTCTTGTGGAATTGGTAAAGTGATATTTGGAAGCCCATAGAGGGCTATGGTGAAAAAGGAAATATACTCAATTGAAATCTGGAAAGAAGCTTTCTGAGAATCTGCTTAGTGTTCTGTTAATTCATCTCACAGAGTTACATCTGTATTTCGTGGATCTCTTTGCTAGCCTTATTTCTGTGGAATCTAAGAACAGATATTTCGGATCCCTTTGAAGACTATAGGGCCAAAGGAAATATCCTCCGATAACAAAGAGAAAGAAGCTTACTGAGAAACTTCTTTGTGTTCCGTGAAATCATCTCACGGAGTTTCAGCTTTCCCCTCAAGAAGCCTTTCGCTAAGACAGTTCTTGTGGAATTGGCAAAGTGATATTAGGAAGCCCATAGAGGGCTGTGGTGAAAGAGGAAATATCCTCAGATGAAATATGGAAAGAAGCTTTCTGAGAATCTGCTTAGTGTTCTGTTAATTCATCTCACAGAGTTACATTTGTATTTCGTGGATCTCTTTGCTAGCCTTATTTCTGTGGAATCTGAGAACAGATATTTCGGATCCCTTTGAAGAGTATAGGGCCAAAGGAAATATCCTCCGATAACAAAGAGAAAGAAGCTTTCTGAGAAACTTCTCTGTGTTCTGTGAAATCATCTCACAGAGTTACAGCTTTCCCCTCAAGAAGCCTTCCGCTAAGACAGTTCTTGTGGAATTGGCAAAGTGATATTTGAAAGCCCATAGAGGGCTATGTTGAGAAAGGAAATATCTTCAGATGAAATCTGGAAAGAAGCTTTCTGAGAAACAGCTTAGTGTTCTGTTAATTCATCTCACAGAGTTACATCTGTATTTCTTTGATCTCTTTGCTAGCCTTATTTCTGTGGCATCTGAGAACAGATATTTCGGATCCCTTTGAAGACCATAGGGCCAAAGGAAATATCCTCCGATAACAAAGAGAAAGAAGCTTACTGAGAAACTTCTTTGTGTTCTGTGAAATCATCTCTCAGATTTACAGCTTTCCCCTCAAGAAGCCTTCCGCTAAGACAGTTCTTGTGGAATTGGCAAAGTGATATTTGAAAGCCCATAGAGGGCTATGTTGAGAAAGGAAATATCTTCAGATGAAATCTGGAAAGAAGCTTTCTGAGAAACTGCTTAGTGTTCTGTTAATTCATCTCACAGAGTTACATCTGTATTTCGTGGATCTCTTTGCTATCCTTATTTCTGTGGAAACTGAGAACAGATACTTCGGATCCCTTTGAAGACCATAGGGCCAAACGAAATATCCTCCGATAACAAAGAGAAAGAAGCTTTCTGAGAAACTTCTCTGTGTTCTGTGAAATCATCTCACAGAGTTACAGATTTCCCCTCAGAAGCCTTTCGCTAAGACAGTTTTTGTGGAATTGGCAAAGTGATATTTGAAAGCCCATAGAGGGCTATGTTGAGAAAGGAAATATCTTCAGATGAAATCTGGAAAGAAGCTTTCTGAGAAACTGCTTAGTGTTCTGTTAATTCATCTCACAGAGTTACATCTGTATTTCGTGGATCTCTTCGCTATCCTTATTTCTGTGGAAACTGAGAACAGATACTTCGGATCCCTTTGAAGACCATAGGGCCAAAGGAAATATCGTCCGATAACAAAGAGAAAGAAGCTTTCTGATAAACTTCTTTGTGTTCTGTGAAATCATCTCACAGAGTTACAGCTTTCCCCTCAAGAAGCCTTTCGCTAAGACAGTTCTTGTGGAATTGGCAAAGTGATATTTGGAAGCCCATAGAGGGCTATGGTGAAAAAGGAAATATCCTCCGATGATATCTGGAAATAAGCTTTCAGAGAAACTGCTTAGTGTTCTGTTAATTCATCTCACAGAGTTACATCTGTATGTCGTGGATCTCTTTGCTAGCCTTATTTCTGTGGAATCTGACAACAGATATTTCGGATCCCTTTGAAGACCATAGGGCCAAAAGAAATATCCTCCGATAACAAAGAGAAAGAAGCTTTCTGAGAAACTTCTTTGTGTTCTGTTAAATCAGCTCACAGAGTTACAGCTTTCCCCTCAAGAAGCCTTTCGCTAAGACAGTTCTTGGGGAATAGGCAAAGTGATATTGGGAAGCCCATAGAGGGCAATGGTGAAAAAGGAAATATCCTCAGATGAAATCTGGAAAGAAGCTTTCTGAGAAACTGCTTAGTGTTCTGTTAATTCATCTCACAGAGTTACATCTGTATTTCTTGGATCTCTTTGCTATCCTTATTTCTGTGGAATATGAGAACAGATATTTCGTATCCCTTTGAAGACCATAGGGCCAAACGAAATATCCTCCGATAACAAAGAGAAAGAAGCTTACTGAGAAACTTCTTTGTGTTCCGTGAAATCATCTCACGGAGTTTCAGCTTTCCCCTCAAGAAGCCTTTCACTAAGACAGTTTTTGTGGAATTGGCAAAGTGATATTTGGAAGCCCATAGAGGGCTAGGGTGAAAGAGGAAATATCCTCAGATGAAATATGGAAAGAAGCTTTCTGAGAAACTGCTTAGTGTTCTGTTAATTCATATCACAGTGTTACATCTGTATTTCGAGGATCTCTTTGTTAGCCTTATTTCTGTGGAATCTGAGAACAGATATTTCGGATCGCTTTGAAGACCATAGGGCCAAAGGAAATATCCTCCGATAACAAACAGAAAGAAGCTTTCGGAGAAACTTCTTTGTGTTCTGTGAAATCATCTCACAGAGTTACAGCTTTCTCCTCAAGAAGCCTTTCGCTAAGACAATTCTTGTGGAATTGGCAAAGTGATATTTGGAAGCCCATAGAGGGCTATGGTGAAAAAGGATATATCCTCAGATGAAATCTGGAAAGAAGCTTTCTGAGAATCTGCTTAGTGTTCTGTTAATTCATCTCACAGAGTTACATCTGTATTTCTTGGATCTCTTTGCTAGCCTTATTTCTGTGGAGTCTGAGGACAGATATTTCAGATCCCTTTGAAGACTATAGGGCCAAAGGAAATATCCTCTGATAACAAAGAGAAAGAAGTTTTCTGAAAAACTTCTTTGTGTTCTGTGAAATCATCTCACAGAGTTACAGCTTTCCCCTCAAGAAGCCTTTCGCTAAGACAGTCCTTGTGGAATTGGCAAAGTGATATTTGGAAGCCCATAGAGGGCTATGGTGAAAAAGGAAATATCCTCAGATGAAATCTGGAAAGAAGCTTTCTGAGAATCTCCTTAGTGTTCTGTTAATTCATCTCACAGAGTTACATCTGTATTTCGTGGATCTCTTTGCTAGCCTTATTTCTGTGGAATCTAAGAACAGATATTTCGGATCCCTTTGAAGACTATAGGGCCAAAGGAAATATCCTCCGATAACAAAGAGAAAGAAGCTTACTGAAAAACTTCTTTGTGTTCTGTGAAATCATCTCACAGAGTTTCAGATTTCCCCTCAAGAAGCCTTTCGCTAAGACAGTTCTTGTGGAATTGGCAAAGTGATATTTGGAAGCCCATAGAGGGCTATGGTGAAAAAGGATATATCCTCAGATGAAATCTGGAAAGAAGCTTTCTGAGAATCTGCTTAGTGTTCTGTTAATTCATCTCACAGAGTTACATCTGTATTTCTTGGATCTCTTTGCTAGCCTTATTTCTGTGGAGTCTGAGGACAGATATTTCGGATCCCTTTGAAGACTATAGGGCCAAAGGAAATACCCTCTGATAACAAAGAGAAAGAAGCTTTCTGAAAAACTTCTTTGTGTTCTGTGAAATCACCTCAAAGAGGTACAGCTTTCCCCTCAAGAAGCCTTTCGCTAAGACAGTTCTTGTGGAATTGGCAAAGTGATATTTGGAAGCCCATAGAGGGCTATGGTGAAAAAGGAAATATCCTCAGATGAAATCTGGAAAGAAGCTTTCTGAGAATCTCCTTAGTGTTCTGTTAATTCATCTCACAGAGTTACATCTGTATTTCGTGGATCTCTTTGCTAGCCTTATTTCTGTGGAATCTAAGAACAGATATTTCGGATCACTTTGAAGACTATAGGGCCAAAGGAAATATCCTCCGATAACAAAGAGAAAGAAGCTTACTGAAAAACTTCTTTGTGTTCTGTGAAATCATCTCACAGAGTTTCAGATTTCCCCTCAAGAAGCCTTTCGCTAAGACAGTTCTTGTGGAATTGGCAAAGTGATATTTGGAAGCCCATAGAGGGCTATGGTGAAAAAGGAAATATCCTCAGATGAAATCTGGAAAGAAGCTTTCTGAGAATCTGCTTAGTGTTCTGTTAATTCATCTCACAGAGTTACATCTGTATTTCGTGGATCTCTTGCTAGCCTTATTTCTGGGGAATCTGAGAACAGATATTTCGGATCCCTTTGAAGACTATACGGCCAAAGGAAATATCCTCCGATAACAAAGAGAAAGAAGCTTTCTGAGAAACTTCTCTGTGTTCTGTGAAATCATCTCACAGAGTTACAGTTTTCCCCTCAAGAACCCTTTCGCTAAGATAGTTCTTGGGGAATTGGCAAAGTGATATTGGGAAGCCCATAGAGGGCTATGGTGAAAAAGAAAATATCCTCCGATGAAATCTGGAAAGAAGCTTTCTGAGAAACTGCTTAGTGTTCTGTTAATTCATCTCACAGAGTTACATCTGTATTTCGAGGATCTCCTTGCTAGCCTTATTTCTGTGGAATCTGAAAACAGATATTTCGGATCGCTTTGAAGAGCATAGGGCCAAACGAAATATCCTCCGATAACAAACAGAAAGAAGCTTTCTGAGAAACTTCTTTGTGTTCTGTGAAATCATCTCATAGAGTTACAGCTTTCCCCTCAAGAAGCCTTTCGCTAAGACAGTTCTTGTGGAATTGGCAAAGTGATATTTGGAAGCCCATAGAGGGTTATGGTGAAAAAGAAAATATCCTCAGATGAAATCTGGAAAGAAGCTTTCTGAGAAACTGCTTAGTGTTCTGTTAATTCATCTCACAGAGTTACATCTGTATTTCGTGGATCTCTTTGCTAGCCTTATTTCTGTGGAATCTGAGAACAGCTATTTCGGATCCCTTTGAAGACTATAGGGCCAAAGGAAATATCCTCCGATAACAAAGAGAAAGAAGCTTTCTGAGAAACTTCTTTGTGTTCTGTGAAATCTTCTCACAGAGTTACAGCTTTCCCCTCAAGAAGCCTTTCGCTAAGACAGTTCTTGTGGAATTGGCAAAGTGATATTTGGAAGCCCATAGCGGGCTATGGTGAAAAAGAAAATATCCTCTGATGAAATGTGGAAAGAAGCTTTCTGAGAATCTGCTTAGTGTTCTGTTAATTCATCTCACAGAGTTACATCTGTATTTCGTGGATCTCTTTGCTAGCCTTATTTCTGTGGGGTCTGAGAACAGATATTTCAGATCCCTTTGAAGACTATAGGGCCAAAGGAAATATCCTCTGATAACAAAGAGAAAGAAGCTTTCTGCGAAACTTCTTTGTGTTCTGTGAAATCATCTCACAGCGTTACAGCTTTCCCCTCAAGAAGCCTTTCGCTAAGACAGTTCTTGTGGAATTGGGAAAGTGATATTTGGAAGCCCCTAGAGGGCTATGGTGAAAAAGGAAATATCCTCCGATGAAATCTAGAAAGAAGCTTTCTGAGAATCTGCTTAGTCTTCTGTTAATTCATCTCACAGAGTTACATCTGTATTTCGAGGATCTCTTTGCTAGCCTTATTTCTTTGGAATCTGAGAAGAGATATTTCGGATCCCTTTGAAGAATATAGGGCTAAAGGAAATATCCTCCGATAACAAAGAGAAAGAAGCTTACTGAGAAACTACTTTGTGTTCTGTGATATCATCTCACAGAGTTTCAGCTTTCCCCTCAAGAAGCCTTTCGCTAAGACAGTTCTTGTGGAATTGGCAAAGTGATATTTGGAAGCCCATAGAGGGCTATGGTGAAAAAGGAAATATCCTCAGATGAAATCTGGAAAGAAGCTTTCTGAGAATCTGCTTAGTGTTCTGTTAATTCATCTCACAGAGTTACATCTGTATTTCGTGGATCTCATTGCTAGCCTTATTTCTGTGGAATCTCAGCACAGATATTTCGGATCCCTTTGAAGACTTCACGGCCAAAGGAAATATCCTCCGATAACAAAGAGAAAGAAGCTTTCTGAGAAACTTCTTTGTGTTCTGTGAAATCAGCTCACAGAGTTACAGCTTTCCCCTCAAGAAGCCTTTCGCTAAGACAGTTCTTGTGGAATTGGCAAAGTGATATTTGGAAGCCCATAGAGGGCTACGGTGAAAAAGGAAATATCCTCAGATGAAATCTGGAAAGAAGCTTTCTGAGAATCTGCTTAGTGTTCTGTTAATTCATCTCACAGAGTTACATCTGTATTTCGTGGATCTGTTTGCTATCCTTATTTCTGTGGAATCTGAGAACAGATATTTCGTATCCCTTTGAAGACCATAGGGCCAAACGAAATATCCTCCTATAAAAAAGAGAAAGAAGCTTTCTGAGAAACTTCTTTGTGTTCTGTGAAATCATCTCACAGAGTTACAGCTTTCCCCTCAAGAAGCCTTTCGCTAAGACAGGTCTTGTGGAATTGGCAAAGTGATATTTGGAAGCCACTAGAGGGCTATGGTGAAAAAGGAAATATCCTCAGATGAAATCTGGAAAGAAGCTTTCTGAGAAACTGCTTAGTGTTCTGCTAATTCATCTCACAGAGTTACATCTGTATTTCGTGGATCCCTTTGCTAGCCTTATTTCTGTGTAATCTGAGAACAGATATTTCAGATCCCTTTGAAGACTATAGGGCTAAAGGAAATATCCTCTGATAACAAAGAGAAGGAAGCTTTCTTCGAAACTTCCTTGTGTTCTGTGAAATCATCTCACAGCGTTACAGCTTTCCCCTCAAGAAGCCTTTAGCTAAGACAGTTCTTGTGGAATTGGGAAAGTGATATTTGGAAGCCCCTAGAGGGCTATGGTGAAAAAGGAAATATCCTCCGATGAAATCTAGAAAGAAGCTTTCTGAGAATCTGCTTAGTCTTCTGTTAATTCATCTCACAGAGTTACATCTGTATTTCGTGGATTTCTTTGCTAGCCTTATTTCTTTGGAATCTGAGAAGAGATATTTCGGATCCCTTTGAAGAATATAGGGCTAAAGGAAATATCCTCCGATAACAAAGAGAAAGAAGCTTTCTGAGAAACTACTTTGTGTTCTGTGAAATCATCTCACAGAGTTTCAGCTTTCCCCTCAAGAAGCCTTTCGCTAAGACATTTCTTGTGGAATTGGCAAAGTGATATTTGGAAGCCCATAGAGGGCTATGGTGAAAAAGGAAATATCCTCCGATGAAATCTGGAAAGAAGCTTTCTGAGAATCTGCTTAGTGTTCTGTTAATTCATCTCAGAGAGTTACATCTGTATTTCGTGGATCTCTTTGCTAGCCTTATTTCTGTGGAATCTGAGAACAGATATTTCGGATCCCTTTGAAGACTATACGGCCAAAGGAAATATCCTCCGATAACAAAGAGAAAGAAGCTTTCTGAGAAACTTCTCTGTGTTCTGTGAAATCATCTCACAGAGTTACAGCTTTCCCCTGAAGAAGCCTTTCGCTAAGATAGTTCTTGAGGAATTGGCAAAGTGATATTGGGAAGCCCATAGAGGGCTATGTTGAAAAAGGAAATATCCTCCGATGAAATCTGGAAAGAAGCTTTCTGAGAAACTGCTTAGTGTTCTGCTAATTCATCTCACAGAGTTACATCTGTATTTCTTGGATCTCTTTGCTAGCCTTATTTCTGTGGAATCTGAGAACAGATATTTCAGATCCCTTTGAAGACTATAGGGCCAAAGGAAATATCCTCTGATAACAAAGAGAAAGAAGCTTTCTGAGAAACTTCTTTGTGTTCTGTGAAATCATCTCACAGCGTTACAGCTTTCCCCTCAAGAAGACTTTAGCTAAGACAGTTCTTGTGGAATTGGGAAAGTGATATTTGGAAGCCCCTAGAGGGCTATGGTGAAAAAGGAAATATCCTCAGATGAAATCTAGAAAGAAGCTTTCTGAGAATCTGCTTAGTGTTCTGTTAATTCATCTCACAGAGTTACATCTGTATTTCGTGGATCTCTTTGCTAGCCTTATTTCTGTGGAATCTGAGAAGAGATATTTCGGATCCCTTTGAAGACTATAGGGCCAAAGGAAATATACTCCGATAACAAAGAGAAAGAAGCTTATTGAGAAACTTCTTTGTGTTCTGTGAAATCATCTCACAGAGTTTCAGCTTTCCCCTCAAGAAGCCTTTCGCTAAGACAGTTCTTGTGGAATTGGCAAAGTGATATTTGGAAGCCCATAGAGGGCTATGGTGAAAAAGGAAATATCCTCAGATGAAATCTGGAAAGAAGCTTTCTGAGAAACTGCTTAGTGTTCTGTTAATTCATCTCACAGAGTTACATCTGTATTTCGAGGATCTCCTTGCTAGCCTTATTTCTGTGGAATCTGAAAACAGATATTTCGGATCCCTTTGAAGACCATAGGGCCAAACGAAATATCCTCCGATAACAAACAGAAAGAAGCTTTCTGAGAAACTTCTTTGTGTTCTGTGAAATCATCTCATAGAGTTACAGCTTTCCCCTCAAGGAGCCTTTCGCTAAGACAGTTCTTGTGGAATTGGCAAAGTGATATTTGGAAGCCCATAGAGGGCTATGGTGAAAAAGAAAATATCCTCAGATGAAATCTGGAAAGAAGCTTTCTGAGAAACTGCTTAGTGTTCTGTTAATTCATCTCACAGAGTTACATCTGTATTTCGTGGATCTCTTTGCTAGCCTTATTTCTGAGGAATCTGAGAACAGCTATTTCGGATCCCTTTGAAGACTATAGGGCCAAAGGAAATATCCTCCGATAACAAAGAGGAAGAAGCTTTCTGAGAAACTTCTTTGTGTTCTGTGAAATCTTCTCACAGAGTTACAGCTTTCCCCTCAAGAAGCCTTTCGCTAAGACAGTTCTTGTGGAATTGGCAAAGTGATATTTGGAAGCCCATAGCGGGCTATGGTGAAAAAGAAAATATCCTCTGATGAAATGTGGAAAGAAGCTTTCTGAGAATCTGCTTAGTGTTCTGTTAATTCATCTCACAGAGTTACATCTGTATTTCGTGGATCTCTTTGCTAGCCTTATTTCTGTGGGGTCTGAGAACAGATATTTCAGATCCCTTTGAAGACTATAGGGCCAAAGGGAATATCCTCTGATAACAAAGAGAAAGAAGCTTTCTGCGAAACTTCTTTGTGTTCTGTGAAATCATCTCACAGCGTTACAGCTTTCCCCTCAAGAAGCCTTTAGCTAAGACAGTTCTTGTGGAATTGGGAAAGTGATATTTGGAAGCCCCTAGAGGGCTATGGTGAAAAAGGAAATATCCTCCGATGAAATCTAGAAAGAAGCTTTCTGAGAATCTGCTTAGTCTTCTGTTAATTCATCTCACAGAGTTACATCTGTATTTCGAGGATCTCTTTGCTAGCCTTATTTCTTTGGAATCTGAGAAGAGATATTTCGGATCCCTTTGAAGAATATAGGGCTAAAGGAAATATCCTCCGATAACAAAGAGAAAGAAGCTTACTGAGAAACTACTTTGTGTTCTGTGATATCATCTCACAGAGTTTCAGCTTACCCCTCAAGAAGCCTTTCGCTAAGACAGTTCTTGTGGAATTGGCAAAGTGATATTTGGAAGCCCATAGAGGGCTATGGTGAAAAAGGAAATATCCTCAGATGAAATCTGGAAAGAAGCTTTCTGAGAATCTGCTTAGTGTTCTGTTAATTCATCTCACAGAGTTACATCTGTATTTCGTGGATCTCATTGCTAGCCTTATTTCTGTGGAATCTCAGCACAGATATTTCGGATCCCTTTGAAGACTTCACGGCCAAAGGAAATATCCTCCGATAACAAAGAGAAAGAAGCTTTCTGAGAAACTTCTTTGTGTTCTGTGAAATCAGCTCACAGAGTTACAGCTTTCCCCTCAAGAAGCCTTTCGCTAAGACAGTTCTTGTGGAATTGGCAAAGTGATATTTGAAAGCCCATAGAGGGCTATGTTGAGAAAGGAAATATCTTCAGATGTAATCTGGAAAGAAGCTTTCTGAGAAACTGCTTAGTGTTCTGTTAATTCATCTCACAGAGTTACATCTGTATTTCGTGGATCTCTTTGCTATCCTTATTTCTGTGGAATCTGAGAACAGATATTTCGGATCCCTTTGAAGACCATAGGGCCAAACGAAATATCCTCCGATAAAAAAGAGAAAGAAGCTTTCTGAGAAACTTCTTTGTGTTCTGTGAAATCATCTCACAGAGTTACAGCTTTCCCCTCAAGAAGCCTTTCGCTAAGACAGTTCTTGTGGAATTGGCAAAGTGATATTTGGAAGCCCATAGAGGGCTACGGTGAAAAAGGAAATATCCTCAGATGAAATCTGGAAAGAAGCTTTCTGAGAATCTGCTTAGTGTTCTGTTAATTCATCTCACAGAGTTACATCTGTATTTCGTGGATCTGTTTGCTATCCTTATTTCTGTGGAATCTGAGAACAGATATTTCGTATCCCTTTGAAGACCATAGGGCCAAACGAAATATCCTCCTATAAAAAAGAGAAAGAAGCTTTCTGAGAAACTTCTTTGTGTTCTGTGAAATCATCTCACAGAGTTACAGCTTTCCCCTCAAGAAGCCTTTCGCTAAGACAGGTCTTGTGGAATTGGCAAAGTGATATTTGGAAGCCCCTAGAGGGCTATGGTGAAAAAGGAAATATCCTCAGATGAAATCTGGAAAGAAGCTTTCTGAGAAACTGCTTAGTGTTCTGCTAATTCATCTCACAGAGTTACATCTGTATTTCGTGGATCCCTTTGCTAGCCTTATTTCTGTGTAATCTGAGAACAGATATTTCAGATCCCTTTGAAGACTATAGGGCCAAAGGAAATATCCTCTGATAACAAAGAGAAAGAAGCTTTCTTCGAAACTTCCTTGTGTTCTGTGAAATCATCTCACAGCGTTACAGCTTTCCCCTCAAGAAGCCTTTAGCTAAGACAGTTCTTGTGGAATTGGGAAAGTGATATTTGGAAGCCCCTAGAGGGCTATGGTGAAAAAGGAAATATCCTCCGATGAAATCTAGAAAGAAGCTTTCTGAGAATCTGCTTAGTCTTCTGTTAATTCATCTCACAGAGTTACATCTGTATTTCGTGGATTTCTTTGCTAGCCTTATTTCTTTGGAATCTGAGAAGAGATATTTCGGATCCCTTTGAAGAATATAGGGCTAAAGGAAATATCCTCCGATAACAAAGAGAAAGAAGCTTACTGAGAAACTACTTTGTGTTCTGTGAAATCATCTCACAGAGTTTCAGCTTTCCCCTCAAGAAGCCTTTCGCTAAGACATTTCTTGTGGAATTGGCAAAGTGATATTTGGAAGCCCATAGAGGGCTATGGTGAAAAAGGAAATATCCTCCGATGAAATCTGGAAAGAAGCTTTCTGAGAATCTGCTTAGTGTTCTGTTAATTCATCTCACAGAGTTACATCTGTATTTCGTGGATCTCTTTGCTAGCCTTATTTCTGTGGAATCTGAGCACAGATATTTCGGATCCCTTTGAAGACTTCACGGCCAAAGGAAATATCCTCCGATAACAAAGAGAAAGAAGCTTTCTGAGAAACTTCTCTGTGTTCTGTGAAATAATCTCACAGAGTTACAGTTTTCCCCTCAAGAAGCCTTTCGCTAAGATAGTTCTTGGGGAATTGGCAAAGTGATATTGGGAAGCCCATAGAGGGCTATGGTGAAAAAGGAAATATCCTCCGATGAAATCTGGAAAGAAGCTTTCTGAGAAACTGCTTAGTGTTCTGTTAGTTCATCTCACAGAGTTACATCTGTATTTCGAGGATCTCTTTGCTAGCCTTATTTCTGTGGAATCTGAGCACAGATATTTCGGATCCCTTTGAAGACTTCACGGCCAAAGGAAATATCCTCCGATAACAAAGAGAAAGAAGCTTTCTGAGAAACTTCTCTGTGTTCTGTGAAATAATCTCACAGAGTTACAGTTTTCCCCTCAAGAAGCCTTTCGCTAAGATAGTTCTTGGGGAATTGGCAAAGTGATATTGGGAAGCCAATAGAGTGCTATGGTGAAAAAGGAAATATCCTCCGATGAAATCTGGAAAGAAGCTTTCTGAGAAACTGCTTAGTGTTCTGTTAATTCATCTCACAGAGTTACATCTGTATTTCGAGGATCTCTTTGCTAGCCTTATTTCTGTGGAATCTGAGAACAGAAATTTCGGATCGCTTTGAAGACCATAGGGCCAAAGGAAATATCCTCCGATAACAAACAGAAAGAAGCTTTCTGAGAAACTTCTTTGTGTTCTGTGAAATCATCTCACAGAGTTACAGCTTTCCCCTCAAGAAGCCTTTCGCTAAGACAGTTCTTGTGGAATTGGCAAAGTGATATTTGAAAGCCCATAGAGGGCTATGTTGAGAAAGGAAATATCTTCAGATGAAATCTGGAAAGAAGCTTTCTGAGAAACTGCTTAGTGTTCTGTTAATTCATCTCACAGAGTTACATCTGTATTTCGTGGATCTCTTTGCTATCCTTATTTCTGTGGAATCTGAGACAGATATTTCGGATCCCTTTGAAGACCATAGGGCCAAACGAAATATCCTCCGATAAAAAAGAGAAAGAAGCTTTCTGAGAAACTTCTTTGTGTTCTGTGAAATCATCTCACAGAGTTACAGCTTTCCCCTCAAGAAGCCTTTCGCTAAGACAGTTCTTGTGGAATTGGCAAAGTGATATTTGGAAGCCCATAGAGGGCTATGGTGAAAAAGGAAATATCCTCCGATGAAATCTGGAAAGAAGGTTTCTGAGAAACTGCTTAGTGTTCTGTTAATTCATCTCACAGAGTTACATCTGTATTTCGTGGATCTCTTTGCTAGCCTTATTTCTGTGGAATCTGAGAACAGATATTTCGGATCCCTTTGAAGACCATAGGGCCAAAAGAAATATCCTCCGATAACAAAGAGAAAGAAGCTTTCTGAGAAACTTCTTTGTTTTCCGTGAAATCAGCTCACAGTGTTACAGCTTTCCCCTCAAGAAGCCTTTCGCTAAGAAAGTTCTTGGGGAATAGGCAAAGTGATATTGGGAAGCCCATAGAGGGCAATGGTGAAAAAGGAAATATCCTGAGATGAAATCTGGAAAGAAGCCTTCTGAGAAACTGCTTAGTGTTCTGTTAATTCATCTCACAGAGTTAAATCTGTATTTCGTGGATCTCTTTGCTATCCTTATTTCTGTGGAATCTGAGAACAGATATTTCGGATCCCTTTGAAGACCATAGGGCCAAACGAAATATCCTCCGATAACAGAGAGAAAGAAGCTTTCTGAGAAAATTCTTTGTGTTCTGTGAAATCATCTCACAGAGTTACAGCGTTCCCCTCAAGAGCCTTTCGCTAAGACAGTTCTTGTGGAATTGGCAAAGTGATATTTGGAAGCCCATAGAGGGCTATGGTGAAAAAGGAAATATCCTCAGATGAAATCTGGAAAGAAGCTTTCTGAGAAACTGCTTAGTGTTCTGCTAATTCATCTCACAGAGTTACATCTGTATTTCGTGGATCTCTTTGCTATCCTTATTTCTGTGGAATCTGAGAACAGATGTTTCGGATCACTTTGAAGACCATAGGGCCAAACGAAATATCCTCTGAAAAAAAAGAGAAAGAAGCATTCTGAGAAACTTCTTTGTGTTCTGTGAAATCATCTCACAGAGTTACAGCTTTCCCCTCAAGAAGCCTTTCGCTAAGACAGTTCTTGTGGAATTGGCAAAGTGATATTTGGAAGCCCATAGAGGGCAATGGTGAAAAAGGAAATATCCTCCGATGAAATCTGGAAAGAAGCTTTCTGAGAAACTGCTTAGTGTTCTGTTAATTCATCTCACAGAGTTACATCTGTATTTCGAGGATCTCTTTGCTAGCCTTATTTCTGTGGAATCTGAGTACAGATAATTCGGATCCCTTTGTAGACCATAGGGCCAATGGAAATATCGTCCGATAACAAAGAGAAAGAAGCTTTCTGAGAAACTTCTTTGTGTTCTGTGAAATCATCTCACAGAGTTACAGCTTTCCCCTCAAGAAGCCTTTCGCTAAGACAGTTCTTGTGGATTTGGCAACGTGATATTTGGAAGCCCATAGAGGGCTATGGTGAAAAAGGAAATATCCTCAGATGAAATCTGGAAAGAAGCTTTCTGAGAAACGGCTTAGTGTTCTGTTAATTCATCTCACAGAGTTACATCTGTATTTCGAGGATCTCTTTGCTAGCCTTATTTCTGTGGAATCTGAGAAAAGATATTTCGGATCCCTTTGAAGACTATACGGCCAAAGGAAATATCCTCCGATAACAAAGAGAAAGAAGCTTTCTGAGAAACTTCTTTGTGTTCTGTTAAATCATCTCACAGAGTTACACCTTTCCCCTCAAGAAGCCTTTCGCTAAGACAGTTCTTGTGGAATTGGCAAAGTGATATTTGGAAGCCCATAGAGGGCTATGGTGAAAAAGGAAATATCCTCATATGAAATCTGGAAAGAAGCTTTCTGAGAAAATGCTTAGTGTTCTGCTAATTCATCTCACAGAGGTACATCTGTATTTCTTTGATCTCTTTGCTAGCCTTATTTCTGTGGAATCTGAGAACAGATATTTCGGATCCCTTTGAAGACCATAGGGCCAAACGAAATATACTCCGATAACAAAGAGAAGGAAGCTTTCTGAGAAACTTCTTTGTGTTCTGTGAAATCATCTCACAGAGATACAGTTTTCTCCTAAAGAAACCTTTCGCTAAGACACTTCTTGTGGAATTGGCAAAGTGATATTTGGAAGCCCATAGAGGGCTATGGTGAAAAAGGAAATATCCTCAGATGAAATCTGGAAAGAAGCTTTCTGAGTAACTGCTTAGTGTTCTGTAAATTCATCTCACAGAGTTACATCTGTATTTCTTTGATCTCTTTGCTAGCCTTATATCTGTGGAATCTGAGAACAGATATTTCGGATCCCTTTGCAGACTATAGGTCCAAAGTAAATATCCTCCGATAACAAAGAGAAAGAAGCTTTCTGAGAAACTTCTTTGTGTTCTGTGAAATCATCTCACAGAGTTACAGCTTTCCCCTCAAGAAGCCTTTCGCTAAGACAGTTCTTGTGGAATTGGCAAAGTGATATTTGGAAGCCCATAGAGGGCTATGGTGAAAAAGGAAATATCCTCCGATGAAATCTGGAAAGAAGGTTTCTGAGAAACTGCTTAGTGTTCTGTTAATTCATCTCACAGAGTTACATCTGTATTTCGTGGATCTCTTTGCTAGCCTTATTTCTGTGGAATCTGAGAACAGATATTTCGGATCCCTTTGAAGACCATAGGGCCAAAAGAAATATCCTCCGATAACAAAGAGAAAGAAGCTTTCTGAGAAACTTCTTTGTTTTCCGTGAAATCAGCTCACAGTGTTACAGCTTTCCCCTCAAGAAGCCTTTCGCTAAGAAAGTTCTTGGGGAATAGGCAAAGTGATATTGGGAAGCCCATAGAGGGCAATGGTGAAAAAGGAAATATCCTGAGATGAAATCTGGAAAGAAGCCTTCTGAGAAACTGCTTAGTGTTCTGTTAATTCATCTCACAGAGTTAAATCTGTATTTCGTGGATCTCTTTGCTATCCTTATTTCTGTGGAATCTGAGAACAGATATTTCGGATCCCTTTGAAGACCATAGGGCCAAACGAAATATCCTCCGATAACAGAGAGAAAGAAGCTTTCTGAGAAAATTCTTTGTGTTCTGTGAAATCATCTCACAGAGTTACAGCGTTCCCCTCAAGAGCCTTTCGCTAAGACAGTTCTTGTGGAATTGGCAAAGTGATATTTGGAAGCCCATAGAGGGCTATGGTGAAAAAGGAAATATCCTCAGATGAAATCTGGAAAGAAGCTTTCTGAGAAACTGCTTAGTGTTCTGCTAATTCATCTCACAGAGTTACATCTGTATTTCGTGGATCTCTTTGCTATCCTTATTTCTGTGGAATCTGAGAACAGATGTTTCGGATCACTTTGAAGACCATAGGGCCAAACGAAATATCCTCTGAAAAAAAAGAGAAAGAAGCATTCTGAGAAACTTCTTTGTGTTCTGTGAAATCATCTCACAGAGTTACAGCTTTCCCCTCAAGAAGCCTTTCGCTAAGACAGTTCTTGTGGAATTGGCAAAGTGATATTTGGAAGCCCATAGAGGGCAATGGTGAAAAAGGAAATATCCTCAGATGAAATCTGGAAAGAAGCTTTCTGAGAAACTGCTTAGTGTTCTGTTAATTCATCTCACAGAGTTACATCTGTATTTCGAGGATCTCTTTGCTAGCCTTATTTCTGTGGAATCTGAGTACAGATAATTCGGATCCCTTTGTAGACCATAGGGCCAATGGAAATATCGTCCGATAACAAAGAGAAAGAAGCTTTCTGAGAAACTTCTTTGTGTTCTGTGAAATCATCTCACAGAGTTACAGCTTTCCCCTCAAGAAGCCTTTCGCTAAGACAGTTCTTGTGGATTTGGCAACGTGATATTTGGAAGCCCATAGAGGGCTATGGTGAAAAAGGAAATATCCTCAGATGAAATCTGGAAAGAAGCTTTCTGAGAAACGGCTTAGTGTTCTGTTAATTCATCTCACAGAGTTACATCTGTATTTCGAGGATCTCTTTGCTAGCCTTATTTCTGTGGAATCTGAGAAAAGATATTTCGGATCCCTTTGAAGACTATACGGCCAAAGGAAATATCCTCCGATAACAAAGAGAAAGAAGCTTTCTGAGAAACTTCTTTGTGTTCTGTTAAATCATCTCACAGAGTTACACCTTTCCCCTCAAGAAGCCTTTCGCTAAGACAGTTCTTGTGGAATTGGCAAAGTGATATTTGGAAGCCCATAGAGGGCTATGGTGAAAAAGGAAATATCCTCATATGAAATCTGGAAAGAAGCTTTCTGAGAAAATGCTTAGTGTTCTGCTAATTCATCTCACAGAGGTACATCTGTATTTCTTTGATCTCTTTGCTAGCCTTATTTCTGTGGAATCTGAGAACAGATATTTCGGATCCCTTTGAAGACCATAGGGCCAAACGAAATATACTCCGATAACAAAGAGAAGGAAGCTTTCTGAGAAACTTCTTTGTGTTCTGTGAAATCATCTCACAGAGATACAGTTTTCTCCTAAAGAAACCTTTCGCTAAGACACTTCTTGTGGAATTGGCAAAGTGATATTTGGAAGCCCATAGAGGGCTATGGTGAAAAAGGAAATATCCTCAGATGAAATCTGGAAAGAAGCTTTCTGAGTAACTGCTTAGTGTTCTGTAAATTCATCTCACAGAGTTACATCTGTATTTCTTTGATCTCTTTGCTAGCCTTATATCTGTGGAATCTGAGAACAGATATTTCGGATCCCTTTGCAGACTATAGGTCCAAAGTAAATATCCTCCGATAACAAAGAGAAAGAAGCTTTCTGAGAAACTTCTTTGTGTTCTGTGAAATCATCTCACAGAGTTACAGCTTTCCCCTCAAGAAGCCTTTCGCTAAGACAGTTCTTGTGGAATTGGCAAAGTGATATTTGGAAGCCCATAGAGGGCTATGGTGAAAAAGGAAATATCCTCAGATGAAATCTGGAAAGAAGCTTTCTGAGAAACTGCTTAGTGTTCTGTTAATTCATCTCACAGAGTTACATCTGTATTTCGTGGATCCCTTTGCTAGCCTTATTTCTGTGGAATCTGAGAACAGATATTTCAGATCCCTTTGAAGACTATAGGGCCAAAGGAAATATCCTCTGATAACAAAGAGAAAGAAGCTTTCTGCGAAACTTCTTTGTGTTCTGTGAAATCATCTCACAGCGTTACAGCTTTCCCGTCAAGAAGCCTTTAGCTAAGACAGTTCTTGTGGAATTGGGAAAGTGATATTTGGAAGCCCCTAGAGGGCTATGGTGAAAAAGGAAATATCCTCCGATGAAATCTAGAAAGAAGTATTCTGAGAATCTGCTTAGTGTTCTGTTAATTCATCTCACAGAGTTACATCTGTATTTCGTGGATCTCTTTGCTAGCCTTATTTCTTTGGAATCTGAGAAGAGATATTTCGGATCCCTTTGAAGAATATAGGGCTAAAGGAAATATCCTCCGATAACAAAGAGAAAGAAGCTTACTGAGAAACTACTTTGTGTTCTTTGAAATCATCTCACAGAGTTTCAGCTTTCCCCTCAACAAGCCTTTCGCTAAGACAGTTCTTGTGGAATTGGCAAAGTGATATTTGGAAGCCCATAGAGGGCTATGGTGAAAAAGGAAATGTCCTCAGATGAAATCTGGAAAGAAGCTTTCTGAGAATCTGCTTAGGGTTCTGTTAATTCATCTCACAGAGTTACATCTGTATTTCGTGGATCTCTTCGCTAGCCTTATTTCTGTGGTATCTGAGAACAGATATTTCGGATCCCTTTGAAGACCATAGGGCCAAAGGAAATATCGTCCGATAACAAAGAGAAAGAAGCTTTCTGAGAAACTTCTTTGTGTTCTGTGAAATCATCTCACAAAGTTACAGCTTTCCCCTCAAGAAGCCTTTCGCTAAGACAGTTCTTGTGGAATTGGCAAAGTGATATTTGGAAGCACATAGAGGGCTATGGTGAAAAAGGAAATATCCTCCGATGAAATCTGGAAAGAAGGTTTCTGAGAAACTGCTTAGTGTTCTGTTAATTCATCTCACAGAGTTACATCTGTATTTCGTGGATCTCTTTGCTAGCCTTATTTCTGTGGAATCTGAGAACAGATATTTCGGATCCCTTTGAAGACCATAGGGCCAAAAGAAATACCCTCCGATAACAAAGAGAAAGAAGATTTCTGAGAAACTTCTTTGTTTTCCGTGAAATCATCTCACAGAGTTACAGCTTTCCCCTCAAGAAGCCTTTCGCTAAGAAAGTTCTTGGGGAATAGGCAAAGTGATATTGGGAAGCCCATAGAGGGCAATGGTGAAAAAGGAAATATCCTGAGATGAAATCTGGAAAGAAGCTTTCTGAGAAACTGCTTAGTGTTCTGTTAATTCATCTCACAGAGTTACATCTGTATTTCTTGGATCTCTTTGCTATCCTTATTTCTGTGGAATCTGAGAACAGATATTTCGTATCCCTTTGAAGACCATAGGGCCAAACGAAATATCCTCCGATAAGAGAGAGAAAGAAGCTTTCTGAGAAAATTCTTTGTGTTCTGTGAAATCATCTCACAGAGTTACAGCGTTCCCCTCAAGAGCCTTTCGCTAAGACAGTTCTTGTGGAATTGGCAAAGTGATATTTGGAAGCCCATAGAGGGCTATGGTGAAAAAGGAAATATCCTCAGATGAAATCTGGAAAGAAGCTTTCTGAGAAACTGCTTAGTGTTCTGCTAATTCATCTCACAGAGTTACATCTGTATTTCGTGGATCCCTTTGCTAGCCTTATTTCTCTGGAATCTGAGAACAGATATTTCAGATCCCTTTGAAGACTATAGGGCCAAAGGAAATATCCTCTGATAACAAAGAGAAAGAAGCTTTCTGCGAAACTTCTTTGTGTTCTGTGAAATCATCTCACAGCGTTACAGCTTTCCCCTCAAGAAGCCTTTAGCTAAGACAGTTCTTGTGGAATTGGGAAAGTGATATTTGGAAGCCCCTAGAGGGCTATGGTGAAAAAGGAAATATCCTCCAATGAAATCTAGAAAGAAGCTTTCTGAGAATCTGCTTAGTGTTCTGTTAATTCATCTCACAGAGTTACATCTGTATTTCGTGGATCTCTTTGCTAGCCTTATTTCTTTGGAATCTGAGAAGAGATATTTCGGATCCCTTTGAAGAATATAGGGCTAAAGGAAATATCCTCCGATAACAAAGAGAAAGAAGCTTACTGAGAAACTACTTTGTGTTCTGTGAAATCATCTCACAGAGTTTCAGCTTTCCCCTCAACAAGCCTTTTGCTAAGACAGTTCTTGTGGAATTGGCAAAGTGATATTTGGAAGCCCATAGAGGGCTATGGTGAAAAAGGAAATATCCTCAGATGAAATCTGGAAAGAAGCTTTCTGACAATCTGCTTAGTGTTCTGTTAATTCATCTCACAGAGTTACATCTGTATTTCGTGGATCTCTTTGCTAGCCTTATTTCTGTGGAATCTGAGCACAGATATTTCGGATCCCTTTGAAGACTTCACGGCCAAAGGAAATATCCTCCGATAACAAAGAGAAAGAAGCTTTCTGAGAAACTTCTCTGTGTTCTGTGAAATAATCTCATAGAGTTACAGTTTTCCCCTCAAGAAGCCTTTCGCTAAGATAGTTCTTGGGGAATTGGAAAAGTGATATTGGGAAGCCCATAGAGGGCTATGGTGAAAAAGGAAATATCCTCCGATGAAATCTGGAAAGAAGCTTTCTGAGAAACTGCTTAGTGTTCTGTTAATTCATCTCACAGAGTTACATCTGTATTTCGAGGATCTCTTTGCAAGCCTTATTTCTGTGGAATCTGAGAACAGATATTTCGGATCCCTTTGAAGACCATAGGGCCAAAGGAAATATCCTCCGATAACAAACAGAAAGAAGCTTTCTGAGAAACTTCTCTGTGTTCTGTGAAATCATCTCACAGAGTTACAGCTTTCCCCTCAAGAAGCCTTTCGCTAAGACAGTTTTTGTGGAATTGGCAAAGTGATATTTGAAAGCCCATAGAGGGCTAAGTTGAGAAAGGAAATATCTTCAGATGAAATCTGGAAAGAAGCTTTCTGAGAAACTGCTTAGTGTTCTGTTAATTCATCTCACAGAGTTACATCTGTATTTCGTGGACCTCTTTGCTATCCTTATTTCTGTGGAATCTGAGAAGAGATATTTCGGATCCCTTTGAAGACCATAGGGCCAAACGAAATATCCTCCGATAAAAAAGAGAAAGAAGCTTTCTGAGAAACTTCTTTGTGTTCTGTGAAATCATCTCACAGAGTTACAGCTTTCCCCTCAAGAAGCCTTTCGCTAAGACAGTTCTTGTGGAATTGGCAAAGTGATATTTGGAAGCCCATAGAGGGCTATGGTGAAAAAGGAAATATCCTCAGATGAAATCTGGAAAGAAGCTTTCTGAGAATCTGCTTAGTGTTCTGTTAATTCATCTCACAGAGGTACATCTGTATTTCGTGGATCTCTTTGCTAGCCTTATTTCTGTGGAATCTGAGCACAGATACTTCGGATCCCTTTGAAGACTTCACGGCCAAAGGAAATATCCTCCGATAACAAAGAGAAAGAAGCTTTCTGAGAAACTTCTCTGTGTTCTGTGAAATAATCTCACAGAGTTACAGTTTTCCCCTCAAGAAGCCTTTCGCTAAGATAGTTCTTGGGGAATTGGCAAAGTGATATTGTGAAGCCCATAGAGGGCTATGGTGAAAAAGGAAATATCTTCAGATGAAATCTGGAAAGAAGCTTTCTGAGAAACTGCTTAGTGTTCTGTTAATTCATCTCACAGAGTTACATCTGTATTTCGTGGATCTCTTTGCTATCCTTATTTCTGTGGAATCTGAGAACAGATATTTCGGATCCCTTTGAAGACCATAGGGCCAAAAGAAATATCCTTCGATAAAAAAGAGAAAGAAGCTTTCTGAGAAACTTCTTTGTTTTCTGTGAAATCAGCTCACAGAGTTACAGCTTTCCCCTCAAGAAGCCTTTCGCTAAGACAGTTCTTGGGGAATAGGCAAAGTGATATTGGGAAGCCCATAGAGGGCTATGGTGAAAAAGGAAATATCCTCAGATGAAATCTGGAAAGAAGCTTTCTGAGAATCTGCTTAGTGTTCTGTTAATTCATCTCACAGAGTTACATCTGTATTTCGTGGATCTCTTTGCTATCCTTATTTCTGTGGAATCTGAGAACAGATATTTTGTATCCTTTTGAAGACCATAGGGCCAAACGAAATATCCTCCGATAACAAAGAGAAAGAAGCTTTCTGAGAAAATTCTTTGTGTTCTGTGAAATCATCTCACAGAGTTACAGCTTTCCCCTCAAGAAGCCTTTCGCTAAGACAGTTCTTGTGGAATTGGCAAAGTGATATTTGAAAGCCCATAGAGGGCTATGGTGAAAAAGGAAATATCCTCAGATGAAATCTGGAAAGAAGCTTTCTGAGAAACTGCTTAGTGTTCTGCTAATTCATCTCACAGAGTTACATCTGTATTTCGTGGATCCCTTTGCTAGCCTTATTTCTGTGGAATCTGAGAACAGATATTTCAGATCCCTTTGAAGACTATAGGGCCAAAGGAAATATCCTCTGATAACAAAGAGAAAGAAGCTTTCTGAGAAACTTCTTTGTGTTCTGTGACATCATCTCACAGCGTTACAGCGTTCCCCTCAAGAAGCCTTTAGCTAAGACAGTTCTTGTGGAATTGGGAAAGTGATATTTGGAAGACCCTAGAGGGCTATGGTGAAAAAGGAAATATCCTCCTATGAAATCTAGAAAGAAGCTTTCTGAGAATCTGCTTAGTGTTCTGTTAATTCATCTCACAGAGTTACATCTGTATTTCATGGATCTCTTTGCTAGCCTTATATCTTTGGAATCTGAGAAGAGATATTTCGGATCCCTTTGAAGAATATAGGGCTAAAGGAAATATCCTCCGATAACAAAGAGAAAGAAGCTTACTGAGAAACTACTTTGTGTTCTGTGAAATCATCTCACAGAGTTTCAGCTTTCCCCTCAAGAAGCCTTTCGCTAAGACAGTTCTTGTGGAATTGGCAAAGTGATATTTGGAAGCCCATAGAGGGCTATGGTGAAAAAGGAAATGTCCTCAGATGAAATCTGGAAAGAAGCTTTCTGAGAATCTGCTTAGGGTTCTGTTAATTCATCTCACAGAGTTACATCTGTATTTCGTGGTTCTCTTCGCTAGCCTTATTTCTGTGGTATCTGAGAACAGATATTTCGGATCCCTTTGAAGACCATAGGGCCAAAGGAAATATCGTCCGATAACAAAGAGAAAGAAGCTTTCTGAGAAACTTCTTTGTGTTCTGTGAAATCACCTCACAGAGTTACAGCTTTCCCCTCAAGAAGCCTTTCGCTAAGACAGTTCTTGTGGAATTGGCAAAGTGATATTTGGAAGCCCATAGAGGGCTATGGTGAAAAAGGAAATATCCTCCGATGAAATCTGGAAAGAAGCTTTCTGAGAAACTGCTTAGTGTTCTGTTAATTCATCTCACAGAGTTACATCTGTATTTCGTGGATCTCTTTGCTAGCCTTATTTCTGTGGAATCTGAGAACAGATATTTCGGATCCCTTTGAAGACCATAGGGCCAAAAAATATATCCTCCGATAACAAAGAGAAAGAAGCTTTCTGAGAAACTTCTTTGTTTTCTGTGAAATCAGCTCACAGAGTTACAGCTTTCCCCTCAAGAAGCCTTTCGCTAAGACAGTTCTTGGGGAATAGGCAAAGTGATATTGGGAAGCCCATAGAGGGCTATGGTGAAAAAGGAAATATCTTCAGATGAAACCTGGAAAGAAGCTTTCTGAGAAACTGCTTAGTGTTCTGTTAATTCATCTCACCGAGTTACATCTGTATTTCGTGGATCTCTTTGCTAGCCTTATTTCTGTGGAATCTGAGAAAAGATATTTCGGATCCCTTTGAAGACTCTAGGGCCAAAGGAAATATCCTCCGTTAACAAAGAGAAAGAAGCTTTCTTAGAAACTTCTTTGTGTTCTGTTAAATCATCTCACAGAGTTACACCTTTCCCCTCAAGAAGCCTTTCGCTAAGACAGTTCTTGTGGAATTGGCAAAGTGATATTTGGAAGCCCATAGAGGGCTATGGTGAAAAAGGAAATATCCTCATATGAAATATGGAAAGAAGCTTTCTGAGAAAATGCTTAGTGTTCTGCTAATTCATCTCACAGAGGTACATCTGTATTTCTTTGATCTCTTTGCTAGCCTTATTTCTGTGGAATCTGAGAACAGATATTTCGGATCCCTTTGAAGACCATAGGGCCAAACGAAATATACTCCGATAACAAAGAGAAGGAAGCTTTCTGACAAACTTCTTTGTGTTCTGTGAAATCATCTCACAGAGTTACAGTTTTCTCCTAAAGAAACCTTTCGCTAAGACAGTTCTTGTGGAATTGGCAAAGTGATATTTGGAAGCCCATAGAGGGCTATGGTGAAAAAGGAAATATCCTCAGATGAAATCTGGAAAGAAGCTTTCTGAGTAACTGCTTAGTGTTCTGTAAATTCATCTCACAGAGTTACATCTGTATTTCTTTGATCTCTTTGCTAGCCTTATACCTGTGGAATCTGAGAACAGATATTTCGGATCCCTTTGCAGACTATAGGTCCAAAGTAAATATCCTCCGATAACAAAGAGAAAGAAGCTTTCTGAGAAACTTCTTTGTGTTCTGTGAAATCATCTCACAGAGTTACAGCTTTCCCCTCAAGAAGCCTTTCGCTAAGACAGTTCTTGTGGATTTGGCAACGTGATATTTGGAAGCCCATAGAGGGCTATGGTGAAAAAGGAAATATCCTCAGATGAAATCTGGAAAGAAGCTTTCTGAGAAACGGCTTAGTGTTCTGTTAATTCATCTCACAGAGTTACATCTGTATTTCGAGGATCTCTTTGCTAGCCTTATTTCTGTGGAATCTGAGTACAGATAATTCGGATCCCTTTGTAGACCATAGGGCCAATGGAAATATCGTCCGATAACAAAGAGAAAGAAGCTTTCTGAGAAACTTCTTTGTGTTCTGTGAAATCATCTCACAGAGTTACAACTTTCCCCTCAAGAAGCCTTTCGCCAAGACAGTTCTTGTGGAATTGGCAAAGTGATATATTAGGAAGCCCTTAGAGGGGTATGGTGAAAAAGGAAACATCCTCCGATGAAATCTGGAAAGAAGCTTTCTGAGAAACTGCGTAGTGTTTTGTTAATTCAACTCACAGAGTTACATCTGTATTTCGTGGATCTTTTTGCTAGCCTAATTTCTGTGGAATCTGAGAACAGATATTTCGGATCCCTTTGAAGACTATAGGGCCAAAGGAAATATCCTCCGATAACAAACAGAAAGAAGCTTTCTGAGAAACTTCTTTGTGTTCTGTGAAATCAGCTCACAGAGTTACATCTTTCCCCTCAAGAAGCCTTTCGTTAAGACAGTTCTTTTGGAATTGGCCAAGTGATATTTGGAAGCCCATGGAGGGCTATGGTGAAAAAGGAAATATCCTCAGATGAAATCTGGAAAGAAGCTTTCTGAGAAACTGCTTAGTGCTCTGTTAATTCATCTCACAGAGTTACAACTGTATTTCGTGGATCTCTTTGGTAGCCTTATTTCTGTGGATTCTGAGAACAGATAATTCGGATCCCTTTGAAGACGATACGGCCTAAGGAAATATCCTCAATTAACAAAGAGAAAGAAGCTTTCTGAGAAACTTCTTTGTGTTCTGTGAAATCTTCTCACAGAGTTACAGCTTTCCTCTCAACAAGCCTTTCGCTAAGACAGTTCTTATGGAATTGGCAAAGTGATATTTGGAAGCCCAGAGAGGGCTATGGTGAAAAAGGAAATATCCTCAGATGAAACCTGGAAAGAAGCTTTCTGAGAATCTGCTTAGTGTTCTGTTAATTCATCTCACCGAGTTACATCTGTATTTCGTGGATCTCTTTGCTAGCCTTATTTCTGTGGAATCTGAGAAAAGATATTTCGGATCCCTTTGAAGACTATAGGGCCAAAGGAAATATCCTCCGATAACAAAGAGAAAGAAGCTTTCTGAGAAACTTCTTTGTGTTCTGTTAAATCATCTCACAGAGTTACACCTTTCCCCTCAAGAAGCCTTTCGCTAAGACAGTTCTTGTGGAATTGGCAAAGTGATATTTGGAAGCCCATAGAGGGCTATGGTGAAAAAGGAAATATCCTCATATGAAATCTGGAAAGAAGCTTTCTGAGAAAATGCTTAGTGTTCTGCTAATTCATCTCACAGAGGTACATCTGTATTTCTTTGATCTCTTTGCTAGCCTTATTTCTGTGGAATCTGAGAACAGATATTTCGGATCCCTTTGAAGACCATAGGGCCAAACGAAATATACTCCGATAACAAAGAGAAGGAAGCTTTCTGAGAAACTTCTTTGTGTTCTGTGAAATCATCTCACAGAGTTACAGTTTTCTCCTAAAGAAACCTTTCGCTAAGACACTTCTTGTGGAATTGGCAAAGTGATATTTGGAAGCCCATAGAGGGCTATGGTGAAAAAGGAAATATCCTCAGATGAAATCTGGAAAGAAGCTTTCTGAGTAACTGCTTAGTGTTCTGTAAATTCATCTCACAGAGTTACATCTGTATTTCTTTGATCTCTTTGCTAGCCTTATATCTGTGGAATCTGAGAACAGATATTTCGGATCCCTTTGCAGACTATAGGTCCAAAGTAAATATCCTCCGATAACAAAGAGAAAGAAGCTTTCTGAGAAACTTCTTTGTGTTCTGTGAAATCATCTCACAGAGTTACAGCTTTCCCCTCAAAAAGCCTTTCGCTAAGACAGTTCTTGTGGAATTGGCAAAGTGATATTTGGAAGCCCATAGAGGGCTATGGTGAAAAAGGAAATATCCTCAGATGAAATCTGGAAAGAAGCTTTCTGAGAAACTGCTTAGTGTTCTGCTAATTCATCTCACAGAGTTACATCTGTATTTCGTGGATCCCTTTGCTAGCCTTATTTCTGTGGAATCTGAGAACAGATATTTCGGATCCCTTTGAAGACCATAGGGCCAAAAGAAATATCCTCCGATAACAAAGAGAAAGAAGCTTTCTGAGAAACTTCTTTGTTTTCCGTGAAATCATCTCACAGAGTTACAGCTTTCACCTCAAGAAGCCTTTCGCTAAGAAAGTTCTTGGAGAATAGGCAAAGTGATATTGGGAAGCCCATAGAGGGCAATGGTGAAAAAGGAAATATCCTGAGATGAAATCTGGAAAGAAGCTTTCTGAGAAACTGCTTAGTGTTCTGTTAATTCATCTCACAGAGTTACATCTGTATTTCTTGGATCTCTTTGCTATCCTTATTTCTGTGGAATCTGAGAACAGATATTTCGTATCCCTTTGAAGACCATAGGGCCAAACGAAATATCCTCCGATAAGAGAGAGAAAGAAGCTTTCTGAGAAAATTCTTTGTGTTCTGTGAAATCATCTCACAGAGTTACAGCGTTCCCCTCAAGAGCCTTTCGCTAAGACAGTTCTTGTGGAATTGGCAAAGTGATATTTGGAAGCCCATAGAGGGCTATGGTGAAAAAGGAAATATCCTCAGATGAAATCTGGAAAGAAGCTTTCTGAGAAACTGCTTAGTGTTCTGCTAATTCATCTCACAGAGTTACATCTGTATTTCGTGGATCCCTTTGCTAGCCTTATTTCTCTGGAATCTGAGAACAGATATTTCAGATCCCTTTGAAGACTATAGGGCCAAAGGAAATATCCTCTGATAACAAAGAGAAAGAAGCTTTCTGCAAAACTTCTTTGTGTTCTGTGAAATCATCTCACAGCGTTACAGCTTTCCCCTCAAGAAGCCTTTAGCTAAGACAGTTCTTGTGGAATTGGGAAAGTGATATTTGGAAGCCCCTAGAGGGCTATGGTGAAAAAGGAAATATCCTCCAATGAAATCTAGAAAGAAGCTTTCTGAGAATCTGCTTAGTGTTCTGTTAATTCATCTCACAGAGTTACATCTGTATTTCGTGGATCTCTTTGCTAGCCTTATTTCTTTGGAATCTGAGAAGAGATATTTCGGATCCCTTTGAAGAATATAGGGCTAAAGGAAATATCCTCCGATAACAAAGAGAAAGAAGCTTACTGAGAAACTACTTTGTGTTCTGTGAAATCACCTCACAGAGATTCAGCTTTCCCCTCAACAAGCCTTTTGCTAAGACAGTTCTTGTGGAATTGGCAAAGTGATATTTGGAAGCCCATAGAGGGCTATGGTGAAAAAGGAAATATCCTCAGATGAAATCTGGAAAGAAGCTTTCTGAGAATCTGCTTAGTGTTCTGTTAATTCATCTCACAGAGTTACATCTGTATTTCGTGGATCTCTTTGCTAGCCTTATTTCTGTGGAATCTGAGCACAGATATTTCGGATCCCTTTGAAGACTTCACGGCCAAAGGAAATATCCTCCGATAACAAAGAGAAAGAAGCTTTCTGAGAAACTTCTCTGTGTTCTGTGAAATAATGTCACAGAGTTACAGTTTTCCCCTCAAGAAGCCTTTCGCTAAGATAGTTCTTGGGGAATTGGAAAAGTGATATTGGGAAGCCCATAGAGGGCTATGGTGAAAAAGGAAATATCCTCCGATGAAATCTGGAAAGAAGCTTTCTGAGAAACTGCTTAGTGTTCTGTTAATTCATCTCACAGAGTTACATCTGTATTTCGAGGATCTCTTTGCAAGCCTTATTTCTGTGGAATCTGAGAACAGATATTTCGGATCCCTTTGAAGACCATAGGGCCAAAGGAAATATCCTCCGATAACAAACAGAAAGAAGCTTTCTGAGAAACTTCTTTGTGTTCTGTGAAATCATCTCACAGAGTTACAGCTTTCCCCTCAAGAAGCCTTTCGCTAAGACAGTTCTTGTGGAATTGGCAAAGTGATATTTGGAAGCCCATAGAGGGCTATGGTGAAAAAGGAAATATCCTCAGATGAAATCTGGAAAGAAGCTTTCTGAGAATCTGCTTAGTGTTCTGTTAATTCATCTCACAGAGTTACATCTGTATTTCGTGGATCTCTTTGCTAGCCTTATTTCTGTGGAATCTGAGCACAGATACTTCGGATCCCTTTGAAGACTTCACGGCCAAAGGAAATATCCTCCGATAACAAAGAGAAACAAGCTTTCTGAGAAACTTCTCTGTGTTCTGTGAAATAATCTCACAGAGTTACAGTTTTCCCCTCAAGAAGCCTTTCGCTAAGATAGTTCTTGGGGAATTGGCAAAGTGATATTGTGAAGCCCATAGAGGGCTATGGTGAAAAAGGAAATATCTTCAGATGAAATCTGGAAAGAAGCTTTCTGAGAAACTGCTTAGTGTTCTGCTAATTCATCTCACAGAGGTACATCTGTATTTCTTTGATCTCTTTGCTAGCCTTATTTCTGTGGAATCTGAGAACAGATATTTCGGATCCCTTTGAAGACCATAGGGCCAAACGAAATATACTCCGATAACAAAGAGAAGGAAGCTTTCTGATAAACTTCTTTGTGTTCTGTGAAATCATCTCACAGAGTTACAGTTTTCTCCTAAAGAAACCTTTCGCTAAGACAGTTCTTGTGGAATTGGCAAAGTGATATTTGGAAGCCCATAGAGGGCTATGGTGAAAAAGGAAATATCCTCAGATGAAATCTGGAAAGAAGCTTTCTGAGTAACTGCTTAGTGTTCTGTAAATTCATCTCACAGAGTTACATCTGTATTTCTTTGATCTCTTTGCTAGCCTTATATCTGTGGAATCTGAGAACAGATATTTCGGATCCCTTTGCAGACTATAGGTCCAAAGTAAATATCCTCCGATAACAAAGAGAAAGAAGCTTTCTGAGAAACTTCTTTGTGTTCTGTGAAATCATCTCACAGAGTTACAGCTTTCCCCTCAAGAAGCCTTTCGCTAAGACAGTTCTTGTGGATTTGGCAACGTGATATTTGGAAGCCCATAGAGGGCTATGGTGAAAAAGGAAATATCCTCAGATGAAATCTGGAAAGAAGCTTTCTGAGAAACGGCTTAGTGTTCTGTTAATTCATCTCACAGAGTTACATCTGTATTTCGAGGATCTCTTTGCTAGCCTTATTTCTGTGGAATCTGAGTACAGATAATTCGGATCCCTTTGTAGACCATAGGGCCAATGGAAATATCGTCCGATAACAAAGAGAAAGAAGCTTTCTGAGAAACTTCTTTGTGTTCTGTGAAATCATCTCACAGAGTTACAGCTTTCCCCTCAAGAAGCCTTTCGCCAAGACAGTTCTTGTGGAATTGTCAAAGTGATATATTAGGAAGCCCATAGAGGGGTATGGTGAAAAAGGAAACATCCTCCGATGAAATCTGGAAAGAAGCTTTCTGAGAAACTGCGTAGTGTTTTGTTAATTCATCTCACAGAGTTACATCTGTATTTCGTGGATCTTTTTGCTAGCCTAATTTCTGTGGAATCTGAGAACAGATATTTCGGATCCCTTTGAAGACTATAGGGCCAAAGGAAATATCCTCCGATAACAAACAGAAAGAAGCTTTCTGAGAAACTTCTTTGTGTTCTGTGAAATCAGCTCACAGAGTTACAGCTTTCCCCTCAAGAAGCCTTTCGCTAAGACAGTTCTTTTGGAATTGGCCAAGTGATATTTGGAAGCCCATGGAGGGCTATGGTGAAAAAGGAAATATCCTCAGATGAAATCTGGAAAGAAGCTTTCTGAGAAACTGCTTAGTGCTCTGTTAATTCATCTCACAGAGTTACAACTGTATTTCGTGGATCTCTTTGGTAGCCTTATTTCTGTGGATTCTGAGAACAGATAATTCGGATCCCTTTGAAGACGATACGGCCTAAGGAAATATCCTCAATTAACAAAGAGAAAGAAGCTTTCTGAGAAACTTCTTTGTGTTCTGTGAAATCCTCTCACAGAGTTACACCTTTCCTCTCAACAAGCCTTTCGCTAAGACAGTTCTTATGGAATTGGCAAAGTGATATTTGGAAGCCCAGAGAGGGCTATGGTGAAAAAGGAAATATCCTCAGATGAAACCTGGAAAGAAGCTTTCTGAGAATCTGCTTAGTGTTCTGTTAATTCATCTCACCGAGTTACATCTGTATTTCGTGGATCCCTTTGCTAGCCTTATTTCTGTGGAATCTGAGAACAGATATTTCAGATCCCTTTGAAGACTATAGGGCCAAAGGAAATATCCTCTGATAACAAAGAGAAAGAAGCTTTCTGCGAAACTTCTTTGTGTTCTGTGAAATCATCTCACAGCGTTACAGCTTTCCCCTCAAGAAGCCTTTCGCTAAGACAGTTCTTGTGGAATTGGGAAAGTGATATTTGGAAGCCCCTAGAGGGCTATGGTGAAAAAGGAAATATCCTCCGATGAAATCTAGAAAGAAGCTTTCTGAGAATCTGCTTAGTGTTCTGTTAATTCATCTCACAGAGTTACATCTGTATTTCGTGGATCTCTTTGCTAGCCTTATTTCTTTGGAATCTGAGAAGAGATATTTCAGATCCCTTTGAAGAATATAGGGCTAAAGGAAATATCCTCCGATAACAAAGAGAAAGAAGCTTACTGAGAAACTACTTTGTGTTCTTTGAAATCATCTCACAGAGTTTCAGCTTTCCCCTCAACAAGCCTTTCGCTAAGACAGTTCTTGTGGAATTGGCAAAGTGATATTTGGAAGCCCATAGAGGGCTATGGTGAAAAAGGAAATGTCCTCAGATGAAATCTGGAAAGAAGCTTTCTGAGAATCTGCTTAGGGTTCTGTTAATTCATCTCACAGAGTTACATCTGTATTTCGTGGATCTCTTCGCTAGCCTTATTTCTGTGGTATCTGAGAACAGATATTTCGGATCCCTTTGAAGACCATAGGGCTAAAGGAAATATCGTCCGATAACAAAGAGAAAGAAGCTTTCTGAGAAACTTCTTTGTGTTCTGTGAAATCATCTCACAGAGTTTCAGCTTTCCCCTCAAGAAGCCTTTCGCTAAGACAGTTCTTGTGGAATTGGCAAAGTGATATTTGGAAGCCCATAGAGGGCTATGGTGAAAAAGGAAATATCCTCCGATGAAATCTGGAAAGAAGGTTTCTGAGAAACTGCTTAGTGTTCTGTTAATTCATCTCACAGAGTTACATCTGTATTTCGTGGATCTCTTTGCTAGCCTTATTTCTGTGGAATCTGAGAACAGATATTTCGGATCCCTTTGAAGACCATAGGGCCAAAAGAAATATCCTCCGATAACAAAGAGAAAGAAGCTTTCTGAGAAACTTCTTTGTTTTCCGTGAAATCATCTCACAGAGTTACAGCTTTCCCCTCAAGAAGCCTTTCGCTAAGAAAGTTCTTGGGGAATAGGCAAAGTGATATAGGGAAGCCCATAGAGGGCAATGGTGAAAAAGGAAATATCCTGAGATGAAATCTGGAAAGAAGCTTTCTGAGAAACTGCTTAGTGTTCTGTTAATTCATCTCACAGAGTTACATCTGTATTTCTTGGATCTCTTTGCTATCCTTATTTCTGTGGAATCTGAGAACAGATATTTCGTATCCCTTTGAAGACCATAGGGCCAAACGAAATATCCTCCGATAAGAGAGAGAAAGAAGCTTTCTGAGAAAATTCTTTGTGTTCTGTGAAATCATCTCACAGAGTTACAGCGTTCCCCTCAAGAGCCTTTCGCTAAGACAGTTCTTGTGGAATTGGCAAAGTGATATTTGGAAGCCCATAGAGGGCTATGGTGAAAAAGGAAATATCCTCAGATGAAATCTGGAAAGAAGCTTTCTGAGAATCTGCTTAGTGTTCTGTTAATTCATCTCACAGAGTTACATCTGTATTTCGTGGATCTCTTTGCTAGCCTTATTTCTGTGGAATCTGAGCACAGATATTTCGGATCCCTTTGAAGACTTCACGGCCAAAGGAAATATCCTCCGATAACAAAGAGAAAGAAGCTTTCTGAGAAACTTCTCTGTGTTCTGTGAAATAATCTCACAGAGTTACAGTTTTCCCCTCAAGAAGCCTTTCGCTAAGATAGTTCTTGGGGAATTGGAAAAGTGATATTGGGAAGCCCATAGAGGGCTATGGTGAAAAAGGAAATATCCTCCGATGAAATCTGGAAAGAAGCTTTCTGAGAAACTGCTTAGTGTTCTGTTAATTCATCTCACAGAGTTACATCTGTATTTCGAGGATCTCTTTGCAAGCCTTATTTCTGTGGAATCTGAGAACAGATATTTCGGATCCCTTTGAAGACCATAGGGCCAAAGGAAATATCGTCCGATAACAAAGAGAAAGAAGCTTTCTGAGAAACTTCTCTGTGTTCTGTGAAATCATCTCACAGAGTTACAGCTTTCCCCTCAAGAAGCCTTTCGCTAAGACAGTTCTTGTGGAATTGGCAAAGTGATATTTGAAAGCCCATAGAGGGCTATGTTGAGAAAGGAAATATCTTCAGATGAAATCTGGAAAGAAGCTTTCTGAGAAACTGCTTAGTGTTCTGTTAATTCATCTCACAGAGTTACATCTGTATTTCGTGGACCTCTTTGCTATCCTTATTTCTGTGGAATCTGAGAAGAGATATTTCGGATCCCTTTGAAGACCATAGGGCCAAACGAAATATCCTCCGATAAAAAAGAGAAAGAAGCTTTCTGAGAAACTTCTTTGTGTTCTGTGAAATCATCTCACAGAGTTACAGCTTTCCCCTCAAGAAGCCTTTCGCTAAGACAGTTCTTGTGGAACTGGCAAAGTGATATTTGGAAGCCCATAGAGGGCTATGGTGAAAAAGGAAATATCCTCAGATGAAATCTGGAAAGAAGCTTTCTGAGAATCTGCTTAGTGTTCTGTTAATTCATCTCACAGAGTTACATCTGTATTTCGTGGATCTCTTTGCTAGCCTTATTTCTGTGGAATCTGAGCACAGATACTTCGGATCCCTTTGAAGACTTCACGGCCAAAGGAAATATCCTCCGATAACAAAGAGAAACAAGCTTTCTGAGAAACTTCTCTGTGTTCTGTGAAATAATCTCACAGAGTTACAGTTTTCCCCTCAAGAAGCCTTTCGCTAAGATAGTTCTTGGGGAATTGGCAAAGTGATATTGTGAAGCCCATAGAGGGCTATGGTGAAAAAGGAAATATCTTCAGATGAAATCTGGAAAGAAGCTTTCTGAGAAACTGCTTAGTGTTCTGTTAATTCATCTCACAGAGTTACATCTGTATTTCGTGGATCTCTTTGCTATCCTTATTTCTGTGGAATCTGAGAACAGATATTTCGGATCCCTTTGAAGACCATAGGGCCAAAAGAAATATCCTTCGATAAAAAAGAGAAAGAAGCTTTCTGAGAAACTTCTTTGTTTTCTGTGAAATCAGCTCACAGAGTTACAGCTTTCCCCTCAAGAAGCCTTTCGCTAAGACAGTTCTTGGGGAATAGGCAAAGTGATATTGGGAAGCCCATAGAGGGCTATGGTGAAAAAGGAAATATCCTCAGATGAAATCTGGAAAGAAGCTTTCTGAGAATCTGCTTAGTGTTCTGTTAATTCATCTCACAGAGTTACATCTGTATTTCGTGGATCTCTTTGCTATCCTTATTTCTGTGGAATCTGAGAACAGATATTTTGTATCCTTTTGAAGACCATAGGGCCAAACGAAATATCCTCCGATAACAAAGAGAAAGAAGCTTTCTGAGAAAATTCTTTGTGTTCTGTGAAATCATCTCACAGAGTTACAGCTTTCCCCTCAAGAAGCCTTTCGCTAAGACAGTTCTTGTGGAATTGGCAAAGTGATATTTGAAAGCCCATAGAGGGCTATGGTGAAAAAGGAAATATCCTCAGATGAAATCTGGAAAGAAGCTTTCTGAGAAACTGCTTAGTGTTCTGCTAATTCATCTCACAGAGTTACATCTGTATTTCGTGGATCCCTTTGCTAGCCTTATTTCTGTGGAATCTGAGAACAGATATTTCAGATCCCTTTGAAGACTATAGGGCCAAAGGAAATATCCTCTGATAACAAAGAGAAAGAAGCTTTCTGAGAAACTTCTTTGTGTTCTGTGACATCATCTCACAGCGTTACAGCGTTCCCCTCAAGAAGCCTTTAGCTAAGACAGTTCTTGTGGAATTGGGAAAGTGATATTTGGAAGCCCCTAGAGGGCTATGGTGAAAAAGGAAATATCCTCCGATGAAATCTAGAAAGAAGCTTTCTGAGAATCTGCTTAGTGTTCTGTTAATTCATCTCACAGAGTTACATCTGTATTTCATGGATCTCTTTGCTAGCCTTATTTCTTTGGAATCTGAGAAGAGATATTTCGGATCCCTTTGAAGAATATAGGGCTAAAGGAAATATCCTCCGATAACAAAGAGAAAGAAGCTTACTGAGAAACTACTTTGTGTTCTGTGAAATCATCTCACAGAGTTTCAGCTTTCCCCTCAAGAAGCCTTTCGCTAAGACAGTTCTTGTGGAATTGGCAAAGTGATATTTGGAAGCCCATAGAGGGCTATGGTGAAAAAGGAAATGTCCTCAGATGAAATCTGGAAAGAAGCTTTCTGAGAATCTGCTTAGGGTTCTGTTAATTCATCTCACAGAGTTACATCTGTATTTCGTGGTTCTCTTCGCTAGCCTTATTTCTGTGGTATCTGAGAACAGATATTTCGGATCCCTTTGAAGACCATAGGGCCAAAGGAAATATCGTCCGATAACAAAGAGAAAGAAGCTTTCTGAGAAACTTCTTTGTGTTCTGTGAAATCACCTCACAGAGTTACAGCTTTCCCCTCAAGAAGCCTTTCGCTAAGACAGTTCTTGTGGAATTGGCAAAGTGATATTTGGAAGCCCATAGAGGGCTATGGTGATAAAGGAAATATCCTCCGATGAAATCTGGAAAGAAGCTTTCTGAGAAACTGCTTAGTGTTCTGTTAATTCATCTCACAGAGTTACATCTGTATTTCGTGGATCTCTTTGCTAGCCTTATTTCTGTGGAATCTGAGAACAGATATTTCGGATCCCTTTGAAGACCATAGGGCCAAAAAATATATCCTCCGATAACAAAGAGAAAGAAGCTTTCAGAGAAACTTCTTTGTTTTCTGTGAAATCAGCTCACAGAGTTACAGCTTTCCCCTCAAGAAGCCTTTCGCTAAGACAGTTCTTGGGGAATAGGCAAAGTGATATTGGGAAGCCCATAGAGGGCAATGGTGAAAAAGGAAATATCTTCAGATGAAATCTGGAAAGAAGCTTTCTGAGAAACTGCTTAGTGTTCTGTTAATTCATCTCACAGAGTTACATCTGTATTTCGTGGATCTCGTTGCTATCCTTATTTCTGTGGAATCTGAGAACAGATATTTCGTATCCCTTTGAAGACCAAAGGGCCAAACGAAATATCCTCCGATAACAAAGAGAAAGAAGCTTTCTGAGAAAATTCTTTGTGTTCTGTGAAATCATCTCACAGAGTTACAGCGTTCCCCTCAAGAAGCCTTTCGCTAAGACAGTTCTTGTGGAATTGGCAAAGTGATATTTGGAAGCCCATAGAGGGCTATGGTGAAAAAGGAAATATCCTCAGATGAAATCTGGAAAGAAGCTTTCTGAGAAACTGCTTAGTGTTCTGCTAATTCATCTCACAGAGTTACATCTGTATTTCGTGGGTCCCTTTGCTAGCCTTATTTCTGTGGAATCTGAGAACAGATATTTCAGATCCCTTTGAAGACTATAGGGCCAAAGGAAATATCCTCTGATAACAAAGAGAAAGAAGCTTTCTGCGAAACTTCTTTGTGTTCTGTGAAATCATCTCACAGCGTTACAGCTTTCCCCTCAAGAAGCCTTTAGCTAAGACAGTTCTTGTGGAATTGGGAAAGTGATATTTGGAAGCCCCTAGAGGGCTATGGTGAAAAAGGAAATATCCTCACATGAAATCTGGAAAGAAGCTTTCTGAGAATCTGCTTAGTGTTCTGTTAATTCATCTCACAGAGTTATATCTGTATTTTGTGGAACTCTTTGCTAGCCTTATTTCTGTGGAATCTGAGCACAGATATTTCGGATCCCTTTGAAGACTTCATGGCCATAGGAAATATCCTCCGATAACAAAGAGAAAGAAGCTTGCTGAGAAACTTCTCTGTGTTCTGTGAAATAATCTCACAGAGTTACAGTTTTCCCCTCAAGAAGCCTTTCGCTAAGATCGTTCTTGGGGAATTGGCAAAGTGATATTGGGAAGCCCATAGAGGGCTATGGTGAAAAAGGAAATATCCTCCGATGAAATCTGGAAAGAAGCTTTCTGAGAAACTGCTTAGTGTTCTGTTAATTCATCTCACAGAGTTACATCTGTATTTCGAGGATCTCTTTGCTAGCCTTATTTCTGTGGAATATGAGAACAGATATTTCGGATCGCTTTGAAGACCATAGGGCCAAAGGAAATATCCTCCGATAACAAACAGAAAGAAGCTTTCTGAGAAACTTCTTTGTGTTCTGTGAAATCATCTCACAGAGTTACAGCTTTCCCCTCAAGAAGCCTTTCGCTAAGACAGTTCTTGTGGAATTGGCAAAGTGATATTTGAAAGCCCATAGAGGGCTATGTTGAGAAAGGAAATATCTTCAGATGAAATCTGGAAAGAAGCTTTCTGAGAAACTGCTTAGTGTTCTGTTAATTCATCTCACAGAGTTACATCTGTATTTCGTGGATCTCTTTGCTATCCTTATGTCTGTGGAATCTGAGAACAGATATTTCGGATCCCTTTGAAGACCATAGGGCCAAACGAAATATCCTCCGATAAAAAAGAGAAAGAAGCTTTCTGAGAAACTTCTTTGTGTACTGTGAAATCATCTCACAGAGTTACAGCTTTCCCCTCAAGAAGCCTTTCGCTAAGACAGTTCTTGTGGAATTGGCAAAGTGATATTGGGAAGCCAATAGAGTGCTATGGTGAAAAAGGAAATATCCTCACATGAAATCTGGAAAGAAGCTTTCTGAGAATCTGCTTAGTGTTCTGTTAATTCATCTCACAGAGTTACATCTGTATTTCGTGGATCTCTTTGCTAGTCTTATTTCTGTGGAATCTGAGCACAGATATTTCGGATCCCTTTGAAGACTTCACGGCCAAAGGAAATATCCTCCGATAACAAAGAGAAAGAAGCTTTCTGAGAAACTTCTCTGTGTTCTGTGAAATAATCTCACAGAGTTACAGTTTTCCCCTCAAGAAGCCTTTCGCTAAGATAGTTCTTGGGGAATTGGCAAAGTGATATTGGGAAGCCCATAGAGGGCTATGGTGAAAAAGGAAATATCCTCCGATGAAATCTGGAAAGAAGCTTTCTGAGAAACTGCTTAGTGTTCTGTTAATTCATCTCACAGAGTTACATCTGTATTTCGAGGATCTCTTTGCTAGCCTTATTTCTGTGGAATCTGAGAACAGATATTTCGGATCGCTTTGAAGACCATAGGGCCAAAGGAAATATCCTCCGATAACAAACAGAAAGAAGCTTTCTGAGAAACTTCTTTGTGTTCTGTGAAATCATCTCACAGAGTTACAGCTTTCCCCTCAAGAAGCCTTTCGCTAAGACAGTTCTTGTGGAATTGGCAAAGTGATATTCGAAAGCCCATAGAGGGCTATGTTGAGAAAGGAAATATCTTCAGATGAAATCTGGAAAGAAGCTTTCTGAGAAACTGCTTAGTGTTCTGTTAATTCATCTCACAGAGTTGCATCTGTATTTAGTGGATCTCTTTGCTATCCTTATTTCTGTGGAATCTGAGAACAGATATTTCGGATCCCTTTGAAGACCATAGGGCCAAACGAAATATCCTCCGATAAAAAAGAGAAAGAAGCTTTCTGAGAAACTTCTTTGTTTCTGTGAAATCAGCTCACAGAGTTACAGCTTTCCCCTCAAGAAGCCTTTCGCTAAGACAGTTCTTGGGGAATAGGCAAAGTGATATTGGGAAGCCCTTAGAGGGCAATGGTGAAAAAGGAAATATCCTGCGATGAAATCTGGAAAGAAGCTTTCTGAGAAACTGCTTAGTGTTCTGTTAATTCATCTCACAGAGTTACATCTGTATTTCGTGGATCTCTTTGCTATCCTTATTTCTGTGGAATCTGAGAACAGATATTTCGGATCCCTTTGAAGACCATAGGGCCAAACGAAATATCCTCCGATAACAAAGAGAAAGAAGCCTTCTGAGAAAATTCTTTGTGTTCTGTGAAATCATCTCACAGTGTTACAGCTTTCCCCTCAAGAAGCCTTTCGCTAAGACAGTTCTTGTGGAATTGGCAAAGTGATATTTGGAAGCCCTTAGAGGGCTATGGTGAAAAAGGAAATATCCTCAGATGAAATCTGGAAAGAAGCTTTCTGAGAAACTGCTTAGTGTTCTGCTAATTCATCTCACAGAGTTACATCTGTATTTCGTGGATCCCTTTGCTAGCCTTATATCTGTGGAATCTGAGAACAGATATTTCAGATCCCTTTGAAGACTATAGGGCCAAAGGAAATATCCTCTGATAACAAAGAGAAAGAAGCTTTCTGCGAAACTTCTTTGTGTTCTGTGAAATCATCTCACAGCGTTACAGCTTTCCCCTCAAGAAGCCTTTAGCTAAGACAGTTCTTGTGGAATTGGGAAAGTGATATTTGGAAGCCCCTAGAGGGCTATGGTGAAAAAGGAAATATCCTCCGATGAAATCTAGAAAGAAGCTTTCTGAGAATCTGCTTAGTGTTCTGTTAATTCATCTCACAGAGTTACATCTGTATTTCGTGGATCTCTTTGCTAGCCTTATTTCTTTGGAATCTGAGAAGAGATATTTCGGATCCCTTTGAAGAATATAGAGCTAAAGGAAATATCCTCCGATAACAAAGAGAAAGAAGCCTACTGAGAAACTACTTTGTGTTCTGTGAAATCATCTCACAGAGTTTCAGCTTTCCCCTCAAGAAGCCTTTCGCTAAGACAGTTCTTGTGGAATTGGCAAAGTGATATTTGGAAGCCCATAGAGGGCTATGGTGAAAAAGGAAATATCCTCAGATGAAATCTGGAAAGAAGCTTTCTGAGAATCTGCTTAGTGTTCTGTTAATTCATCTCACAGAGTTACATCTGTATTTCGTGGATCTCTTTGCTAGCCTTATTCCTGTGGAATCTGAGCACAGATATTTCGGATCCCTTTGAAGACTTCACGGCCAAAGGAAATATCCTCCGATAACAAAGAGAAAGAAGCTTACTGAGAAACTACTTTGTGTTCTGTGAAATCATCTCACAGAGTTTCAGCTTTCCCCTCAACAAGCCTTTCGCTAAGACAGTTCTTGTGGAATTGGCAAAGTGATATTTGGAAGCCCATAGAGGGCTATGGTGAAAAAGGAAATGTCCTCAGATGAAATCTGGAAAGAAGATTTCTGAGAATCTGCTTATTGGTCTGTTAATTCATCTCACAGAGTTACATCTGTATTTCGTGGATCTCTTCGCTAGCCTTATTTCTGTGGTATCTGAGAACAGATATTTCGGATCCCTTTGAAGACCATAGGGCCAAAGGAAATATCGTCCGATAACAAAGAGAAAGAAGCTTTCTGAGAAACTTCTTTGTGTTCTGTGAAATCATCTCACAGAGTTACAGCTTTCCCCTCAAGAAGCCTTTCGCTAAGACATTTCTTGGGGAATAGGTAAAGTGATATTGGGAAGCCCTTAGAGGGCAATGGTGAAAAAGGAAATATCCTGAGATGAAATCTGGAAAGAAGCTTTCTGAGAAACTGCTTAGTGTTCTGTTAATTCATCTCACAGAGTTACATCTGTATTTCGTGGATCTCTTTGCTATCCTTATTTCTGTGGAATCTGAGAACAGATATTTCGGATCCCTTTGATGACCATAGGGCCAAACGAAATATCCTCCGATAACAAAGAGAAAGAAGCTTTCTGAGAAAATTCTTTGTGTTCTGTGAAATCATCTCACAGAGTTACAGCTTTCCCCTCAAGAAGCCTTTCGCTAAGACAGTTCTTGTGGAATTGGCAAAGTGATATTTGGAAGCCCATAGAGGGCTATGGTGAAAAAGGAAATATCCTCAGATGAAATCTGGAAAGAAGCTTTCTGAGAAACTGCTTAGTGTTCTGTAATTCATCTCACAGAGTTACATCTGTATTTCGTGGATCCCTTTGCTAGCCTTATTTCTGTGGAATCTGAGAACAGATATTTCAGATCCCTTTGAAGACTATAGGGCCAAAGGAAATATCCTCTGATAACAAAGAGAAAGAAGCTTTCTGCGAAACTTCTTTGTGTTCTGTGAAATCATCTCACAGCGTTACAGCTTTCCCCTCAAGAAGCCTTTAGCTAAGACACTTCTTGTGGAATTGGGAAAGTGATATTTGGAAGCCCCTAGAGGGCTATGGTGAAAAAGGAAATATCCTCCGATGAAATCTAGAAAGAAGCTTTCTGAGAATCTGCTTAGTGTTCTGTTAATTCATCTCACAGAGTTACATCTGTATTTCGTGGATCTCTTTGCTAGCCTTATTTCTTTGGAATCTGAGAAGAGATATTTCGGATCCCTTTGAAGAATATAGAGCTAAAGGAAATATCCTCCGATAACAAAGAGAAAGAAGCTTACTGAGAAACTACTTTGTGTTCTGTGAAATCATCTCACAGAGTTTCAGCTTTCCCCTCAACAAGCCTTTCGCTAAGACAGTTCTTGTGGAATTGGCAAAGTGATATTTGGAAGCCCATAGAGGGCTATGGTCAAAAAGGAAATATCCTCAGATGAAATCTGGAAAGAAGCTTTCTGAGAATCTGTTTAGTGTTCTGTTAATTCATCTCACAGAGTTACATCTGTATTTCGTGGATCTCTTTTCTAGCCTTATTTCTGTGGAATCTGAGATCAGATATTTCGGATCCCTTTGAAGACCATACGGCCAAACGAAATATCCTCCGATAACAAAGAGAAAGAAGCTTTCTGAGAAAATTCTTTGTGTTCTGTGAAATCATCTCACAGAGTTACAGCTTTCCCCTCAAGAAGCCTTTCGCTAAGACAGTTCTTGTGGAATTGGCAAAGTGATATTTGGAAGCCCATAGAGGGCTATGGTGAAAAAGGAAATATCCTCAGATGAAATCTGGAAAGAAGCTTTCTGAGAAACTGCTTAGTGTTCTGCTAATTCATCTAACAGAGTTACATCTGTATTTCGTGGATCCCTTTGCTAGCCTTATTTCTGTGGAATCTGAGAACAGATATTTCAGATCCCTTTGAAGACTATAGGGCCAAAGGAAATATCCTCTGATAACAAAGAGAAAGAAGCTTTCTGCGAAACTTCTTTGTGTTCTGTGAAATCATCTCACAGCGTTACAGCTTTCCCCTCAAGAAGCCTTTAGCTAAGACAGTTCTTGTGGAATTGGGAAAGTGATATTTGGAAGCCCCTAGAGGGCTATGGTGAAAAAGGAAATATCCTCCGATGAAATCTAGAAAGAAGCTTTCTGAGAATCTGCTTAGTGTTCTGTTAATTCATCTCACAGAGTTACATCTGTATTTCGTGGATCTCTTTGCTAGCCTTATTTCTGTGGATTCTGAGCACAGATATTTCGTATCCCTTTGAAGACTTCACGGCCAAAGGAAATATCCTCCGATAACAAAGAGAAAGAAGCTTTCTGAGAAACTTCTTTGTGTTCTGTGAAATCATCTCACAGAGTTACAGCTTTCCCCTCAAGAAGCCTTTCGCTAAGACAGTTCTTGTGGAATTGGCAAAGTGATATTTGAAAGCCCATAGAGGGTTATGTTGAGAAAGGAAATATCCTCAGATGAAATCTGGAAAGAAGCTTTCTGAGAAACTGCTTAGTGTTCTATTAATTCATCTCACAGAGTTACATCTGTATTTCGTGGATCTCTTTGCTATCCTTATTTCTGTGGAATCTGAGCACAGATATTTCGGATCCCTTTGAAGACTTCACGGCCAAAGGAAATATCCTCCGATAACAAAGAGAAAGAAGCTTTCTGAGAAACTTCTCTGTGTTCTGTGAAATAATCTCCCAGAGTTACAGTTTTCCCCTCAAGAAGCCTTTCGCTAAGATAGTTCTTGGGGAATTGGCAAAGTGATATTGGGAAGCCCATAGAGGGCTATGGTGAAAAAGGAAATATCCTCCGATGAAATCTGGAAAGAAGCTTTCTGAGAAACTGCTTAGTGTTCTGTTAATTCATCTCACAGAGTTACATCTGTATTTCGAGGATCCTTGCTAGCCTTATTTCTGTGGAATCTGAGAACAGATATTTCGGATCGCTTTGAAGACCGTAGGGCCAAAGGAAATATCCTCTGATAACAAACAGAAAGAAGCTTTCTGAGAAACTTCTTTGTGTTCTGTGAAATCATCTCACAGAGTTACAGCTTTCCCCTCAAGAAGCCTTTCGCTAAGACAGTTCTTGTGGAATTGGCAAAGTGATATTTGAAAGCCCATAGAGGGCTATGTTGAGAAAGGAAATATCTTCAGATGAAATCTGGAAAGAAGCTTTCTGAGAAACTGCTTAGTGTTCTGTTAATTCATCTCACAGAGTTACATCTGTATTTCGTGGATCTCTTGGCTATCCTTATTTCTGTGGAATCTGAGAACAGATATTTCGGATCCCTTTGAAGACCATAGGGCCAAACGAAATATCCTCCGATAAAAAAGAGAAAGAAGCTTTCTGAGAAACTTCTTTGTTTTCTGTGAAATCAGCTCACAGAGTTACAGCTTTCCCCTCAAGAAGCCTTTCGCTAAGACAGTTCTTGGGGAATAGGGAAAGTGATATTGGGAAGCCCATAGAGGGCAATGGTGAAAAAGGAAATATCCTGAGATGAAATCTGGAAAGAAGCTTTCTGAGAAACTGCTTAGTGTTCTGTTAATTCATCTCACAGAGTTACATCTGTATTTCGTGGATCTCTTTGCTATCCTTATTTCTGTGGAATCTGAGAACAGATATTTCGTATCCATTTGAAGACCATAGGGCCAAACGAAATATCCTCCGATAACAAAGAGAAAGAAGCTTTCTGAGAAAATTCTTTGTGTTCTGTGAAATCATCTCACAGAGTTACAGCTTTCCCCTCAAGAAGCCTTTCGCTAAGACAGTTCTTGTGGAATTGGCAAAGTGATATTTGGAAGCCCATAGAGGTCTATGGTGAAAAAGGACATATCCTCAGATGAAATCTGGAAAGAAGCTTTCTGAGAAACTGCTTAGTGTTCTGCTAATTCATCTCACAGAGTTACATCTGTATTTCGTGGATCCCTTTGCTAGCCTTATTTCTGTGGAATCTGAGAACAGATATTTCAGATCCCTTTGAAGACTATAGGGCCAAAGGAAATATCCTCTGATAACAAAGAGAAAGAAGCTTTCTGCGAAACTTCTTTGTGTTCTGTGAAATCATCTCACAGCGTTACAGCTTTCCCCTCAAGAAGCCTTTAGCTAAGACAGTTCTTGTGGAATTGGGAAAGTGATATATGGAAGCCCCTAGAGGGCTATGGTGAAAAAGGAAATATCCTCCGATGAAATCTAGAAAGAAGCTTTCTGAGAATCTGCTTAGTGTTCTGTTAATTCATCTCACAGAGTTACATCTGTATTTCGTGGATCTCTTTGCTAGCCTTATTTCTTTGGAATCTGAGAAGAGATATTTCGGATCCCTTTGAAGAATATAGGGCTAAAGGAAATATTCTACGATAACAAAGAGAAAGAAGCTTTCTGAGAAACTACTTTGTGTTCTGTGAAATCATCTCACAGAGTTTCAGCTTTCCCCTCAACAAGCCTTTCGCTAAGACAGTTATTGTGGAATTGGCAAAGTGATATTTGGAAGCCCATAGAGGGCTATGGTGAAAAAGGAAATGTCCTCAGATGAAATCTGGAAAGAAGCTTTCTGAGAATCTGCTTAGGGTTCTGTTAATTCATCTCACAGAGTTACATCTGTATTTCGTGGATCTCTTCGCTAGCCTTATTTCTGTGGTATCTGAGAACAGATGTTTCGGATCCCTTTGAAGACCATAGGGCCAAAGGAAATATCGTCCGATAACAAAGAGAAAGAAGCTTTCTGAGAAACTTCTTTGTGTTCTGTGAAATCATCTCACAGAGTTACAGCTTTCCCCTCAAGAAGCCTTTCGCTAAGACAGTTCTTGTGGAATTGGCAAAGTGATATTTGGAAGCTCATAGAGAGCTATGGTGAAAAAGGAAATAACCTCCGATGAAATCTGGAAAGAAGGTTTCTGAGAAACTGCTTAGTGTTCTGTTAATTCATCTCACAGAGTTACATCTGTATTTCGTGGATCTCTCTGCTAGCCTTATTTCTGTGGAATCTGAGAACAGATATTTCGGATCCCTTTGAAGACCATAGGGCCAAAAGAAATATCCTCCGATAACAAAGAGAAAGAAGCTTTCTGAGAAACTTCTTTGTTTTCTGTGAAATCAGCTCACAGAGTTACAGCTTTCCCCTCAAGAAGCCTTTCGCTAAGACAGTTCTTGGGGAATAGGCACAGTGATATTGGGAAGCCCTTAGAGGGCAATGGTGAAAAAGGAAATATGCTGAGATGAAATCTGGAAAGAAGCTTTCTGAGAAACTGCTTAGTGTTCTGTTAATTCATCTCACAGAGTTACATCTGTATTTCGTGGATCTCTTTGCTATCCTTATTTCTGTGGAATCTGAGAACAGATATTTCGTATCCCTTTGAATACCATAGGGCCAAACGAAATATCCTCCGATAACAAAGAGAAAGAAGCTTTCTGAGAAAATTCTTTGTGTTCTGTGAAATCATCTCACAGAGTTACAGCTTTCCCCTCAAGAAGCCTTTCGCTAAGACAGTTCTTGTGGAATTGGCAAAGTGATATTTGGAAGCCCATAGAGGGCTATGGTGAAAAAGGAAATATCCTCAGATGAAATCTGGAAAGAAGCTTTCTGAGAAACTGCTTAGTGTTCTGCTAATTCATCTCACAGAGTTACATCTGTATTTCGCGGATCCCTTTGCTAGCCTTATTTCTGTGGAATCTGAGAACATATATTTCAGATCCCTTTGAAGAGTATAGGGCCAAAGGAAATATCCTCTGATAACAAAGAGAAAGAAGCTTTCTGCGAAACTTCTTTGTGTTCTGTGAAATCATCTCACAGCGTTACAGCTTTCCCCTCAAGAAGCCTTTAGCTAAGACAGTTCTTGTGGAATTGGGATAGTGATATTTGGAAGCCCTTAGAGGGCTATGGTGAAAAAGGAAATATCCTCCGATGAAATCTAGAAAGAAGCTTTCTGAGAATCTGCTTAGTGTTCTGTTAATTCATCTCACAGAGTTACATCTGTATTTCGTGGATCTCTTTGCTAGCCTTATTTCTTTGGAATCTGAGAAGAGATATTTCGGATCCCTTTGAAGAATATAGGGCTAAAGGAAATATCCTCCGATAACAAAGAGAAAGAAGCTTACTGAGAAACTACTTTGTGTTCTGTGAAATCATCTCACAGAGTTTCAGCTTTCCCCTCAAGAAGCCTTTCGCTAAGACAGTTCTTGTGGAATTGGCAAAGTGATATTTGGAAGCCCATAGAGGGCTATGGTGAAAAAGGAAATATCCTCAGATGAAATCTGGAAAGAAGCTTTCTGAGAATCTGCTTAGTGTTCTGTTAATTCATCTCACAGAGTTACATCTGTATTTCGTGGATCTCTTTGCTAGCCTTATTTCTGTGGAATCTGAGCACAGATATTTCGGATCCCTTTGAAGACTTCACGGCCAAAGGAAATATCCTCCGATAACAAAGAGAAAGAAGCTTTCTGAGAAACTTCTCTGTGTTCTGTGAAATCATCTCACAGAGTTACAGTTTTCCCCTCAAGAAGCCTTTCGCTAAGATAGTTATTGGGCAATTGGCAAAGTGATATTGGGAAGCCCATAGAGGGCTATGGTGAAAAAGGAAATATCCTCCAATGAAATCTGGAAAGAAGCTTTCTGAGAAACTGCTTAGTGTTCTGTTAATTCATCTCACAGAGTTACATCTGTATTTCGAGGATCTCTTTGCTAGCCTTATTTCTGTGGAATCTGAGAACAGATATTTCGGATCGCTTTGAAGACCATAGGGCCAAAGGAAATATCCTCCGATAACAAACAGAAAGAAGCTTTCTGAGAAACTTCTTTGTGTTCTGTGAAATCATCTCACAGAATTACAGCTTTCCCCTCAAGAAGCCTTTCGCTAAGACAGTTCTTGTGGAATTGGCAAAGTGATATTTGAAAGCCCATAGAGGGCTATGTTGAGAAAGGAAATATCTTCAGATGAAATCTGGAAAGAAGCTTTCTGAGAAACTGCTTAGTGTTCTGTTAATTCATCTCACAGAGTTACATCTGTATTTCGTGGATCTCTTTGCTCTCCTTATTTCTGTGGAATCTGAGAACAGATATTTCGGATCCCTTTGAAGACCATAGGGCCAAACGAAATATCCTCCGATAAAAAAGAGAAAGAAGCTTTCTGAGAAACTTCTTTGTGTTCTGTGAAATCACCTCACAGATTTACAGCTTTCCCCTCAAGAAGCCTTTCGCTAAGACAGTTCTTGTGGAATTGGGAAAGTGATATTTGGAAGCCCCTAGAGGGCTATGGTGAAAAAGGAAATATCCTCCGATGAAATCTAGAAAGAAGCTTTCTGAGAATCTGCTTAGTGTTCTGTTAATTCATCTCACAGAGTTACATCTGTATTTCGTGGATCTCTTTGCTAGCCTTATTTCTTTGGAATCTGAGAAGAGATATTTCGGATCCCTTTGAAGAATATAGGGCTAAAGGAAATATCCTCCGATAACAAAGAGAAAGAAGCTTACTGAGAAACTACTTTGTGTTCTGTGAAATCATCTCACAGAGTTTCAGCTTTCCCCTCAACAAGCCTTTCGCTAAGACAGTTCTTGTGGAATTGGCAAAGTGATATTTGGAAGCCCATAGAGGGCTATGGTGAAAAAGGAAATGTCCTCAGATGAAATCTGGAAAGAAGATTTCTGAGAATCTGCTTAGGGTTCTGTTAATTCATCTCACAGAGTTACACCTGTATTTCATGGATCACTTCGCTAGCCTTATTTCTGTGGTATCTGAGAACAGATATTTCGGATCCCTTTGAAGACCATAGGGCCAAAGGAAATATCGTCCGATAACAAAGAGAAAGAAGCTTTCTGAGAAACTTCTTTGTGTTCTGTGAAATCATCTCACAGAGTTACAGCTTTCCCCTCAAGAAGCCTTTCGCTAAGACAGTTCTTGTGGAATTGGCAAAGTGATATTTGAAAGCCCATAGAGGGCTATGTTGAGAAAGGAAATATCTTCAGATGAAATCTGGAAAGAAGCTTTCTGAGAAACTGCTTAGTGTTCTGTTAATTCATCTCACAGAGTTACATCTGTATTTCGTGGATCTCTTGGCTATCCTTATTTCTGTGGTATCTGAGAACAGATATTTCGGATCCCTTTGAAGACCATAGGGCCAAACGAAATATCCTCCGATAACAAAGAGAAAGAAGCTTTCTGAGAAACTTCTTTGTTTTCTGTGAAATCAGCTCACAGAGTTACAGCTTTCCCCTCAAGAAGCCTTTCGTTATGACAGTTCTTGGGGAATAGGCAAAGTGATATTGGGAAGCCCATAGAGGGCAATGGTGAAAAAGGAAATATCCTGAGATGAAATCTGGAAAGAAGCTTTCTGAGAAACTGCTTAGTGTTCTCTTAATTCATCTCACAGAATTACATCTGTATTTCGTGGATCTCTTTGCTATCCTTATTTCTGTGGAATCTGAGAACAGATATTTCGTATCCCTTTGAAGACCATAGGGCCAAACGAAATATCCTCCGATAACAAAGAGAAAGAAGCTTTCTGAGAAAATTCTTTGTGTTCTGTGAAATCATCTCACAGAGTTACGGCTTGCCCCTCAAGAAGCCTTTCGCTAAGACAGTTCTTGTGGAATTGGCAAAGTGATATTTGGAAGCCCATAGAGGGCTATGGTGAAAAAGGAAATATCCTCAGATGAAATCTGGAAAGAAGCTTTCTGAGAAACTGCTTAGTGTTCTGCTAATTGATCTCACAGAGTTACATCTGTATTTCGTGGATCCCTTTGCTAGCCTTATTTCTGTGGAATCTGAGAACAGATATTTCAGATCCCTTTGAAGACTATAGGGCCAAAGGAAATATCCTCTGATAACAAAGAGAAAGAAGCTTTCTGCGAAACTTCTTTGTGTTCTGTGAAATCATCTCACAGCGTTACAGCTTTCCCCTCAAGAAGCCTTTAGCTAAGACAGTTCTTGTGGAATTGCGAAAGTGATATTTGGAAGCCCCTAGAGGGCTATGGTGAAAAAGGAAAAATCCTCCGATGAAATCTAGAAAGAAGCTTTCTGAGAATCTGCTTAGTGTTCTGTTAATTCATCTCACAGAGTTACATCTGTATTTCGTGGATCTCTTTGCTAGCCTTATTTCTTTGGAATCTGAGAAGAGATATTTCGGATCCCTTTGAAGAATATAGGGCTAAAGGAAATATCCTACGATAACAAAGAGAAAGAAGCTTTCTGAGAAACTACTTTGTGTTCTGTGAAATCATCTCACACAGTTTCAGATTTCCCCTCAACAAGCCTTTCGCTAAGACAGTTATTGTGGAATTGGCAAAGTGATATTTGGAAGCCCATAGAGGGCTATGGTGAAAAAGGAAATGTCCTCAGATGAAATCTGGAAAGAAGCTTTCTGAGAATCTGCTTAGGGTTCTGTTAATTCATCTCACAGAGTTACACCTGTATTTCGTGGATCACTTCGCTAGCCTTATTTCTGTGGTATCTGAGAACAGATATTTCGGATCCCTTTGAAGACCATAGGGCCAAAGGAAATATCGTCCGATAACAAAGAGAAAGAAGCTTTCTGAGAAACTTCTTCGTGTTCTGTGAAATCATCTCACAGAGTTACAGCTTTCCCCTCAAGAAGCCTTTCGCTAAGACAGTTCTTGTGGAATTGGCAAAGTGATATTTGAAAGCCCATAGAGGGCTATGTTGAGAAAGGAAATATCTTCAGATGAAATCTGGAAAGAAGCTTTCTGAGAAACTGCTTAGTGTTCTGTTAATTCATCTCACAGAGTTACATCTGTATTTCGTGGATCTCTTGGCTATCCTTATTTCTGTGGAATCTGAGAACAGATATTTCGGATCCCTTTGAAGACCATAGGGCCAAACGAAATATCCTCCGATAAAAAAGAGAAAGAAGCTTTCTGAGAAACTTCTTTGTTTTCTGTGAAATCAGCTCACAGAGTTACAGCTTTCCCCTCAAGAAGCCTTTCGCTAAGACAGTTCTTGGGGAATAGGCAAAGTGATATTGGGAAGCCCATAGAGGGCAATGGTGAAAAAGGAAATATCCTGAGATGAAATCTGGAAAGAAGCTTTCTGAGAAACTGCTTAGTGTTCTGTTAATTCATCTCACAGAGTTACATCTGTATTTCGTGGATCTCTTTGCTATCCTTATTTCTGTGGAATCTGAGAACAGATATTTCGTATCCATTTGAAGACCATAGGGCCAAACGAAATATCCTCCGATAACAAAGAGAAAGAAGCTTTCTGAGAAAATTCTTTGTGTTCTGTGAAATCATCTCACAGAGTTACAGCTTTCCCCTCAAGAAGCCTTTCGCTAAGACAGTTCTTGTGGAATTGGCAAAGTGATATTTGGAAGCCCCTAGAGGGCTATGGTGAAAAAGGAAATATCCTCCGATGAAATCTAGAAAGAAGCTTTCTGAGAATCTGCTTAGTGTTCTGTTAATTCATCTCACAGAGTTACATCTGTATTTCGTGGATCTCTTTGCTAGCCTTATTTCTTTGGAATCTGAGAAGAGATATTTCGGATCCCTTTGAAGAATATAGGGCTAAAGGAAATATCCTCCGATAACAAAGAGAAAGAAGCTTACTGAGAAACTACTTTGTGTTCTGTGAAATCATCTCACAGAGTTTCAGCTTTCCCCTCAACAAGCCTTTCGCTAAGACAGTTCTTGTGGAATTGGCAAAGTGATATTTGGAGGCCCATAGAGGGCTATGGTGAAAAAGGAAATGTCCTCAGATGAAATCTGGAAAGAAGCTTTCTGAGAATCTGCTTAGGGTTCTGTTAATTCATCTCACAGAGTTACATCTGTATTTCGTGGATCTCTTCGCTAGCCTTATTTCTGTGGTATCTGAGAACAGATATTTCGGATCCCTTTGAAGACCATAGGGCCAAAGGAAATATCGTCCGATAACAAAGAGAAAGAAGCTTTCTGAGAAACTTCTTTGTGTTCTGTGAAATCATCTCACAGAGTTACAGCTTTCCCCTCAAGAAGCCTTTCGCTAAGACAGTTCTTGTGGAATTGGCAAAGTGATATTTGGAAGCCCATAGAGGGCTATGGTGAAAAAGGAAATATCCTCAGATGAAATCTGGAAAGAAGCTTTCTGAGAAACTGCTTAGTGTTCTGCTAATTCATCTCACAGAGTTACATCTGTATTTCGTGGATCCCTTTGCTAGCCTTATTTCTGTGGAATCTGAGAACAGATATTTCAGATCCCTTTGAAGACTATAGGGCCAAAGGAAATATCCTCTGATAACAAAGAGAAAGAAGCTTTCTGAGAAACTTCTTTGTGTTCTGTGAAATCATCTCACAGCGTTACAGCTTTCCCCTCAAGAATCCTTTAGCTAAGACAGTTTTTGTGGAATTGGGAAAGTGATATTTGGAAGCCCCTAGAGGGCTATGGTGAAAAAGGAAATATCCTCCGAAGAAATCTAGAAAGAAGCTTTCTGAGAATCTGCTTAGTGTTCTGTTAATTCATCTCACAGAGTTACATCTGTATTTCGTGGATCTCTTTGCTAGCCTTATTTCTTTGGAATCTGAGAAGAGATATTTCGGATCCCATTGAAGAATATAGGGCTAAAGGAAATATCCTCCGATAACAAAGAGAAAGAAGCTTACTGAGAAACTACTTTGTGTTCTGTGAAATCATCTCACAGAGTTTCAGCTTTCCCCTCAACAAGCCTTTCGCTAAGACAGTTCTTGTGGAATTGGCAAAGTGATATTTGGAAGCCCATAGAGGGCTATGGTGAAAAAGGAAATGTCCTCAGATGAAATCTGGAAAGAAGCTTTCTGAGAATCTGCTTAGGGTTCTGTTAATTCATCTCACAGAGTTACATCTGTATTTCGTGGATCTCTTCGCTAGCCTTATCTCTGTGGTATCTGAGAACAGATATTTCGGATCCCTTTGAAGACCATAGGGCCAAAGGAAATATCGTCCGATAACAAAGAGAAAGAAGCTTTCTGAGAAACTTCTTTGTGTTCTGTGAAAGCATCTCACAGAGTTACGGCTTTCCCCTCAAGAAGCCTTTCGCTAAGACAGTTCTTGTGGAATTGGCAAAGTGATATTTGGAAGCCCATAGAGGGCTATGGTGAAAAAGGAAATATCCTCCGATGAAATCTGGAAAGAAGGTTTCTGAGAAACTGCTTAGAGTTCTGTGAATTCATCTCACAGAGTTACATCTGTATTTCGTGGATCTCTTTGCTAGCCTTATTTCTGTGGAATCTGAGAACAGATATTTCGGATCCCTTTGAAGACCATAGGGCCAAAAGAAATATCCTCCGATAACAAAGAGAAAGAAGCTTTCTGAGAAACTTCTTTGTTTTCTGTGAAATCAGCTCACAGAGTTACAGCTTTCCCCTCAAGAAGCCTTTCGTTATGACAGTTCTTGGGGAATAGGCAAAGTGATATTGGGAAGCCCATAGAGGGCAATGGTGAAAAAGGAAATATCCTGAGATGAAATCTGGAAAGAGGCTTTCTGAGAAACTGCTTAGTGTTCTCTTAATCCATCTCATAGAGTTACATCTGTATTTCGTGGATCTCTTTGCTATCCTTATTTCTGTGGAATCTGAGAACAGATATTTCGTATCCCTTTGAAGACCATAGGGCCAAACGAAATATCCTCCGATAACAAAGAGAAAGAAGCTTTCTGAGAAAATTCTTTGTGTTCTGTGAAATCATCTCACAGAGTTACGGCTTTCCCCTCAAGAAGCCTTTCGCTAAGACAGTTCTTGTGGAATTGGCAAAGTGATATTTGGAAGCCCATAGAGGGCTATGGTGAAAAAGGAAATATCCTCAGATGAAATCTGGAAAGAAGCTTTCTGAGAAACTGCTTAGTGTTCTGCTAATTGATCTCACAGAGTTACATCTGTATTTCGTGGATCCCTTTGCTAGCCTTATTTCTGTGGAATCTGAGAACAGATATTTCGGATCCCTTTGAAGACTATAGGGCCAAAGGAAATATCCTCTGATAACAAAGAGAAAGAAGCTTTCTGCGAAACTTCTTTGTGTTCTGTGAAATCATCTCACAGCGTTACAGCTTTCCCCTCAAGAAGCCTTTAGCTAAGACAGTTCTTGTGGAATTGGGAAAGTGATATTTGGAAGCCCCTAGAGGGCTATGGTGAAAAAGGAAATATCCTCCGATGAAATCTAGAAAGAAGCTTTCTGAGAATCTGCTTAGTGTTCTGTTAATTCATCTCACAGAGTTACATCTGTATTTCGTGGATCTCTTTGCTAGCCTTATTTCTTTGGAATCTGAGAAGAGATATTTCGGATCCCTTTGAAGAATATAGGGCTAAAGGAAATATCCTCCGATAACAAAGAGAAAGAAGCTTACTGAGAAACTACTTTGTGTTCTGTGAAATCATCTCACAGAGTTTCAGCTTTCCCCTCAACAAGCCTTTCGCTAAGACAGTTCTTGTGGAATTGGCAAAGTGATATTTGGAAGCCCATAGAGGGCTATGGTGAAAAAGGAAATGTCCTCAGATGAAATCTGGAAAGAAGGTTTCTGAGAATCTGCTTAGGGTTCTGTTAATTCATCTCACAGAGTTCCATCTGTATTTCGTGGATCTCTTCGCTAGCCTTATCTCTGTGGTATCTGAGAACAGATATTTCGGATCCCTTTGAAGACCATAGGGCCAAAGGAAATATCGTCCGATAACAAAGAGAAAGAAGCTTTCTGAGAAACTTCTTTGTGTTCTGTGAAATCATCTCACAGAGTTACAGCTTTCCCCTCAAGAAGCCTTTCGCTAAGACAGTTCTTGTGGAATTGGCAAAATGATATTTGGAAGCCCATAGAGGGCTATGGTGAAAAAGGAAATATCCTCCGATGAAATCTGGAAAGAAGGTTTCTGAGAAACTGCTTAGAGTTCTGTGAATTCATCTCACAGAGTTACATCTGTATTTCGTGGATCCCTTTGCTAGCCTTATTTCTGTGGAATCTGAGAACAGATATTTCAGATCCCTTTGAAGACTATAGGGCCAAAGGAAATATCCTCTGATAACAAAGAGAAAGAAGCTTTCTGCGAAACTTCTTTGTATTCTGTGAAATCATCTCACAGCGTTACAGCTTTCCCCTCAAGAAGCCTTTAGCTAAGACAGTTCTTGTGGAATTGCGAAAGTGATATTTGGAAGCCCCTAGAGGGCTATGGTGAAAAAGGAAATATCCTCCGATGAAATCTAGAAAGAAGCTTTCTGAGAATCTGCTTAGTGTTCTGTTAATTCATCTCACAGAGTTACATCTGTATTTCGTGGATCTCTTTGCTAGCCTTATTTCTTTGGAATCTGAGAAGAGATATTTCGGATCCCTTTGAAGAATATAGGGCTAAAGGAAATATCCTCCGATAACAAAGAGAAAGAAGCTTACTGAGAAACTACTTTGTGTTCTGTGAAATCATCTCACAGAGTTTCAGCTTTCCCCTCAACAAGCCTTTCGCTAAGACAGTTCTTGTGGAATTGGCAAAGTGATATTTGGAAGCCCATAGAGGGCTATGGTGAAAAAGGAAATGTCCTCAGATGAAATCTGGAAAGAAGCTTTCTGAGAATCTGCTTAGGGTTCTGTTAATTCATCTCACAGAGTTACACCTGTATTTCGTGGATCACTTCGCTAGCCTTATTTCTGTGGTATCTGAGAACAGATATTTCGGATCCCTTTGAAGACCATAGGGCCAAAGGAAATATCGTCCGATAACAAAGAGAAAGAAGCTTTCTGAGAAACTTCTTTGTGTTCTGTGAAATCATCTCACAGAGTTACAGCTTTCCCCTCAAGAAGCCTTTCGCTAAGACAGTTCTTGTGGAATAGGCAAAGTGATATTTGAAAGCCCATAGAGGGCTATGTTGAGAAAGGAAATATCTTCAGATGAAATCTGGAAAGAAGCTTTCTGAGAAACTGCTTATTGTTCTGTTAATTCATCTCACAGAGTTACATCTGTATTTCGTGGATCTCTTGGCTATCCTTATTTCTGTGGAATCTGAAAACAGATATTTCGGATCCCTTTGAAGACCATAGGGCCAAACGAAATATCCTCCGATAAAAAAGAGAAAGAAGCTTTCTGAGAAACTTCTTTGTTTTCTGTGAAATCAGCTCACAGAGTTACAGCTTTCCCCTCAAGAAGCCTTTCGCTAAGACAGTTCTTGGGGAATAGGCAAAGTGATATTGGGAAGCCCATAGAGGGCAATGGTGAAAAAGGAAATATCCTGAGATGAAATCTGGAAAGAAGCTTTCTGAGAAACTGCTTAGTGTTCTGTTAATTCATCTCACAGAGTTACATCTGTATTTCGTGGATCTCTTTGCTATCCTTATTTCTGTGGAATATGAGAACAGATATTTCGTATCCATTTGAAGACCATAGGGCCAAACGAAATATCCTCCGATAACAAAGAGAAAGAAGCTTTCTGAGAAAATTCTTTGTGTTCTGTGAAATCATCTCACAGAGTTACAGCTTTCCCCTCAAGAAGCCTTTCGCTAAGACAGTTCTTGTGGAATTGGCAAAGTGATATTTGGAAGCCCATCGAGGGCTATGGTGAAAAAGGAAATATCCTCAGATGAAATCTGGAAAGAAGCTTTCTGAGAAACTGCTTAGTGTTCTGCTAATTCATCTCACAGAGTTACATCTGTATTTCGTGGATCCCTTTGCTAGCCTTATTTCTGTGGAATCTGAGAACAGATATTTCAGATCCCTTTGAAGACTATAGGGCCAAAGGAAATATCCTCTGATAACAAAGAGAAAGAAGCTTTTTGCGAAACTTCTTTGTGTTCTGTGAAATCATCTCACAGCGTTACAGCTTTCCCCTCAAGAAGCCTTTAGCTAAGACAGTTCTTGTGGAATTGCGAAAGTGATATTTGGAAGCCCCTAGAGGTCTATCGTGAAAAAGGAAATATCCTCCGATGAAATCTAGAAAGAAGCTTTCTGAGAATCTGCTTAGTGTTCTGTTAATTCATCTCACAGAGTTACATCTGTATTTCGTGGATCTCTTTGGTAGCCTTATTTCTTTGGAATCTGAGAAGAGATATTTCGGATCCCTTTGAAGAATATAGGGCTAAAGGAAATATCCTCCGATAACAAAGAGAAAGAAGCTTACTGAGAAACTACTTTGTGTTCTGTGAAATCATCTCACAGAGTTTCAGCTTTCCCCTCAACAAGCCTTTCGCTAAGACAGTTCTTGTGGAATTGGCAAAGTGATATTTGGAGGCCCATAGAGGGCTATGGTGAAAAAGGAAATGTCCTCAGATGAAATCTGGAAAGAAGCTTTCTGAGGATCTGCTTAGGGTTCTGTTAATTCATCTCACAGAGTTACATCTGTATTTCGTGGATCTCTTCGCTAGCCTTATTTCTGTGGTATCTGAGAACAGATATTTCGGATCCCTTTGAAGACCATAGGGCCAAAGGAAATATCGTCCGATAACAAAGAGAAAGAAGCTTTCTGAGAAACTTCTTTGTGTTCTGTGAAATCATCTCACAGAGTTACAGCTTTCCCCTCAAGAAGCCTTTCGCTAAGACAGTTCTTGTGGAATTGGCAAAGTGATATTTGGAAGCCCATAGAGGGCTATGGTGAAAAAGGAAATATCCTCAGATGAAATCTGGAAAGAAGCTTTCTGAGAAACTGCTTAGTGTTCTGCTAATTCATCTCACAGAGTTACATCTGTATTTCGTGGATCCCTTTGCTAGCCTTATTTCTGTGGATTCTGAGAACAGATATTTCAGATCCCTTTGAAGACTATAGGGCCAAAGGAAATATCCTCTGATAACAAAGAGAAAGAAGCTTTCTGCGAAACTTCTTTGTGTTCTGTGAAATCATCTCACAGCGTTACAGCTTTCACCTCAAGAAGCCTTTAGCTAAGACAGTTCTTGTGGAATTGGGAAAGTGATATTTGGAAGCCCCTAGAGGGCTATGGTGAAAAAGGAAATATCCTCCGAAGAAATCTAGAAAGAAGCTTTCTGAGAATCTGCTTAGTGTTCTGTTAATTCATCTCACAGAGTTACATCTGTATTTCGTGGATCTCTTTGCTAGCTTTATTTCTTTGGAATCTGTGAAGAGATATTTCGGATCCCTTTGAAGAATATAGGGCTAAAGGAAATATCCTCCGATAACAAAGAGAAAGAAGCTTACTGAGAAACTACTTTGTGTTCTGTGAAATCATCTCACAGAGTTTCAGCTTTCCCCTCAAGAAGCCTTTCGCTAAGACAGTTCTTGTGGAATTGGCAAAGTGATATTTGGAAGCCCATAGAGGGCTATGGTGAAAAAGGAAATGTCCTCAGATGAAATCTGGAAAGAAGCTTTCTGAGAAACTGCTTAGTGTTCTGCTAATTGATCTCACAGAGTTACATCTGTATTTCGTGGATCCCTTTGCTAGCCTTATTTCTGTGGAATCTGAGAACAGATATTTCAGATCCCTTTGAAGACTATAGGGCCAAAGGAAATATCCTCTGATAACAAAGAGAAAGAAGCTTTCTGCGAAACTTCTTTGTGTTCTGTGAAATCATCTCACAGCGTTACAGCTTTCCCCTCAAGAAGCCTTTAGCTAAGACAGTTCTTGTGGAATTGGGAAAGTGATATTTGGAAGCCCCTAGAGGGCTATGGTGAAAAAGGAAATATCCTCCGAAGAAATCTAGAAAGAAGCTTTCTGAGAATCTGCTTAGTGTTCTGTTAATTCATCTCACAGAGTTACATCTGTATTTCGTGGATCTCTTTGCTAGCCTTATTTCTTTGGAATCTGAGAAGAGATATTTCGGATCCCTTTGAAGAATATAGGGCTAAAGGAAATATCCTCCGATAACAAAGAGAAAGAAGCTTACTGAGAAACTACTTTGTGTTCTGTGAAATCATCTCACAGAGTTTCAGCTTTCCCCTCAACAAGCCTTTCGCTAAGACAGTTCTTGTGGAATTGGCAAAGTGATATTTGGAAGCCCATAGAGGGCTATGGTGAAAAAGGAAATGTCCTCAGATGAAATCTGGAAAGAAGCTTTCTGAGAATCTGCTTAGGGTTCTGTTAATTCATCTCACAGAGTTACATCTGTATTTCGTGGATCTCTTCGCTAGCCTTATCTCTGTGGTATCTGAGAACAGATATTTCGGATCCCTTTGAAGACCATAGGGCCAAAGGAAATATCGTCCGATAACAAAGAGAAAGAAGCTTTCTGAGAAACTTCTTTGTGTTCTGTGAAATCATCTCACAGAGTTACAGCTTTCCCCTCAAGAAGCCTTTCGCTAAGACAGTTCTTGTGGAATTGGCAAAGTGATATTTGGAAGCCCATAGAGGGCTATGCTGAAAAAGGAAATATCCTCCGAGGAAATCTGGAAAGAAGGTTTCTGAGAAACTGCTTAGAGTTCTGTGAATTCATCTCACAGAGTTACATCTGTATTTCGTGGATCTCTTTGCTAGCCTTATTTCTGTGGAATCTGAGAACAGATATTTCGGATCCCTTTGAAGACCATAGGGCCAAAAGAAATATCCTCCGATAACAAAGAGAAAGAAGCTTTCTGAGAAACTTCTTTGTTTTCTGTGAAATCAGCTCACAGAGTTACAGCTTTCCCCTCAAGAAGCCTTTCGTTATGATAGTTCTTGGGGAATAGGCAAAGTGATATTGGGAAGCCCATAGAGGGCAATGGTGAAAAAGGAAATATCCTGAGATGAAATCTGGAAAGAAGCTTTCTGAGAAACTGCTTAGTGTTCTCTTAATTCATCTCACAGAGTTACATCTGTATTTCGTGGATCTCTTTGCTATCCTTATTTCTGTGGAATCTGAGAACAGATATTTCGTATCCCTTTGAAGACCATAGGGCCAAACGAAATATCCTCCGATAACAAAGAGAAAGAAGCTTTCTGAGAAAATTCTTTGTGTTCTGTGAAATCATCTCACACAGTTACGGCTTTCCCCTCAAGAAGCCTTTCGCTAAGACAGTTCTTGTGGAATTGGCAAAGTGATATTTGGAAGCCCATCGAGGGCTATGGTGAAAAAGGAAATATCCTCAGATGAAATCTGGAAAGAAGCTTTCTGAGAAACTGCTTAGTGTTCTGCTAATTCATCTCACAGAGTTACATCTGTATTTCGTGGATCCCTTTGCTAGCCTTATTTCTGTGGAATCTGAGAACAGATATTTCAGATCCCTTTGAAGACTATAGGGCCAAAGGAAATATCCTCTGATAACAAAGAGAAAGAAGCTTTCTGCGAAACTTCTTTGTGTTCTGTGAAATCATCTCACAGCGTTACAGCTTTCCCCTCAAGAAGCCTTTAGCTAAGACAGTTCTTGTGGAATTGGGAAAGTGAGATTTGGAAGCCCCTAGAGGGCTATGGTGAAAAAGGAAATATCCTCCGAAGAAATCTAGAAAGAAGCTTTCTGAGAATCTGCTTAGTGTTCTGTTAATTCATCTCACAGAGTTACATCTGTATTTCGTGGATCTCTTTGCTAGCCTTATTTCTTTGGAATCTGAGAAGAGATATTTCGGATCCCTTTGAAGAATATAGGGCTAAAGGAAATATCCTCCGATAACAAAGAGAAAGAAGCTTACTGAGAAACTACTTTGTGTTCTGTGAAATCATCTCACAGAGTTTCAGCTTTCCCCTCAACAAGCCTTTCGCTAAGACAGTTCTTGTGGAATTGGCAAAGTGATATTTGGAAGCCCATAGAGGGCTATGGTGAAAAAGGAAATGTCCTCAGATGAAATCTGGAAAGAAGCTTTCTGAGAATCTGCTTAGGGTTCTGTTAATTCATCTCACAGAGTTAAATCTGTATTTCGTGGATCTCTTCGCTAGCCTTATCTCTGTGGTATCTGAGAACAGATATTTCGGATCCCTTTGAAGACCATAGGGCCAAAGGAAATATCCTGAGATAACAAAGAGAAAGAAGCTTTCTGAGAAACTTCTTTGTGTTCTGTGAAATCATCTCACAGAGTTACAGCTTTCCCCTCAAGAAGCCTTTCGCTAAGACAGTTCTTGTGGAATTGGCAAAGTAATATTTGGAAGCCCATAGAGGGCTATGGTGAAAAAGGAAATATCCTCCGATGAAATCTGGAAAGAAGGTTTCTGAGAAACTGCTTAGAGTTCTGTGAATTCATCTCACAGAGTTACATCTGTATTTCGTGGATCTCTTTGCTAGCCTTATTTCTGTGGAATCTGAGAACAGATATTTCGGATCCCTTTGAAGGCCATAGGGCCAAAAGAAATATCCTCCGATAACAAAGAGAAAGAAGCTTTCTGAGAAACTTCTTTGTTTTCTGTGAAATCAGCTCACAGAGTTACAGCTTTCCCCTCAAGAAGCCTTTCGTTATGACAGTTCTTGGGGAATAGGCAAAGTGATATTGGGAAGCCCATAGAGGGCAATGGTGAAAAAGGAAATATCCTGAGATGAAATCTGGAAAGAAGCTTTCTGAGAAACTGCTTAGTGTTCTCTTAATTCATCTCACAGAGTTACATCTGTATTTCGTGGATCTCTTTGCTATCCTTATTTCTGTGGAATCTGAGAACAGATATTTCGTATCCCTTTGAAGACCATAGGGCCAAACGAAATATCCTCCGATAACAAAGAGAAAGAAGCTTTCTGAGAAAATTCTTTGTGTTCTGTGAAATCATCTCACAGAGTTACGGCTTTCCCCTCAAGAAGCCTTTCGCTAAGACAGTTCTTGTGGAATTGGCAAAGTGATATTTGGAAGCCCATAGAGGGCTATGGTGAAAAAGGAAATATCCTCAGATGAAATCTGGAAAGAAGCTTTCTGAGAAACTGCTTAGTGTTCTGATAATTGATCTCACAGAGTTACATCTGTATTTCGTGGATCCCTTTGCTAGCCTTATTTCTGTGGAATCTGAGAACAGATATTTCAGATCCCTTTGAAGACTATAGGGCCAAAGGAAATATCCTCTGATAACAAAGAGAAAGAAGCTTTCTGCGAAACTTCTTTGTGTTCTGTGAAATCATCTCACAGCGTTACAGCTTTCCCCTCAAGAAGCCTTTAGCTAAGACAGTTCTTGTGGAATTGCGAAAGTGATATTTGGAAGCCCCTAGAGGGCTATGGTGAAAAAGGAAATATCCTCCGATGAAATCTAGAAAGAAGCTTTCTGAGAATCTGCTTAGTGTTCTGTTAATTCATCTCACAGAGTTACATCTGTATTTCGTGGATCTCTTTGCTAGCCTTATTTCTTTGGAATCTGAGAAGAGATATTTCGGATCCCTTTGAAGAATATAGGGCTAAAGGAAATATCCTCCGATAACAAAGAGAAAGAAGCTTACTGAGAAACTACTTTGTGTTCTGTGAAATCATCTCACAGAGTTTCAGCTTTCCCCTCAACAAGCCTTTCGCTAAGACAGTTCTTGTGGAATTGGCAAAGTGATATTTGGAGGCCCATAGAGGGCTATGGTGAAAAAGGAAATGTCCTCAGATGAAATCTGGAAAGAAGCTTTCTGAGAATCTGCTTAGGCTTCTGTTAATTCATCTCACAGAGTTACATCTGTATTTCGTGGATCTCTTCGCTAGCCTTATTTCTGTGGTATCTGAGAACAGATATTTCGGATCCCTTTGAAGACCATAGGGCCAAAGGAAATATCGTCCGATAACAAAGAGAAAGAAGCTTTCTGAGAAACTTCTTTGTGTTCTGTGAAATCATCTCACAGAGTTACAGCTTTCCCCTCAAGAAGCCTTTCGCTAAGACAGTTCTTGTGGAATTGGCAAAGTGATATTTGGAAGCCCATAGAGGGCTATGGTGAAAAAGGAAATATCCTCAGATGAAATCTGGAAAGAAGCTTTCTGAGAAACTGCTTAGTGTTCTGCTAATTCATCTCACAGAGTTACATCTGTATTTCGTGGATCCCTTTGCTAGCCTTATTTCTGTGGAATATGAGAACAGATATTTCAGATCCCTTTGAAGACTATAGGGCCAAAGGAAATATCCTCTGATAACAAAGAGAAAGAAGCTTTCTGCGAAACTTCTTTGTGTTCTCTGAAATCATCTCACAGCGTTACAGCTTTCCCCTCAAGAAGCCTTTAGCTAAGACAGTTCTTGTGGAATTGGGAAAGTGATATTTGGAAGCCCCTAGAGGGCTATGGTGAAAATGGAAATATCCTCCGAAGAAATTTAGAAAGAAGCTTTCTGAGAATCTGCTTAGTGTTCTGTTAATTCATCTCACAGAGTTACATCTGTATTTCGTGGATCTCTTCGCTAGCCTTATCTCTGTGGTATCTGAGAAGAGATATTTCGGATCCCTTTGAAGACCATAGGGCCAAAGGAAATATCGTCCGATAACAAAGAGAAAGAAGCTTTCTGAGAAACTTCTTTGTGTTCTGTGAAATCATCTCACAGAGTTACAGCTTTCCCCTCAAGAAGCCTTTCGCTAAGACAGTTCTTGTGGAATTGGCAAAGTGATATTTGGAAGCCCATAGAGGGCTATGGTGAAAAAGGAAATATCCTCCGATGAAATCTGGAAAGAAGGTTTCTGAGAAACTGCTTAGTGTTCTGTGAATTCATCTCACAGAGTTACATCTGTATTTCGTGGATCTCTTTGCTAGCCTTATTTCTGTGGAATCTGAGAACAGATATTTCAGATCCCTTTGAAGACCATAGGGCCAAAAGAAATATCCTCCGATAACAAAGAGAAAGAAGCTTTCTGAGAAACTTCTTTGTTTTCTGTGAAATCAGCTCACAGAGTTACAGCTTTCCCCTCAAGAAGCCTTTCGTTATGAAAGTTCTTGGGGAATAGGCAAAGTGATATTGGGAAGCCCATAGAGGGCAATGGTAAAAAAGGAAATATCCTGAGATGAAATCTGGAAAGAAGCTTTCTGAGAAACTGCTTAGTGTTCTCTTAATTCATCTCACAGAGTTACATCTGTATTTCGTGGATCTCTTTGCTATCCTTATTTCTGTGGAATCTGAGAACAGATATTTCGTATCCCTTTGAAGACCATAGGGCCAAACGAAATATCCTCCGATAACAAAGAGAAAGAAGCTTTCTGAGAAAATTCTTTGTGTTCTTTGAAATCATCTCACAGAGTTACGGCTTTCCCCTCAAGAAGCCTTTCGCTAAGACAGTTCTTGTGGAATTGGCAAAGTGATATTTGGAAGCCCATAGAGGGCTATGGTGAAAAAGGAAATGTCCTCAGATGAAATCTGGAAAGAAGCTTTCTGAGAAACTGCTTAGTGTTCTGCTAATTCATCTCACAGAGTTACATCTGTATTTCGTGGATCCCTTTGCTAGCCTTATTTCTGTGGAATCTGAGAACAGATATTTCAGATCCCTTTGAAGACTATAGGGCCAAAGGAAATATCCTCTGATAACAAAGAGAAAGAAGCTTTCTGCGAAACTTCTTTGTGTTCTGTGAAATCATCTCACAGCGTTACAGCTTTCCCCTCAAGAAGCCTTTACCTAAGACAGTTCTTGTGGAATTGCGAAAGTGATATTTGGAAGCCCCTAGAGGGCTATGGTGAAAAAGGAAATATCCTCCGATGAAATCTAGAAAGAAGCTTTCTGAGAATCTGCTTAGTGTTCTGTTAATTCATCTCACAGAGTTACATCTGTATTTCGTGGATCTCTTTGCTAGCCTTATTTCTTTGGAATCTGAGAAGAGATATTTCGGATCCCTTTGAAGAATATAGGGCTAAAGGAAATATCCTCCGATAACAAAGAGAAAGAAGCTTACTGAGAAACTACTTTGTGTTCTGTGAAATCATCTCACAGAGTTTCAGCTTTCCCCTCAACAAGCCTTTCGCTAAGACAGTTCTTGTGGAATTGGCAAAGTGATATTTGGAGGCCCATAGAGGGCTATGGTGAAAAAGGAAATGTCCTCAGATGAAATCTGGAAAGAAGCTTTCTGAGAATCTGCTTAGGGTTCTGTTAATTCATCTCACAGAGTTACATCTGTATTTCGTGGATCTCTTCGCTAGCCTTATTTCTGTGGTATCTGAGAACAGATATTTCGGATCCCTTTGAAGACCATAGGGCCAAAGGAAATATCGTCCGATAACAAAGAGAAAGAAGCTTTCTGAGAAACTTCTTTGTGTTCCGTGAAATCATCTCACAGAGTTACAGCTTTCCCCTCAAGAAGCCTTTCGCTAAGACAGTTCTTGTGGAATTGGCAAAGTGATATTTGGAAGCCCATAGAGGGCTATGGTGAAAAAGGAAATATCCTCCGATGAAATCTGGAAAGAAGGTTTCTGAGAAACTGCTTAGTGTTCTGTTAATTCATCTCACAGAGTTACATCTGTATTTCGTGGATCTCTTTGCTAGCCTTATTTCTTTGGAATCTGAGAAGAGATATTTCGGATCCCTTTGAAGAATATAGGGCTAAAGGAAATATCCTCCGATAACAAAGAGAAAGAAGCTTACTGAGAAACTACTTTGTGTTCTGTGAAATCATCTCACAGAGTTTCAGCTTTCTCCTCAAGAAGCCTTTCGCTAAGACAGTTCTTGTGGAATTGGCAAAGTGATATTTGGAAGCCCATAGAGGGCTATGGTGAAAAAGGAAATATCCTCAGATGAAATCTGGAAAGAAGCTTTCTGAGAATCTGCTTAGTGTTCTGTTAATTCATCTCACAGAGTTACATCTGTATTTCGTGGATCTCTTTGCTAGCCTTATTTCTGTGGAATCTGAGCAAAGATATTTCGGATCCCTTTGAAGACTTCACGGCCAAAGGAAATATCCTCCGATAACAAAGAGAAAGAAGCTTTCTGAGAAACTTCTCTGTGTTCTGTGAAATAATCTCACAGACTTACAGTTTTCCCCTCAAGAAGCCTTTCGCTAAGATAGTTCTTGGGGAATTGGCAAAGTGATATTGGGAAGCCCATAGAGGGCTATGGTGAAAAAGGAAATATCCTCCGAGGAAATCTGGAAAGAAGCTTTCTGAGAAACTGCTTAGTGTTCTGTTAATTCATCTCACAGAGTTACATCTGTATTTCGAGGATCTCTTTGCTAGCCTTATTTCTGTGGAATCTGAGAACAGATATTTCGGATCCCTTTGAAGAATATAGGGCTAAAGGAAATATCCTCCGATAACAAAGAGAAAGAAGCTTACTGAGAAACTACTTTGTGTTCTGTGAAATCATCTCACCGAGTTTCAGCTTTCCACTCAACAAGCCTTTCGCTAAGACAGTTCTTGTGGAATTGGCAAAGTGATATTTGGAAGCCCATAGAGGGCTATGGTGACAAAGGAAATGTCCTCAGATGAAATCTGGAAAGAAGCTTTCTGAGAATGTGCTTAGGGTTCTGTTAATTCATCTCACAGAGTTACATCTGTATTTCGTGGATCTCTTCGCTAGCCTTATTTCTGTGGTATCTGAGAACAGATATTTCGGATCCCTTTGAAGACCATAGGGCCAAAGGAAATATCGTCCGATAACAAAGAGAAAGAAGCTTTCTGAGAAACTTCTTTGTGTTCTGTGAAATCATCTCACAGAGTTACAGCTTTCCCCTCAAGAAGCCTTTCGCTAAGACAGTTCTTGTGGAATTGGCAAAGTGATATTTGGAAGCCCATAGAGGGCTATGGTGAAAAAGGAAATATCCTCCGATGAAATCTGGAAAGAAGCTTTCTGAGAAACTGCTTAGTGTTCTGTTAATTCATCTCACAGAGTTACATCTGTATTTCGTGGATCTCTTTGCTAGCCTTATTTCTGTGGAATCTGAGAACAGATATTTCGGATCCCTTTGAAGACCATAGGGCCAAAAGAAATATCCTCCGATAACAAAGAGAAAGAAGCTTTCTGAGAAAATTCTTTGTGTTCTGTGAAATCATCCCACAGAGTTACGGCTTTCCCCTCAAGAAGCCTTTCGCTAAGACAGTTCTTGTGGAATTGGCAAAGTGATATTTGGAAGCCCATAGAGGGCTATGGTGAAAAAGGAAATATCCTCAGATGAAATCTGGAAAGAAGCTTTCTGAGAAACTGCTTAGTGTTCTGCTAATTCATCTCACAGAGTTACATCTGTATTTCGTGGATCCCTTTGCTAGCCTTATTTCTGTGGAATCTGAGAACAGATATTTCAGATCCCTTTGAAGACTATAGGGCCAAAGGAAATATCCTCTGATAACAAAGAGAAAGAAGCTTTCTGCGAAACTTCTTTGTGTTCTGTGAAATCATCTCACAGCGTTACAGCTTTCCCCTCAAGAAGCCTTTAGCTAAGACAGTTCTTGTGGAATTGCGAAAGTGATATTTGGAAGCCCCCAGAGGGCTATGGTGAAAAAGGAAATATCCTCCGATGAAATCTAGAAAGAAGCTTTCTGAGAATCTGCTTAGTGTTCTGTTAATTCATCTCACAGAGTTACATCTGTATTTCGTGGATCTCTTTGCTAGCCTTATTTCTTTGGAATCTGAGAAGAGATATTTCGGATCCCTTTGAAGAATATAGGGCTAAAGGAAATATCCTCCGATAACAAAGAGAAAGAAGCTTACTGAGAAACTACTTTGTGTTCTGTGAAATCATCTCACAGAGTTTCAGCTTTCCCCTCAACAAGCCTTTCGCTAAGACAGTTCTTGTGGAATTGGCAAAGTGATATTTGGAGGCCCATAGAGGGCTATGGTGAAAAAGGAAATGTCCTCAGATGAAATCTGGAAAGAAGCTTTCTGAGAATCTGCTTAGGGTTCTGTTAATTCATCTCACAGAGTTACATCTGTATTTCGTGGATCTCTTCGCTAGCCTTATTTCTGTGGTATCTGAGAACAGATATTTCGGATCCCTTTGAAGACCATAGGGCCAAAGGAAATATCGTCCGATAACAAAGAGAAAGAAGCTTTCTGAGAAACTTCTTTGTGTTCCGTGAAATCATCTCACAGAGTTACAGCTTTCCCCTCAAGAAGCCTTTCGCTAAGACAGTTCTTGTGGAATTGGCAAAGTGATATTTGGAAGCCCATAGAGGGCTATGGTGAAAAAGGAAATATCCTCCGATGAAATCTGGAAAGAAGGTTTCTGAGAAACTGCTTAGTGTTCTGTTAATTCATCTCACAGAGTTACATCTGTATTTCGTGGATCTCTTTGCTAGCCTTATTTCTTTGGAATCTGAGAAGAGATATTTCGGATCCCTTTGAAGAATATAGGGCTAAAGGAAATATCCTCCGATAACAAAGAGAAAGAAGCTTACTGAGAAACTACTTTGTGTTCTGTGAAATCATCTCACAGAGTTTCAGCTTTCTCCTCAAGAAGCCTTTCGCTAAGACAGTTCTTGTGGAATTGGCAAAGTGATATTTGGAAGCCCATAGAGGGCTATGGTGAAAAAGGAAATATCCTCAGATGAAATCTGGAAAGAAGCTTTCTGAGAATCTGCTTAGTGTTCTGTTAATTCATCTCACAGAGTTACATCTGTATTTCGTGGATCTCTTTGCTAGCCTTATTTCTGTGGAATCTGAGCAAAGATATTTCGGATCCCTTTGAAGACTTCACGGCCAAAGGAAATATCCTCCGATAACAAAGAGAAAGAAGCTTTCTGAGAAACTTCTCTGTGTTCTGTGAAATAATCTCACAGACTTACAGTTTTCCCCTCAAGAAGCCTTTCGCTAAGATAGTTCTTGGGGAATTGGCAAAGTGATATTGGGAAGCCCATAGAGGGCTATGGTGAAAAAGGAAATATCCTCCGATGAAATCTGGAAAGAAGCTTTCTGAGAAACTGCTTAGTGTTCTGTTAATTCATCTCACAGAGTTACATCTGTATTTCGAGGATCTCTTTGCTAGCCTTATTTCTGTGGAATCTGAGAACAGATATTTCGGATCCCTTTGAAGAATATAGGGCTAAAGGAAATATCCTCCGATAACAAAGAGAAAGAAGCTTACTGAGAAACTACTTTGTGTTCTGTGAAATCATCTCACCGAGTTTCAGCTTTCCACTCAACAAGCCTTTCGCTAAGACAGTTCTTGTGGAATTGGCAAAGTGATATTTGGAAGCCCATAGAGGGCTATGGTGACAAAGGAAATGTCCTCAGATGAAATCTGGAAAGAAGCTTTCTGAGAATGTGCTTAGGGTTCTGTTAATTCATCTCACAGAGTTACATCTGTATTTCGTGGATCTCTTCGCTAGCCTTATTTCTGTGGTATCTGAGAACAGATATTTCGGATCCCTTTGAAGACCATAGGGCCAAAGGAAATATCGTCCGATAACAAAGAGAAAGAAGCTTTCTGAGAAACTTCTTTGTGTTCTGTGAAATCATCTCACAGAGTTACAGCTTTCCCCTCAAGAAGCCTTTCGCTAAGACAGTTCTTGTGGAATTGGCAAAGTGATATTTGGAAGCCCATAGAGGGCTATGGTGAAAAAGGAAATATCCTCCGATGAAATCTGGAAAGAAGCTTTCTGAGAAACTGCTTAGTGTTCTGTTAATTCATCTCACAGAGTTACATCTGTATTTCGTGGATCTCTTTGCTAGCCTTATTTCTGTGGAATCTGAGAACAGATATTTCGGATCCCTTTGAAGACCATAGGGCCAAAAGAAATATCCTCCGATAACAAAGAGAAAGAAGCTTTCTGAGAAAATTCTTTGTGTTCTGTGAAATCATCCCACAGAGTTACGGCTTTCCCCTCAAGAAGCCTTTCGCTAAGACAGTTCTTGTGGAATTGGCAAAGTGATATTTGGAAGCCCATAGAGGGCTATGGTGAAAAAGGAAATATCCTCAGATGAAATCTGGAAAGAAGCTTTCTGAGAAACTGCTTAGTGTTCTGCTAATTCATCTCACAGAGTTACATCTGTATTTCGTGGATCCCTTTGCTAGCCTTATTTCTGTGGAATCTGAGAACAGATATTTCAGATCCCTTTGAAGACTATAGGGCCAAAGGAAATATCCTCTGATAACAAAGAGAAAGAAGCTTTCTGCGAAACTTCTTTGTGTTCTGTGAAATCATCTCACAGCGTTACAGCTTTCCCCTCAAGAAGCCTTTAGCTAAGACAGTTCTTGTGGAATTGCGAAAGTGATATTTGGAAGCCCCCAGAGGGCTATGGTGAAAAAGGAAATATCCTCCGATGAAATCTAGAAAGAAGCTTTCTGAGAATCTGCTTAGTGTTCTGTTAATTCATCTCACAGAGTTACATCTGTATTTCGTGGATCTCTTTGCTAGCCTTATTTCTTTGGAATCTGAGAAGAGATATTTCGGATCCCTTTGAAGAATATAGGGCTAAAGGAAATATCCTCCGATAACAAAGAGAAAGAAGCTTACTTAGAAACTACTTTGTGTTCTGTGAAATCATCTCACAGAGTTTCAGCTTTCCCCTCAACAAGCCTTTCGCTAAGACAGTTCTTGTGGAATTGGCAAAGTGATATTTGGAAGCCCATAGAGGGTTATGGTGAAAAAGGAAATGTCCTCAGATGAAATCTGGAAAGAAGCTTTCTGAGAATCTGCTTAGGGTTCTGTTAATTCATCTCACAGAGTTACATCTGTATTTCGTGGATCTCTTCCCTAGCCTTATTTCTGTGGTATCTGAGAACAGATATTTCGGATCCCTTTGAAGACCATAGGGCCAAAGGAAATATCGTCCGATAACAAAGAGAAAGAAGCTTTCTGAGAAACTTCTTTGTGTTCTGTGAAATCATCTCACAGAGTTACAGCTTTCCCCTCAAGAAGCCTTTCGCTAAGACAGTTCTTGTGGAATTGGCAAAGTGATATTTGGAAGCCCATAGAGGGCTATGGTGAAAAAGGAAATATCCTCCGATGAAATCTGGAAAGAAGGTTTCTGAGAAACTGCTTAGTGTTCTGTTAATTCATCTCACAGAGTTACATCTGTATTTCGTGCATCTCTTTGCTAGCCTTATTTCTTTGGAATCTGAGAAGAGATATTACGGATCCCTTTGAAGAATATAGGGCTAAAGGAAATATCCTCCGATAACAAAGAGAAAGAAGCTTACTGAGAAACTACTTTGTGTTCTGTGAAATCATCTCACAGAGTTTCAGCTTTCTCCTAAAGAAGCCTTTCGCTAAGACAGTTCTTGTGGAATTGGCAAAGTGATATTTGGAAGCCCCTAGAGGGCTATGGTGAAAAAGGAAATATCCTCAGATGAAATCTGGAAAGAAGCTTTCTGAGAATCTGCTTAGTGTTCTGTTAATTCATCTCACAGAGTTACATCTGTATTTCGTGGATCTCTTTGCTAGCCTTATTTCTGTGGAATCTGAGCACAGATATTTCGGATCCCTTTGAAGACTTCACGGCCAAAGGAAATATCCTCCGATAACAAAGAGAAAGAAGCTTTCTGAGAAACTTCTCTGTGTTCTGTGAAATAATCTCACAGAGTTACAGTTTTCCCCTCAAGAAGCCTTTCGCTAAGATAGTTCTTGGGGAATTGGCAAAGTGATATTGGGAAGCCCATATAGGGCTATGGTGAAAAAGGAAATATCCTCCGATGAAATCTGGAAAGAAGCTTTCTGAGAAACTGCTTAGTGTTCTGTTAATTCATCTCACAGAGTTACATCTGTATTTCGAGGATCTCTTTGCTAGCCTTATTTCTGTGGAATCTGAGAACAGATATTTCGGATCCCTTTGAAGAATATAGGGCTAAAGGAAATATCCTCCGATAACAAAGAGAAAGAAGCTTACTGAGAAACTACTTTGTGTTCTGTGAAATCATCTCACAGAGTTTCAGCTTTCCACTCAACAAGCCTTTCGCTAAGACAGTTCTTGTGGAATTGGCAAAGTGATATTTGGAAGCCCATAGAGGGCTATGGTGAAAAAGGAAATGTCCTCAGATGAAATCTGGAAAGAAGCTTTCTGAGAATCTGCTTAGGGTTCTGTTAATTCATCTCACAGAGTTACATCTGTATTTCGTGGATCTCTTCGCTAGCCTTATTTCTGTGGTATCTGAGAACAGATATTTCGGATCCCTTTGAAGACCATAGGGCCAAAGGAAATATCGTCCGATAACAAAGAGAAAGAAGCTTTCTGAGAAACTTCTTTGTGTTCTGTGAAATCATCTCACAGAGTTACAGCTTTCCCCTCAAGAAGCCTTTCGCTAAGACAGTTCTTGTGGAATTGGCAAAGTGATATTTGGAAGCCCATAGAGGGCTATGGTGAAAAAGGAAATATCCTCCGATGAAATCTGGAAAGAAGGTTTCTGAGAAACTGCTTAGTGTTCTGTTAATTCATCTCACAGAGTTACATCTGTATTTCGTGGATCTCTTTGCTAGCCTTATTTCTGTGGAATCTGAGAACAGATATTTCGGATCCCTTTGAAGACCATAGGGCCAAAAGAAATATCCTCCGATAACAAAGAGAAAGAAGCTTTCTGAGAAACTTCTTTGTTTTCTGTGAAATCAGCTCACAGAGTTACAGCTTTCCCCTCAAGAAGCCTTTCGCTAAGACAGTTCTTGTGGAATTGGCAAAGTGATATTGGGAAGCCCATAGAGGGCTATGGTGAAAAAGGAAATATCCTCAGATGAAATCTGGAAAGAAGCTTTCTGAGAAACTGCTTAGTGTTCTGTGAATTCATCTCACAGAGTTACATCTGTATTTCGTGGATCTCTTTGCTAGCCTTATTTCTGTGGAATCTGAGAACAGATATTTCAGATCCCTTTGAAGACCATAGGGCCAAAAGAAATATCCTCCGATAATAAAGAGAAAGAAGCTTTCTGAGAAACTTCTTTGTTTTCTGTGAAATCAGCTCACAGAGTTACAGCTTTCCCCTCAAGAAGCCTTTCGTTATGACAGTTCTTGGGGAATAGGCAAAGTGATATTGGGAAGCCCATAGAGGGCAATGGTGAAAAAGGAAATATCCTGAGATGAAATCTGGAAAGAAGCTTTCTGAGAAACTGCTTAGTGTTCTCTTAATTCATCTCACAGAGTTACATCTGTATTTCGTGGATCTCTTTGCTATCCTTATTTCTGTGGAATCTGAGAACAGATATTTCGTATCCCTTTGAAGACCATAGGGCCAAACGAAATATCCTCCGATAACAAAGAGAAAGAAGCTTTCTGAGAAAATTCTTTGTGTTCTGTGAAATCATCTCACAGAGTTACGGCTTTCCCCTCAAGAAGCCTTTCGCGAAGACAGTTCTTGTGGAATTGGCAAAGTGATATTTGGAAGCCCATAGAGGGCTACGGTGAAAAAGGAAATGTCCTCAGATGAAATCTGGAAAGAAGCTTTCTGAGAAACTGCTTAGTGTTCTGCTAATTCATCTCACAGAGTTACATCTGTATTTCGTGGATCCCTTTGCTAGCCTTATTTCTGTGGAATCTGAGAAGAGATATTTCAGATCCCTTTGAAGACTATAGGGCCAAAGGAAATATCCTCTGATAACAAAGAGAAAGAAGCTTTCTGCGAAACTTCTTTGTGTTCTGTGAAATCATCTCACAGCGTTACAGCTTTCCCCTCAAGAAGCCTTTACCTAAGACAGTTCTTGTGGAATTGCGAAAGTGATATTTGGAAGCCCCTAGAGGGCTATGGTGAAAAAGGAAATATCCTCCGATGAAATCTAGAAAGAAGCTTTCTGAGAATCTGCTTAGTGTTCTGTTAATTCATCTCACAGAGTTACATCTGTATTTCGTGGATCTCTTTGCTAGCCTTATTTCTTTGGAATCTGAGAAGAGATATTTCGGATCCCTTTGAAGAATATAGGGCTAAAGGAAATATCCTCCGATAACAAAGAGAAAGAAGCTTACTGAGAAACTACTTTGTGTTCTGTGAAATCATCTCACAGAGTTTCAGCTTTCCCCTCAACAAGCCTTTCGCTAAGACAGTTCTTGTGGAATTGGCAAAGTGATATTTGGAGGCCCATAGAGGGCTATGGTGAAAAAGGAAATGTCCTCAGATGAAATCTGGAAAGAAGCTTTCTGAGAATCTGCTTAGGGTTCTGTTAATTCATCTCACAGAGTTACATCTGTATTTCGTGGATCTCTTCGCTAGCCTTATTTCTGTGGTATCTGAGAACAGATATTTCGGATCCCTTTGAAGACCATAGGGCCAAAGGAAATATCGTCCGATAACAAAGAGAAAGAAGCTTTCTGAGAAACTTCTTTGTGTTCTGTGAAATCATCTCACAGAGTTACAGCTTTCCCCTCAAGAAGCCTTTCGCTAAGACAGTTCTTGTGGAATTGGCAAAGTGATATTTGGAAGCCCATAGAGGGCTATGGTGAAAAAGGAAATATCCTCCGATGAAATCTGGAAAGAAGGTTTCTGAGAAACTGCTTAGTGTTCTGTTAATTCATCTCACAGAGTTACATCTGTATTTCGTGGATCTCTTTGCTAGCCTTATTTCTTTGGAATCTGAGAAGAGATATTTCGGATCCCTTTGAAGAATATAGGGCTAAAGGAAATATCCTCCGATAACAAAGAGAAAGAAGCTTACTGAGAAACTACTTTGTGTTCTGTGAAATCATCTCACAGAGTTTCAGCTTTCTCCTCAAGAAGCCTTTCGCTAAGACAGTTCTTGTGGAATTGGCAAAGTGATATTTGGAAGCCCATAGAGGGCTATGGTGAAAAAGGAAATATCCTCAGATGAAATCTGGAAAGAAGCTTTCTGAGAATGTGCTTAGTGTTCTGTTAATTCATCTCACAGAGTTACATCTGTATTTCGTTTATCTCTTTGCTAGCCTTATTTCTGTGGAATCTGAGCAAAGATATTTCGGATCCCTTTGAAGACTTCACGGCCAAAGGAAATATCCTCCGATAACAAAGAGAAAGAAGCTTTCTGAGAAACTTCTCTGTGTTCTGTGAAATAATCTCACAGACTTACAGTTTTCCCCTCAAGAAGCCTTTCGCTAAGATAGTTCTTGGGGAATTGGCAAAGTGATATTGGGAAGCCCATAGAGGGCTATGGTGAAAAAGGAAATATCCTCCGATGAAATCTGGAAAGAAGCTTTCTGAGAAACTGCTTAGTGTTCTGTTAATTCATCTCACAGAGTTACATCTGTATTTCGAGGATCTCTTTGCTAGCCTTATTTCTGTGGAATCTGAGAACAGATATTTCGGATCCCTTTGAAGAATATAGGGCTAAAGGAAATATCCTCCGATAACAAAGAGAAAGAAGCTTACTGAGAAACTACTTTGTGTTCTGTGAAATCATCTCACCGAGTTTCAGCTTTCCACTCAACAAGCCTTTCGCTAAGACAGTTCTTGTGGAATTGGCAAAGTGATATTTGGAAGCCCATAGAGGGCTATGGTGACAAAGGAAATGTCCTCAGATGAAATCTGGAAAGAAGCTTTCTGAGAATGTGCTTAGGGTTCTGTTAATTCATCTCACAGAGTTACATCTGTATTTCGTGGATCTCTTCGCTAGCCTTATTTCTGTGGTATCTGAGAACAGATATTTCGGATCCCTTTGAAGACCATAGGGCCAAAGGAAATATCGTCCGATAACAAAGAGAAAGAAGCTTTCTGAGAAACTTCTTTGTGTTCTGTGAAATCATCTCACAGAGTTACAGCTTTCCCCTCAAGAAGCCTTTCGCTAAGACAGTTCTTGTGGAATTGGCAAAGTGATATTTGGAAGCCCATAGAGGGCTATGGTGAAAAAGGAAATATCCTCCGATGAAATCTGGAAAGAAGCTTTCTGAGAAACTGCTTAGTGTTCTGTTAATTCATCTCACAGAGTTACATCTGTATTTCGTGGATCTCTTTGCTAGCCTTATTTCTGTGGAATCTGAGAACAGATATTTCGGATCCCTTTGAAGACCATAGGGCCAAAAGAAATATCCTCCGATAACAAAGAGAAAGAAGCTTTCTGAGAAAATTCTTTGTGTTCTGTGAAATCATCCCACAGAGTTACGGCTTTCCCCTCAAGAAGCCTTTCGCTAAGACAGTTCTTGTGGAATTGGCAAAGTGATATTTGGAAGCCCATAGAGGGCTATGGTGAAAAAGGAAATATCCTCAGATGAAATCTGGAAAGAAGCTTTCTGAGAAACTGCTTAGTGTTCTGCTAATTCATCTCACAGAGTTACATCTGTATTTCGTGGATCCCTTTGCTAGCCTTATTTCTGTGGAATCTGAGAACAGATATTTCAGATCCCTTTGAAGACTATAGGGCCAAAGGAAATATCCTCTGATAACAAAGAGAAAGAAGCTTTCTGCGAAACTTCTTTGTGTTCTGTGAAATCATCTCACAGCGTTACAGCTTTCCCCTCAAGAAGCCTTTAGCTAAGACAGTTCTTGTGGAATTGCGAAAGTGATATTTGGAAGCCCCTAGAGGGCTATGGTGAAAAAGGAAATATCCTCCGATGAAATCTAGAAAGAAGCTTTCTGAGAATCTGCTTAGTGTTCTGTTAATTCATCTCACAGAGTTACATCTGTATTTCGTGGATCTCTTTGCTAGCCTTATTTCTTTGGAATCTGAGAAGAGATATTTCGGATCCCTTTGAAGAATATAGGGCTAAAGGAAATATCCTCCGATAACAAAGAGAAAGAAGCTTACTGAGAAACTACTTTGTGTTCTGTGAAATCATCTCACAGAGTTTCAGCTTTCCCCTCAACAAGCCTTTCGCTAAGACAGTTCTTGTGGAATTGGCAAAGTGATATTTGGAAGCCCATAGAGGGTTATGGTGAAAAAGGAAATGTCCTCAGATGAAATCTGGAAAGAAGCTTTCTGAGAATCTGCTTAGGGTTCTGTTAATTCATCTCACAGAGTTACATCTGTATTTCGTGGATCTCTTCCCTAGCCTTATTTCTGTGGTATCTGAGAACAGATATTTCGGATCCCTTTGAAGACCATAGGGCCAAAG